>NC_059113.1:97940464-98674214 GCF_020740685.1 Jaculus jaculus | reverse complement strand
GGTGATAGACCTATCAGTTTCTTACAAAGGTAAATATGTATCCTCTGCGTGGCCAATTCTACTTCTAGGTACTGAAGCAAAAGAAACAAAAAAGAATAGATGTGCATACAGGCCCCTACCCCCATACATACATGGAACATATCCTCCAAAAGATTTGTAACAAAAAAAAAAAAAACCCAGCAGCTTTACTCCTAATAGCTGAAAAATTGAATATCCCAGATGTTCATAGATAGGAAAACAGGGAAGCTAGAATATCCATACAATGGAACAGTACTTAGCAATAAAAGGGGACAGACTACTAAACCGTACAACAACCTGAATGAATCTCAGAAGCACTGAATGAATGAAGAGCCACACTGAAAAGTACATGTTGTATTCTTCCTAACTAGAGTAATTCACAGGGCTGACAAAACGAACTCATGGAGCAGCATGGGATTGACAGGGAAGGGTCCCAAAAGAACTTTTTAGGGTGAGGAAGTTGTACTATATATAGTGATGGACTTTGGGTTATGTAAGTATTCTTGGCAAATACACAGTTAAGATGCATGCATTTCATTGAGTATAAATTTCAGAACACACACAAAAAAATTGCAAACAAGTATTTAATTCTACTTAAAAAGAATACAGCACTAAAAGAATAGTTCATAGTATCACCAGTTTACTCGGAAACATATCAAGAAATTAAGAAGGATCAATAGGCAAAGAGAATAATGGCCAAACTGGTATATGTGTAATAAACCAAGCACAGACCAATGTGAATCAGGGAACCTACATTAAGGATATGGGGCTACTGTAAAGTCTTTCAAATTTATGTTTGAAGTCTCTCACAAAAATTTCCCATGGTAAAATGGTGAAAATGATGGTCTGAAGATGATTTACTGACACAGAAAGATTTCTACAGACAAAGAAACATCTATAACAGGACCACATTTTAGTTATGAGGGGCTGAAGATATGCATAGAAACGAGGCTGCAAAGGAGGCTCCCATGCAGAGCCACACCAGCACTGACTTCCAGACGGTGTCACTGTGTGCAGCCCTTACAACGGGATTCAGCCGACTGAATATGCAGTGACAGCTACTGAACGAGATTTGGCCACAATTGCTCTCCAATCAAAAATGTATGTATGCAGTGTTGGGCTCAAAGAAAAGGGCACAGCCAGCCTGCGGGACATCCGAAGAAAATTCTCTGTGTTGACAACCACATTGGCATCTCAACTGGCAGGCTCACTGCTGGTGCTAGACTGGTATGTCATGTTCTGTGCCAGGCGTGTTTGGATCACAGGCTTGTATTTGACAGACCACTTTCTACATTTCATCTGTCTCTCTAACTGGAAACAACCCAGATGTCAACACAACAGGATGGCTAGAGGAGCTGTTTACCACTGGGTACGATAATACGAGGCCCTTAGGATTATCAAACCTGTCGCTCTGCTACTTTTTTGTTTGTTTTTCGAGGTAGAGACTCACTCTGGCTCAGGGTGAGCTGGGAATCACTATGTGGTCTCAGACCAGTCACGAACTCACAGTGATCCTCCTACCTCAGCCTCCCCAGTGCTGGGATCAAAGGCGTGCACCGCCACACCCAGCTTCCTTCTATTTATTTATTTTAGAGACAGAGAGAATTGGCACACCAGGGCCACAGCCACTGCAATTGAACTCCAGATGTGTGCCCCACCTAGTGGGCATGTGCAACCTTAAGCCATTTCTCCACCCCCTCTTCTGTGACTTTTATTCAGAGCTGTGTCCTCTCACGCTCAATGAGCACATACATAAGGAGACACAGCCTGAATTAACAGAATGAACTTTAAGTGAACTGGTTAAGCATGGCCTGTGTGCTTAAAAGAGACATTCTTACAGTACAGGTGCTCATTGAAAAGAACATTTCCCACTAGTCGGAGTTGAAGTTTTCAGTTGGCTGTGATCACGTGTCTCCAATCCCAGAAGGTCGAGACACTGGTGCAGCCTGTACCACCTATTGATGAACCTACAGAAAGGGATGACTGATGAACCAAGGGAACATCAAGCAACAAACTAGTCCGTGTGGACATCATTAAGGACGTAGGGATGCCGGACACACACCAATGGCCAGCATGCACACTGAGACCGACACCAGAACAGTGGAGTGGCAGCCCAGATGTGCATTCTTTCAAGAAAGCTCACTGAAACCACATGAGGGATATCTTCCTTTTTTTAATTTTTAAAAATTATTTTATTTAGTTATTTGAAAGAGAGAGAGAGAGAGAGAGAGAGAAGCAGATATAAAAAGAATGGATGTGCCAAGGCCTCTAGCCACTGCAAATGAACTCCAGGCGCATGTGCCACCTTGTGCATCTGGCTGACGTGGGCCTTGGGGAGTTGAACCGGGATCCTTGGGCTTTGCAGGCCAGCACCTTAACCGCTGAGCCATCTCTCCAGCCCTAAGGATTATTTTTCTTTGAAGGTCTGAGACATAATAAGCATGGGTTTATCTGTGCTAACGTTTTTATATGAAGAAAGCAGTGTCTTTTGAGGTTTTAAAGAAAACTATGAAATAAAGTTGTTTTACTACCTGGACAAGAAAAGAATTATGTGAGGGGGAGGGTACTAGGGAAACAGCCAATAAGTAATCAGTGCATTTAATGACTATTTTAACTTCTACCCATCAGAAACAATGTACTTACCTACTAATATGTGACAAAGCACCACCAGTCCCTGAACTACCCAGGCCTCCTTAACTGTGCATTTGAACTGAACAGAACATGTCATTTCAGACAGCAAAAAGTGTTCCTTCCAGGGGCGGGGGCAACCCAATGAGGACATGTATGATCAGGAAGGGATTCAAGGCCTCAATCTGTACCATTTTGCAATTGCATATTTCCCCACTAAACCAAAACATCTTTAGGCGCAAAAGCTGTATCTTCAAGTCTGACTTGGTGTCACCAGAATATTTGGCAGCTGTGGGGCAGTTGATCCATGCTAAATAAATCAAAGAATCAACAAATAAGCCACGATTTATTTCAACTCCCACAGCAAGGACTCTGACTATTAAAAAAAAAAAAAAAACTCTCTCCTCCAGATTCTATATAGCTGAAAATTCAACTCTGAGAAACCACTTCTTCTGAGTTCCCTTCTGCTATGAACAGAACATTTGAAAATTTAAAAATTCCCGTGGGATGTTAAAACACTGTCGCTCCCTGAAGGTTAGAAGAAGACGCTCTGGCTGCTCAGCATCTGAAGAGCACAAGGTCCCAAAAATGACAGAGGTCACCCTTAGGTGAAGCTGGATAACGGGTTACAGGAACTCTCCATACTATTTTAACAACATTCCTGCAAATCTACAATTATTTCAAATAAGAAGTTAAAAAAAAAAAGTCTTGATTGGGAGGACCCCAAGCTGCACGTGAAAGAAACACACTGAAAGTAGTAGGTGGTATTCAGGAGGCCAGAGGAGGGGGTACAAATCTGGTTCCCCACCTTGCCTGGAGTCAGTTTCAATGACACTTTCCATAGTTCAGAAAGGTGTGGTTGGACTGGAGAGATGGCTTAGTGGTTAAGCGTTTGCCTGTGAAGCCTAAGGACCCCAGTTCGAGACTCAATTCCCCAAGACCCACATTAGCCAGATGCACAAGGGGCCACACACGTCTGGAGTTCGTTTGCAGTGGCTGGAGGCCCTGGTGCGCCCATTCTCTCTCTCTCTCTGCCTCTTTCTCTCTGTCTGTTGCTCTCAAATAAATAAATTTTTAAAATGAACAAGAAATAAACAAATAAAAAAGAAAGGTGTGGTAGTTTGACTGCGATAGCTTAAATAAATGGGCCCAGAGACTCAGGTGTTTCATTAACATTGAACTCCCAGCTTTAACCCCTAGCAGGCAGATTCCGGGTAGTGGGGGCAGAGCTCTGACTCCTACAGAATGCCTGGGGGTGGATCTGAAGTCCTGCCCTGCTAGCCGTGGAAAGAGCTGTTTGAACTCTGGCAGTCCGCGCTTGTTGTGTGCTGTTAACTGTGGGTGCTGTCTGTCTGCCTGGACCTATGAAAGGGAGCCAGCTGCTTCTGCCGCTGATGGTGTTGTCCTGGACTCTGCAAGCCTGAAATAAGTCCCTGCCTCCCACAAGCTGTGCCGAGTTGGACGCTCGTCCCAGCAGCGCAACAAAAGGTAAGCCATTCTTCCACCAAAGGGGTATTTCTAATACAGATCTCAATGCTCCAGCCAGAGATGTGTAACATGGGAAAAGAACTCTCTTTTGATGTATTTCTACCCACAAACACAAAGCCTAAGTAATAAATGTACCAAGTATGGTATGGATAAGTCCTGCCAGCAGCTCTATGGGAAAGGAACGTGGAGTGACAACGAGACATTCTGGGTACAGTCTCCCTTCCTGCTAGCCCTCTGTTGGCTACCACTATTCCTGCCCCAGCCACTGTTTACTTGTCGGCTAAGAATGATCACAGAGGTGAATTTCACACAAGAATGAGCTCGTGAATGGTGCCCCAAGTCTCCCAGGGTTGAAGTCATGCCTGCTAATGTATCTGTCCCATCCCTGGCTCAGTGCCCCATGAAGATGAAGAGCCTAATCAATGCTTCCAGGATCACCAATGGCTACAAGAGCCAGCTTGCTTCCCAGCTCATTCACTCTCCGCTAGGGATACTTATTAAGTATGCAATGTGTACGGGGTTAGCCTACGCCAGCGCTACTGTACTCTTCCCAAAGCGTGCTAAGCGTATGCCGGAGAGAAGGCTTTTGAGAACTGCTGTCCCGAGGGTTGGCCAATTTGTGTGGAGGCCGGCAATGCATTGGGGGCCACTCCTTCAAAGTTATGGGGAGTTTTCAGGCCTGGTTCACTGGGGAGGCAGAAGGTACGTGAGAGCTGACTGGTGGGTCAAAGCTTGTGTCCGGCCTTTGAGCTACCCATTCACTCTGCTTTCTCATCCTGAGAGGTAGGTGGCCCTTATATGGTCACAGGACTCAGCAGGCTCTGATTCCAAATTGTCCACTTGGGGTTAACCCCTAAGTCTAAAAGTTACAAGAGTCAAAATATCATTACCTCTATCCCGGGAGCCTCTGTTCACAAGCACACTGCTGAATTTCGGGTTCAACCACAGTTTGGGAGTCCATGGCATTTGCTGTTCCCCCGGAGGGTGTGCACAAGACAGCCTGTTCTTTCTCACCCCAGCCCTCCATCCAGAGCTGCAGCCCACAGTCAGGCCAGCGGCCCCTGCCCTTCTGTTCCTGGGCTCTGACGAGGAACCTCTAGACTACCAAGTCCTGGCCCAGGGCAAAAGGCTAAGACTCCAAAGACAGCAGCTGCGTGAGGCAACATCAGCTGAGATCAGACCTTCATACACTGGCCATCATACTAGGCTAAGTGACGGTCCCCAGGGTCTAAGTGACTGTACCTGCTTTGTGTGTCCTAGAAGTTGAGATGTGATTTTTCATTCGTAAATACTGCATCTCTGTGATGGTCTAAGATTAAATAAGAACTGAGTTCCTCCAATGCACAGAGCCGTGTAAAACTACATGGCATTGTGACACAGTCCCTACCTTACCTCCCTGGGTGTCGTTTCCTTCAGACTCAAAATATCTCAGGAAAAGAAACCCTAAACTCAATACTATTTCCACATCCAAGATCAGCAGCAGCTACGCTACCTTCGATTTAAATAGCAGAAAACATGATATCTCTAGCAAATACCAGCCTGAACCTTTCTTTTCAGCTCCAGATTCCCCCATCACAATGTCTCTGCCTCTCAGAGGTAGAACTGGTTCTCCAGGTGTCTTTAAACTCACAGAGGGGAGCAGTGGAACTTAAGGGGTAGTGGCACACACAAAGCCCCAGGGTTGCCCCTAGGACACCCATGGGCAATGGCTTTACACAAACAAGGAAATGGCTCGGCAGGAGAAAGTGCTTGCCATGCAAGGGCCTGAGACATCCTGAGTATGATTCTCAGCATCCACATAAGAAAAGCTGGACAAAGGGGCTGGAGAGATGGCTTAGCAGTTAAGGAGCTTGACTGCAAAGCCAAAGGACCCAGGTTCGATTCCCCAGGACCCATGTCAGCCAGATATACAAGGGGGCACATGTATTTGGTGTTCGTTTGCAGTGGCTGGAGACCCTGCTACGTTCTCTCCCTCTCCTCCCCCTTTCTGTATCTCTCTCTCTCAAATAAATAAATAAATTTTTTTTTTTTTTAAAGCTAGCCATGGCCATGCAAGTCAGTCATTCTAATCCTCTGAGGGGCAGAGACAAGAGGATCACTGGGGCTTGCAGATTAGCCAATCTGATCAAAAAAGTAAACACAGCAGCTCCAGGTTCAACTGTCAAGGGAACAAAACAGAAGAGCAATAGAGGAAGACACCTGACGATCTCCTCTGTCCTACACACACATGCACAGAGGGCACACACAAACGCATACACACAGAATATATGTACACCATACACACACACACCACACCACACATAAGGCATGTGCACATAGCAAAAATAAATAAACACACACCACAGATACCTTCTGTTCAATTGATACATTTTGTCTACAATATACGATAGCAAAGGTGAGCAAGATGATATTGGGAGGCTGAGGCAGGAGGAATGCTTGAATTCAGGACTCAAGGCCAACCAAACCCTAAATTATCAAGTACTGATTAGAGCCCATGGTAGGCAAAAGGGGGTTATAAATGCACAATCTGTGTTTAAAGTAATACACAATAAGTTCTCAGTCTTTCAACTGTTTTCTTAGCATCTAATCTTTCTCCCTGCTAATTTTTCCTTAAAAAAATGAGATGTCAGGGCTGAAGAGATGGCTTCGTGGTAAAGCACTTGCCTGTGAAGCCTAAGGACCCCAGTTCGAGGCTCAATTCCCCAGGCCCCACATAAGCCAGATGTACAAGGGGGCACATGCATCTGGAGTTTGTTTGCAGTGGCTGGAGGCCCTGGCGTGCCCATTCTCTCTCTATGTATCTGCTTCTTTCTCTGTCTGTCACTTTCAAATAAATAAATAAAAATAAACAAACAAATTTAAATGAGATGTAGCTATTCCCACATACCCAGGGTGCATACCCATAGTGCAGCAAAAGGAGACCCCAGCTAGAATCTCTTGCTCAACACTTAACAGATATCTCATTTTTGTCCAAAATGCTAATAGAATGTTACATTTGGTTTCCTTTTTAGAAAGGTGGCAAGATGGTCTTCTGTCCCAGCAAGTGAAGTTGGTCTGCAAATGAATTTTTAAAATAATTACCACAGTTTTAAATCTCTTCTCATATGACATAACTGATCTCTTTTTTATTCTGAAATTCAGCACTCTGTCTTTTTTTTTAATTTAGTGAAATAATTCTTTAGCCCAATACTTCTATGACCTTTGACAAAGGTCAGAGAAACCTCAGCAGAGCCTTGTAGTCATTGTAAATATTTTATTAACTATTCTTCCAAAAAATAATCACTTTTCTCCACCTCGGTCAACTCCCTTCCTCCACTTTCCACAACCCTGTTTGAATTCTACCCCCAAATACAGGCAGCATCTGCCCTAGTTCAAGAATATGATTTATTAGTGTGTGTGCTACACTTGGAGATGTGATCTTGAGCTTTCTGAGAAAACCATATGGTTGAAATACCTTTAAATAAAAGTTGCTGACCAAGTCTTGGCAGACTATCATTCTCTTGGGCATAGAATCAGATGCCCTGTTTTATCAAAAGAGCCTTTTCAAGTCTGACTACTGAGTCTTCTCATATCTAATTCTAAGCAAACAAAACTGCTCTGCAGATGGTCTCAAGCTCAGAAGATTATCACACTGCTTCATTTTTAGACACCCCAAATTATTCAGTGCTAGCCACTGGGTAAGAAGAAGAGTTGTTTTGTGGCCACTTGGCGTATTACCAATGCCCTGAGCCACAGACAATGCTGTTGCCAGCCTATAACACACTAGGACAACTATGAACACGCCACCAACTATGAACCAAGGCGTGCTGGAGCAGAGTCATTCCCCTGCCCAGAATCAGTCACCATGCGGTTGCCATCAACGTACATTTTCAATATCAACGACTGCTACATTGAAACATTTGTTTTACTACATTAACTTTCACATTCTTGTACTGAAATGGGACTCAGCCCATTCCTCTTTCCTCCACTTGCCCCTCATTTGTCTTTGAGGAAACAAGTGAAAGTTGTAACTCTACTGAAATCTTGCAGATGGGAAAACATTACAGTTCTCTGACATGCTCACCCCCTGAAGGTTCCAGTCATTTGAGGGTTTCTCCCTACATGTATCTGAGCATGTTAAGATCCAAGGGCCTGTTTTATTGTGCCAGTATCAGACTTTGTACTACAGACTGCCTTTGGGCAGATCCTATCCTCAAAACTGTATGTTCTCATATTCTCAATCAATTGGATTCCCATCCTCCATCCTAATTAACTAGAATTCTACTCAAATTTGCCTTGAGCATACACCACCAGGAAGGTGCAGTGGGTGTATAAATTCCAGTAACAGAGAACCTAAATGTGTTTGCCACGCTGGTCATATTGTTGTTTTTGTTTTTGTTTTTCCAACAACTATCAATAGTCCAAAGAAGTAGCCTTGCCAAGAGTAGCTTAAGTTCAACTGTTCTGAATCTATTCTTCTTATTCTAGTGATTCTCTATAAATATTTTCAAGTATTTATGTGGAGAAACATCTCTCAGCAAAAAATGTATAAAAACTCTATCACTCACTTATCCTGAAGTATTCATCAAGCTTCAGGGACTGGAAAGAGCACAGTTGTTAAAGAAAACCATGACTTTGACCTCAGTTGCATGTCAAATTAATCAGGATGCTGAAAGGGACAAACCACAGGAACCCCACTCAAATTCACCTAAGCAAACCAGAAAACATCTTTCTAGCTTGGAAGACAGTCGGGGTGGTCCACTGACAAAACTGGAATCAGGACTTGACTATCAGGAAGCTCATTCAATTATTAGCCACCCTATCCTGTATTTATCCTGTGTCTCCTTACTTACAGCCCTCCTCTTTTCTACTCTGTGGGCACCCCATCCCCATGTGACCCAGGATATAGGTTATCATGTGTCTTGCACCTCATCCTAAAACAGAAATGTCTCTCTCATTATCTCACCCAAGCCCCGTGGAGGCTTCTCATTGGCCTTACTGCATCCCTTACCTTTCCTTGAACACATCACTGATGTGAACGATGAGGACCCTGACCAGCTGGCCCCTGACCACATGCCTACTGTCGTGGCTAGGAATGAGAGGCAGGAATTGGAGAAATTTTAGATGAAGATAATTATTCATTATGCTTCCCACGAGTCCTCACTAAGAAAGTGCCTCTATTAACAAGCGGTGATGAGAGTGAAACATCGTGGGTCACCCCAATTATTAGCCACTCCAGACGCTTCCATGCTGGGTGGAGTGGTCTTCTACTCATTCAGGTGAGACTGCTAGACTTCTCAGTTTCTCAGGAGGGCAGGGCAACCTGCCTCTCACTCAGGATGGCCACTGAGAAGCATAGGAATGTATTCCTGAGCAATACTATTGTACAGTTTACCTATGAAAGCTCACAAGATCACAAATTCCCTGTTGTTCAGTTCCCATCAGAAGCTTAGTTAAAAGAAATAGCATTACACAAAAACTTCTATATCACCTGTAAGTACTTGTTGCTATTCCAACAACCAATTTGCCCATGTTAGCAGTATTTGGGTTTTTAAGGAAGCCACCTGCCTCACATGAATCAGGGTCAACTAGGCCTTTGGTGTTAAAGTCCGATGCGTTCTTGCTAGGGACAGGTTAAGGGTACAGGTGCCTGACCCATTTCTGGCCAATGAAACATTGGGTAGTCTACTAAAGGAGCTCTACAGCAAGTTTCCTTGCTCTTATAAAGGTGACCAAAGAATGGCTGGAAAGTTCCACATACACTGTAGCCACTTCTCAATTTTAATGGGGATTGACCTGGGGAAACACAAGGAAAACAGAGGGAAAAGAGAGGCCTTGCTGGTGACATGGTAAAAGCTGTCCAGAAACTTAACACAGAAATATCTACTGTGAGAGATCAAAGTTCTGGAAGGTAAATTGGATTAGATGGAGTTAACAGACAGTGCAAGAACTCTTCATCGAAAATGGTCACACTGGACAATCATAAATTGATAAAGTTGACTGCTCAGAAGCATAAAATTACACAAATTTGAGCCAAGCGTAATGGCACATGCCTTTAATCCCAGCACTCACTCGGGAGGCAAAGGTAGGAGGATTGCCATGAGTTTGAAGGTCACCCTCAGACTACACAGTGAATTCCAGGTCAGCCTGGGCTAGACTGAAACTCTACCTTGAAAAACAAACAAACAAACAAAGTACACAAATGCAATCTTCATTTTCACATATGAACGTACATTTATTTGCTAATCTTTTTATATAGGAATTGTTTTCTTTGTGTATGAGACTCCAGGGATCGGCTCTTTTTGTAACTGGGGAAACCAAAGAAATAAAAGGTGGGCTGGAAAGATAGATGGCTTACCAGTTAAGGTGCTTGCCTGAGAAGCCTAAGGTTCAATTCTCCAGGTCCCATGTAAGCCAGATACACATGGTGGCACATGCGCCTAGAGTTTGTTTGCAGTGACTAGAGGCCCTGGCATGCCCATTCTCTCTCTCTTTCTCTCTCTCCCTCTCTCTCCCCCTCACAGCCCTCTCTCTCTATCTAATAAATAAATAAAAATAACCCTAAAAAAAAAGACATAAATAAAAGGCACTGGAGTTTTAGGAATCACTGCATTGACTTTCCAGATCACTTTGGGAAGTCCTACCATCCTAACAGAATCAAATCTTTTCTATTAAGGAAAAAGGATTTTCACTTATTTAGATCTTGTTTTATTTCTTTCCACAACATTTTGTAGTTTGCACTGTATTAAATCTTTTCCTGCTTTAAATTTACTCCTACTTAATTCTTTTGAATGTAATTATAAACAGAATTGTTTTTCTTAATTCCCTTGATATTTTTCTTTGTAGTGTAGAACCATAACTGATTTCTGAATGTTGATACTGTCTCCTGTAATCTTTCTGACTTTATTAGCGCTCATAGTTTTTTATGTGCCTGGATGGGGGGAGGGTATGTATATATACAACTATGTTGTTTGCAAACGTAATTGTATTTCTTCCTTTCCCCAGCCACAGCTCTGGTAAGGACTACCAGTGCAGTGGAAGACGACATCCTCCTCTTGCCCCTGATCTTACAGGGGAAGTTTTCAGCCTGTCTCCACTGAGTATGATGCCACTGGTGGGAGTGTCATAAATTTCCTTTTTATTACTGTTATGAATAAAGTTGTATTTTATTTCTATCATAGTTTTCTGAATTTTTTTATCCTGAAAAAGTGCTGAAACTTACTAAATGCTTTCCTTTATCTTCTGAAGTAATTAGTGAGGTGGGGTTTTTTCCCTTTATTTATTAATGAAATATACTATATTGATTTTTCTTGTGGTTACCATGGGGATTACAGGTACTGTTCCAAATTTGTAACAATCTAGTTTGAATTGATACCATTTGAATAATAATACTGTGCATTAATTCTGCTCATATCCAGCTGTGTCCCTACACTGGCTTTATGTTATTACCATCACATCTTAAATCTTTATATAGTCTGTGAGCATTGAGATAACTATTTTTTCATGCATTTGTCTTTCGAACTGTATAATTTTTGGTTTTTCAAGGTAGGGACTCACTCTAACTCAGGCTGACCTGGAATTCACTATGTAGTGTCTGGGATTAAAGGCATGTGCCTTCACACCCCACCCAAACTGTATAATTTGAGTATTATTTTTAAAAATAAAAACAGGAGTTACAACCAAAGCTGCAATAATAGTTTGATAAGTACTTCTGTGGTTACCTACCTCCCTAGGGTTTCAAGTTTCTAACATCTTTCGTTTCACCCTGAAATGAATTTCACATAGTTTGGGTCTACTAAAATGAACTTTCTTAGCTCTTATTTATGTGGGAATGACCCAATTTCTCCTTCATTTTTGAAAAACACTTTTGCCAAATATAGAATTCTTGATTGATACTCTTCCCTTGGGGCACTTTAAAAGCGTATCACCTTTATTTTCTCCATGGTTTCTGAAGAGACACTGAGGCTGATCGTTCAGAAGTCTTTGTCTATGACGAGTTATTTTCCCCGATCTGCTTTTTAAGATTCTCCCTTTTCAGCCAGGTGTTGTGGCGCACGCCTTTAACCCCAGGCTGCAGTTTAAGAACAGCCTGGGTTACAGAGTGAGTTCCAGGTCAGCCTGTACTACAGTGAGACCCTGCCTCAAAATAAATTATTTTCTTTGCCTTCTAACAATGACTATAATGTGCCTAAAAGTTCATACTGCTTAGTTTTTGTTGGGTTTTCTGGATGCATAGCTTCATGTCTCTCATAGAATTTGGGAAGTTTTCGATCATTATTCCTTCAAAGAATTTCTTGGTCCCATTCTCTCACTTCTCTTTCTAGAATACCCATATTGGTATGCTTAATTGCATCCAACAGATCCCACAGGCTCAGCTCAATTTGCTTCATTCTTTTTTGCTTAAATTTGAGAGACAGAGAATATGATTCAGCTTGTCAGCACCTCTTGATGCGGCAAACAAGCTCACACCACCGTGTGCATCCAGCACTGTGGGATTGAGCCTGGGCCGGCAGGCTTGCAGGCAGGCACCTTTAAACCACTGAACCAACTCCCCAGCCCTTCTTCATTCTTTTTGCTTCCTAGTCCTTAGACAGGATGATTTCTATCAAGCTATGTTCAAATTTACTCACTTTTTTTTTTCCTGCCTGCTCAGGTCTGCTTTAGAAACTGGCTAGTAAATAAACTTGAGTTAGTGTGTGTTTCAGGTTCAGAATTTATACTTAAGTCTCATTTTATAATTTAGTTCCTTTTAATAATACTAGCAACTAGGGGGCCGGAGAGATGGCTTAGCGGTTAAGGCACTTGCCTGCAAAGCCAAAAGGAACTCAGTTCAATTCCCCAAGACCCACGTAAACCAGATACATAAGATGGCATATGCGTCTGGAGTTCATTTGCAGTGGCTGGAGGCCTTAGCATGTCCATTCTCTCTTTTTCTCTCTATTTCCCTCTCTCAAATAAAAATAAAATATTTTTTTAAATATTAGCAACTAGGTCCTATATTGCTTTGTCATTTCCTTCATGTCTTTACCACAATATCTATGAACCTTTCCAACAACTAAAGCCTTTGTCCAGTTAGTCTAATATCTGGACTTCTTCAAAGATAGTTTCTGACAATGTCTTCTATTCCTATGAATGAGTCATGCTTTTTTTTTTTTTCTTTGTATGTGCTTTGTATCTTTTTCTTGAGAACTAGTTTAGGAACCAGAATATATAATCCTTAAAATTCAACAATATGGGAGACTTCCGGTCAAGATGGCGACCGCCTAGCTGCACTACAAACAACAAGGGGAAAAAAAGATAGATGCAGATCCTAAGAACAGAGCTGCCCCAACATACCTCAAAAGGGGCCCAACTGAAACTAAGGACAACTGGTGAAATAAGCAAGGGTGATGTTTTCCTGTGAACCGGATACCAGCACAAAGGGGAAGGAGATCGACGCAGAGAAAAATCAACTCCTACCAAATCAGAGAGCCAAAGCCTCAGAGGCCCCCAACACCTCAGCACCGAAGCAGACCAAAAATGAACCCAACATGGCTCAGGGAAATCTTGCGGAAGAGGGGGCGGAAAGAATGTCAGAGTTACATGTTGGGTCATGATTTGCAGAGACATTTATCATACTAATAACTGGGGGCTAACTCCACAATGCACGACCCATTTTCATTAACAAGGAGGGTCTAATGGGAGGGGGTAGATCACAGATGAGCCTAAATAATGGTACCAAACTGCCTGTATTCACTGAAATGAAAACTAATAAATTAAATTAAAAAAAAATTCAACAATATGAAAATACAATAAGGAAACAGGCAAAAGACCTTGAACAGAATTTTCCACATAGTAAACACACAAGCAGCCAATGAAAAAAATTTTTTAAAGCCCACCTTCATTGAGTAACAAAAACCTCAAATGGAGCTCGAGAGATGGCTTAGTGGTTAAGGTGCTTGTGCTTGAAGCCTAAGGACCCAGGTTTGATTCTCCAGGTCCCACATAAGCCAGATGGACATAGTGGCAAATACATCTGGAGTTCATTTGCACTGACTAGAGGCCCTAACTTGCCCATTCTCTCTCTCTCCCTTTCTCCCTTCACTCTCTCTCTTTTTCGTCTTGTCTGTCTCTAATAAGTAAATTTCAGAAATCCCAAATAAAAACCACAATGAGATACCAACTGACACCTACCAGAATGCTTATAATGAAAGATCCAAAATTTAAAATATCAGAAATGATTAACTGTTGGTGAGGACATGGAAAAATAAAAAACATCCTATAAAGTAGTGGGAGTATAAAGAGGTGTAGCCCCTGTGAAAAGTTCCTTAATAGGCTAAACATAAAATGACCACATAATCTACTTACCATACAACCCAGCAATTCTACTTCGCTACAAGCATTCAGACGTGTACTTAATTGATGAATATTCACATCAGCCTAATGAGCAATAACCCACACAGAGAAACTGTAATTGATGCATACAGTAGAATATCACCCAGCCATAAAAAGCATAAAGTACTGAATGAACTTCAAAACCACGATGCCAAGAGAAGCAGTCAGAAAAGGTCCCTGACAGATATCATGCAGAGTAGGCAATTCCATCTGTGAGGAAAGCGTGCTTGTGGTTGCCAGAGGCTGAGGGCGGAGGGAATAGAGCATTCTCACTCACTGGGCACGGGAGATTCTTAATGGGGGTTGGGGGGAATGAAAAATTTCGAAACTAGGGAGGCTGTGGTCGTGCACCATTAGATGGACGCTAAGTGCCACTGAATTTTCTACTTTGAAGTAGGTAAGTATATACATTGCACCACATGAACCGCCATTTAAAAAGAAAGAAGAAAATCCGTCACCTGAATTACATCTCCAACTCCACCAGAGCGCCACGCTTAACCCCTCTGTCTGGACGAGATCACTTCTCCTCAACTGAGTGGACCCTTGCTTGGCTTGGACGCAGGGACAGCACAAGTAGCAGCATTGTGAGAATCGCCACTGGAGCTGTGCTAGGGAAGTTGTTTCAAAGACACTGTCCTCCTCTCAAGTCTCAACTCCCAAAGGGGAGTGTGGGACTAATGTGTTCTTAAGTCTGCACAACACTCACTGTATGACTCACAAATGACCGCACCATAGGCATCAGGGCGAAGCTGCTCTGCTTCTAGCACCTTCTAGCATTGAAGGTTCCTTCAGTGTCTACAGTGGGCAGCTGGGCCACTGTACAGACGCAGGACAGCCAGCAACTGTGACTCAGAAACAATGGCATGAGTCCAAATGACTTCCTTCACTGGCATTTGAATTAGGAGGAAAATAGTGAAGTTAGAAAGAATAGGTGAATCAGGTCATGCTGGTTGCATGAGGCTGGAGGGGGTCCTCACACTCGGGGGGCTAGGGCTGCAAACTAAGCCTGGAAGTAGATTGCAGCTTGGGAAGGCTCACGCCCCCCCCCAAAGACCCTGCGCAGGGGCCCCCACAAGGTGAGGCTTCCGCTGGGCTTCCCTTGTTAGCTGTGCTGCTCCTCTGAAGCTGAGACAGAGGTTCCTCGTCCAGTACAGGGAAGCCCTTTCCTGCATGCCCTTACCCCCACCTTCCAAGTCCGACCTCTTTCATAGCCCACACTGAAGTAACTCTTCAGTATTTTCTGGGGGTAGGGCAACAGGAAATACAAATAACAAGGAAATAAAAATGAGTGTCAGGATGCCAATCTGCACAGAAAGTGAGCACACCTGTCTCCAGATTCTCCAGATACACAGTCTCCATATGCGTGATTCTACAATGACCCGCCACTTAGGTAATCATATTTCAGATATATTCTTCGACCTTCCTTATTGAATATTGGCTCAATTTCCCATTCATGATAGGAAATTACAACATTTATCAGAAGCCTTAATTTAAAATTACCTCCTGTCCAGTCATTTTTTTAGACCAGGGGAAATTAATACTTTGGCAGGACTAGCCTCTGATGTAAATATACTCTCCATACTTCTACTGTCTTAATAGTAGTTCAATTTCATATGGGTGTTTTATGTCAGCTTTAGTCCATTATGGAAATAAGCAGAGTTAGCCAGAGAATGAAAGAATAATTCAATTGCCATTCTTTCCTCCTTTATCCTTTCCTACCCTCCATCATTAGAAGCTCAACAGAGCCAATGTGAACGATTTAGGCTGGGGAAATGAGTCAGTGGTTAAAATCACTTGCTGCACAAGGCAAACAAGTCCAGAACTCCATATGGAAGCCAGCACAGTAGCGTGGGCACCTATAATACCAGCACACACACCTACAGCAAGACGAAATACAGAGAGAGGAGAATCCCAGACGCTCACAGGTCAGCCCGCCTGGCAAGTAGAGGGGCAAACAAGAGACAGCGCCCCAAACACAGTGGAAGGTAAGGACGGGCACTGTAAGGTTCTTCTGACACCCACCCACCCCATGACAAGCATGCACACATGTGTGCGCACACATATAAAAGACAAACAATTATCTACGTCCATTTTGGAAAACATGTAACTGCACAATTAAACAAAAGAAGAAGAAAACTGCAATTACGTTCTACAGAACACAAGTCAAAGAAGAAATCTCAATCTGCGGTTTTGAACTAAACAATATAAAATGGCAACATTTGTGAGATGTAAAAGTCGACTTAGGAACAAATTTAGAGCATTGAAAACATGGATTAGAGCAAGAGAAATATGTAAAATAAAAAAGTTTAAGCTTCAACCTTAAGAAACTATTTTAAAAAAGAGGAGGAGGGCTGGAGAGATGGCTTGGTGGTTAAGCACTTGCCTGTGAAGCCTAAGGACCCCGGTTCAAGGCTCATTCCCCAGGACCCACGTAACCAGATGCACAAGGGGCCGCACTTGTTTGGAGTTCATTTGCAGTTGCTGGAGGCCCTAGCATGCCCATTCTCTCTATATCTGCCTTTCACTCTCTGTCTATTGCTCTTAAATAAATAAAATAAACAAAAAAATTTTAAAGAAGATGATAAGGGGAAAGTTAAATCCTAGGGTAAGCAGAAGAAAGAAATAATAATAACTAGAACATAAATTGGTGGAATTGAAAACAAGAAATCAATAAAGTCAACTGAACCAATAGATGCTTCTTAGTAAGATCAATAAAACTGATCATCCTTGGTTCAGCCATTTAGTGAAGAGAAAAAGACAGAACCCACAAATTATTAACCATACACATGAAGGTAGGGCCTTTACTACTGATTCCCTGGACAAAGAGAGAATAATGAACTTTGAACCTTGTGACACACATTTTATAACCAAAATGAAGAAAGATCATTCAAGATATGCTATCAAAACTCATACAAGAACTGGAGAGATAGCTTAGGAGTTAACGCATTTGCCTGTGAAGCCTAAGAACTCATGTTCAAACCTCCAGGTCCCAAGTAGCCAGACACACAGTGACATAAACCACGCAATGTAGCACATGTGCCACAAGGGGGAGCACGTGTCTGGAGTTCACTCCTCAGCTGAAGGGCTCTGGCATGCCCCTATTCTCTCTCTCAAAAATAAAAATAACAATAAACTCACACAAAAAGAACAGGTCATCTGAGAATCTATATATTTGCATGTCCAAATAGGTTCACCAGTGAAATCTTCCCAGCATTAAAGCAGGGAATTCTCAAGTGTCTCTCCTAGAAAAAAGCAAAATACTTCCTATTTTTAGCCTTACCTAATGCCAAAACAAAAGAAAGAAAAATTACATGTTCATATCTTTTGTGAACACAAACACAAAAATATTCTACAAAATATTAGCAAACACCCCCCACATTGTGTTTTTTTTTTAAAGCATGTAGCAGTGAATGCAAGGAAATACAGCTATAGTCATAACTACTTGGGAGACTAAGGCAGGAGGATGTCTTGACCCCAGCAGTTCAAGATCAGCCTGGATTCAAAGCAACAACAAAGCATCCAGTTTGACAGGAGAAGCAATATACTTGGATGTGGAAGGCTGGGGCAGAAACTCTGTTCTGATAGGCACTATTTAATAGCACTGCCAAATCACTCACTTTATCATAACTGACAACTGCCTATACAGCATTAAGTCACATGAGGAAAAAAAAATGTACAATACCGCCTAAAATTATTTTGTTACATCAATTTAGAAAACTGTAACTTAATGAACAACAATGATGTCCTGGGTGACTGGACAGCCAAACGTTATCACAATCAAATAAAAAGTTCCACCCTGGACTGGCTTCCTGTGCTCCCTGGTGTTGGGGGCAGCACACCACAGTGCAGGACTAAGTAAGGACCTAATATAATACAGACTCCCAGAAGACTGGCTTTAAGATTCACACTGCGCAGCCCGTGGTAGGAGCACCTCCCCAGCACCACCCAAGCTCCTCACAGCACTGCTGCCTGCATTTTGGCAGATGTTCCGACTGTCCACAGTGTCTTGGCAGCTGTGTGATCAGTTTGTTTTAAAGGGGAAAAAGAGATGCTCACAAAAAGATTCATTACCTGTGGAATATGTCATAGTTAGTAGGAAGTAATCAACTCAAATCTTTTCTCCTGGTGTAGAAAACCAGCCACATACCTAACTGTGTGCAGGATCAGTGGGGTATCTGTTTCACCCTTTCAAAACATCAACTGATGAAGACTGGTGTGCAGCTCTGTGCAGAACACTTGCCCGGGGTGTGTGAGGCTAGAGGTTTCATCCCCAATACCGCACGCACGCACGCACGCACGCACGCACACACGCACACACACACCCAACTGGCACAGGGTTGCTCACATTATAGTGGGCTTGACAACCATTTTCATTTGATTTAATAAAAATAAATCCCTCATCTCCTTCCACAACCTGCATTCTCCTCCATGCATGCACGTGAATATTCACACAGGCACCTCAGTTCTGAAGCACAAGTAATGTCTGGACTATTCTGAAGATAATTTTAAGGATAAAAACTTAGCAACTTCCAGTGATATTTTTGGAAAGCAAATTTCATTTGGAAATGTTCTGTACATCAAAACAGCATATTTATTAAAAATGGTGAATTTTCTAAACTCAAGTCTACTGATCAAAATGCAGGACCACCCTTACAGAGCCAGTTTATTCTAAAAAAATAAATTAAATTTGGACATTTGTATTGCCTTTATTGCTGCTGAAATGTAAATTCTACATACTTTGCTAGCCCTGCCAAACGAAACCCACAGGGAGTTCACTCCATGCTCTTCAGCAAATCCTTATTTGCACAGTGAAAACCTGACTTTAACTGGATGTCATTTTAACCCACATTCCTGAGAGACACCCAGGGCCAAGGTGGCATCACTTTTCAGTGCCATGCAATCTGTCAGCTAAAAATACTTTAAACATAAGATAGACAATGGCGGCTGGAGAGATGGCTTAGCAGTTAAACACTTGCCTGTGAAGTCTAAGGACCCCAGTTCAAGGCTCGACTCCCCAGGTCCCACGTTAGCCAGATGCACAAAGGGGCGCACGTATCTGGAGTTCGTTTGCAGTGGCTGGAGGCCCTGGCGTGCCCATTCTCTCTCTCTCCCTCTCTCTATCTGCCTCTTTCTGTCAACTCTCAAATAAATAAATAAGAAATTTTTAAAAAGATAGACAACAATGCATCCATGGTAAGTAACCTGTTGAACAAAATGTGATCTGATGCCTCCAGCAATTTCTCTTATCTTTGTGACTTAAGGTATTTCAAAGAGTTAGGCTTATAGTTTTCTTTTTGAAAGTACCCAATCATCATGCCTGGAATTACTGAAAATATCTTTAGCTATATTAGGTCCTTAACTCAGAGGCCACAATAAATACTATCACTAATAGCTAACGCTTCAGTAGCAGTCATGGTGTGACCTACACTGGCTTAAATAAATGTAAACTGCACAGTCCTGAAAACCATATAAGGCAGACACACCATTATTCCTCCTGTACGTGAGGGAAACTGAGTCAGAAAGGATATATAACGTGCTCCAGACAACAAGGGAAAGAGCCAGAATTTAACCTAAGCAAACTCCAAGGTCTCCAAAATCAGCTCTCTTCAACTAGATTTTACAATATTTTGTAGTGTACATAACTACTTCAATTTTTGTTCAAATGGAAGAAATTTACTTAAAAGAAAACTGACCTCGATCCAATTTAAGAGGGAGAAGAAGGGATGTTTTTCACTGGTCCATTAACTTAGTAGCAAACAAAAATTAGCAGGTTTTACCTACTTATTTAACAGGTTGTTGTCTTATGTAGTTGTTGGACATCAGAAGTCTTTCAGGGGTCTGGAAAGTTAAGATGTGGCCACAAACATCCCATTGCTACTAACTGAAAATTTCTGTTGTCCCTTCCTTCCTCTGTCTAAAATTTATACTTCTCTATGTCCTTCTGGACATCTTCTACACTGGAAATTACAGGTCATTAAGACTGTCTCTTTATGGCCTCACGGTGGTCATAAAGTCCTTTGGCATCTGAACATAGTTGAGGGCCTATAAGTTATGGTGGGACTTGATGTAATGACTTCTAATCAATCAAAATGAAAGATTTCCAGAAGAAAATGAAACTCTCTAGAGAATGGGGCGGTGCTGAGTTAAGCTCTGAGGGACAAACACAAGGTCACTGGCCACTCAGAAACTGTGCTCACTTTATGCAGTCAACATTAGTATATTAAGGTGAATCAAGGGTGCAGAAACACCCACGAGAGAGGTCCAGAGAGAGGACGTACACTGTACTCGCACTGAGCACATCTGGTTTGAGAGTGACAGGCTTTAGAAGGGTGAGGAAAACCCAGGAGCCAGAGCTGCTGCTGCAGATCAGGAAGTGCTGGTCATCACCAGCCACAGAGACAGAGCAGGCGTCAGGACCCCAGTTCTCCGAAGCAGGGCGCAAAGCCGGGAGGTCTGGGGGCGAGAACCCAGGAAGGATGGATGGGTCAAGACACAGCTTTGATGTTTTCTCCTCTGTCTTTCACTTCCTCCTGCCTGTTCTCCATCAATGACAATCTCTTGTCCTTGCTTTTGGTTTACTGAGATAGGGTCCCACAATGTAAGCCCAGCCTACCTTCAAATCTGCAGACACCCTGCCCCAGCCTCCGGAATACTATGATTGCAGGGCGTGTGTCACTGTGCCCTGTCCACCAAAGAAGATCTCTGACCTCATCAACTTCTAGCTCAAAATATAGGTAGAGACACACTTTCCAACCCCAAGTAAACTGCTGCTTTCTTTAGCTACACCTCCAAATAAGAATCGGGAAAGGGGCTGGAGAGATGGCTTAGCGGTTAAGTGCTTGCCTGTGAAGCCTAAGGACCCTGGTTCGAGGCCCAATTCCCCAGGACCCACATTAGCCAGATGCACAAGGGGGCGCACGCATCTGGAGTTCATTTGCAGTGGCTGGAGGCCCTGGCGCGCCCATCCTCTCTCTCTCTGTCGCTCTCAAATAAATAAATAAAAATTAAAAAAAAAAAAAAAAAGAATCGGGAAAGTAACCACTCTTACCTACTGCTTAAAAACTGCCCAATTCTGTCTTAACTAACTTAAACATTGGCCTTTTAGCATTTTACTTTGAATTAAAGATGACCAGACTTCATCTTTTTCCTTCATTATTATTAACAACGTCTTTCATATAGATACATCATGTATTGATACCCTCTTCCCTTATCCTTGCCCCCATTCCATTGGAGACCCTCCTCAGTGGGGTTGTAGGGTATTCCGTATGGGGTTGTGGTTTATGTGTTGTGGGAGTGGCAGCTACTTGGGGGGGGGGAGACTTTATCTTTTCTTTTTAAGACGTCATCTTTTAATGAAGCTACCAATAGATAGAAAAATTTTGGAAAGGAAGGGAAATCAGTAATGAAAAGCCCATACACAAACAGCCAATATGACTTCATTGTTAAGGATGCCAGTAGTTGCAGCCAGGGCCAAACCCAGAATGCCCATCCTATCCAGAATGCCCATCCTGGAGCTCTCAGGGAGAAATAAGTACCTTTTGTTTTCCAGTACTGGAGGTGTAACCTAAGGGCTTGTACTGGGTAAAATGTTTTGACAAATGGCTCCATCCATTTTGTTGGAGCAACTCTCCAGTCCTTGACATGTCTGCGCTATGCAGTCCCACGTCCCTATCAAACAATGGAACCCTGGAAGGGAAGATGGCTGCTTCAGTCATTTGTTGAGATGATCCTGGAATTTATACGGGGACCAAACATTGCTTCAACCCAGGAGTGTTCAACTGCTGTACTACTAGCATTGTGAAAGAAAAAAACAAACAAACAAAAACTTTTCATCTTCCTTGGCCTTTTGAGGCATGGTCTCACTATGTAGAGCCCAGACCGGCCTGGAACTTACCACGTCCTCTAGGACAATCTCACAATACATGTACAGCAAGAAAAAGTTATTCTGACGCTTAGTGAAAAGTTAAAGAAAATGTTGCTTGGGACAACTGCAACAGGTGTTAAGATTGTCTATTGTGACAAAGGAGAGAGAGAGCTCTGCACGACCGGGAGAGACTCCGCATCTGGGGGGAACGCAGGCACAGGTGGAAAAACAGTGAGACACACACAGCGTGGGGAGGGATGTTCTTAGTGAGGTGACTTGACTGGATTCTTGAAGCAGGCAGGCTGGGATGTTCCAGTATCAAGGGCAGCAAATGAGAAAGCTTATCAAATATCAAGAAGGAGAGACAGTGTTTCACTGAACTGACTTAGCAGGATTCTTGCTAGAACGTGACTGAGCTGAAGCTCAGCGGAAGGCAGTCACAACCAGCGCCAGGTCATGAAAGGGGGTCAGGAGAGCCTGATCAAAGTGCAGTCAAGGAGAGAGACTCCACCAACACTTTAAGACAGAGAATTCTCTGCCTTGTGTGTGGGGGGGGGAGACTCTGTCCATCACCAGCCCCTCCCCACTGACTGCTGTTAGCATGAACGTGTGCACACACACCCACACTCTCTTACACCTCCCTTCATCCATCCCTCCCTCCCTCCTTCTCCCCCACCCTCTCTCTCACACACACACATACACACACGATTATGAAACATGGCAAAAGTGTTTCAACATTGCCAAATACCTTCCAGAGGACCACTACTTTGGATCAAGAGTTGGTTAATTTTGTTTGTAAAGATAGAAAATACTTTAGTCTTTACAGTAAACACTCTCTGTGTTTCTGGTGCCTGATTCTTCTCAGCTGGCAGGCCATTTCTCTCTCTCTCTCTCTCTCTCTCTCTCTTTCTCTCTCTCTTACACACACACATGTGCACACGCACACATGGCAAGATTCAGGCCCTGGACGATAATTGAGCAAACTCTTTACTGGCTAAGTACTGCTTTTAAAATAGGTATCAACAGCACAGAGATATTATACTTAGCAAACTACAGATTTAAAACTATTATTAGAGTTCTGGTAACTTTCCATCAACATTGTTTTCTTAAATGAGGGCTAACAAACTAAAAGACATTTTATACCGTACTACAATACTCTGTTACAACCGAAAGGCACGTTCATTCTCAAACAGCCTGTGGAAGACTGCTCTAAAATGTTGCCCTAAATCTGCCTTCCATCCACCCCAAACACTGTAAACCTTACATTCGTATTAATGTATACCAAAATCCTCAGTTGACTATTGTTAATTATGTTTTTTTTTGGTTGTTTTGACTGTCAGTGTTTTGAGTTCTATTTAAGATGTTAATATTCTCTCTCCTTACCTAACCTTCTAAAATGAATCTATTCCTGGCTACAGAGTCCATATGAACTAGGTCACTGGGACGCCAGATCTTCTTTAAGGATCAGTCACATGAAACTCACAGAGACCACTACACTTCAGCTTCGTCTCTAAGAACAAATATGCACTCATATATCAATAGCAGGACTGTCCTGGAAACGATGACATGCTAAACATGGCCATGGGCTCGGAAATGGTACACCATGATATACCACTGAGCATAAGAATCTAAACTTCACAATGCTTTGGTTTTAAATACCTTTAATAAATACCTCAGGGGCTGAAGAGATGGATTAGTGGTTAAGGTGTTTGCCTGAGAAGCCTGAGGACCCAGGTTCCATTCCCCAGGACCCACATAAGCCAGCTGCACAAGGGGGTGGGTGCATCTGGAGTTCATTTGCAGTGGCTGGATGCCCCAATGTGCCAATTCTCATTCTCTCTTTCTCAAAATGGATAAATAAAATAAAAATAAATTTTTTAAAATTTATTTTTAAAAACTCAGCAACAAAGAAAAACAGACCCAGTGCCTTTTTTTTTTTTTTTAAGTTTCAATTACTAGGTTCTAAAACGTATGTTCTGACAGAGAAAATGTCTCTAAGCAAATAGAAAAATGTCTGATCTGTAAATCATAAACCACATAGACTTTCCCTACATTTCTTCTTTGTTGATGAAAAATCAACATTAAAATTTTGGCTTGGGGGCTGGGAATGTAACTCAGTTGGTAGAGTGCCTGCCTAGCATGCATTAAGCCCTGGGTCCCATCCCCAACACCTTAAACCATAAACCAAACCAGGTGTGGTGGCACATGCCTGTAATCCTAGCGCTCAGGAGGTGAAGGTAGGAGGATCAGGAATTCAAGGTCATCCTCAGCTGCACAGTGAGTTTGAGGCCAGCCTGGGCTACAACAAGGCCTTGCCAAAATAAAAGCAATAACAATAGTGAAATTTGAGCTTTGTCAAAAATAATGGTGCAGCTAGTCCCAGCTATCCAGGAGGCTGAGGCAGGCCAGTCAGGAGCAACACAGTAAGACCTGCACTCTAAAAGGAGAGGGGAGGGAAGGGAAAGAAACTCACACCCATAATGCCAAACACTCAGGAGGGTAAGGCAGGAGGTTCAGTGTGAGTTGGGGGCCAGCCTAGACTATATAACAAGTTCTAGACCAGCCTTAATTACAGAATAAGGCCCTGTCTCAAAAAAAAAAAAAAAAAAGTTCAGGTTTGTGTGTGAGTGTCAATGGTGTGTGTATGGTGTATGCACACATGTGTGCAGACTCACACTCATGTGGAGACCCGAGAAGGATGTCCTACTGTATCACTGGTCTACTTTCTTTGCTTGGCACACAGATTCTCACTGAATGTGGAGCTGTCACTGTCGGTCAGACTGGCTGCCCAGCCAGCCCCAGCAATTCTCCTCTCTCTGCCCCGTTTAGGACTGGGGTTACCAGCATGTGTGCCACCCCCGAGCTTTGATGTGGGTGCTGGCAATTGAACTCGGGTCCTCACACTGGCGCAGCAAGGGTTCTTACCCACTGAGCATCTCCCCAGACTAAAAGTTAACTTCCACACTAAGCACTACAACAGCAGCTGATCATCGAAACAGGAAACATAGTCTTTATTTTTTACCAGAATTCAGGTTTGCGTTACAAAACAATACGCAGTCACACTGAAAAGTATAGAAGAGATATAAAGAGTAAATCTACTTGTAGCACCACTGCAGGAGACAGACTGTTGTCAAGGACTCGGTGTCACTGTGCACTCCTTTTTATGCATTCTACTAACTGCGTCCATTCTATAACATTAGGAGCATGACAGACTTGTGGATGTACACACAGGTTTGATCCTTGCTTCTTCCACTTATGTATTTTATTTACTTGAGAGACAGACAGAGAAGAAGGGAGAGGGAGGGAGAGAGAGACATGGGGGGGTTATGGGCACACCAGGGCCTCCAGCCCCTGCAAATAAACTCCAGATGCATGTGCCACCTTGTGCATCAGGCTGATGTGGATCCTGAGGAATCGAACCTTGGTCCTTTGGCTTTGCAGGTAAGTGCCTTAACCGCTAAGCCATCTCTCCAGCCCACTTCTTCCATTTAATAGTATATCCTGAGCATTGTTCCAAGCCATTAAATTCTCCTTCTCCCCTCCAAAAGTCCAAAAATATCCAACTGTAATAGCATTTCATTCTCCTACATGAACATCCCAGGCAACCCTTCTATTATTATTTATTATTATTATTATTGCTGAACTCCTAGCTTGCTTCAGTTCTTCACTATTGGAAATACTCTTCACTGATGACTTCATGCCCACAATGTTGTTTGGATTTCCAGCGTTTAACAATGGATGTTTAGAAAAAGAATGACAGGAGGTGATTACGTATTCCTTGGTTCTTGATATCTATTGCCAAATCTTCTGCCAGTGTCCAAATGAGAGGAAGACAGGCAGCTTTAGGGAAAAGCAGTTAGACAGGAAAACCCATAAAAGAAATGTTAGCCTTAAATCCTCAGGCTTGGGGTTTGTGTTTGAACCCCCAAATAACACCCTGTCACAGTATCAGCTTATACAGCACAGTCAGAGGTCCATATCAAGTAGACCTTGAGCAGATATACACTTGCATCAACAAGTGAAAATGCAAGGAAAAATAACATTAAAGAAAATGATCACTTGGTTTTTTAGAGGCCTATAAAAGTAACACTTTAAAAAAAAAAAACCTTATATGCAAGCAGAGGGAGAATGGGGGGTGGAGAGAGAATGGGTTGCCAGGGCCTCTAGCCACTGCAAAGAAACTCCAGATGCATGTGCCAGTTTGTGCTTCTGGCTTTACATGGGTACGGGGGGAGTGAATCCAGGTTTCCAGGCTTTGTAGGCAAGTGCCTAACCCTCTGACCCATCTCTCCAGCCCCCACACTATTTTCTTAGTGTATGTAGTATGTGTACTGTGTTTGGCGTGTACAGTATGCATGATGTATATGTGTGGCATATGTGTACTGTGCTATGTAGATGTACACACATGTGTGCAAATGCACACATCCCATATGCACACATGTAGACACCGGAGGAAAACTTTGGGTGCCCTCTTACATCACTTTTCTACCATATTTCTTTTTTTCTTTTTAAGTTTTATTTATTTGAGAGAGAAAGAGAGAAAGACAGAGAGAATGGGTGCACAGGGCCTCCAGCCACTGCAAACGAACTCCAGACACAAGCCCCCTTGTGCATCTGGCTTACGTGGGTACTAGGGAATCAAACCTGGGTCATTTTGCTTTGCAGGCAAACGCCTTAACCACTAAGCCATCCCTCCAGCTCTTCTGCCTTATTTCTTTGAGCCAGTCTCTCGCTAAACCCAGAGCTCTCTGTTGGGAAATCATACTGGCCAACCAGGGATCCACAGTGATTCTCCTGTCTCTTCCCTTCTCAAGATTGAGGCTACAGGTATGTGCAGCCATGCCTGGCTTTCTGTGTGGATGCTAGAGGATCAAACTCAGGTCCTCATGCTTGCACATTAGGCCATCTTACCCGGACTATTAACTGTGAGTAATGTGACTACAGAAAAAGAACAGGTGATCTCATGGAAGTCGAGAACATTAGCTACCAGAGTCTGGGAAGGATATGGGGGAGGAGAGAAAAACAAAAAAGGATGAAAAACGAGTACAAGGTGCAGCTGGATAGAAGGGATAACGTTTTAAAAAAATAAACTTCATTTATTTATTTAATTTATTTGCAAGAGAGAGAGAGAGAGAGAAACAGGCAGATAGGGAGAGAGAGTGGGCACACCAGGGCCTCCAGCCACTGCAAATGAACTCCAAATGCATGTGTCACCCACCTCGTGCATCTGGCTCTACGTGGGTCCTGGGGAATCAAACCCATATCCCTTGGCTTTGCTGGCAAGTGCCTTAACCGCTAGGCCATCTCTCCATCCCAGGAGGAATAACTTTTAATGTTCTGTACCACAGTATAGTAGCTATGGCTGACAACAGTTAATTGAATACGTTTTATGTATGTGTGTGTGCACACGCATGCAGACCCACACATGTCAGAAGGGAAGGAGGGAAGGAAGAAGAGAGAGAAATTAATCCTGAACACTATTCACTAATGCTGCCTATGACCACTTAGCAGGAAAGCACACTGGCCTGGGTGGCAGACTGCCAGTTACCAGCTACTTGGGAACACAACCCGTCTTGTAGCAGGCAGGGAAGAGCAAGACAAAATCTCCCCTGTTCTCTCTGGCAGCTAGAAGTGATGCTGCAATAGGTCTAACTGGTGAAAATAAGGGGAAATCTCAAGAAAGAACTTTTAGGAAAGTTCCTAAGAGGGTGGGCACAGGTGACAGCAGAAGGGCATTCAGGCTCTCTGGCATTCTGACCTTTCTCTTCTTCCCTAAGAGGGCCTGCAGACAGCCAGTACTCGGGCCATCTCTAGATCAAGGTACGAGTGAGGTGTGACACACTGTGCAGAAAGAGAGGGGAACCAGAGCCTGGTAATAAGAATCACTCTTCTCCCCAGAAAAGCCTAGTTCCATATTTATTTTACTTAGAAAAAAATACAATCCCCTAATTTGTTTAAGTCATTGAGTGGTGGTTACTTACAGGGGATCCTAATCCCAGCTGATCTATCACCTGCTAGTTATTTTACTGAAATAAAAGCATGCGCAACTGGAGCCATTACTCGGCTCGTTTAAATACTCGCTGACTCTCACACGATCGATACCTATCGAGCCTCTGCACTGGCTGACAGAAACGCAGATGTAAGTAAGACGCAGCTGACAGCCTAGGAGACAGCTGGACAATAAAACAAGGTTTAATGAGTCATAGGATGGGGAAAGAATGGGGAGCTACTGCAGCAAGTCTGAAAAGTGCTTCCCTGTGGAGAGGGAAATGGTGGGAACTTCGCGGGAGACCTGAAAAGCGAAGCAGGAGTGCACAGGCAAGGACATCGGCAAAGGCCCCGAGGAAGGCGATGGCGTGTGGTGTGTGCTGGAAGGAACGTGGACTAAGGGGACTGGAGCATCCTTCTGCGGGCCCAAAAGTACGGGGGATGACCCCTTCCCTGCCACACTACATGGTGAGTTAGTGTTCTCTTTTCACAGTAAAAAGAAAACGAGGCCAAAGAGAGGCGAAGACTGATGAAAACATTTCATTTCTCTTTCACTTTCTACTCCTCCACGGTCAGGCATCACCAAAGCATTAGCTGGACTCCTGCAGCTCTGCCTTACGGTGAGACTGGTCAATAGTCTGAACCATCCTGGTTCCCAGGATTAATGGGGACCGCTCAACGATGAGGAGGATACTTGTGAAGGGCCCCCGAGGGTAACTGATGGGGCAAAGCTGGGAGCTGGTGAATGCAGGGGAGTGTCATGATCAGATTGACCATGAGGAAGAGTTGATACTCCAGATATTTATAAAGATATATATATATATATATATATATATATAGAGAGAGAGAGAGAGAGAGAGAGAGAGAGAAAAGAGGGCTGGAGAGATGGCTTAGCAGTTAAGGTGCTTGTCTGCAAAGCCAAAGGACCTCAATTTGATTACCAGGACCCATGTAGGCCAGATGCACAAGGCAGGCACCTTCATCCAGAGTTCATGTGCAGTGCCTGGAAGCCCTGGTGCGCCCATTCTCCCTCTCTTTCCCTCTGCCTCTTCCCCACTCTCAAATAAATAAAAACAAAAAATAAAAGCATTCCTCTTTTAAAAAATTTTTAAAAAGAGAGACAAAAGAAATGTGGGTGGAAAGAGAACTTTACAGGTAGAGGCAAGAGATGATAGAGGTCTGGATTGGAGTTCCTACAATGAAATGAAACGAAGTTGAAGAAAAGTGAACTCAAAGGTGGAAGGAGAGAATAAAGGGTAGCCCTGGATTTCTGTTTCGGGCAGCTCGGGAAGGAACACAGCAGAACACAGCGACTGGGACCAGATGCTCTATGCCCACTAATACTGCTGTGAACTCGGGAAGATTACTAAAACTCTGTGTTTTGGTCTCCTCATCTGTAGAGGAATGGCACAAATAATAAAGTCTATCACGAAGAAGTTCATGAGGAGTTACACAGATGTGGTCGGAACACTGCCTGGCACAGCACATCTGGGAAGTGCCAACCACATTGGGTTGCCAGCTGATGGTAACGCCTCTCGCCAAGACAGGGAGCAATGAAAGGGGCACAGAGTTTCAGGGAAGAGAAGAGTGAGTTCGATTTGGGGTATGTTATCCTGATGGGCCTGTAGCACGGTCAGGAGGCAGCTGATACAGGGTGAAGCTAAGGACCCAGCTGTGGCAAGCAAGTGTGCAAGGTGACATCTCGGGGTGGCGTGGTGAACATGAAAAAACAGCCTCTGTGGAAGAGCATGTGGGTCCCTGCAGATGGCATGTGGAGAAAACAAGAGGGTTCAGGGGCAGGGTGTGTAGCTGGGTGGTAGAGAGCATGTTCACACGTAGGAGGCCTTGAGACCCATCCCCAGCTTGGAAAAAAATGTGTATGTGTGTGTGTGCATGTGCGTATATATATGTGGAAAAGAGGAAAAAAACTTCAAAAGTTCCTTCAATCAAGGGATGGACAAAGGGAAAAGATTGAGGAGACAAGGGGAATATTCACAAACATGAATCCTAATAAGGATATACTAAAAAAAATTAATTAAAAAAATCTAAAGAAACAATAAAAACATGAATGATGCTGAGATGAGGGAAACATACCAGCATTCACCAGGAACTGTCTGATGCCAGACAGATTAGGGACAAAACACACACATCAATGAAAACTGTCATTTCCTAAAACCAGTGTTTGGATTTTCGTACCTTTACAAGTGACCCAGAACACCAGCATAGGAGATCTCTAAGTTGACAAGGGCTCGAAAGCTCTTTGAGTGAGTGAACTGTTTTGACAAGGAGGACAAGCCTCAAAAAATCAGAGAACACTCTCGGCATGTCATCCGGCTCTGCTGAAAAATCATCCAGGCTGTGGTGAGCAAATCGAGTTCTGCCTCAAGCTTTCAGTCACTAAAGCCAAAGCAGCCAGTGAGATCACAGCAGCCTGGGGCTCGAGGAAACTGAGAGGTGGATGCCATCGAGAGCACAGGCATGAGGACTATTTTGGAAAGCAGACTGCCAGGTCATCTGCTCACTCTCCTTCCATGCATGAGGCCAGGAGAAAGTCACTGCTTCTTGGAGTTGTTCAGACTTTTTTGGTTCGCGTTTTGTTTTGTTGCACGCTGTTCTTGGGGTTTGTGAAAAGGAGGGGAGGTTACTCTTTAAAACTAGCTGACTAATACATGTGCACGTGAAGTTAGAGATCCCATCCTCTACCTGCTCGGGGCAAGAGCAAGAACACGAGTGGCCTAATGAAAGCAAGTGGTTTGTGAACACGCCTGCAGCTGTGGTTAGACCCCAACACACATCAAAATCACAGCGAGGGGCCCATCCTCGAGGTTTCAGAGTCAACCCCAAATGCACAGCTATGACAAGTTCGCAGGTGAGGTCGGCACTGCTCATCTGGGGACCAAACCATGAGCGGTTACGAGTGCGGCCCCAGCACTTAAAGACAAACACAAGGCAACACGTTCCACAACTGATGCGGAAAACAAACCAGGAGGCAGCATGGTGGCTCATCCCTGGAATCCCAGCACTTGAAGCAGGAGGACAGACACATGTTCAGGGCCAACTTGAGACTCTGTCTCAAAAACAAAAACACCAAAGGGGGAGAAAAAAATGAACCAGAATATGAAATGGGAAACATGACCAAATCTAAATTATATATAATTCTAAGCTTTTCTGGTAAATGAGAAGACACAAAAATAAGCCAGGAAAGGTCCAAACAAAAAATGAAATTAGGACCAGAGAGATGGCTTAGTGATTAAGGTGTTTTCATGCAAAACCTACAGATCCAGGTTTGACTCCCCAGTATCCACTAAGCCAGATGCTCGAGATGGCACATGCATCTGTAGTTCATTTGCAGTGGCTGGAGGCCTTGGCCTGCCTATTCTCTCTTTTTTTCCCTCTCTCTCAAACAAAATGTAAATATTAAAATGTTAGCTCCCTTCACTACCCCAGTTATTCCTACACTCACCTATGCTGCTCCCACTACCTTCTTACTATCCCCGCCCAGGCTCTAGCTTTATATGTGCACATTGCTTTCCTAGTCTCCACACCCCTCCCCATAGTAACTTCATTTCCAGAGCTATTTCTTATTTGAGGTGTGACCTTTTTAAAACTACTGTCAGCATCATTATTCTGTCAGCACATACTGCCTACTGGAGCTAAGAGGCAAGACCAGGTTCCAAATAACTTCTACCACACAGGCAGGCGCACAGTTTGAAACAGTTGCAGATTTCAAGATGAGATCTGGTGTACATAGGGTGACATGGCCATAGACAAAGGCTACAGAGTTCATAGAATCCATTAGTGGCCATTCTTTACTCCAATAGAATATGCATTCTGCTTTGGGCCTAGACATCAAGTGTTGCTTATGATATGAGAGGATCATGGAATAGCAGAATTATAAGTCTATGGGAGAAATAACTCCCTATCAAAGGCTGCTGCTTCATTTCATGTTAATTCATCCTTTCATTTGGGGATCCAAATGAAATCTAGATCTCCGGTCAGTGAAAAGCAAGCATCTTGTCTCTCTTAAAAAAACATTTTATTTATTTATTTATTTTATATTTTATTCTTATTCATTTATTTATTTGGCAGAGAAAGAGGGAGAGAGAGGGAAAAAATGGGTATGTCAGGGTCTCCAGCCACTGCAAATGAACTCCATATGTGTACAGCCCTAACATGGGTCCTGGGGAATCAAACCTGGGTCCTTTGGCTTTGCAAGCAAACGCTTTAACCACTAAGCCATCCCTCAAGCCCACATCTTGTCTTTTTAAACTATACACACAACAAACATTTTTAGCACAATTCTTACTGGAAAATATTGAACTTGGGCTAAACAGATGGCTTAACAGTTAAGGTAGGTACTTCCTGGCAAAGCCAAAAGACCCAGGTTCAATTCCCCAGTACCCACATGAGCTAGATGCACAAGGTGGCACATGCATCTGGAGTTCATTTGTAGTGACTGGACACTATGGCATTCCCCTTTTCTTTCTCTCTCTCTCAAATAAATGAATAAAATATTTTTTAAATGTTGGACTACAATCTGAACAGACTGATTAGTGGTTAAGGCACTTGCCTGTGAAGCCTAAAAACTCATGTTCGAATCTCCAGGTCCCACATAAGCCAAATGCACAATGTCTCACATGTGCACAAAGGGCGCACGTGTCTGGAGTTTATTTGCAGTGGCTGAAGGCCCTGATGCACTCATTCTCGTTCTCTCTCTCTCTCTCTCTCTCCCTCCCTCCCCTCCTTCCTTCCCTCCCTCCCTCTCTTTCTCTCAAATAAATAAATAAAAACAAATTATTTTTTAAAAGTTGGACTACATGCAACATGAACTTAGTGTCCCATAGATTTAGGGGACCTCTGACAACAAACCATGATTCTTTGCCCTTGGCCTACCAACATACCTGAGAAGCAGAAGCTTGATGAAGTTTAGTATATGCTATCTAGATGTGAAAAACAAGAGCGCATCCATTTGCGTCCTAGGGAAAATATGTCCATCTCCAATTTAACCATAAAGTTCAAATACTTCCATTTTATTCAATTACATTCTCAATTTAGTCTTATAAGCTATTTAAAAATACAGCACTTTGTGGGGCTGTGGAGATGGCTCAGTGGGTAAAATGCTTGCCATGCAAGCATGGGGACCTGAGTTCAGACAGCCGGCACCCCCATAAAATGCCAGGCAGGCATGGGGCTGGAGAGATTGACTTAGCAATTAAAGTTCTTGCCTGAAAAGCCTAGTGACCTGAGTTTGATTCTCCAGGACCCACATAAAGCCAGGTGCACAAGGTAGCACATACAGCTAGAGTTTGTTTGTAGCTGGAGGCCCTGGTATGCCCATTCTGTCTGTCTCTCTTTTCTTCTTCACCTTCTCCTCCTCTTCCTCTTTCCCTCTCCCTCCCCCTTCTTCTTTTCTCCCCCCCCTTGACTTGAAAATAAATTAAAAATATTTTTAAAGCAATTTTTAAAATTTTGTGTTTTACTTGAGAGAGAGAGAAATAGGTAGAGAGAGAGAATGGGCACGCAAGGGCCTCTAGCCACTGCAAACAAACTCCAGATGTGTGTGCCCCTTGTGCATCTGGCTTGTGTGGGTCCTGGAGAGTTGAACTGGGATCCTTTGGCTTTGTAGGCAAGTGCCTTAACAGCAAAGCCATCTCTCTAGCCCTTAAAAAATATTTTTTTTAAAAAATATGCCAGGCATGGTGATGTGTGCCTTTTCTGCCAGCACTGGGGAGGGAGAAACAGAAGGATACCTGGGGCCGACTGACTAGCTTGTCTAGACAGTCAGTTAGTTCAGGATTCAATGTAGGAACCTGTCTCATAAGATACAGAACCAACAGAAGAAAGCACACACAGTGCCGACCTATGACCTCCACATACATGTGCACATATGTGTATGCACACACAGGAGCATCTGCATGCATCTGTTTGCCCATGCACATATGTGCACACAACACACTCATGATCACATGAAAATATAACCTTTTTCCAAATGGCATACTAAATTATTATTTTCAAAGTAAAAATCAAGGAAATAGCCATACAACAGCTGTGTGTATATATTTATACACACACACACATATATACCAACGTACATATACACACATCTATATACATACATACAAGGCTTAGGTAGAGTGTACTGATCTAGGGCAGGCTGTCAATCTTTGGTACACCATAAAAGGCAGATTCACAGTCCAGTTCCATTCCATTCTGATTGACATGACTGGAATCCAGTAATCTGCACACGTACTAAGGACTGAACTCAGTCCTCACTCACTCTAAGTGTGTGCTCTACCACTGAGATTCACACTTCAGCCCTTTAGTTTGAAATTTTTAACAAACACTCTAGTATCACGTTAGGAAACATTGCAGAACACATGCAGAGAAACATTTATAAGAGGCAAATTATGAAGCCTTGGAGGTACACAGTAAGGGAAGGTATTATCTTATTTAACCTGATTAATACAGGAACTTTCCTGGAATCCTGACAGAGTGACTGATTGATCTTAACAGGAAAAAATAACAATGTTTATACACCCAAATGAATATGATTCTCTGTGAATGGGAAAAGTTAACTATTTGCTTTAATAACCCCCACCACTATCTAAACTCATACTTCTTAGGATTAATTTTCAGTGCTGTGCCATGTGTAAGCTTTCAAGTAAAAGCATAGATTACAAAAAAAAACAAAAAAACTGGTTGCCTTATATCATAGCTTCTTCTTGGTCTTGGACAAAAGAAGAGTGCCCCCATTTGTCACCTCAGCTCTCAAGAAGTCACGCTATTTCAAAAACTTGCCTTAACAGAGCTGAGAAATGCCACCAGGATGCTTTAAAAATTTCTATCAGGTCTACCACACCTTCCAAGGGAAGAGGTGGCAGAAAGAATGTAAGCCAAAGTAAAGGCAGGACTCCTTAAAATGTGCTCCTCTGGACACAAAATGGCCTGGGTTATCCATGACCTCACAGTGCCTGACACTACCTACGTAAGACCATCATAACAGGAGGAAAAGATCATGACATCAAAATAAAAGAAAGACTGATTGGGAGGGGGAAGGAATATGATGGAAAGTGGAGTTTCAAAGGGGAAAGTGGGGGGAAGTGAAGGCATTGCCATGGGATATTGTTTACAATCATGGAAGTTGTTAATAAAAATATAATTAGCCGGGTGTGGTGGCGCATGCCTTTAATCCCAGCACTTGGGAGGCAGAGGTAGGAGGATCTCCGAGAGTTCGAGGCCACCCTGAAACTACATAGTGAATTCCAGGTCAGCCTGAGCCAGAGTAAGACCCTACCTCAAAAAACCAAAAAAAAATAATAATAATTAATTAGCTGGGCATGGTGGCATATGCCTTTAATCCCAGCACTTGGGAGGCAGAGGTAGGAGGATTACTGTGAGTTCAAGGAAACCCTGAGAATACAGAGTGAATTCCAGGTCAGCCTGGGATAGAGAGAGACCCTACCTCAAAAAAACCATAATAATAGTAACTATAATTAATTAATTAATTTAAAAAGTTCTATCAGGGAAACAGGATATAATCCTCAAGGAAATGTTTCATAAATGCTTTGAGTAGAGGACGTAGTAGTACAGGTTCTCAAAAAGCCTGTGTTGAGCAAAATAATGCTCACCTAGCTGTGTGGACAGATTCAAGTAGGTTTCAGTTCAAAACGTTGCCGTACTGTTACTGAGTCCATCTCGGTGGTCGTCGGTAAGAAAAACATTACCTGTGAATGCTTTCTTCAGGAGCTTACTGCTGGGCTGTATCTGCTCCCTTCACCTTTCACAGTGCAAAAGATTTGTCCAACATTCAGCTCTGTCAGGAAATGCCAGAGGATGATTCAAAATCTATAGAAAGAAATTTTTAAAACAAGTTCTTTAATCATGAATACACTGCAAAACCCAATCTACACTTCATTTTTGTCTCCCTTCCCTATCATCAGACTTGATTCATCTTCATTATATAAAATAAATAAATAAAAAGTAAATCTTTATTTAGAAACCTGAATACCAGTTAAAAAAAAAAAAAGGAGAAAACCTCACTGGGAAGCAGAAAGTAGCAAAGGACTCTTCCATATTCTAAAATACGTACAGCAGGGCTGGAGAGATAGCTCAGTGGTTAAGGCACTTGCTTGCCTGTAAGACCAAAGAACCCAGGTTCAATTTCCCAAGACCCATGTAGGCCAAATGCACAAGGTGGTACATGTGTCTGGAGTTTGTCTGCAGCGGCTACAGGCCCTGACTTGCCCAGTCTCTCAATTGCTCTCCCTCATTCTAGCATTAAAAAAAAAAAATAAAAAAAGATACGTGAAGTAATTACATGCTGCTCTGGGAAGAGAATAAAGAATGTGGAACAAAATAAATCCACATCTGTGGACCTGTAACAGCATCACTATAAGATGCCAACATGATGTGTAAAATAGCAAAGAAACAGTCACGAGAAACTTTTATGAATAACTTCCGAACAATATACACCACTCCACTAACTAGATTCCATTAGCTAAAAGTTTGGTCTTTGCCTTCCCCTGGGCAAAGCCTACTCTGATCATAGACATGCGTCTCCTAGCATCAGGCCTAACAGACAACATGAGTTTCACAGCACTAACGCATGGCTCCATCCCTACTCGACAGCCACATAAGCATGAGTTTAAAGGAAAGCATCCCAGGACAGTACCCTACCTGGGAGAAGAAACACACAACAAAGCCGGAGGTGCCCAGACAGAATTGAGGACATGGAAAGTGACTACCCCAAACACTTACAGGTATAAAAGTCAGCAGCTGGTATAAATGCCAAGCAAAATCCCAAGCTATGATCCCACATCACAACAGGTGAAAGTTAAAGAAAATAAGACAGGTGTGGTGTCGCACACCTTTAATCCCAGAAGTGGGAGGATTGCTATGAGTTCGAGGCCACCCTGAGACTACATAGTGACTTCCAGGTCAGCATGGGCTACAGTGAGACCCTACCTTGAAAATCCAAAAAGAAAGAAAAAAGAAAGTTAGAGAAAATATGCAAGAAAAGGCTGGGGAGATGGCTCAATAGATAAAGTGCTTGCCACACAAGCATGAGGACCAGGCTTTAGATGCCCAGAACCCAAGGAAAAAAAAAAAAAGCCAGGCATAGCAGCACACACCTGTCTGTAATCACAGAACTGTGAAGGTAGAGACAGGAGGCTCCCTAAGGATTGCTGGCTACCTAGTCTGGACAACTTGGTGTGCTCCTGTTTCAAGCAAGACCCTGTCTCAGAAAACAAGGCAGAGCCAGGCCTGGTGGTGCATGTCTTTAATCCCAGCACTTGGGAGGCAGAGGTAGGAGGATCACTGTGAGTTTGAAGCCAACCTGAGACTACACAGTGAATTCCAGGTCAGCCTGGGCCACAGTGAGACTCTACCTTGAAAAAAGCAAAAATAAAAATAAAAATAAAAAGTAAGTTGAAGAGTATTGTAGGAAGACACTCAATGTCAACCTCTGGTATCCACACATGGACTCATGTGTCCACATACATATGAACACACATACACACACACCACATATATATGCAAAAAATTGCAATTTTTAAAATTTTTTAAAAATAGTAACTAGTGGAAAAATGGACAATATTTAAATGTCCAGTAACAGAAGAACAGTCAAGTAGATCTGCAAAAACCACATTAATTTACTTATCACACTTCTGTCAGCCAATAAATTCCATGAGTTAAATATGGTTAAATATCTTATACACTATAAAGAAGAAAGACGTGCCAGCCCTAGCGTCACCCACCTGTAATCCCAGCACCAGGTGGGCACTGCCAAAAGGATCACAAGTTTGAGATCAGCCTGGGATACATAAGACCATGTATAAGAGAAAGAAAGGAAAAGAAACGAAAAGAAAAAGCAGGGTAGTATGTTATATTGCATATGAGCTCAACTACCTATACAAAAGCAAAACAAAAAACAGGATTTCTTCTGATATAGTTGTTAGAAGTATTTGGTAAGGGCTGGAAAGCTGGCTTAGCAGTTAAGACATTACCTGAGAAGCCTAAGAACTCAGGTTCGATTCCCCAGGACCCACATAAGCCAGATGCACAAGGTGGCACATGTGCCTGGAGTTCCTTTGCAGTGGTTGGAAGTTGTGACATGCCCATTTTCCCTCTCTCTCTCTCTCTCTCTCTCTCTCTCTCTCTCTCTGTGCTTCTCTCTCTCAAATAAGAAAAAAATATTTTTTAAAAAAGAAGTCTTTGGAGCCAGGTGTGGTGGTACACACCTTTAATCCCAGCATTTGGGAGGCAGAGGTAGGAGGACTGCTATAAATTCAAGGCCACCCTGACACTACATAGTAAATTCCAGGTCAGTTTGGGCTAGAGAAAGACCCTACCTCGAGAAAAAAAAAAGTATTTGGTAAAAATATGCCCACATCTTAAGAAAGGCAAGGTGAGAAATTCAAGTCAGTCTTCAGAACAAATACATCTTTTCAATATATCTATATACTAAGGATTTCAAAAGTCAAATGGTAAGCCTCTCATTGACAACATACTTTTCCTGCAATATACCAATATAAAAGATGATTCCCTAGAACTCACTAGAAGAGATTATGTGTTAAACTTCTTGAGAGCTCCATGGCTTAGAATGTAGTACCTTTAATTAAAACAAAAGAAAAGTCAGATAAGGGTACAATGTGACCTTAGTCTTCACAACTGGGTACACTTTAGTAGTGGCCAGGCATAAACAGAGTAGAGTTTGAAAAGATACCGTTTAGGCTGGAGGGATGGCTCAGAAGCTAAAGGCATTTGTTGCAAAGCTGACAGCCCAGGTTTGATTCCCCAATACCCATGTAAAAACCAGATGCACAAAAGTGGACCATGAGCCTGGAGTTCATTTGCAGAGGCAAGTGGTCTGTCAGTCTGTCTCTCTCTCTAAATAAAAATATTTTAAAAGCTTTGAAAAGATAACATTTCACATGCAAATATGCAAATAATCCCTTCATATACAAATTTCCTCAATATGCCCAAATCAACCTTTCTCACACTAATCTTTCTAAGCACCTGAGAATGCGCACCGAAGCCTCATAACCATGTATCTGAACATGTGATGGTAAGAGGCTTGGCATATAACCGAATTCTACTCCCTCCATGTCAGATGAACAGTTTCATCACTATGCGCTGGAGAGAGAGCTATGGGCTCTTCAGCTGCCTCTTAAAATTACAGATTGCTTCCAGGTGCTTTTCAGGTGATTTCAAGTCTTTCCTCGGTCTGAGGCTCATGAATTATGAAAAGGCATCCCTAATTCATGAGAAACAGTTATCCCAGCTCAGTGTCCATTATCATCTATCCACCCCATGCACTCAAACACACAGACTTTTACTTAAGTAGCGAGGCATTGGTGTGTATCAGCAAAGGTTTTACTCAGAGCCCCTCATGTTTTACCATCCTGACCCCACCAGCCACAAAGCACCCCAACTTTAGAGGCAGCTGGTCCTTCAACAGGAATATATACAATGACATTGAAAGCAAGGTGAAATGGAACTTGAGTAAATCGAAAAGACTTCCTTAAAATTCACTGGGTCTTGATAATTCTCTCCGTTGTCATCTTATTTAAAAGCAAGCTATGTCTCCTGCTAAAAGGGGAGTCTGGTGGCAATTAACAATTCAGTCACACTCGGGTCTCTCCCCAGGCAAGTGTTTTCCTTCCAACAAAACATCCCACCTCCACATAATAAAATCCAATTTGGATTCCCAGTCATTCCTTGTAATAGCTATGTCACACCCCTAATTTCAACCGAGGAACAAAATTTAAAGCTCACTTCCAGATGGCATAAACCCAGTGAATTTAGATCTCTACTGTGCCCAGTTTAGAAATACGCAATTAGCAAAATGACCAAATGGACACTGAACATTCTGTGTGTGCAGGTGGGGAGGGGGATGACTACCATTCCTGTCATGGATTATAAATGCATAGGGTGGCGTGGATTCATCTGCAGCACTGTGTTAATAGACCTGTGTGATGTCATCAAGTGGTTTCCTGGAGGGTGATTAGCAAAACAACCAACAAAGAGAATAGTGTTGATTCAAAAAGTTTTCAAATATCTGAAGCTGACTATGAGCTAATTACTGAATAATTTCATTCCCCAAAAAGGTTGAACTGAGGCAGGGGATCGATTATATTCACATAATGAGTGGAAGCTGAAGAGTCAGATCAAATATTTTGCACAGGCCCACAATCTTCCCTGACTCCATTAAATACGCTAATAACATCTCGGTCCTGAGATGAGTGGACCCACACTGACCACCGAAACCCAACCCCTAAATTTTACAGGTGATAAAACAGAAGCACGGGAGGCCAAGGGACCTGCTCTGACATCAGCAGATGGAAAATGGCAGAGGCAGGACAGGAGCCCCGCGCCGCACCTCCCACAGCAGCGCTGTCTGCTCTGCTGCAAACACCACAGCTCCTCAGCAATGGACCCACTCAAGGCTTTCACTCCCCCCACTGACCAAGGAGCCTTTTCACAGCTCGGGGAAATGATGGAATGAGGCGTCAAGCCTCAGCCTCCAAGCAATCGGTCCCTGAGACCTAAGGCTACTATTGATCTAGAACTGTCTTTTGTAGCTAAGAACTCTGAGTGCAATTTGGATGACTCTAAGAGGGTTTCAGCTACACCACAAACCAGGGAGTTGGAGCATGTTGCAGATGAGGAAAAAGAAGCAGAGACAATAAGCATCTTAAAAATAAATCGAGGGCTGGAGAGATGGCTTAGCGGTTAAGCGCTTGCCTGTGAAGCCTAAGGACCCCGGTTCAAGGCTCTGTTCCCCAGGTCCCACGTTAGCCAGATGCACAAAGGGGCGCACACGTCTGGAGTTCGTTTGCAGAGGCTGGAAGCCCTGGCACGCCCATTCTCTCTCTCTCCCTCTATCTGTCTTTCTCTCTGTGTCTGTCGCTCTCAAATAAATAAATAAATAAAAATTTTAAAAAAAACATTTAAAAAAATAATAAATAAATCAAGAATACTTATTTAAAAAAAAAGATACACGAAGATAAATGAACCAAATATAAGCAGAAAAATGACATTTTCCATTGCCACAACTCCTCATTAGGGACCGGGAAGACAGTTCAGCAGTTAAAGGCACTGCTGGGTTCCATTTCATAGAGTCCATGTAAAGCCAGATACAGAGTGGTGCCTGCGTCTGGAGTTTGTTTGCAGCAGCAAGGAATCATAAGCAAAGATACATGCAAATAATTTATTATTTTAAGTCACTGTTAGGGGCTGGTGAGATGACTTAGTAGTTAAAGGTGCTTATGCTTGTAAAGTCTGACAGCCCAGTTTCAATTCCCCAACACCCACATAAAAGTTGGATGCCAAAAGCAGCATGAGCACATTAAATGTTCATTTGCAGTGGCACGAGACTTTGGTGTGTCCATACATACATGTGAACCAAAAAATATTTTTTTAAAGTCACTGTTCAAAGTGCTCTGATCAGGGACTTTGGGAAATGCTGTGTTCTATATATGCTTTTTCAGCACTCAGGACACTCAAGGCTGCAAGAAATCTTGGAGAAAAGAAGCTTCACAGTGTTATCAGCTTAACATTTCTCTGTGCTTTGGGACATCTGGTTTGCATGGCTTGGCTTGTCATCTACCAGGAAACGTACTTCAGGAAGTGACTACCTGGGTGACTATCCTGAGTGTGGCTTCCATTAAGCAGTATTCACAGTCAGGAAGTCTTCCTCTTCCACACTCAACTGTTGAAAACCAACTTGTGAGGCAAAGGAACCCCATGATTATAAAGATAACAACCAGTTTTGTTTTTTGTTTCCTTGAAAAGAGGCTGGGCATGTCACCAGCCACCAAATCATCCTTCCTAGAAGGCGTAAAGAAAAACTTAGCCAAGAGCGATGGTCAACCCCATCACCCAACACATCATGTAATAACAATGCTGAGGTAAGGAGTCCAAGTTTAAGGTTAGCATAGCAAGATTCTCTATGAAACAAGTCTTGAGCCGGTGGTGTGGCTCACACCAGTAATGGCAGCACCCGGAAGACTAACAGGATCACCATGGGTTTGAAGACAGCCTGGAGTACAGAGAAAGACCCTGGCTCAAAAAATTCAATAGCATAAAAAAGAATTTTACCAATTGCCTCTTCTGTAAAATTTTTTTATTTATAATTACTAAAAATGATGTCATTAGTATACTTTATGCTATTAACTTTTCTTACATTCTTAATTCTCATTTGCTATGATGTCCTGTTCTTGTTTTTTATGTCCTGTTCTTTTAATGTGCTCAAAATACATATTAAAAATGTCACCTCAGGGCTGGAGAGATGGCTTAGTGGTTAAGGTGCTTTCCTGCAAAGCCTAACAACCTGGGCTCAGCTACCTAGTACCCTTGCAAAACTAGATACACACAGTGCTGTGTTGCAGTGAGCTCTGTGTTACTAGCAGAAAGCACCTGGCCAAAAACAGTTTGTGGGAAGAAAGGACTTGTTTAGGCTTACAGGCTCAAGGGGAAGCCCCATGATGGCAGGGGGAAATGTGGCATGAGGAGAGGATGAACATCACCTCCTGGCCAACAGCAGAAGAGCATGCCAAACAGTGGCAAGAGGAAGATGGCTATAACACCCATAAGCCCACAACCAGCAATACGCTGCCTTCAGGAGGCTCCAACTCCCAAATTGCCATCATCTAGGGATCAAGCATTCAGAATACATAAGTTTATGGGGCACACCTGAATCAAACCACCGTATGGCGCATACACCTAGAGTTAGTTTGCAGCAGCTAGAGGCCCTAGTATGCCCATTTTCTTTCTCCTCTTCCTCCCTGTAAATAAACAAACAAATTCCAATTTGGGGGAAAAAAAGGTCACCTCAGTTGCTAAGCAACCCTGCAAGCTGGGTACCTTGACTATGCCTGCTCTGCCTGCCTCATACTCTACTCCAGTCCCTCTGGCCCCCTCACCTCTTCCTGGGTAACCCCACCATGTCTGCTCTGCCTCCCACTCCCTCTACTCCAGTCTCGGCAGCCCCTCACCTCTTCTCTCACACACCAAGCTTGCTCTGTCTCAGAGAATGTGCGGTGTCTGCCGAGCATGCTGGTCCGTGACTGTCCCCAGAAGCGCTCACACTGTTCCTCTCTGGGCTGCTTCCACTGCCATGTGATCTCATCGTAGAGGCCCTTCCCGGCTACCCCACACAAAACAGAAACTGCCTCCAAACTTGCCACACTCTGCACTGCTTTGTTTTTGTTTCGGCACCTGTCACCATCTATCTTATCATCATAGGTGGAGCATATGTGCAGTAGTCATGTGAATTCATCTCTACCCCATTGTGCAACAGGGTGTAAGGGCCGAGCTTGCTCAATGCTAGCTTCCCAACCGGTACATAGGAAGTCTTAATGATGGATGGATGGATGGATGGATGGACGGATGGACGGACGGACGGATGGACGGACGGAGAAATGTATACCCACATTTTTTTTAATTAGAGGGAGAAGTAGAGTGAATGAGAATGGGTGCACCAGGGTCTCTAGCCGCTGCAAACAAACTCCAGATGCGCCACCTTGTGCATCTGGAGGCTTCACAGGCAAACGCCTTAACCGCTAAGCCATCTCTCCAGCCCTTATACCCAGTTTATACCCAAGAAAACTGAAGTTTAGTGAGTTCAAGTAACTAAAATTCCCCAGTGGCAGAGCTGAGATGGGAGCTCAAGTCTAACTTTCAAGCCTCATCTGTAGCTATTAAAACAAATGATGCATGGTTTTAGATCACAAAAAGTGCTTATGTAAATTCTGAAAGACAGGTTACCTACACCACTGACTCCAAGTCAGAGGGAAACTGTAAGATGGCGCCTGGACATGAGAAAAATTAAGTTGCTGGTCTCCAACAAATTCCTTGGAAATTACAGGCAGCACAGCTCTCCTTGCTCAACCCCCATGATCTGCTCAGCCAGAAGCACGGCATGAAGCACTGATCTTCACCCACTTATGTCCTTAAATATCCAAAGATAAAACTACATGCTTCAGGGCCAAGTGTTTGCTATTGGCATTGCCAAAACACATGCAAGAAGTGCTACCCACCCCTTCATAGGAGCCACACTATGACCGAAACTAACATCAAAGACCTAACTTTGAAGGAACCAGTGCTCGTTCAAAGTGGACTCTATTTTGGTCTTAAGAGACATGTTACAATTAGGAAATTCAACTTGGTGTTTCTCCCCTTTTCCTCTCCTATTACTGGAATAGGTTCTTTCTGCAAACCAACTTTAAACCAAAATCAACATTCCACAAATCTCCACATAGAACTCTGAAAGTATCTAATTTGTTTTCAGGATTTAATCAAACACTGTATTTCAGAACTGTGGGGCTGAGCCAACACGCAATGTGCCACATTTAATTCCATCCATGTGATGCATAATGAACATAGATTGAGCTGGCCAGGCATAACTGAATGCTACGAACCTGTACATTTTGAAGGCTTGGCCCATTGGCGGTATTTCTGAACAGTAAATAATAACATTTTCCAACATTTCGCTATCAAATTAGAGTACTTTTCCCATCAACACATGCTCGGGAAGAGCCACAAAAGGCTTTTCTAACAGTTCATTCTAAAGTTGCTCATAACCTTCTAAATATTTCTCCTCATTGGCTTCCAATGGAAGGCAGCAAAATTGATGGAAAATATACTCAGCTGCTTCAAATCTGTCAACGAAAGAAAAGCAGTTTTAGAGTGGCATTATGAGCTGCGAAACTCCATCATCATCTCTACCCTTCTGTTCCGATGACAAGTAACAAAACAGACATTAGGGTCAAGTGTCAAAACACCTCCTGTGCAGAGCCTGACTCTTCCATCTCAAATTCTCACCTCAGGCAAAGCCAGAGTAAACACCTGTCCTGCATGTTGTTACAGAGCATCAGAGTGTGTGTGTGTGTGTGTGTGTGTGTGTGTGTGTGTGTGTGTGTCAAATGCATGCTTTCACACCCTGGAGGAAGCACATTCCAGTGCTCCGGACAAGTTTCCGCTCTCAACCACTGTTGACTGTTCACTTGACTCTCTCGGCTGGCTGTCAAGATGGTCAGAGGGGGGAAGGGAAGGATCTTGTGACTTGTAACCAGATGTGTTGGCCCTTTAAGTACTGCACACAGAGAATGGGGAAATAAAGCTCACCTTAAGGTTTTAAATTTAACTATGAAAATTACATTCTGGCACTTGACTCAAATGTTGCAAGATTTTAATAAAATAAGATTATTAAAGTAAAGTCAACTGAAGTTACTTTTTTATATCTCATGAGCCATGGAAGAGACATTAAAGAAGAATTTTTAAAGAAACACTTAAAGGTGTCATCATTACAAAAATTAGTGGGAAAGTGAAAATTACACAAACTCAAAATTGCCTTACAGTAGGGAAGTGAGGAATCTACAGAGGCTGACCTGGAATTCACTGTGTAGTCTCAGGCTGGACTCTTAACTCACAGTGATCCTCTAACCTCTGCTTCCCAAGTGCTGGGATTAAAGGCATGCGTCACCATGCCTGGCTCTTTTTTTAATTTTATTCATTTATTTAAGAGAGAAAGAGAGAATAGACGAGACAGAATGGGAATACCAAGACCTTTTGTCACTGAAATCACACTCCAGATGCATGCACCACTCTGTGTATGTGGCTTTGTATGCATACTAGAGAATGGAATCTGGGTCACCAGGCTTTCCAAGTAGATGCCTTTAACTGCTGAACCATTTCTCCAGCCCAGTATCTACCATTTTTTAAAAAGGAAGCTGGTCTTAAATTAGCATTAAGAAAAACTCACCTTAATATGGCTGGTTAGCCAGGCCAAATGTGCCAACTGGTAGCACAGCGGCATGTCTGTTATGGGGGAAACCAACTGTTCTCTGACTGGACTATAGGCCAGCTCCACAGAAAAGAATACATGCCTGATACTGAAAACCTACTCAAAAGCCTATGGCTGGGAAGGTCATAAGCCTTAAGGAAATAATGACAATTGTCTGGCTAAAGGGATGCATTATGCCACCAAACAGTTATGTTTATGTCCATATAGTAATGCTACTTTCACTTTTGGTTACAGAAGATTCTCTTTTCAGATGGTGGTAACAACTGGGGTGACTCAAAACTCCCCAATGTGCTGGGAAGTGACAGCGGAGTGTTCAGCACTGAGACATCTCTGTCACACCCTCCAAGGCTTAGCATCCATTGCAGAAGAGGTGGCAGAAAGAATGTAAGAGCCCAAGGAAGAAGAGAAGTGCTTACAATGCTGTCTTCCAGAGGCAAAATTGGCCTTAATATTCATGACCTCACAGTGCCTGACACTATAGACACAAGACCTTTATGATAGGAAGAAAAGCAATGATGACATCAAAATAGAAAAAAAACTAACTGAAAAAAAGGGGATTCAATGGAGGGTGGATTTTGGAGTAGGTGAATGAAGGTGGTGAGAGGGAATTACCATGACTTATTATCTATACTTATAGAAGTTGTCAATGAAAAGTTTAAAAGAAAACAAAAAGATAAATAAAACTCAATTAAGTACCATACAATAATTTATTCATCTTGATTAATACTATTCTACCCAGGGCTTAGTGAGGTAACCTCCAACCACTAACCTACACCCCATTCCTTGGATCAAATAAAAATCATGACATACACATTAAGAGCCTTTTTGGAATGATTAAGTCAAAGCTACTTTAAAATTAAAACCTAATTCTCCAGACTCTAACTTACTGGAAGTGCACGTTACAGTAAACAACATAAGTCTTTAATCACTCAATTCCCAACCCTGCATAACTACACATGTGTTTTGCGTCCACCCAGAAATGTGAGTATGCAAGTTCAAGAGGCCCAATACCCTGTGTGGTTTCTAACCTACTCAGTAGCATCCTACTTTAGTCAGGACAGGACAGGACAGGACAGGAGAAAGGACAGGAGAAAGGAAAAAAGAAAGGAAAGGAACAGAAAGGAAAGGGAAAAGGAACAAGGGGAAAGGAAAAAGGGGAAAGGGGGAAGGGGGAAGGGGGAAGGGGGAAGGGGGAAGGGGGAAGGGGGAAGGGGGAAGGGGGAAGGGGGAAGGGGGAAGGGGGAAGGGGGAAGGGGGAAGGGGGAAGGGGGAAGGGGGAAGGGGGAAGGGGGAAGGGGGAAGGGGGAAGGGGGAAGGGGGAAGGGGGAAGGGGGAAGGGGGAAGGGGGAAGGGGGAAGGGGGAAGGGGGAAGGGAAGGGAAGGAAAAAACGGGATCTGGCTGTGCTACCCAAGCAGGCTTCAAAGGATCCTCTTTCATTGGCCTCTAGAGTAGGTGGATTTACCTTCTTCATTTAGATGCAAATTTATTCTACAATACTAGGTTCCACCACATAAAACATAAATTTATGTGTGTATTATGGTTTTATTTTCTTACTGGGAAATAACACAACAAAGGGTTGTTTTGGCATGTGTCTGTAGTATGTATTGTAGTGTGTGTGTGTGTTCTGTTATGTACAGTGTACACATGTGTGTGCAGATATGCACACCCCATACACATGCATGTGGAGGCCAAAGGAGAACCTCAGTGTCCTTCTCTATCGCTCATCCTTTCCACAGGGTTATTTCCTTGAGACGGAGTGTCTCTCTGAACCCAAGGCTGCTGTTTACAGTCAAACTGGCTGACCAGAAAGCCCCAGAGATTCGCCTGTCTCAGCCCCACGGAACTGAGGTGACAGGTGTTTGTGGCAATACCTGGCTTTTTACATGGTAGAGATCAAACTCAGGTCCCCTCAGACCCTCATGCTTGAACTGTCTCCCAGGACTCGATTTATATTTTTTCATAAAGGGAGATTACCAAGAAGGATCTAGAGTTAAAAGCATAGGCATTATTGGAGGCTGAAGCAGGAGGATTGGTTGCCTTGAGTTCAAGGTTAGCCTGGAAAATTCAGGGCCCAGCTTTGCTTTAGGCTCTCTCCTAAGCCTCTAGATCCTGAACAGATCTGCTCTCTGAAACACAGCCTACCACCTCAGGCTAGGACCTATCTGAAACCTGGCCCTGGGCCCCTGAGCACAGGCCCTGTCTTCTCTGCTGTACACTCACCAATCTCTAGACATTAAGATGGCCATCCATGCCCCAGGCTGAAACAACAAAAAGCCTTATTCAAGTCAAACTAAAATCACTGGCATCCTGCTCAACTCTGAAAGGTCAGGTTTACACCAGCCAGCACTTGAGGAAATTAATTAACATCATGTCCACTGCTTTTCCCTACAATACAAAATCCTGGAGCAAAAATGTAGTATGGCCACAGGCCAAAGACAGGAAAACCAAACTTCAGTGAAAGAATAAAGAGGGCAGTTATTACTACTAATTATCCAGTATAAAGTAGCAATACCAACATCAATGATTAGACAAACACAGAGCTTGCCCATGATCCAACAGGGTGGATTAAAAAGTTGGTAAGAAGGCAGGGCAGGAAGTCTGATTGCTGTTCAATACAGCACAGATATGCAAGACTGTCCACGTGGAATTAAAGCATATATTCCTGACAGAAAGACAGAGCCGCTTGCTTAAAGAGTTCATTGTCAAACCTCTCCAGACATGTTGGCAGAGAGGCCTACCTCCCACACTTACCACACACCTGACGGCAGGAAAGTGACATAAGTGACCAGCCCCCTGAGGTCCTTTCAGTGACCTGAGTGAAAGTCATTCAAGTCCGAACATGATTCTTTGCAAGACATGTTCTAAGTGCAAACATTACATCTGGAAAATGCCCCGGCCTCCTCACAAACCCCTTTGGGACAGCAGCCTGCTGTACTGCCCAGCACCTCTTTCCTGATGGAATCACAGACAAATTTGCAAAGTAAATGAAATGCTCACATATCCAGCTTCCTCTCCAGCACTATTAAGCAAGAAACACAAAGTAGAAAGAGCAGAAGCACTGACCTCTGGCTCAAGCACAAATGGAATTACCCTGCCACACATTATTTAAAAACACAGAGCACAATTCTTGAGTTAATTTGTCACTTGGAGAAAGCACTGTGCTTTTTATGACAAGAATTCATTTATGAGAAGCTCTTAGCACAGTTTTCCCCTTAACCTCCTCAATTTATCTTACATTTGCTACTCTTCCACAGCAAACTTTTATGTGCAATTTTAAGGCTGTGTAATGTACATTGCAAGAGCATCAGTCTTTGAAACCCAAACAGCAATCTAATGAAAATGAGGTGAGGCTACGAGCTGCTGGTAGTGTGCCCTCTCCTGACCCAACATGCTAAAAAAACAGGATTGGGCAGGACTGTGGAAGATCTTTATAAAGAAAAGAGAAGAGGGACTGGGGGCCTGCTTCTGTTCCATTGAGGAATAGGGAAATTACATCTGTATCTATAAAGCATCGCTTTAAAAAAAACCCACTAAAATAAGAAACAGCAAAAAGGAAATCCATAATTTTAACATGATCCACTTCCCTTAGAGACTGTGATGACGTCACATGCTGGGAAACAATCTGCTTTAGACTGATAGACACAGTGAACTTCTGAGACCTCTCTAGGTATCATCCAAGCATTTTTTTTTTTCCCTTCAGTGCTGGCAAGAGAACCCAGGGCTTGCATGTGCTAAGCATATGCTTTCCTACTGAGCTTTCTACCCAGCCTCAAACATATTAAGGAGAAACTAGAACATGAGCTTAGTGGAGGTGTCCAGTGATTTTACATAATGAGCAAAGCTGATCACACTGTCTCACTCTGTCTTGATACCTACAAATGGGGTAATATCTACCGGCTCTATATACCTCACAGGATTGAACTTTAGAAAGGAAAAGGCTAGAGAAATAGCTCAGTGGATGTGCGGGCCTCATAAGCATGGCAGCCTGAGTTTGAATCCCCATAAGCCATGTAAACGCTGGGGACAGTGTCATGCACCTATAATCCCAGCACAGGTGCATCCCTAGGACTTACTGATTTGGTGAGTTCTTGGTTCAGAAAGACAGCCAGTCCCAAAAATTAATGTAAAGAGAGAACAAGTAAGAACCCCAATGTCCATCTTTGGCTTCCACATGAAAACACAGGGACCCACATGCACAGGAGTACTCAATCCACTCACATACACCACATGCACATATATAAAATAAAGTTCACTCTCAAACATCACATAATTCATTTACCAAAAAGAATCTCATAATGGTTGGAGTAAGTTTATGATTTTGCATTGGGCTGCTTTCACAGCCATCCTGGGCAGGAAGTGGCCCAGAGATCACAGGTGGATATACCTGCTAGGCCTCTATCTACAAAAAAAGAAAAAAAACTGGAACCATACACACAAGCCTATTGTTTTGGGTAGTTATAGGGATTGCACACATGCCAAGCATACTCTCCCATTGAGCTACATCCTCTGCGCCAAGGCTTACTTGGTTCTTGGGATCATGGGTCAGGGATCCCAGTTACAGCAAGCTGAATGGCTGCCTAGTCACTCAAAGATACAAGAAGAACAGGCATATAGCCTGGATAAGGAGATCACACTCACATAGGTCAGGCATGTACCCTGGATAAGGAGATCACGCTCACATAGGTCAGGCGTGTACCCTGGATAAGGAGATCATGCTCACATAGGTCAGGCGTGTACCCTGGATAAGGAGATCACGCTCACATAGGTCAGGCGTGTACCCTGGATAAGGAGATCATGCTCACATAGGTCAGACATGTACCCTGCATAAGGAGATATGCTCACATAGGTGTCCTTCTCTCCCCCCCTCCCTCCCTCTCTCTCTCGCTCGCTCGCTCGCTCGCTCTCTCTCTCTCTCCTTCCTGGCTCCATGAAGGAAGCAGCTTTGCTTGGCCATGCTTTCCCCATGATGACATTCTCCCACACCACCACAGACCTAGAATCAATGGAGCCAAGAAACCAGTGACTGAAACCTTTCAAACTATAAGCAACTTTAAGTCATTTTTTTCCTTAAGATATGTGTCGGCAATGGAAAGCTGACTAATAAAACAATGAAGACTCAGTGGAACATTACAAAAACGAGACAATCAAACCAGCCCAGGAGGCTCACAGAGGGCTACACAAGTCATCAGAATGAGTGGTTAATATTATTAGTCACATTTAGTGTCTAGATTCCAAACACGGGAGCTACCAAACTCATTGAGGACAGCCCCTGAACCTCTACAAACAGAAAAAAAAAAAAAAAAAAAAAGACAAACTAGGGCTGAGAAAAATGACTCAGCTGTTAAAGGCACCTGTTTGCAAAACCTGCTGGTATTCAATTTCCCAGCAACCATGAGAAGCAAGATAGAAAGTGTCTCCTGGGTCTGGGATCCCACAGCACCTACAGCAGCGGCAAGCCGACCAAGAGACTCTGAAGCTGTCCGAACAGCTAATGTGAGGCGCCTTTGCAGTCTGACAGTTCCGTACCACGGCAAGAGACCCTGTGTCAAAGACAGTAGAGCACAGACACCTTGCGGCTGTCCTCTGACCATGTGTCATACCACCTACAGTATTCAGTACAGTAACCTATTGCACACATTGTAGCCTAGGAGTAACAGGCTAGGTCAAACAGCTTAGTGTGTGGCAGGCTATACCTACTGGGGTAACAATCTAAGATGTCTACCCAATGAAAAAAGCCACCTAAAAACACATTTCTTCAAAAGTATTCACTAAGCAACAGGTGACTATTCTCCAAATAACTCAATCAATGCCCCGAAGTCCCTCACAAAATATGCCCTTTCTCAGAGAGCCCAAGATTGGCAGTTGTCCCTGGCCTTTGAAAAACACCTGTCTGTTCAGGTACTGCAGGGAGAGACTAGTTTGCATCTTATGGGCTATACTGCTAATCCTAAAATGTTCATATTCTGAGAGGAATCCTATCTCCCTATAAACGGCAGACTAGTATCTCCCATGTCGCGTTCACCTCAGCAATGTGTTTATCGTATCTCAATCATTATTTGTTCCCCTTTGTATTTTAGCCAAGTGCACTCGCGGAATTCCTGTGAGTAAAATATGCAAATAGCAGACCCTGCCGTTGGCTTTTTCTTTGCTATGACAAAGTATCTGGCAGAAGAAAACTTCAAAGGAGGGAAGATTTATATTGACTCACTGTTTCAGGGGCTTTTGCCCACAGTCCCTGGATCCAGTGCCTCCAGGATACTGTTAAGGCAGAAATCTGTGGTGGCAGGCACATGGGTTAGATGTCATGTCAGGACAAGAGGTCCAGGGGATGGGATAAGGTGAAGTTCCCAAGGACACATTCCCAGTAAGCTACTTTCTCCTAGTTTCTAGAACATCCCAAAATAGTGCCACCAGCTGGACCAAACCTTAGACACATGAGCCTTTTGTGGAGCTGATTTGAATAAACATAACAATACTATTTTACTATTTATCCAAAATCATACCAAAAATACTATGTCTTTAAGTTAACATACTATGAATCCTTCCCTTGAACACAAGCATCTAACAGGAAAAGGATTATATACTAACCTTACAGAAAAGAATGAATGAGTTCCAGAATTAGCAGCAGTTATCTGAAAAAATAAGAGATACCAAACACTGACCAAGTAAGTTTAGGTTGGACAGATCTACCTGGAACATGGAGAACACTCCCCAGCAAAGTGAGTCCCGTGAGAGAGAAATCTGAACCCCGGGTGCATCTCAGGGGGAAATCTGGAGGGAGCAGGCACGGTTTTGTGATGGCTTATAATGACTATCCATTTTTTAAAATATTGTATTCCTTTCTTTCTTTGAGAGAAAGAGAGAAAAGAGAGAGAATATGGGCATATCAGGGCCTCTAGCCATTGCAAACAAACTCCAGGATTACTGGGATCACAAGTGTACCCCACCATGTGCATCTGGCTTACGTGGGTACTGAGGACTGGAACCTGGGTCCTTAGGCTTTGCAGGCAAGCACCTTAACCACTAAGCAATCTCTCCAGGCCAACCTTGTGATATTCTAATACCTTCCAACAGTATAACAGTTAGCCTCTTTTCCCTGGAAAAATAGATCAAATACTTAAAAGCAAATGTACAAAGAAAACTACTACTGTTAGTTACATGAACTTCACATATTCTCATGTAGCTATACAAACGAAGCCACATCTCCTGTTGCCAAATATGAATGTGTCAGAATCCTCAAGTCCCCCACCAGACCCTAAAATCACTCATCTCTTGCTTTCCTCCCCCTCCTACTCTGCTCACTTTTACTGCACTTGACCTCAGTCCACACTTGTCACCATCTTGAATTTCTCACCTAATGTAGGAAATAATTTTTTCTTTTCAATCTTTTTATTAACAACTTATATAATTATAAAAAATATCCCATGGTAATACCCTCCCCCCCCCCACTTTCCCCTTTGAAACTCCAATCTCCATCATACCCCTTCCCTTTCTCAATCAGTCTCTCTTTTATTTTGATGTCATCATCTTTTCCTCCTATTATGATGGTCTTGTGTAGATAGTATCAGGCACTGTGAGGTCATGGATATCCAGGCCATCCTGTGTCTGGAGGGGGGGAGCATTTGGCTCTTACATTCTTAGAAATAAAAAATTTTAAGCTGACAATTTAAAAAGACAAGTAAACCTGATCTTAACAAGATGAGACTTAACTAATGAGGAAAAAGTGACAAATTTGTGGCCCACTGCCAAGTGAGAAGCTTAAGACCTGAGTTCAAAGTAGCTGACAGAATTTGAAAGACAGAAGGACCTCTATACTTTCTCTTTTGCTTGGTTTACATTGTGTGCAAGGTGTGAAACTATATATTAAGAGAACAGTTTACGATGAGGCCTTCAACTCAAGAGTTACTAAGAAAAGTCAGGCATGGTGGCGCATGCCTTTAATCCCAGCACTCAGGAGGCAGAGGTAGGAGGATTGCCATGAGTTCGAGGCCACCCTGAGACTACATAGTGAAATCCAGGTCAGCCTGGGCTACAGTGAGACCCTACCTCAAAAAACCAACCAAACAACAACAACAACAACAAAGAATTACTAAGAAATGTAGGTGTTTGGTACCAGAGCAAAGACTTACTAACTAGTAACTACTTTTATCTGCATAGGATATGAAATATACAACATGCTGTTTTCCTAAATGGTAACTCCAAAATACCTCCTTCCTAATTTTTAATTTTTATTTAGGTATTTATTTTAGAGAGAGAAAAAAAGAGGCAGAGAGACAGAGATTGAAAGAGCATGCTAGCATGGGCATGCTAGAGCCTTCAGCCACTTTAAACTAACTCCAGATGCATGTGCCACCTTGGGCATCTATCTTATGTGTGTCCTGTGGAATCAAACCTGGGTCTTTTGGCTTTGCAGGCAAATGCCTTAACCACTAAGCCATCTCTCCAACACCCTCCTCAATATATTTTTTTCATCCCTGGAAAATAAAATGATCAGTTCTTTGCTAAAATGTTTACTTCTCACAATTTTAGGCCTAATGAAAGCCCTTTACCTTAAGACTTCTACAAACTATTTCATTTAAATGTAAAGTATATTAAAATGTGCCACATTTTTTTTTTCTTTTTTTTTTTTTTTTTTTTTTTTTTTGGTTTTTTGAGGTAGGGTTTCACTCTAGCCCAGGCTGACCTGGAATTCACTAAGGAGTCTCAGGGTGGCCTCGAACTCACAGTGATCCTCCTACCTCTGCCTCCCAAGTGCTGGGATTAAAGGCGTGCGCCACCACGCCCGGCTATGTGCCACATTTTAATAAACAGTACATCAGAATGCAGATTATCACACTGACACATCTTCAAATATCAAAAAGAAATGTAGTTTTTTTTCACTAGTCATCCATAATTTCAAAAAAAAAAATTACCTATACTGAGGAAAGTTAAAACATAGAAGTCAAGCTTTGGGTATAGCTGGATTGGGAAAGTGCTTGCCTAGCATTCATGAAGCTCTGAGTTCAATCCCCAGTGCTGCATAAACTGGATGTGATGGGCATGCCAGTAGATAAATGAGAATCAGAGTCAACAGTGCTCACTACTACACGAAGATACCTACAAGACATTAGAATCAGAGGTTCAAAGTCTTCCTTGACTACACAGTGAGGTCAAGTACAGCCTAGGCTACAAAATTCCCTGTCTCAAAAAAACAAAAATGTAGTCCATAACTCAGAAGGCACCATAGTGATGAGAAGAAGTGACAGAGGAGTGCTCAGCACTGAAACATCTCGATCACATCTTCCAAGGCTCAGGGTCCATTGCGGAAGAGGTGGCAGAAAGAATGTAAGAGCCAAAGGAAGGGTAGGACTCCTTACAACGTGCTCCTCTAGACACAAAATAGCCTGGATATCCATGACCTCACAGTGCCTGACACTACCTACACAAGACCATCATAATAGGAGGAAAAGATCACAATATCAAAATAAAAGAGAGACTGATTGAGAGGGGGAGGGGATATGATGGAGAGTGGAACTGTAAAGGGGGGAAAGCCGAGGGTGGAGGGAGGGAATTACCATGGTTTATTGTCTAAAATTATGGAAGTTGTCAATAAAAAATTTTTAAATTAAAAAAATAGTCATAAGCATTCAAAATAGCTATCTGGATCACCGGGTGTGGTGGCGCACGCCTTTAAATCCCAGCATTCGGGAGGCAGAGGCAGGAGGATCGTCATGAGTTCAAGGCTACCCTGAGACTACATAGTTAATTCCAGGTCAGTCTGGACCAGAGAGAGACCCTACCTTAAAAAAAATTCAAAATAACTATCTGGAGATTCCTTTGATTTCATATACCCATAAAATAAATAATAGTCTCTCCTGTGATACCAAAACAATGTAAAATCCTAAACATAAAGTTTAAGATAAAGTTCTTTCCTCCACTGCCCCTTCCTCCCAGCAGAATTAACAAACAGTTGTGGTTTGGGTAGCTCTACAGCAAGGGTATTAACACTGAAAGCCATTCTAGCTTCAGCCACCGCTCTAGTTGCTTGTTTTAGAGACCTCTACTGCAAACCGACCCTGGAGATAGATCAGGGAGATTAATGCAGTATTACCTGGAAGAAGCAATTAAAAGAGGCTGAAAAGCAGCAACTAAACCCCAAACCATTTGCTCCATCACAAAGGGAAGCTGGAGATAATCTTGTTTGCTAAACATAAATCACTGAGATCTGGCCAAATTCTTAAAATGATATTCCTGGTGGGAACGCTACACGCCAGGAAGTGGCTACAGAAGTCTTTACCTCCGACTCAAAAACAGACTCGACCGGCTTGTCTTGTTGCTTCTAAGAAAGTGATCACCCAAAGCAAGAAGATAATTCCGCAGAAGGGCTTCCCTGGACCCCACTCAGGATCTATTTTTGGTCCCACTCTTACCCACTTCTCCCAGTAGTATTGGGTTTCATGCCACCAAATTTGCCTGTCTCCCTCCTTCAGAATTTGAAGTCTTTAGGCAGCAGAAGGCAGACTCTGTCAATCACCTTTCCTATCTCACATATTTTTGGAGCACAATCACACTGCTCAGGAAGAAGTCAAGGTGAAGGCCCTTTGATTTTGTGTGTGTCTGTGTATGGCTGGCTCTCCTGAAGGCTGTGTGAGGTTTAGAGTGACAGGTTCTCAGAGAGGCAGCTGGTTCAAATGGTTTACGTTCACACTTCACTTTCCTGTTTCCTCCTGTTAAAGTCACTGGGACAGACAGGCTTTGAGAGCTGTGACACCCAAGCCAGCCACTTATTTAATGGTGCTGCATTAGCAGCCGAACATTTGGACAGGGCTGGTCAGTGCGACTGAAGGTTCGCAAGCTGTTCTTCCTGACCCTCTTTCTACTCAATGGCACGGGAAATGCCAGGACCCGATAGAGATCCACTATGCCCCAGAAAAGCGGCTCGGCCGTGTGTGAGGAGAAGCCGATGAGATACACCGGACAAAAGCCAGGCCCTGCCAGACTAAAGAGAGCTTCATTTACTTTTTAAAGTTGACTGTAACAGGAGGCCTTGGATGAAATCTCAGACTCCATGCATTTCGTTTCTTCATTCTCCAGCTCCACGTAGCCACCCGTACACAGTGAAGAAGCAAGTACAAAATTATCCAGCCAGAGCTTCCTCACATCTGCCAAAAGCTACATCACAGGCTGCACGAAACTTCCATTTGCTCTCATTTTCCCCTCCTATGTGCTGCAATACACGCATGCTCTGTGCCTCACAGGAACCACTGCTTTCTTTCCTCCCCATGTACCAAGGGAATTGCCTCCCAGAACACTTGGTGAGAATTTTTCTAGAGACTGTTCTTCCCCGCAGCCCTGACCCTGCCGCTTCCTCCTCCAAGACACAGAACCTGCCCTCGCTGGGCCTCGTGCTTCCTCTACAGCCACAAAACCAGCCAGTGCCAACATAGAGCCATTAAACCACTGACTGACTTGATGTTCATACCCAATGCAATTCAAACTTCTGTGGCCTCAAGTCAAAACACATCACAGGGCTCAAGATGTACAGTCAGACAGGCCTGGCTTTGACTGTCCGCTCACCACCTCTGTGACATGGCTAGTCCCTCTGTCTCTAAGATGGAGGCGAAGACAAAGACATCATGCGCATGCTCTAGATGGCTTTACTCCCTCCTGCCTTCTCAGGGGCAAGAGCTTTGCATACTGTCTCTCCTTTCCTTCTATTAATCGAATAAATTCTCTCTAAACTCTGCCCTCTTGTCTGTGGATTTTAATTCTTTGAATCTGTAAGACAAGAATCTGGGGATGCCCCACATGTATCGATGTGTTGGTATACATTGGTGCATGGTGAGGAACCCCAAATTCTGGTTCCATATCCAAAAGTTTAGAAGAATGGACACCTAAACAAGCTGATCACTTGCCACTTCTAAAAGGGTTACAGACCATCCTTACCTCACAAGATTAACCGTCCCATGCCTCAAGATGACTAGGATGTTACTAATCCTTCTTGAAATGCCAAATGTCAGTACCCAGAAGCTCCAAATGCCAGTACCCAGAAGCTGACCATCAAGCAAGCATGTTCTACTGTGGGCTCTTAAATAGCCCTCTCTCCAGAGGAACCCAGACTACTGTGACCTAACATCGCCCCTTAGCAGCACGAAGCAATTAAGAGCAACCATCGCCCCATTTCCCTAACAACAGTTAGATTGGCTTCTGGGGCAGGGGGGATTGGAACACTATAGAAAACAGGCGGTTTCCTTGACTAAGCACACAGATAGGAGAAAGAGCTCTTGACAGGCTGCAATATTCCAAGCCATAATGGCAAAGAGGGTGCCCTTACTTCCTCCTCCTTCCTGGCCTCACTGAAATTTCCCCCACCAGCAGGTAGCTTTCTAGGACTGTGCAGTACTGGATGTACACAGACAAACCAGCACCTTTGCCTTCAATGAAGCTGACCAATAGTGGACTCAGGATGGGCAGGGTTCCCTCATTTGATGAAAGTCCAGGTCCCACTGAGGCTGAGGGATTTTCCAGCTCTGGAGTCTGTCCTCCTTTCTTTTCCTCTTACTTTGAAAATAACTTTTTGTTCTTTTAAACACTTACAAAAAAAAAAAAAGAAAAAGAAACAAACAAACAAACAAAGAATGGCCATGCATGTGGCTGGCACACAGTAAGTTCTCAGTAAATGTCAGCCATTCTCATCATTATCATTAAACTCCCATCACTGTCCGGTCTTCACTGTCAGCGTGACTGGATTTAGAGTCACTTAGGAGACATACCTCTAGGCATGTAAGTGAAGCTGTTTCCATAGATGTTCAACTGAGGAGGGAAGACCCACCCATGCCCTGGCCTTGGGACCCAGTCTGAATGAAAGGGGAAGTGGAGAAAGCCTGATAAGCAGGATTGTCCCTGAGACAGAAGGAGTCTCTGTTCTGTCATACTCCTTGCTGTGCTTCTCTAGAATCATATATCCTTAACACGTGCAAGCCTCGGAGTCTGAGCTGCCCACTCTCAAAGCCTCAAAGGTATAGAGGAATGAAGAAGAAAAAAAAAACATGCTGGATGCGGTGGCATGTGGGAGGCTGAGGGGGACTTAAGCCCGTAAACAACATGCTGGGCAACACAGCAAGACCACATTCACCCTTGAATGAGAGCGTGAGTGAATGAATGAATGAAAAATAGGAATAGGGTAGTCAGACCACATTTTTAGGGAAAAAAAAAATGCATCTTTGAAAGTCATCCCAAAGATCCTGCAATTCGCAAAAAGGTTAAGATCTCTCAACCAGATAAACGAACTATACATTACAGTGGAAGGGCAGGAATAAACTCTATTTTGTAGTTTTATGCTCTATAAGAACTATGATGTGGAGAGCTATTGAAGTTCTAGTGAAACACAAACTCCTACTGGCCCTTTTCCTGGTCTGACACAAAATTGCAGAGGAAATATAATAAGAGCTGATTCAGGGCTAAGGAGAAGGCTTGGCAGTAACGACTCTCTTAAGCTCTTAAGCAGGCGGGCCTCTGGACCAGAGACCACCAAGTTCAACTCCCCAGAACCCATGTAAAAAGTTGGACATGGCCACGCATATGTATGGACAGCAGAGACCAGAGAATCGCTGAGGCTTGCTGGTTGACAGCAGCTCTGGGTTGAGGAAAAGAAATCCCTATGTCAAAGAAAGAAACACACACGTGAGTAACAAGACAAGGACATCTCATGTTCTCCTCTGTCCTCTGCACACACGTTCATGGGGTACACGTATCTATGCACACGTGTGCATGGGCATACCACCTACATACTCTACTCACAAAACTAAGTATTAAAATAAATAATAGAAGGGTCAGAAAATGGACATCAAAGCCCAAAGTTCTTCCTACACCTAGGTCACTGCGGAGGTAGCTTGCTGTTCTAAACACAACTGTCAGCAGTCATGGTGCTAAACTCATATTTGAGTCTGCACATATCAAACAGTGGGGTTACCTAACACTTAGCACTTTTCTATTCATTACTAACTTAGCCCACATGGATTTTTCTGTTAATGATAAAAGAAGACAAAACTAATTGAGAAACATATACACATGCCTTCTTAAAATGCAACAAAATGAATGATAAAAACTACCAAAAAGTTACATATTTTAGGACTATTGAGATATTTCCCTCTCCTAGAGATTTATCCATAAGACTGAATAAACACAGTATCTTTGTTAGAAACTCTCCATGTTATGCTAGGGGTGGTGGTGGTACACATCTGTAACAACCGCATTTAGGAGGTGGGGACAATGAGAATCAGAAATTGAGGTCATCCTGGGCTATGCAGGAAGACCCTGTCTCAAAGAAAAATAAAAAGGGGGGGTTGCTGGAGAGATAGCTTGGTGGTTAAAAGCTTTTTCTTGCAAAGCCTGCCAGCACAGGTTCAATCCCCCAGTTCCCACGTAAAGCCAGATGCTCAAAGTGGCACATGTGTTGTCTGGATTTCATATGTAATAGCAGGAAGCCCTGGCATGACCATTCATATTCTAACCCCCCCCGCCCCCAGCACTTGCCTGTGAAGCCTAAGGACTCTGGTTCAAGGCTCAATTCCTCAGGATCCACATTAGCTAGATGCACAAGGAGGTGCACGCGTCTGGAATTTGTTTGCAATGGCTGGAGGCCCTGCCATGCCCATTCTCAACCCCTTCCTCCCTCCCTCCCTCTCTCTCTCTCTCTCTCTCTCATTCTCTCCCTCTGCCTTGTTCTCTCTCTGATGCTCTCAAATGAATAAATAAAAATAAACAAAAAACTTTTAATTAATTCTGAAGAAAAACATAAGATCATCTGGGAGAAATATCTTCACCTCCTTATGTAATTTTTCAAGGTGTATCTATCAAAAATATTCTCTTTCAAATATAGTCATCTAGTGCTAGAGCTGAAGCTCAGAGCCAAAGCACTAACTCAACACACACAAGGCCCTGACTTCTACCTCCAGCATCATGTTTACAAAACTTTCATTTTATGACATTTTGATAAGAGGTGTGAACACCACAGTCATACAATAATTTTGTATCAGTCTAATTTATTGTTTTATGGAATCTGTATGCTCTCTGGCCTGAGAATGCAAAGTAAATATAATCCAAGTCACTAGCACAGTGGGAAAGTGCCAACCCAGTACGCACAGTCCCTGGCTTCCAGCATCAGCATCATGTTCACAAAAAAGAAGGGACAAGAGAGATGGCCCAGCTGTTAAAGTTGCTTGCTTACAAAAGCTGATGGCCTCAGTTCAATTTCCCAGTACACAAGTAAAACCAGATGAACAAAGTGGCTCATGCATCTGGAGTTCATCTGCAGTGGCAGAAGGTCATGACATACCCATACCCATTCATTCATTCATTTTCTCTCTATCTATCTATCTGTCTGCCTCTCTCTCTCTCTCTCTCTCTCTCTCTCTCTCTCTCTTAAATAAATAAAATGTTGTTTTAAGAAAAAGAAATTAAGAGGGCTGGAGAGATGGCTTAGTGGTTAAGCACTTGCCTGGGAAACCTAAGGACCCCAATACGAGGCTCAATTCCCCAGGACCCACATTAGCCAGATGCACAAGGGGCGCATGTGTCTGGAGTTCATTTGCAATGGCTGGAGGCCCTGGCACACACATATTCATTCTCTCTCTCTCTCTCTCTCTCTCTCTCTCTCTCTCTCTCTTTGCCTCTTTCTCTCTCTGTCTGTCACACTCAAATAAATAAATAAAATTAAACAAAATAATTTTAAAAAAGAAATTAAGAAACAATGTCATATGCTTTCTTTAAAAAAACAAAAAGTGGGGCTAGAGGGATGAATTAGCGTTTAAGGTGCTTGCCTACCAAGCTAAAGGACCCAGGTTTGATTCCCCAGGACCCACATAAGCCAGATGCACAAGGTGGCACATGCATCTGGAGTTCATTTGCAATGGCTAGAGGCCCTAATGTGCCCATTCTCTCCTCCTCCCTGCCTCTGTCAAATAAATAAAATATTTTTAAAAGGGGCTGGAGAGATGGCTTAGCAGTTAAGGTGCTTGGGCTGAGGCCCTGGTATGCCAATTCTCTCTCTCTCCCTCCCTCTCTCCCTCTTTCTCTCTCTCTTTCATGTGTACCACCTTATGCAGCTGGCTTCCATGGATCCTTGGGAATCGAACCTGGGTCCTTCGGCTTTGCAGGTAAATGCCTTAATCCCTAAGCCATCCCTCCAGCCCCATTTATACATTTTAACAATATTGCATGCATGTATATTGGCTGCCAGATGGGCATGTTCTCTAGGCCATGGCGCAGTCTCGTGGTCCGGGCTGCTTTCAACAGGCACTACGGCTTCTGCTTGGTTTACCCCTACGGAGCTTAGCGCGCTGTCAACACGCACTGGCACTGTGATATCTATTTGTTAAACACAGACAAAACAACTCATCAGTCATTAATTAACAGTAAAGCAAACACAGCCTTCTACAGGCAGAGAAGCAGCACCCTGCTCTGTGCAGTAGCAGACCGAGGTGCGTCCTGCTGGCCATCATCAGGCCCACTGGGGTGGCCGGCAGGATAGAGTGCGGTGGGGGACGAGAAAGAGGTTTCACCCTGACCACTCAGTAAGGAAGAGGGGCAGATCAGGAGAGCGCTACCTCACAGTGGCAATGGAACGCACGTCTGCCCTTGCCATCGTTCCTCAGACTGGCACGTGTCATAGCTCCTCACCCAGCTCCACCATTCCACAGAGAATTAAGCCAGCAAATGCTACCAGGCGGCAGTCGCTGACCCTGCTGGGGATGACCCGGCCTCCTTTAATGACAGCAGGGGTTGTCTCGGTGTACACCTAGGAAGCCCTGGCAGAGTTTCCAGGCTTCTTACACAAGGCGCTATTATTACAGTGACGCTCGAGATGGGCTAATAATAGGGGAAACTTCCTTATATTCTTTGGCTTCAATAGCTTTAATTATATTTTCTGTGAATTCTCAAACCAGTTGGCACACAAATTTCATAAACAAAAATGTGAGCTGTGAGCTAGAGAGACGGCTTAGCAGTTAAGGTGTTTGCTTGCAAAGCCAAAAGAGCCCAGTTCAATTCTCCAGGACCCACATAAGCCAGATGCACGGGGGGGGGGGTTGGGGGGGGGGAGGCGGGGGGGGCGCACGCATCTGGAGTTCCTTTGTAGAGGCTGGAGGCCCTGGTGCTCCCTATCTCTTTCTCTCTCTCTGCCTCTTTCTCTCTCTCTCTCAAAGAAATAAATAAAATATGTAAAAAAAAATTTTAATGAGAGCTGTGTGTGAAATTAATTTCACTAGGTCCTGTGATGCTACTGCAGTGAGCCCTTAACACTGGAAACTTCTCATTGTCAAACTGAGCAGCTATAGTCAAATGGCCATCTACACACCCTGGAATTCAGAATGGTAGGCTTGCAGGGGCAAGCTGTAGGTGACTGAGATCTGACCTCCCTGTGAGACTGGGTGGCTCTTTCTATCCCACACCACAGCAAAGAATGATTTTTGGTTTACCAGTCTTAGCCACAAGCACTGCTCTTGGGTGTGTTGGAACCCACACAAGCCAGCAAAAGAAAAATAATAAAGCACGTAATCTTTTCCATGGTCACACGCAAGCTCAAAGTGAAGGGACACATTTATAAGGACTCCGAACTCAATTTCCAGGCGGTGGTAATACAAAATTAAGGTCAAACACAAGCTCTCTGTGACTTCCAGAATGCTCTCAGGGAATACCTGTGTGTGACCCAGATTTCTTTATGTTTGACTGCAAACTCTGCTTCAGGTTTCTGGGGCCCGATTTGACTAAAATCCTTGCTCTGCATTCTTCCCTGGTCTTTTTTGGTGCAGGAATGTTGAAAGTAGGCATAGAAGCCAACAGTAACCTGACAGCTGTGACCAGAAGAACTTGTCAAAGTCCACCAAGCTGGCCTAGCTGCTCTGGTGGACCCCTACGGACCACACCACCCAGTGTCCCTCACCCACTGGGATGAAGTTCTGGGTAACAAACAGTGGGGGGGGGGGGTGGCAGAGAGGGACTTCCAGTCTTCAGTGGTCCCTGACACACCTCCAAGGTGAAATGTCTGAATCAAGAGACACTTACGGGGGCTGGAAAGATGGCACATTGGTTAAAGGTGCTTGTTGCAAAACCTGGGTTCAATTCCCCAGGTCCTACATAAAGCCAGATGCACAAAGTGTACAGGTGTCTAGAACTCCTTTGCCGTGGCAGGGGGCCCTGGTACACCCATACACTCCTTCTCTATACTTTCTCTAATTGCAAATAGAGAATTTGGGGCTAGAGATATGGCTTAGCAGGCATTTGCCTGCAAAGCCAAAGGACCCAAGTTCGACTCCCCATGATCCACATAACCCAGATGCATAAGGGGGCACATGCATCTGGAGTTCGTTTGCAATGTCTGGAGACCTTGGCACACCCATTCTCTCCCCCTCCCCACCGATTTCTATATTTTTCTCTCTCAAATAAATAAATAAATAAAATCTTTTAAAAAAAAAAGAAATAAGAGAGAGATATTATATCAAGCACTCTGGGAATAAACGGTCTCTGACTTTACCAACAACAGCTAAAAACCCTAACTTTATCACCATTTCCCATAACAAAATCACAGTACTATGCCTGAAAGACTGGCCACCCAGTTATGCTATTTCCTGAAAATGCACATTCTGAGAAAAAGAATTCTCTACAAATTGCTTAGTCACCATGGTGAACACGTGGTGTTAAAAGAAAAGGTGTCCAATAAAGAATTAGCTAAATATATTACTGGACATTCATATTATGCAATACTACAGAGCAATTATGCATCATGTTATTAAGCAAGAACAACACTAACTGGATGGGTGTGGTAGCACACACCTGTAACCCCAAGAGGATCTAGTTCAGGCCAGCCCGGGATACAAGCAAGGATCTGTGGAAGGAAGAAAAGAGGGAAGGGGAGGGAAAGAAAGAAAGAAAGAAAAAGAAACACACAGACTAACAGTGAACACAAAATATGCTAGGCCTATTCTGAATAACAAATCTGTTGTAAGCATTACCTTAACTATATGCCTACAACCAACTTGTAAGGCAGGTATCATCAGCATTACTGACCCTGTCACAGACAAGAAGAGCAAGGCACAGAGTAGGTGGCTCTCCTAAGGTTACAGTTTTGCTGCCAACCTGTGTAGAGTACTTAAAAGCACCAAAAAGTGCTCATACCATAATAGCAAATGAATTTAATTCTAACTTTATGAGCTATCAGTGTATGACTACATGCATATATGTTTTAGTGTCTACAGACATAAGATAAATAAAATGTGCATAATTTCTGTAGTTGATGAGAATACAGGGTAATATATATATATACACACACACACACACACCTCCAACATGTTCTAAAATATACATGTATTACTTTTTTTGTTTTTTGTTTTTTTTTATTTGAAAGAGGCAGAGAGAGAGAGAATGGGCACACCAAGGGCCTCCAGTCGCAGCAAACAAACTCCAGATGCATGTGCCCCCTTGTGCATCTGGCTTACATGGGTACTGGGGAATGGAGCTTCGAACCAGGGTTCTTAGGCTGTACAGGCAAGTACTTAACCACTAAGCCATCTCTCCATTCTTACATTTATTTTTAAAATAACGAACTTAGTTGGGCCCAAAGGCAAAGTTCCTATATGTGCCATTATTTTCCAGGCATGGACACTCTGGCTAACCAGGACTCACATGCAAAACCCAAGCATGAGTCCAGTGAACACTGATGGAAGGCAACATCTCCAGGCTACACATGTAATAAAATCTCCCTTAAGAACTTTGTTAACCAGATCAATTTACTCTTTCAGGACGCTCACAAATAACACAGCCCCTGTTGAGATTTGACTTGAAAAATACTTCTAACTTGGACAAAGCACTTTATTAAAAACAATGTCATCAAATAAGATTTGAAAGGTATTTATTGGAACTCGAGTCCTAAATGCATATACCCTGCTGCTAATGTCAGGAAAAAACAAATCAATGGACCATGGGATGTTCAACAGATCAAATAAATCACTGTACAGCCCCAATGGTGGCAAGGTTTATCTGTAATTCCAGCTCTCAATAGAGTGAGGCAGACAGACTAAAAGTTTAAGAATGAACTACATCCTGAGACCTCATCTCAAAAACGAACAAACAGGGGCTAGAGAGATGGCTTAGTGGTAAAAGCACTTGCCTGTGAAGCCTAAGGCGTCAGGTTTGATTCCCCAAATCCCACATAAGCCAGATGCATGAGGTGGTACATGCATCTGGAGTTCATTTGCACTGGCTAGAGTCCTGACGTGCCCATTCTCTCTCCCCATCTCTGTCTCCTTCTCTCTTCCTCTCGCACAAAATAATAATAATAATAATTAATTTAAAAAATAATTTTAAAAAACATGGTACAGCCTGCAACAAAATATAATGCAGTTTTTAAAAGTGTGTGCTAGGGGCCAGGGAGATGGCTCAGTAGTAAGAGTCCTTGCCACTTAAGCATGAGGACCTGGGAGAACCTGAGACCGCCAAGTTCAATGACCCAGAATCCATGGAAACGGCTGAGCATGGCCATACACATGTGTAGCCCCAGTCGGCAGGGGTGGAGACTGGGAAATGTCTAAGGCTCACTGTCAAACAGTAGCTCCAGGTTGAGGGAGAGAAACCCCCAAGTCCCTGCCTCATCTGAAAGAAAGAAAAATGCTAATGAGCAATGAAAGAAGGACATCCAATATTCCCCCTGTCCTTGGCATGCACATGCATGGGGTGCACACATCTGCATACACACATGCATATTCCACACATCACATACTACACCATACATACATGTGAAAAAAGATGGATTAGATCTACATGTGGAGATAAGGATAAATATCCAAAGGATCAAAGGAAAAGTGTCCTATGACTTTGAGTAAAATGGAAGGGAACGCAAGAATTCCTCAAGCCTGGGCTACGTAGCAAGTTTCAAGCTAATGCAGGCTACATAGCAAGACTAAAGACACGTATTTCTAAAATCCACTCAAAGATTTCATGTCATGAGTCAACAAACCTTTCATGAAACTTCTGCTCATAATAATCCCATCAACACAATGTAAATATATCTAATTATAACATCTAAAATTTCTGAATTTTTAAAATCTAAAATTTGGAAGGATTTTTGAATAAAAGTATCAAAATCTTTAGGACTGATAACATTTGAAATATCTAAAACCACAGAGAAAAAAGATAACACACAGATGCACTGCATTCGCCCATGGCATCTGTGGAGGTATGGTAGAGACTGGGTCCAGAACCTCCATGAGTGCAAGATCAGCAGGAACTCAAGTCCTTTGTATGAATGGTGTGGTGTTTTCACACATCCCCCACACACTTTAAATCATCTCCAGATTACATAACCATTAACACAACAAAATCCTGCATAAGCAGTTATTATGGGGTATTGTAATAATAAAAAAAAGGTTTGTATATGCTCAATACAGACACAATTCTTTTTCAAGTACATTCAATCTGAGGTTAGCTGAACCCAAGCATATGGGCATCCACAAAGACAAAAGTCTTAACTATATGTATTTTTTAGATCATACAAAAACACATTTAACAATGTATTCTAAGGCTGGGGAAATGGTTCAGTGGATAATTTCCTTGCTGCACAAGCATGAGCACCTGAGTTTGGTACCAGACCCAGTTACAAGCTGGCATGGTGGGCACATGAGATGGGAGGCAGAGACAGGCAAATTTCACCAGCTAGCCTGGTGAATGCAGCCGTGAACAAGAGACACGAGACCCTGCCTCCAATGAAGTGGAAGACAAAGACCAACCCTGGAACATTGTCCTCTCACTTCCACACACACACCAGGGAATGCACGTGCCCACACGAGCACACACATACCCGCAGGAAATATATGACAGAGCCAGGTGCAGTGGCACACACCTGGAATCCCAGCCCTAGAGAGGCTGTTGTGAGTTCAAAGCCAACGTGGGCTACATAGCAAGTTTGAGCCAAGGCTCAAAATATTTTTAACTTTTATACATGATAACTTCATTAAAAGCAAAATATGTGGGCAGTATTACTTATCATGATCTCAAAATACTCCAAAAGAACACAGTATGGCCAGACCAAAGAGTGTTCATACATGTAAACTCTGGACACACTGGTGAGTATGGAGATGCCACCTCCAACACTGGCTAACTTGCTGGTTCCTGAGCAAGGGGCTGCTGTCCATACCAAGTGCTCTCACCTTGGAAACCTGACTAAGATGTCTGCCTCAAAGGGCTGTAGTGGGAATAAAATTAATTTTACCCTCTAAAAATGCTCAAATTGTTTATTAAATATAGCATGTGCTCAGCACTGCACCAAGCACAAAATAAGCACATAATGTGCTCATTCATCCAGTGACTCACATCATTATTTGGGAGCTTCCTCGAGTGCTATATATGAAGTAAAAAGAAACATCAACGCTCCTCAAGTTTACCAAACCGTTGAGAAGGTTCACACTGTAAGGACACATGCAAAATGTATCATTAGAAACTATACAGAGTATTGTCGAAGACACAACCTCTACCAAGAGACAAACCTAAGAGGCTAAGAAGTTGGAACTCTTGTGCTGTGCTGGTAGGAATGGAAAATAGTACAGATGGTGCAGAAAAATGTAGAACCGAGGAGATGAACCATCTCTCGCACATCAGCCAGGGCCCAGGTGGAACCACAGAGGAACTGGCGAGATGAGCAAGAGTGCTGCTTCCATAGTGAGCTGACAACCTGCACCAGGATGAAGGAGACAGACACTGAGGACACTCAAAATGCACCAAAGCACATTCAGAAGTTCCTGGGAGCTCAGCACTGAAGGAGACTTAAAACATACCCACCACAGCTCAGGGAACTTTGCAGAAGGGGGGGGGGGGCAGACACGCTGTAAGAGCCACAGGTTGGGACATCATACTCAGAGGCACTGCCCCACTCCCCACAATGACTGACTGCTGCTCTCACCATCCACAACCCCATGGGGAATACCAGTAATCCCACTGAGGAGGGCCCTCAGCAGAATGAGGGCAGGGAGGAGGGAAATGATGGTACCAACACAGGATGTGTCCATCCAAACTATATACTTAACTTCTTTTAAAAAGGAAAACCAAATAAATAAATAAATAAAATAGAATTACCATATAAATTAGCAACTCCAACTCTACATATATAGCCAACAGAAGGGCAAGCAGGAACTCAATGAAATGATTGTCTACCCATGTTCTTATGACATCCAAAAAACTAACAGCATTCCGAATGTGCAATGATGCTTAAACAAAAAGGGGTACATCCATTAAGAAGGAATGTCAGGGCGAGGAGATTGCTCAGTGGTTACAGATGTTTGCTGTCCAAGCCTGATGTCCAGAACTTATTTAGATCCCCAGAGCCCATAGCAAACCAGACATAGGCATCCATAAACCCAATGCACCTAAGGCAATGGAAGTGGCATCAGGAGAATCCTGAAGCACAGAGAGAGTCACACCAAGTGGAAGGTGACAACTGTCACCCCACAGTCATCGCCTGACCAGTACACATGCACCATGGAACATGCTTACCCATACATACACACATACACATGTATAACATATGCATACAAAGAAAAAAGGACTATTATTCTGCATTTAAAAAGGAAGAAGTCTGGCACATGTTAAAAACATGGAGGACATTAAGCTAGTACTGGTCACAAAATGGCAAATGCAAGATGATTATATATAATCAAAACCATAAAGAAAGTAGGATAGTGATTTCCAGGGGGTAGGGGTAAAAAATGTTTTATAAGATAGAAAATGTTGTGGCTGGACGGTAGTGAGTGCATCATCACAGTGTGCACGCAGCTAATGTCACCAAAGTGGACACCTACAATGACCACATTATGGAATTAGTTTGCATGGACTGTCTTGCTTCTTGGTAGCAGAACCATCCAATTTCATTCTGTGTCATCTGGCTAATTCATTTGCACACTTTACACATCCCTTTTAAAAAGCTCGTCATGGTAAGTCAACTTTCCCTGTGTTCTAGCAAATTATTGAACCTGAGGAAGAAGTCATGGGAACCTCTAATTTGTAGCCACGTTGGATGAAAGTTGTGGGTAACTTGGGGACTCACTGCTTGAGACTATATCTGAAGTGGGGGCAGTCTTGGGGGACTGAGCTTTTATCCTGTGGGGTCTGCTCTAACTCCAGGCACTTAACGTGTCAGAACTGATTAAAGAATAGGGCATGGCCCCAGTAGTAGATGCCAAGAATTGAAGAATTGGTTGATGTGAAAATTACATCAGACTTGCATCATTCAGGGGAAATTTATGCTCCTTTATGAAGACAATAAGCTGGGTACGGTGTTACATGTCTTTAATCCCAGCACTCAGGAGGATGAGGTAGGAGAGTCACGGTGAGTTCAAGGCCCTGGCTATAGATTGAATTCCAGGTCAGTCTGGGCTACAGTGAGATCCTACTACAAAAAATTAAAATTAATAAATAGGAAGAATTTGGTCAGTGCTACAAGATTTCAGCCATAAAGAATAAGTTCAAGATACCTATTATTACAATACGATCACTATAGTCAATAACATATTATAGTCTTTAAAAATGCTGAGCTGAGGGCTGGAGAGATGGCTTAGCAGTTAAGCGCTTGCCTGTGAAGCCTAAGGACCCCGGTTCGAGGCTCGGTTCCCCAGGTCCCACGTTAGCCAGATGCACAAGGGGGCGCACGCGTCTGGAGTTCGTTTGCAGAGGTTGGAAGCCCTGGCGCGCCCATTCTCTCTCTCTCCCCCTATCTGTCTTTCTCTCTATGTCTGTCGCTCTCAAATAAATAAATAAAAATTTTTTTAAAAAATGCTGAGCTGAGGGTAAAGCTTAGTGGAAGAATATGCTTGCCCACCATGCATGAGGCCCTGATTCCACCCCAACACTTTATGAAAAAAAAAAATGCTCAGAGAACGCATTTAGTCTTCTCCCAAAAATGTTATGTGAAGGCTGGGGAGATGACTTAGCACTTGCCACTTATGAGGGCCTGGGAGGGGCTGAGACTCCTTGACTTCAATACTCCCAGAATTGAACTTTTAATTTGTAAAAAACAATCTGGGTGTTGCACACACGCATGCATACACACACACATATATGTCTATAACCTCAGGTGGCAAGGGGCTAGAATTACTGAACGAAAATAGCAGCTCCAGGGATGAAGAAATAGCTTAGCAGTTAAGGCGCTCACCTGTGAAGCCTAAGGACCCATGTTCTACTCTCCAGATCCCACATGAGCCAAACACACAAGATGATGCAAGCATGCAAGGTCACACACACACAAAATGGCACACACAAATGGAGTTCAACTGCAGTGGCTGAAGGCCCTGGCACACCAATTCATTCCCTTTCTCCCTGCCTTCCACCCTCCCTCCCTCCCTCCCTCCCTCCCTCTCTCTCTCTCTCTCTCACTCTCACTCTCGCTGTCACTCGCTCATAAAAAAAAATAATTAAGAAAATAGCAGCTCCTTCCAGGTTTAAGGAGAGACTCATCTTAAGGAAGAAGGAAGTTGAGAAACATAAAAAGGTACCCAAAGTTTTCCTCTGGCCACCACGCACATGCACGTGGCTCATGCATCTGTTCTATACATACATGCATTTAACCCCACACACACATACCCTATATACATATACATATCAAAAAGTGCTATATGAGGGCTGAAGAGATGACTTAGTGGTTAAGGCATTTGCCTGCAAAGCCTAAGAACTCATATTCGAATCTCCAGGTCCCACACAGCCAGACGCACAGCAACACAAGCATGCCACGTCACACATGGGCATGAGGGGGGCACATGCATCTAGAGTTTGTTTGGAGTGGCTGAAGGCTCTGGAGTGCCCACGCTCTCTCCTTCTCTGCCTTTCAAAATAAATAATAGAAATCACTATGTGAGTAAATGTCTATGTTAATTTGCTAGATTCAGTTATTCCACAGCACGCATAAGCCTCAGAAAACCATGCTACACGTAGTAAGTTCCTGTAATGCTATCTGTCAGTGTTCTGTGTGTTGTGGGTGCGCCAGGGCTTGCACGTGGGGGTCGGAGCACCTCAGGTGTCAGTCCTTGTCCCACCTTGTTGAGGGAGGGTCTCTCTCACCATTTGCCACTGTTGGCAGACTAGCTGGCTTACAAGCTTCTGGGGGTCTTCCTATCTCTACTTCCCGTCTCGCTGGAGGCAGGCTGAGACTGCAGATGCCCACCATAGTGTCCAGCTCTACGTCCAGCTCTACGTCCAGCCCTGAACTCAGGTACTCATGCTTCTGTGGCAGGCATTTGATCCACTGAGCCATCTCTGAAGCCCTCAATGTCTCAAGAAGAAGTAAGCTGTAGACTCTATAACTGCTTATAATGCAGTAGTACACCGAGACAAAACAGACATGCCATAGCTTCAGGGGTAATTGCATGAATGCAAGAAACATAATCTTAAGCAAAACAGCAAGGTATATGAGCATACACGCTACATGATTCTATCTATTATAAAAAGCAAAAAAAAAAAAAAAAACCAGTTAAAATGTTTTGTTACTTAGAGGGAAAAACACAAAAGCAAATATTTTGTTTTTTAAATAAAGGCAAGAGGGTGACTAAAACAAAAAAGGTAGGTCATGGCTACCAAGGGCAGACAGGTGACAAAAGAGGGTACCCACAGGGACCTGTGTGTGACAATATAACATTCCATTCCCTAGCCTTTGTTCACGTTACTAGTTTTCTATAAATTACACGTGCACTTTTCTTGGTTGTTATTTGTGTTGCTTTGGTATTTTCAGAAACATGGTCTTGCTATGCAGCCCTGGAGACCCTCAAACTCGCAGTAATCCTACTGCCTCTGCCTTCCAAGTACCAGGATTACGGATGTGAGCTGCCATAACCAGACCTAAATATGTACTTTTACATGTTCTTATATGTGCATTTCTCATTTTGAAAGGCGAAATGAAAGCCACAATCAAGTGCTACTTTTTAAAAGGAGCTACCTGGTAACGCTTGGGTTTCAAGATGACTGATGGCCTGGCTGTACCTCTTAAGTCCCTAATGAAATAAAAGTATCAAATACCACAACTGAAGAATTTTGTAACATCGAAAGGAGGAGTCTGGAAGAGAATTTTAACTAGACAAGAGTTTTCAATAAATTTCTGGAAAACAGAACAGGGGCAGGAATGTGCTAAGAGGTGAGACAGAGAACACCACTGTGCCAGGCCACTATGGAAGCAATCTGCTAGTGGAATTCCTGGGAGCTCTGATCCCACCACCAAGTATCACGGAGAGGGGAGAAGGATATGGGGCAGGAAACAGGAGGAGGATGTGATGAATGCCAACATTCCCACCACCCTCCTCTCCTTCTCTAACGTTAAAGTCCAAAGACAGCCGGAAGAGTGTGGCTACCAACCACATGTGTTCATCTCGAGAGAGAGTGAACCAACTGTGGTAGTAAGAAGTCAGAGAAGGGTTCTGAAGGTTTCAGGTGTGAACTGTGGTACTCCGAGTTAAATCCTTCATCACTGGGACATTTCAAGGATAAAACAAAACTGGCCAACAAATATCCAGTATTGTACCCCTCCCCCACCCACCCACACTCAGCTTGAAGGGAAAGGAAGGGAGGGAGGGAGGGGGAAAACTTTGCACGAATATCTGTTTGAAAGAGTAGAGCACATTCAGAGACGTCATTCTTTTTTTTTTAATTATTTATTTATTTATTTGAGAGCGACAGACACAGAGAGGAAGACAGATAGAGGGAAAGAGAGAGAATGGGCGCGCCAGGGCTTCCAGCCTCTGCAAACGAACTCCAGACGCGTGCGCCCCCTTGTGCATCTGGCTAACGTGGGAACCGAGCCTCGAACAGGGGTCCTTAGGCTTCACAGGCAAGCGCTTAACCGCTAAGCCATCTCTCCAGCCCGAGTCTTCATTCTTAATTATGAACAGGCAACCAAGGAAAATCAGTAACATGTAGGGACAAAAAAAACAAACCCTAAAAAAAAAAAAAAAAAAAAAAAAACCTAACAGGAAAGAGTTAACCCAGAAAATATAAGAGTACTTTAAAAAGAAATACTTATAATGCAGCTCAGGAGATTCGAGATACTGCAACCATTAAATGAGAACGAGATAGAACAAAACTAAAATGATCACAGAGATCAATAAAATATAATTGCCAAAATAAAACCCAATAAAAGTACTATACGATAATAGTAAAGAAAGCTCTAAAAATGTGTAAAAAAGATAAAAATAGAACATATGAAAGAACAGATTAAAAACAAAGAGCCAACACAGGATGTGGAATATTCAACTGAAAGCTACCCGCCTTCTCCATGTAAATCCTTCCCTATCCCAGCCCCAAAGACCCCAGACCTAGGGAACAGATCCACAGGTTTAATTAATTAACTCAACTAAGTTGTCTCTTTGGAGAATTGTACTTAGGAAAAACACGAGCTCTTATAATTAAGTACATAAAACCAAAAGATCATGTGGGTGCCATCAGGGGTAATATGTGAGAAAAGAGGGAACAGAGGGGTAAGGAAGACTGGAAGAGGAGGGTGCCTGTGACTTCTGACTGTCAAACCTATGTCAGATTCCCAAGAGACTCTTTGAGTCACTAAGACTGGCTGTAACATCCTACAGGTTTTGTAAGGCTTTAGATTAGTTTTATCTTAAATAGGACATTGTTCTTTACAAGCAATAAACTGACTAACAGAGCAGGTATCAGCCATCTGGAAGCGCGCAGTAACGGACCACCCTGCAGCTCCTTCCCTGGCCAGCTGTGTAGCATGTACCGCTGCCTATCACTGACGGCATCCTGTACAAATGTGAGCTGTGTGATTCTGCTGAACACTGTTAAGATTCTATGTCATCAAACACTCCTAATAATTAACACGTCAAAATCAAACAGTAAACATACAGCAAATTCCTCAATGAAATTTGGAAACTCAATGAAAACTCCAAATTGTAGAACAATTAGGAACAGGAAGATGACAATGGGGAACCGGAGAATAAATGGTTCAGGGTTTAGAAAGAAAAGAAAATGAGCAAATTAGTTTCTTTTGTGTCCTCCCTGAGTTCTTTAATCAGCATGAAAAATTACAAAGTCATGTAAAATTTCTCTTTTGATGATCACCTGTATGAAGCTGATTTACTTAGAAAGGGCATGGGATGTCACTGTCTCGACTAATCTACAAAAGACAAGAAAAAAATACTCCATGATGCTCAAGCAATGCAAGAAAAGCCAAGCATACAGGGAAGGCAACTTTTTTGCATACAGGAGAGGTGACTGTCTCCTGGCTGAATAACCACAGTCACACCCCAGGATGAGGACCTTGACGTCAATGTCTAAAAGGCCCTGAACAATGACTTGAGCAGGCTGAAGATGCGGAGGTCACACGCTCCTGGGATGAGCAGCCTCCAAGACCCTTCCTCTTTCTGGTCCCATACAGCAGGAAATTACTTTTAAATATGGGGATGCAACACATATATAAGACCAATTAAATTGCCAGTATTTTTTATTTTTCTAAGCAAATATAATGCACTTACAGCCATGCTATTACTAGATTGATATGCTATGGCTATATTAATAACCACCCTCACCCAATTTTTAAAAATATTTTATTTTTATTCATTCTTTATTTGACAGAGAGAGGGGGAGGGAAGGGAGGGAGAATATGGGTGCACCAGGACCTCCAGGCACTGCAAATGAACTCCAGACACATGTACTCCCTTGTACATCTGGCTAACGTGGGTCCTGGGGAATCGAACCTGAGTTCTCTGGCTTTGCAGGCAAACGCCTTAACTGCTAAGCCATACCTCCAGCCCCAATTTTTAAAAGGACGTTTTAATCGCCAACCCCCCCCCGCCCCCACACACACACACCAAAGCAGGAAGGACTTGATCTCAAAATTTTCTAAGCCCCTTAAAGCTTCCTCACAGGCTAGGGAAAGGCCCACCTTACAATGGGCCGATTGTCTAACATGGTTTAGCAGGTCTAGCTTCAGCCGTGATTAATGATCCATTGACTAATCCCCACCTCCATCATTCTATCATCCCACAAAAAGTAATTGTAAGTGAGGAAAGCAATAAATATGCAAATGAAATATTAAGACGGGGGAGTGCGTGGGAGCCCACAGACATGATACGGCAGCTTCAGGCAAGTGAGGGCCAGAAAAGTTCCCTAGTCAAGAAGGATGGGCCTGAACAGAAGAAGGAGAAAAGCAGCTCCTTCAAACAGAGACACTGGAGAACAGAAACAGGAGCCATTTAAGAGGCCAAGAGTCGAAGCCACCCTGGGAAGAGGGAATGACAAGGGACACTAATGTGAAACAGGACAGCTCTGGTGGTTTCTCCAGACCCCAGCTGCAGAATTTGGGCTTCAGAAGCAATAAGGAGCTTCCGGTGGAATTAATGTGACGCAGGAAGCTTGTCAGAATAACCTAGCAGAAGCTACAAGTTTAGTAAGAAATCGTGCTAATTTTAATCCCTGAACTGTGAGCCAGTTGCCTCGGTGGTGGTTCTTAAAAGTTTGTGACGATTCAACCCACCTACCTTGTACAAGAAAGCAGTTACGTCTCTACACCCAGAATCTTGCCACTATCTACATCCCCTTGACAATCACCTAATTCGTGTCTCAGGTGTGGCTGACAACTCCTCCAGGAGTCTGCTCTTGGTGACATGGAGGAAACCAAAAGAACACGAAAGTTATTTCAAAAGAGAACCAGAAGACCTGGGCGTGGTGGCACACACCTTGAATCCCAGCACTTGGGAGGCAGGAGGAGGAGGGCCTCTGTGAGTTCAAGGCTACCCTAAGACTACATAGTGAATTTCAGGTCAGTCTAGGCTAGAAAGAGACCCTTCCTTTAAAAAAAAAAAAAAACAGCCAACAGAAATGTCTCAACTGTGGAAGATTCAACCTTTCATTCATCTAAGAAAAGAATGGTTTGTTTGTTGTTGTTGTTGTTTGGGTTTTTTGTTGTTTTGTATTTTTGTTTGTTTGTTTTTGAGGTAAGTTCTCACTCTAGCTCAGGTTGATCTGGAATACACTATATAGTCTCAAAGTGGCCTCAAACTCACAGCAGTCCTCCAACCTCTGCCCCTAAATGCTGGGATTAAAGACGTGCACCACCACACCCCACCATGCATGGCCTAAGAATGCTTTTGAGCCCTACCTGGCACCTACTGTATCAGGTACTAGAACCCAAAAGACAAGGATCCCCACCATTACAAAACTTGATCAGTCAGGAGAACAAAGACAACAGACATACTAAGGAATTATACATCTTATAAAAAATAGTTTTTAAAACATTATTTGATGGGGCCAGGCGTGGTCATGCATGCCTTTAATCCCAGCATTCGGGAGACAGAGGTGGGAGGATCACCATAAGTTCAAGGCCACCCTGAGACTACAGAGTGAATTCCAGGTCAGCCTGAGGAGAGTGAGACCCTACCTCAAAAAAAACAACTACAAAAAAAACATTATTTGATGGGGCTGGAGAGATGGCTTAGTGGTTAAGCACTTGCCTGTGAAGCCTAAGGACACCAGCTTTGAGGCTTGATTCCCCAGGACCCACATAAGCCAGAGGCACTAGACGGTGCATGCATCTGAAGTTCGTCTGCAGTGGCTGGGGGCTCTGGTGTGCCCTACTCTCTCTCTCTCTCTCTCTCTCTCTGCCTCTTTCTCTCTCTGTCTGTCGCTCTCAAATAAATAAATTTAAAAATTAAGTATCTGAGAGAGAGAAAAAAAATGGATGCCTCTAGTCACTGCAAATAAACTCTGGACACATGTGCCACCTTGTGCATCTGCTTAAGTGGGTACTGGGGAGTTGAACCTGGGTCCTTAGGCTTTGTAGGCAAGTGCCTTAATTGCTAAGCTATCTCTCAGGCCACAAAATGTTTAATATGTGTGTGTGTATGTATAAAAGATCAAAGAAAAATAACACACTAAATGAACAAGCCAAGCGAAATCTGTAAGAAGCAGTATTTGGATAATATCCCTTCCAGTCTATTGGCCCAGATCAAAGAGTTTGACACAAATACCTCACCCTGCTTAAGCCAAGGCAAGCTCAAAGACTCACAGACTTGTTAGGCCTTGACAAGAGAAATATCCAAGGACTGTCACCTTGGGACTGTCATCTTACAGAAGAGGAAACACGGGCACACAGAATTTAAATAACTTCCATCTTAGAGCAATCATACAGAATGGAATTTCAAAACTCCAACGTCTCAGTAAAAGCAGAAGGAAGAGGATCAAGTCCTCTTAGAGGCCAAGACACTGAAAAGGAATGTTTAATTACACAAATAAGTGGCTTAAACCATATAATAGCAATAATAAAACAGTAAATACTTACACAGCACTTCCTTCATTCCAGACACTGTCCTGTCATGAATATAAACTCAACAGTCCCCAAACCAGCCCCCAAGGCAGATTCTAGAGTCAGTGCTTTTAACACTAAGCCATACCCTTTCATATGCATAGCTCCTGGATCTAGGGCATAATTTTGTTCATTAATGAGGAAACGAAGTTCTAAATTTTTCATCTGAGTCTACCAGAATTAGAATCTATTTGTATGTTAAAAATGTAGCTATTTAAGCTTTACTTGAAGAAAACATTGGTATATCATTGTTTCCATAAATTACCTATACAGATATGTTTTCAACTATATTGTTTTAAAAGATACTCTTTCAAGACACTAGTGGAAAAACTTTTCAATGAAGTTATGAAAAGGCAAGATTTGTATTTTTTTTAACTGAATCTTGTGCTTTTGCTTTTGGAAGAGGAGCAAGAAAGACAATGGCAAGACTCTGTTTCTGGTTAGTACTATTTAACATTTGAGGAAGTTTTACTATATCAGAATCATGACCAGTAACACCCTGGCTGTGTTAAGTGGTAACACATTTTTGGCCAGGTGTGGGAGTACACACATGCCTACAATCCCAGCACTCGGGAGGTAGAGGCAGGATGATCATGAGTTCAAGGCCAATCTGGGCTATATGAAAAACAAAGCCTGCGTCAAAACAAAACAAAAATAAAATAAGAAGAAGGTCTCTTCTTACAATCAAAAATAATTTTGTAAACCAGGCATGTTGGCACATGCCTTTAATCCCAGCATTTAGGAGGCTGAGGTAGGAGGATTGCTGTGAATTCAAGGCCTAGAGCATGCAGCCTAGAGAGCTATATAAAGTGAGTTCTAGGACACCTAGGCTAGAGTGAGACCCACCTCGAAAAATAAATAAAATAAAATGTTGTGAGGGCTGGGGAGATGGCTCAGTAAGGCCCTTGCTTTCAGAGTCTGATGGCCTGGGTTCGATTCGCTAATACCAATGTAAAGCCAGATGCACAAAGTGGCGCATGAGTCTGGAGTACATCTGTAGCAGCAAGAGGCCCTAGCACACCCATAAACACACAAACACACACACACACATACACACACACACACACAGTCTCTCTCACACACACACACATACACATGCAAATAAAAACATTTCAAAATGGGAATTTTGTGAAATGCATTAGTCAATGTTACCAATGATAAGTCTAACGTTGACAATCTTTGCCTTCGGTTAGCTAGATGAACTTTCATTTCAATGGACTCCCATTCAAAGGTTTTGACCACGTGCCACAAGCTATTACAGTTCACTCCATGTTTCTGTCTAGTCCTACTGGAATTCACCCATACAGTGCAATAAATACTTGAATACACAAGTCATTGACACATTTATGACCCAGATAAAAAATACCCATTGTCAGCCGTTGTCTTCAACCTTTGTTCTCATCTTTAAGAGTGTGTGGCCCATTTCAGTGTACCATATTTTCAAACACACAGGGCCTCTGCCCCTCAGCATATTCCAAAACCTGCCGTGGTACACTACTGGAACCTACTGGGACAGTGCTCGGGATTCAACACTCACATGCCGGGCAAGCATTCCTCCACGGTACTACAGCCTTAGCTGAGGACCTATTTTTAAAATGTCTTACTAATCCTCAGGTCAGCCACTGTTTGCCAAAAAAATGTGCAAAATTCTACAAAAAAAAAAAAAAAAGGAACGACAAGTAGTGAAGTCTTTGCCTTAAAGCAGCTTTTAAACCAGAAGGATAAGATAGGTGTGTTCATAAGGGCAGCCACAAGGTCCAGAGAGCCAGAAAAGAAGTCTTGTGGGTAATTCAAGGCTAGAGGAGGGGACTCGGGGCTTTGCTGCAGTCAACATGAAGATGGAAACCTGATCTGCTGAAAGATTCAATGTCCACAGGGTAAAAATAAACCAGTTGCTTAGAGAAAGAACAACTCTTTGTGATACTGAGATCAGAAAGAAATTTATCCTGTGTTTCCTAATAGAAGATTCTGTTTAATGTCATAAAAATCCAACAGATATATATATATTTTTTTTCTACAATAAACAGTGCTCAGTTGAGTGGAGCTGAGCAGCTCCGGTGAAAACCAGGAAACTTAACATGAGCAGGGCTCAGCTCTGTCGCCAGGGTACTCACCTCCAAGCCTGCGGCCTCCACAGCAAACATACACGCTACAGAACTGCTGCCACGTTAGAGTAACTGCGTTTCCTCTGTGGGATCAAATTTAGCTAGTGTCTGAATAGTGCTACTGTGATGCTTAACTGAACTCATTTTTCCTTATACAAACTAAATCACAGAAACACTCCACAGACATGGAAAATAGGTCATCAGTCTGAAAAAAAAAAAAAAATGAAATCTTCTACCTAGAAATTAGGATTTTTATAAGAAAGTTCATTTGTTTTGACAAAGCGTTTTGGGGTGGATTTTTCTTTTTTTGCATAATTTAGATTTATAGTAGAGGCAGGGAGGAGACTGTAAAGATGGCTCAGGTGTCAAAGCAAAGCCTGCCTGCCCAGGTTCAATTTTCAAGCCACCTACATACCCTAGACACAAAAAGTGGTACAAGAATCTGGTGTACCTTTACAGTGGCCAAATACCCTGGAGACTGGGTGCATGTCTGCATGTACGCACATACACACACACATTGCAAATAAGTAGTTTCAGATTTATAGTGGTGCGGGCTCATATACATCCACTTTATAAGAACTCAAAGGGTACCCTGAGGTAAGGAACAGATTACAGGAAACTAAACAAAACAAATCCAGATATTTATTTGAGTATTAAATATTTAATATGTTTAACTATTTAATTATGCAAATGCTATACCAATCCAGAAGATGTTTGAAGTGAAGAAGTCTACTTTCTCATCTGACCACTGAGAGCCAAGGTTTCCTTTTACAGAATAAAAGAAAAAAATGAAAGATTTCTCTTTATACAGCAGAATCTAGGGAGCAAAAAGTGATTTCTTTTTACTTATCCAGTGACTAACTAAACCCTCTATTGACTAAACAAATCACCACCCAGTTTTTTGAGGCGGGGTTTGGACAAATTGATTAGAAACAAAAGTACTGTTATATCAGATTAGCTCAAATGCTAATCATTAACCTTGGGCTATTAATAACATGAACTTAAAGTTTCCAGATGGAGTAACTATTAACACCTGTGAATGGATGGCCAGAAACTTTTTCAGTTTTCACTGCAAAGACATATATCCCTAGGAGAGAAGAGTTCACCAGGAGGCAGAGTGGACTGAGTCAGCAGGCAAATATTGACTCATGACTTGATTATGAGGTTTGCGTCATTCTTCATTGACTTTGACAGTGTGTGGCAATAGGTACCAATTGCCTAAAAAATGATCCATGGAGACAACCTGTAGTGGTCTGAATGAAGTGCCCCCCATAGGCTCATGTGCTTTTGATGATTCCTCCAAAGCTGATGGCAGTTTGGGAAAGCTGTGGGGCCTGTGGAAAGTGGAGTCTTGCTGGAGGAGGTGTGTTACTAGGGGGTTGTTACTTGAGGCTTATGAGTCAAGTCCACTGCTCATTCAGAGCAGGCCCATGCTTGTTGCTGCCTCCCAGCTGATAGAACAAGATGTGATGTCCTGCTTGCTGACCTGCCATGCTTCTCCCACCATGATGAACTTCCCCCTCAAGACAGTAAGCTGAAAGAAACCCTTTCCTTCCATGAGCTGCTTCTGGTTAGGTGTTATTCCAGCAATAAAAAGGTAACCACTACAGAAAGTGAGTACTGAGAGTGGGCCACCATTGCCATAAGCCAGCCTGACCATATGGCTTTTGGTCTTTTGGAACTAGTTTATGGAAAGACAAAGATCATGGGGGGGGGGGGGAGACATGTAAATCTAAAATATAATGAGTCTTTATGCTTGTATGCTGTTCTAGAACCTTCCAAAAATAATCTCGTATTTACTTTGCCTCCATCTAATTCTATAATGATTTTGAGGTAGCTTGGGACAAATTCATACATTAAATAAAATTAAAATTTTGCGATCTGGAAAGTAAGAGTAGAAAAGGAAGACTACACAAAGGAAGAAAAACTGAAATAGAATTTTTTAAAATTTATTTACAGAGAGAGATAGAGTAGGAATGGGCATGCCAGGGCCTCTTGCCATTACAAACAAATTCCAGATGCATACACCACCTTGTGCATATGACTTTCTGTGGGTACTACACAAATGAACCCAGGCCATCAGGCTTTATAAGCAAACACCTTTAACCACCAAGCCATCACTCTAGCCCTGAAATACAATTCGTACATAGAGACCATATGATCCCACAGTTACTACAGTTCAAAATCAATTGCAACTTATGCTTCCTAGCAGACAACACAAAAATGTAAGCATAACTAGTTATGGTTTTCCCATCCAGAACAACATTTGCACTCCTCTAGAGAAGTGAAGGTGTCTCCTATCCTTCACCATGAACAAGTTCTATGGGCAAGCTGCTGGAGGAGACACTGTCAAGTCTGAGAAAAAAATTTCCCAAGGGCATCCAAAAATGTAAACAAGGTCACAGAGGTGTCTTATATGCTATCTCCGGAGTCACATTATTCTCCTCCTTTTCCCTCACTTTTCATATCTGGTCAGAAGACACCCTTACCAATCCCACTTCCTCAGCAATACCACAGTCTCTGCTGTTACCACAGGGTCACCATCCACAGCCAGCTCACAGCTGTTAGCTCAGGGCCATGTCAACAGCCTGCCCCACAGTCCCTCAGCCGCCTCTCTCCATGACTCCCATGCATCTGTGCAGTGCTGTGAGAAGAAACTCCTCAGCCTCCTCAAAAACCTATTCAAGTTCCCTCCATACTCCTGGAGCTGCTACTTCCCAGTTAACCCCATGGCTTTCCCCCTCGCACGCCCTGGGCTCCCTACCACTTGTCAATAACTCCAACTATTCTCAAAACAAGCTGCGTCTTTCCACTTTGCCGTGGGATGCCTTTTCCCTCATGACAGCAAGCTGGAAGGCCAAGTTGAAATGTCATCCAGGAAACCTCCTCTAGACTGCTCATGAAAAGTAACCACTCCCTCCTCTCTCCCGCCTCCTACCCTACTTTTCCACAGCGTAATCAGCACATCTGATCGCCTCTCTCCTACCTGGCCCAGACTTCAGGCTGCCCCCCACACACCTAGGTCCCCAGTCACTGCTCAAGCGCACATCTGGTCCTATCAGCACACTGCCTGAGTTTCTCCTCAGTGTCATGCAGAGATGCCAGGCTCTTCGCAGTTGCTTCTCCTACAGCACCATGTTCACACGTCCATCTTTGCCCTCATGGAATCATGCTGTGGTTCACTGTCCACATGTTTGCCTCCTCCAGGATGAGAACCAAGCCTTCATTGTTGCCATGTAATAGATCCATCAGGTCACTCTGAATACAGTCCCTTCTTTACTTCTTTCAACAGCAGTTCTTTTATTTTTTTAATTTAGTATTTATTTATTTACTTATTTATTGGAAGGGAAGGAGGGAGGGAAGAGGGAGAGAGGGAGGGATTTATTAGAGAGAAAGAAGAAAGACAGAATGGGCATGCCAGAGCCTTTAGCCACTACAAACATATTCCACATACAAGCACTACCTTGTGCATCTGGCTTATGTGAGTCCTGGGGAATCAAACCTGGGTTTTTTGGCTTTGCAGGCAAGCATTTTAACCACTAAGCCATCTCTCCAGCCGAATAGTTCTTTTCTTATTTATTGTCTGTCTCCCTCCCAGTAGATACACTCAAGCATCTAGAACAGTGCCCAGCACACAGTAGATGGTCACAGGTTCAGGGTGAATCAGCAAATAGATGAATGATTCTCAGTATCTAAGCCAGTCCTAGAACTCCACAGGTGCCACATAAATGTCTAGTGAGTAAATGAATCCCATCTTCTGCAGAAGTTATGTTTATACATTTCACAAGCTCTGACAATCAATGATATGGACATCATCCCCATGGCATCTGAGATGCACTGTGGTTCACACATACCAAACTACCCTTGATAAATTTCTATTAACAGGACTGCTGGTGTGCAGCTCTCTGAACAAGCTGCAGCTACATTAAAAGATGCCACATGCCATTTCACCTTGGCTGACAATAACACAATTGTGGAGAGACGGACTGCTGTGGGTGAAGAACCAAAGTTCTCCTAAACTCTCGCTATCCTACCCACCCCACTCCTGGTACTGAACTGAAGCCAGTACTAGGCTAGCACTTTGCTGCTGACCTGGATCCCCAGTATCATTTACCTTTCTTTATTTTAAGACAAGGTAGTGTGGTTTAAATGTAAACTGTCCCACACAGGCTCATGTGCTTGAACACTTAGTCCTCAGATGATGGCACCATTTGGGAAGGTGGTAAAACCTTTAGAAGATGGAACCTTGCTAGAGGAAGTGCATCACCAGGGCACACACGTTGAGATTCTTTATAGCCAGGCCCCATTTCCTGTTCCTTCTCTATTTCCTGACTATGAGACCAGTTCTGCTTCATACTTCTGCCACCATGCTTTTCCCACCCTGAAACTTCCCCTTGAAACTGTAGCCTCCCAAAAAAAAACCCTTTCCTCAGTTGTTTCTGTTGGGTATTTTGTCCCAGTCATGAGAAAGTGACTAATGCAGAGGATCTCAGTAAATTGCCCTAGCTGACCTTGACTTCACCCTGTAGCCCAGGCAGACCTTGAACTTGTGATCCATCTGACTCAGCTTCCTGAGTAGCTAGGATTATAGGCCCATGCCACCAGGCCTTTCTTGGGCCCTTCAGTAGCTAATTACCTTATATCTTTTATGTATGTTGCTGACTAACAAACTTCTCAGAATATATTACTCAGCTTTGCACACCTCTAGCCCCACCAACCATAAAGCTAAGGTTGCTATATGATTCTGAATATATAACTCCTATAGAAGTAGTCCTGCTCTACAGTAGCTTGCCTACTGGTGATCCCACCAGTGTGCTGAGTTCTGTGAGTATGAAAGTTTGTATCATCTCTTCCATGGTGAAGTGTGATTCAGACTAACCCAAATCTGTTCCCGGGCTACGATCACTCACCTTTGGCTTAGAATAAACTATTTTCTTATTTCCTTCAAAACAGAGTCATGATTTTACATCATGACTGACTCCAGAAAGGCTCCAGTAGTACACTAGGTTATCTTCTAAGGCTGAATTTGTCTCATCTTCTCTATAAAGAGTCACATTTTTTTTGTTTTTTTTTTAAATATCATTTATTTATTTATGTGAAGAGGGTCAGAGAGAGAGAGAAAGAAAGAGAATGGGCACACCAGGGCCTCTAGCCACCACAAATAAACTCAGACACATGTGCCACCTTGTGCATCTGGCTTACATGAATACTGGAGAATCAAACCTGGGTCCTTTGGCTTTGCAGGCAAGCACCTTAACTGCTAAGCCATCTCTCCAGTAGAGGGGTCTTTTAGCATGTCCTAGTAAAACTTTTCTGTTACAGACACTTTCTGGTTCTGCTAACACCATGTTTTGAGAATAAGGACATTTGTGCTTCTCCCGGAATGCTGGGAGCAGAGCTTGTAATGTCTGTTCTCCTGTTATTAGGGAGTCTAATATTCATCTATACTTTCAAGCTAGCCAGAATATCTCCTACTTCTGACATAATGAGCTGCTGTCTACTTTGTTTTGTTTAAGCCATTATCTGCATACACTGCATGAACCTGTACACAAGAGCTGTTCTAACAAAAGTTCTGCAGGCTGCTGCCTCTGGGCTCCTGTGCAGAAGTAGTCACCTGGAGTACCCTGGTTCTGTCGACTCGGCCCCTCACAGCTCAGTTCCTCGGCACCGCCAGCACCGGTCATGCAGGACATGGAAACAGGTTCATTTGGTGCCGGCAGGTGACGAGGCCAACACCCCAGCCCTTTTTCTTTTTATGTTGTGGTGCTGGGAATGAGACTTAGGGTCTCACACATGTGAAGCACACACTGTACCACTGAGTTTCATGGCCACCCATGAGTCTGTAGTATTTCTTATGGCAAGCAATGCCAGAGGAAAAGGAATCAGGTCACCAGCTACACTGTCAGAGATCTGGGCTCAGACTCCAGCTCTGTCACTGACTACCAGCATGACTTTTTAACCTCTCTCTACCTCAGCTTCCTCCTTAAACGATCAGTGAGCCTGTCATGCAAAACAGCCTGCTTGCTTCGCAGCTTTGTGGTCAGCCCTGGAGTTCATTGCTCCTTCCTTACCAGTTTTAAACTGTTCAACTCATGTCAGACTGATCTAAAATACACTGAATCACCATTTGAAGCAGTAGGGAATTACGTTTACAAAGCATTAATTCTCCATTAACTTTTCACGATCTCACAGTATTTCAGTGTTCATCAGTGGACACAGCATGTCACTGCCATCATTCCCAAGGTTTCCTGGAGGTGCAGCAAGATAATTTCCCTCGATGACCCTATCTCACACAGGAGAGTACGCCCTTTTCCCTTGTTGCCCCACGCAGGAATTACAGGACAATCAGGTAAGAGATGCACACATGATCTGTGCCTATTAAATGCATTACACGATAACATGACCCCAGCTTAAAATGGAAGATTTAAATAACAATAACCATAAAGAACTTAAAGCAAATGTAAGTGCAACTCAGGCAAAATGCATGTGACATTATTCAGTCCTTCTGGAGGACAATTCCACCTGGAGGTAGGGCATGGTTGGCCAAGGCACACACAGGTGGTCAGCCATGCAGCTAAGAGGTGACTACTCAACCACAGAAGGGTTGGCTAGGATCCAGACAGGCAAAGAACCAGTTTTCCCTAGCAACAGTGTAAAGGTTCTTCCATCAGTCTTATTAACCAATGTGCTGGGAGATGGGCCCAGGTTCTTAGATAGCAAAGAACCACTCTTCAAGAGACCCAATTCAAAAGATCTGAAATTCTCTCATAAGTCTTGATATTATTTCTAGGTACGGAGAATGTATTTGCAGAAGGAAGTAATGTCAGAACCAAAGCAGTAGGAAAATGGGAGCTTTGACTAGCAACCGGCAAATGAAACACAAAACAAAAGCAAATGCAAGCTAAGCCTCTGAGGCTCAGGTGCAAACAAGGAACAAGGACACATGAAGGAAAGGTCAAGGAATTTTGCTTCTGACCATATAGCTACAACTTCCCACCTAAGCAGTAGCTTGCCAAACTGCCCAGTATAGTGAAGGCATCTAAACTATGTGGATGGGGGCACACATTTTCTTAAAGGGTTTGAACAAGCAAAAGCTACTGTCTGGATATCCTGCTTGAAGATAATCTTCAACAGCTGTTCGGACTGGTTCCCAAGGATTTAAACGCAAAAACTCCCATGTGCTATTTCAATTCGGTCACCCTTCTCAAACACCACTGTTGATTTAAGCAATACAAGCAGTACACGCAGTACACTGGTAAGGGGCAGAGCCTAACACAAACAGGCTACGTGCTAGTAGCTAAGTCAAGAGAAGTATTAAATAAATAATCTTGGGCTGGAGAGATGGCTTAGCGGTTTAGCACTTGCCTGTGAAGCCTAAGGACCCCGATTCGAGGCTCGGTTCCCCAGGTCCCACGTTAGCCAGATGCACAAGGGGGCGCACGCGTCTGGAGTTCGTTTGCAGAGGCTGGAAGCCCTGGCGCGCCCATTCTCACTCTCTCCCCCTATCTGTCTTTCTCTCTGTGTCTGTCACTCTCAAATAAATAAAATAATTTTTTAAAAAAATTTAAAAAAAATAAATAATCTTGAAAAACGTTACTTGCCAAGAACCCCTGAGTCTTTTCTATCAAAGAATATGGACCAAGCTCTATGATCGTGCACACTAGGGGAATTTTCCTAAACACAGAACTAAACATCTAAGGTATTTAAAGTACTTTATAATTAACTCAATCCCCTATTATATTGCTTTTTCATTAAAAAAACAAAACAAAAATCCTACAAGATTTACTTTGCCCACGAAGAACAAAAAGCACCAAGATGAAGTGAATCACTTAAAGTAAAACACATTCTTTCACCTCATGGCCAGGAGCAAAACTGAAATATCCTTCTGCAAGAAAAATGACTTTATGAAAGGTTTTAACAGGAACAGGGGGGAAAAAAAACTGCACATACGCAGGAGTATGTCTCTTCAAAGACTACATTCTCATTACAAAAATGTCCAACAATGCTCAAAACACTTTAGGAACAACTCTTCAGAACCATCTTCATGCATAAAACATTCTTTTAAAATTTTCAACTGTGGCAAATTTGGTCCTTTGAAAATGGAATTGATGTCTGTAGGCAGGAAGTACTTTTAGGATATAAAGAGAATTCTCAAGCTGTATTATTTTTTATCAAAAGAAAATGCGCCTTTCTTAAGTGGCTTGTAAATCATCGTTAACCCTCGATATCTGCAGGTTTTGACTCAACTAACCACAGATCAAAGATATTTGAAAAAGAATCCTGAATACATATAGACTGTTCTCTTGTTATTATTTCCTAAACAATTTAACAACTACTGACATAGTATTGATATTGAATTAGGAATCACAGATAAACTAAAGGTGAGTTAACACATTTGGGAGGAAATGTGCAAAAGTTATATGCAAATACTGGGTTACTTCACCCGAAACTTGAGCATCTACAGATTTGGCTATCGTTAGCTACCCAAATGGAGTCCCCCCTCAGATACAAAATGATGACTGTACTTCCAAAGACAGTTCTCCAGAAGTGTTCCAAAATGGCTTTCTAAGAACTGCATCTCTGAGATGAGACTAGATAATGTCCTTGAGGCACACTTCACTCTTTTTTTTTTTAATTAAAAAAGTTCTTTCTTAAACAAGCTAAATACAACTAAGGGTATATTTAAAAGTCCAATATTATTGGATCCCTTTTGCAGCATCTACCCTGGGAATAAGAATCTTGTTAAACTTGTTAATGATAAAGGAAATGATAAAAACTGAACAGATATTTAAAATATTCTTAAACAAACATAGTTAATTGAAGAAATAAAAACACATAACCACACAAACTATTAAAATATGAAACCAAGACACTGCTTGTGTTTAAAATGTCCCTGATATGCTCCAGCGAAGGCCAAGTAATCGACGCCCAACAACAAAAACTCACCTCCATAAAGATATCATACTGTTTTACAGAATAATTTTGTTTTATATTTTTTATTGAAATACTCTCATGTAGCACAGGCTGGCCTCAAACTTACTATGTAGCCCTGGCTAGCACACTTCACTCTTTACAATAGCTTTTTATTTCATTTTCAACTTTATTTTAGATATGTTATAATAGGTTATACTCTTTTACCCCCTTGCCCCAGTTCCCATTCCCGTGGAGGCCCTCCTTAGTGGAGTTATGGTATTCAATGTGGGGCCATGAAGCCTCAGTTAGTCCCTATTGGGGGGGACATTCAGGGTACTCCTACCCACTCTGTGATTCCTTTTGTTGTTGTTTATTTTTATTTATTTATTTGAGAGTGACCGACAGACAGAGAGAGAAAGAGGCAAAGAGAAAGAGAGAGAGAATGGTCACATCAGGGCCTCCAGCCATTGCAAACGAACTCCAGATGCTTGCACCATGCATACACCCCCTTGTGCATCTGGCTTACATGGGTCCTGGGGAATCAAGCCTTGAACCTGGGTCCTTAGGCTTCACAGGCAAGCGCTTTAACCACTAAGCCATCTCTCTAGCCCTCGACTCTATGATTCTTTTTTTTTAATTGTTTTTTGTTCATTTTTATTTATTTAAGAGTGACAGAGAGAGAGAGAAAGAGGCAGATAGAGAGAGACAGAGAATGGGCGTGCCAGGGCCTCCAGCCACTGCAAACGAACTCCAGATGCATGCGGCCCCTTGTGCATCTGGCTAATGTGGGTCCTGGGGAATCGAGCCTCGAACCGGGGTCCTTAGGCTTCATAGGCAAGTGCTTAACTGCTAAACCATCTCTCCAACCCACTCTGTGATTCTTAAAATCGTTCTGTCCCCTCTTTTACAATGTTGCCTGAACCATGGCAGGTCTGTTGGTAGTCTGATTTAGCATTGAGTTCTCTGGAGCCTCTGCTCCACTGCTTTTATGGATTTTTGGTTGATCACCATATCTGTCACCACCACCCTGGAACTGATTTTATAATTTTTTTTATTTTTAATTTATTTATGTGCATGTACACACACACACACACACACACACGCCACAGCACACATGCCACAACACACATGTGTAGGTCAGAAGACAACTTTGAGGTGTCTTTCCTCCACCTTCTTTGAGACAGGACCTCTAGCCAGGGCAAACAAACTGCCAAGACTGCAAACAAACCGACCATCACATTGGGTGGCCTGTGAGCTTCTGATTCTCTTGGCTCTACCTCCCACTGCTTTAGATGTGTTGGGATCACACATGCACGTAACCAATTTGCAACCATGCTTTTATGTAAGTTCTGGGGAATTGAACCCAGGTCATCAAGCTTTGCAAGAAAATGCCTTCAAGTGCTGAGTCATCTCCCCAGCTTTTGACATTGGTATATGTGTGCTTAATCAACTGAACGAGAGCCATCTATGTTTCATTCTTTATGTCATGCATTCATTCAACAAGTACTTATGACACACCCAGTGTGTGCGAGGTAATAGTGTAAGTGCTGAGGATATAATAGTAAGCAAAAATAGGCCCAGTAACTGCTCTCATGATAGTCAGGGACAAAGAAACTTACTTAAAAACATAAACTATGGGAAACAAATCCAAGGGTAGAAAGAGAATAACACATGGTGATGTAAAAGCTGGAACAGTGAAACCCAACTAGTATTTAAAAAAAAAAAAAAAAAAACTTCCTAAACAATTGAGGTTGAGCTGATGCGATACAACAGTGAACTAAACAACTGGGACTGAGGTGGAGACAGGCAGACAGGAAAGCAGAGAAAGGATGGAGCCCCAACAGGAGTGGACAGGCTGAGCAAGGGCTCACTCAGATACATGCTGGAAAGATCGTCACAGAGACTTGCACACATTGAGGATCTATATTTACCCTCACCATGAAGCTCCAGATCTCGAATAAGAAAGGGGCTGGGGGGCTGGAGAGATGGCTTAGCGGTTAAGTGCTTGCCTGTGAAGCCTAAGGACCCCAGTTCGAGGCTCGGTTCCCCAGGTCCCATGTTAGCCAGATGCACAAGGGGGCGCACGTGTCTGGAGTTCGTTTGCAGAGGCTGGAAGCCCTAGCGCGCCCATTCTCTCTCTCTCCCTCTATCTGTCTTTCTCTCTGTGTCTGTCGCTCTCAAATAAATTTAAAAAAAAAAAAAAAAAGAAGGGGGCTGGGAGAGGGAGAATGAGATGACAACATCTACAGCCTACTTCTCCCACCACGGGTGGGGTGGAGAATTGGGAAGTAGGTAGTGGGAATGAAGAGGCCATCCTCTACATAGTAATCCAGAGGAAATGGTGGAGTTAGCAAAGGTGGAGAGAAATCAATGTATTTGACAGACAAAAAGTATAGGAACTTGGGCTGGAGAGATGGCTTAGTGGTTAAGCGCTTGCCTGTGAAGCCTAAGGACCCCGGTTCGAGGCTCGGTTCCCCAGGTCCCACATTAGCCAGATGCACAAGGGGGCGCACGCGTCTGGAGTTTGTTTGCAGAGGCTGGAAGCCCTGGCGCGCCCATTCTCTCTCTCTCCCTCTATCTTTCTCTCTGTGTCTGTCGCTCTCAAATAAATAAATTTTAAAAAAAATTTTTTAAGTATAGGAAATTGGTTAAACCTGGGTGTGGACCCTGTATTCATTACTTAAAGGCAGTGCTTTGGTCTTGCCTAACAACTTCTAATCAATTGGCAAGCTGAAAAAGCAACAACAAATGTTGTGGTTTTCAGTCAGCTTTCAGCAATTGTACTTACAGTATTTCCCTAGCATATTTTAAATAAAGAAAAAGGTGTGAAAAGAAAAAACAAGCCAGGCATGGCGGAGCATGTCTTTAAACCAGCACTCAGGAGGTTGTAGGGGGACTGCTGTGAGTTCGAGGCCAGCCTGAGACTACATAGTGAACTCAGGTCAGCCTGGGCCCTACCTCAAAAAAATCCAAAATAAATATAAATAAATAAAAACTTACGAAGCATCTCATTTTATGCAAAATGTACATTTCTGAAAAACTGTGTCACCCTTGCTTAATAAAACAATGTGCAATGTCAGATATATTACTGAGTAAGTATTTCTTCTTTACAAAAAAGCATTTATTAAAAAATGCAGAACAGATTATCATGATACTGTATGTCAAGAGAATGCAAACTAATCTCTTATTTCCATACATCATTTTTCCTTCATTACAGGGTACATAAATTGGGTGATTTTACAACTATGAAGGAATGGGAGAGCTGAGAAATTTAATAATCACCACCAAGTTTCATAATAAACCTCTTAGTAAGCAACTAGAATACCTAAGAAGCCTGCAAGAACTCAGATTTATTCCTTCACCAGTGACTTTACCCACAGGGAAAAATCATTTTTATATCTATATTCCTTTGATATACCCTCTGGAAAATACAGCTTTCCCATAAATCTGGTTACACTGTAAGTCTGGGTTACAATGTTACAGTGTCAGCAATTGTTAAAAATTATAAGGAGCCATTATTTTTGTACTAAGCTCCTGAACAGACGAGGCTGAAAGAAATCAAAATGGGCCAGCCATGGTAGCACATGCCTTTAATCCCAGCACTCAGGAGGACAAAGTAGAAGGGTCGCTGTGTGTTTGAGGCCAGCTTGAGACCACAGAGTGAACTTCAGGTCAGCCTGGCCTAGAGTAAGATTCTATCTTGAAAAAAAAAAAAAAAATCAAAATGGCATCGCCGACACATTGTATATTATCTACCACCAAGCTGAGCCCACGCCGTCCAGTGGACCTGAGCAATCAGGAGAGAAACTACCAAACAGAACAGCTTCACCTGATATGGTAACGGCCTTCCTCTGTTTCCATCCTTTTACAGAAGAGATAACTTGCTAACAGCTGCTTTCCCATTGCTGTGTGTCTGCCTTACAAGGAGAGAAACTTTGAAATGTTCAAGTCACTTTTCAAAAAATTTTTGTTTTGGCTTTCTCTAGGTCTTTTTTCTTTGTCTATAAAACCAGTCTCTCTGTTTTGCACTACTGAAACACATATTCTATTCTGGAGCATCACATGCCCAACTCTAAAACTGGAAATAAAACCGATCCCAGGATGGTAACATATTTCCCATGTTTCCACTCATCGGCGGAAGCTAGAAGGCGGATCTCATGTCTGAGGAAGGAGCAGAGAGTACTAGAGACCAGGAGGGGTAGACAGAGCAGGAGGAAAGGGAGGACGTTCCAAACTACCGTTAGAGAGAAGGAATCAGTTCTAGAGTTCTACACTACAGTAAGATGATTACAGCCTACAACAATTTATTATACATTTTAGAAAAAAAAATAGAACAGAGTTAAAAGGCTTTCTACACAAAGAAATGATAAATGATTAAGTGGTAAAATTCTAATTACAGGGCTGGGGAGATGGCTCGGCAGTTAAAGGCACTTGCTTGCAAAGCCTGCCAGCCCAGGGTTCAATTCCCCAGCCATCCACATAAGCTTGGATATAAGAAGTGACACAAGTGTCTGGCATTCTGTTTGCAGTGGCAAGAGACCCTGCTGTTCAAGTAAATAAATATTTAAATGCTAATTATCCTACACAATCATTATACACTGTATATATTTACTGAATTATCATATCTTAAACATATATAATTTTATGCTATTTAAAACTTAAGGTAATACTCTCAACTTTGATTACAGAAGCTTCTTTTAATGGATGGCAGTGACTACTTGGGAACCTCAAAGGTCATCAAAGTGCTATGAATAAGTGACTGCTGTGTGCTTAATGCTAAATGAAACATCTATATCATCCCTCCAATGTTCAGGGAATACTGTAGAAGAGACAGCAGAAAGAAGGTAAGATCCAGAGGAAGGAGAGACATGTTTGAATCACTGTCTTCCAAACAGAAAGACTGTTGCATTCATGACCTCCCGGGAGCCCTGCATGATATTGGGCTCACCAACATTTCATCGTGGATGATAAAGGGGGGAAAGACATCAAGATAGGAGAGGGACTAGGTGGAAAGATGGGGACAGGTAGGAAGAAAACAAAAGGTAGTCAGATGGTATTATGATCAAAATACATTATGTGCATGTATAAGAATTGTCAATAGAAAGCTTCTTTAAATAAATTAAATAATAAAAATTAACAAGGCATAGTAGCAACATCTGTACCTCAGAACTCAGGTGGCTGAGGCAAGGGGATCATAAATTAGAGGGTAGTCTGGGCTTCATAGCAAAACTGTCTCAAATATAGCAAATAATAAATAAATAGCCAATTGAGATTATTAAACTAAATTGTAAATTGTTTCTTGACAGATCATAGTAAGTTTAAAAATGTAGTCAGTACTATAGATTATATGAATATATGTCAAACCAAGACTCCTGAAATAAAGAAGTTTTTGAGCCATTAACAGCTAATAGCCAGGAAAGATCAGGTTCTGAGACAAATTCTGTAGCTACCAGCAGCAAGACTAGATAGCACCGGAAAACAATCCAGACACAAGAGCCCAAAGTATAATCTCATCATCAAAATCTGAGGAAGCTTAAAAGCGTAAATGTTGACATTGAATCTACATTGGCTACAGACAGATAAGAGGGGCAGAGTAATGTGAGGCAGGGAGTGGCAGAGATTTGGGGAACAATTTTTAAGGAGTGCCTCTGTTTCTGGGTTGCTTGAGGTGGATAGTATGGACAGTTGAGAGGAAAGCAAAGTATGGGTGCCTGTTGGTCCACAGGGTGGTTTCTGAGGGCTTCAACATATTCAAGAATGACTAGTGCTCCTAGTTGGGAACTCCCCTTGTCTCTTGTCTCCATCCTCCAAATCTTGTAACAAAAGTTCAGCATGTGCCAGGCGTGGTGGCGCATGCCTTTAATCCCAGCACTCGGAAGGCAGAGGTAGGAGGACTGCCATGAGTTTGAGGCCACCCTGAGAGTCAATAGTGAATTTCAGGTCAGCCTGGGCTACAGTGAGACCCTACCTCAAAAAAAACAAAAACAGAAAAATACTTCAGCATGAACAAAAGAGCCATGATTTTGCTATTCTCAGATATCAATGACAAGTGAATGTACTATCCAGATTCTAAGTAAGTGAACTAAAAGAAAAGATCATCTACTTTTGAGATTCTTTTTTCCAACTACAGTTTATGACACCCACTACAAAATACAACTTCTATTTGAGAGAAATTCAATATTAAATGACTAAGCAAAGAATAAGATAACCATAGTAAGCCAATAAATTGACTCCTAAAGGCTGAGTGCACTTTTAAACTTGCTGTCTTTGGTGACCTGAGTCACAGCCTAGGCATGATGTAAAGAGATTCTACATATGAATTTGTGTTTTCTTTCTCTGAAAAAAAATTACGGTACTAAAGCACTCATGAAATTGAATAACCTTCAACATTACTACTTAGACAGCTGTCATGACTCATACCATGTGCATTTAGGCCTGACAGGAGCACATAGCAGGTTTTTAGGAAACATACTTCTGACTGTCACAGCCACTTTGGGAAACACTGTGCTCATGTTTTGGGTGGTTATATTTAGACTGTACCTTGAAATCTTTCCAACACAAGGGTGAGGGGAAAAAAAAAAAAAAAAACAATGTGAAAGCTCTCAGTAGTTTTGATTTTTAGGAAACCAATACAACAGAATGAATTAAGGGATTAGAAATCTCAAGACTTCTAACAATGTAGAATTACCTAGAAGAATGATTTACAGAAAAATATGAAACACCAGTGAGCTAAACCAGAGGTTGCTCTCTTTATGTCAAGATGCAGTCCACTAGGACACTTTATGATCACATTTAAACACTTGAAAGATATGGCTCTCTCTATAACAAAAATGTTCAAACCTTTCACAATTTTATCTGTTCAACAAAGCTGATATGAAAAGATATTTTGCCAATAAGCTCAACTATGACCATACCACTTTACACACTTAACAATTTATTAATAAGAGGAAAAAAGGATTATGTAAGCCTCTGATCCTCTTATAACTTTTGAATTTTAGCTAAGTGAAGGAATTTTCATTCATCCTGTACTTAAGAAATGAAAAGAATTAACCAAGGATATTAGAATTCTTTCTTAATATTTTATTTATTTTAAAGAGAGAGAGAGAGAATGGGTGCTCTAGGGCCTCCAGCCACTGCAAACGAACTCCAGACTCATGAACCACCTTGTGCATCTGGCTTATGTGGGCCCTGGGGCATCAAATCTGGGTCCTTTGGCTTTGCAGACAAGTGCCTTAACCACTAAGCCATCTCTCCAGCATACGATATTAGAATTCTTATACCTAATCTTTATGAATTTGAAAAATTAAGTTTGTATTCATCAGAATAATACAGGGTTTTTTCGCTAAAATTGAAAGGCACTAGTGATTTAAAGAACCTGGTGTCAGCCTTCATTTTTATTTGTTGCTTTTTAACTTTTTACTATGGACATTTTCTTTTTTCTTTTCTTTTTTTTTTTTTTATTTGAGATAGAGAGAAAGGGGGAGAAAGAGAGAGAGAATGGGCATGCCAGGGCTTCTAGCCACTACAAACTCCAGGTTCATGTGCCACCTTTTGCATCTGGCTTACATGGGACCTGGAGAATTAAACCTGATTCCTTAGCTTTGCAGGCATAAGTATCTTAACCATTAAGCCACCACTCCAGCACCCTGTTATGGACATTTTCAAACACCCACAAGGTACAGAGAATAATAATTGGCTCAGAAATTAACAATGCACTACCATCAGCGACACACTCCATCACGATCATTCATTCCCACTCCTTGTCCCTACTGGGCTGCTGGACAGCAGATGACATACATCATATGTGGAAGAAGCCCATAGAGGGTCCCCCAAGGATATATTTACTTCTTAAACCTCCAAGCCCTTATATGGCAAATGATGTGCCTACATTAAAGGTCTTGAGGAATCAATCTTGGGTTATCCATGTAGTCCGAAATATCATCCTACGTAGCTTATGAGAGAAGCCAAGGAGGTTAGACCAAGACACACAGAGAAGAGGAAGTGATGGGAAGACGGCAGAGAAATGCAGCTGTTATCCAAGGACGGCCACTGGGAGCTCCAAGCGGCCTGGGGGAAGCACAGACTTGCCTACACCTTGACTCGAGACTTCTGACCTCCACAATGAAAGAAGGAGTATCTATCTGGAGTTTAACCTAAAAATATATATATTGGTGGTAATTTGTTATACTAGTCATAGAAAACTAATACAGTATCACATAATCTGAAAAAAATTCTGTATGTCTTAAGGACATAGGACAGGGACTGGAGATTTCGCCAAGTGGTATAGTGTGTGACTGGCACATCCAGGCAAGGTCCTAAGTGTGATCACAAGTACTACAAAAATAAAGAAAAAAGTATAAAACTTTGCTTCATACTACTACTACTATTGTCAACCCTGAACAAAACCCCTTTAATTCAATTTAATTTATTTAATTTAATTTAATCCAAGCAGAGCTTAGATTTCCCAAGTTGCCTTATAATTTTATTTTAATAACTTTATAGCTGATTTACCCAAATCAAGATCTAATCATGGACACTACATGTCTTGCCTAATAGTATTTCTGCTTCCCTCTCTGTTTTTCTGTCCACTTTTAAAATAAGCTGAGTAAAATACCCAATGGTAAGAGATTTCCACCTTCTGGGTTTGATTAAACAAACTTGATTGTTCAACATGGTCCTCTTTTTCCTGTTCTTAAAAACTAGTAGCTGAGGGCTGGAGAGATGGCTTAGCGGTTAAACGCTTGCCTGTGAAGCCTAAGGACCCCGGTTCGAGGCTCGGTTCCCCAGGTACCACGTTAGACAGATGCACAAGGGGGCGCACGCGTCTGGAGTTCGTTTGCAGAGGCTGGAAGCCCTGGCGCTCCCATTCTCTCTCTCTCCCTCTATCTGTCTTTCTCTCTGTGTCTGTCGCTCTCAAATAAATAAATAAATAAATAAAAATTTTTAAAAAAATAATAAAAAGTTGCTTAAAAAAAAAAGAAAAAAACTAGTAGCTGAATCTAAGGCTTGATCAGAATCATGTTCAGTTATTTTATTTAAAAAAATTATTTGATAGGGCTGGAGAGATGGCTTAGTGGTTAAGCGCTTGCCTGTGAAGCCTAAGGACCCCAGTTCGAGGTTCAGTTCCCCAGGACCCACATTAGCCAAATACACAAGGGAGCACACGCGTCTGGAGTTCATTTGCAGTGGCTGGAGGCCCTGGCGCACCCATTCTCTCTCTTCTCTCCCGGTCTGCCTCTTTCTCTGTCACTATCAAATAAATAAATAAAAATAAACAAAAAAATTTTTTTTTAATTATTTGGTAGAGAGAGAAAAGAGAGAGGGGGGCAGGCAGGGAATGGCCATGCCAGGGCCTCCAGCCACTGCAAACAAACTCCAGATGCATGTGCCACCTTGTGCATCTGGCTTACATGGGTCCTAGGGAATCGAACCCAGGTCCCTAGGCTTCGTAGGCATGCTCCTCAAGTGCTAAGCCATCTCTTCAGCCTCATGTTCAGTTCTAGTCTCTAGTTGAGCTCCTAGCGGCTGTCCTTGGCTGACAGCTGCATTTCTCTGCCATCTTCTCATCACTTCCTCTGTGTGTCTTGATCTAATCTCATCTCTCGTTAATCATTAATATAAAATTATAAAATTAGAAGCTCCTGAGTATTTCCTATGGCAAGAAATTAGAGTGCGTGTCATGTTTATCTCTTTCTCCTTTTGTACATAGGATTGAGATTCATGGTAACTGGCCCATCTATCACTTATACCCCATGAGCCACTGACCTAATGGCTTTTCTTATTGTTGTTGTGGGAGGTTTTTTAGGGGTAATGGGGTGTGATGCTGGGGATTGAGCCCAAAGGCGTCAAGCTATACCCCTTGCCCCTAATAACTGTAGAAGCCAAGGATAATCAATCCCTAGATGCGCTATCTCATTAGTCTGGAAGACTGTGGCCACCTTTTAGTTTCTTGTACTTCTCTGCTATACAAGTTATGCTTCATTATCTACTCTCCAATTTTCTGTGTGGTAGACACAAATTTGTCACCATCATCTGTGGTTCTGCAGACACAGAGCCTGCACCTTTACTAAACCTCCCTCCCAGTCCCAAGAAGCTTGGAAACAGAGCCTCGGCACATAAACGGCAGCATATAGTAACGATCCTTCCGTATTGAGCATGTCACATGTGTGGTATGATTTACCCTCACAGGAGCTCCCTGGGATGTGCACTGCTATTTCCTTTCTCCTCTCTCCCTTCTTTTTGTGGTGTTCGGGTTCAAACCTAGCACCTCATCTATGCTACACAAGCACTCTACTACTGAGCTACCTGCCCAAGAGGAGCTGTGTGGGAGAGGCTTTTCAATAAGACACAGAGATCTCACAGATTGCCCGTGGTGGCTTTAAACTCATGACTCTTCAGCTGCAGCCTTCCAAGCAGCTGGGATTCCAGGTGTGGGCCATCATACCTGACTCTTCATTTCATGGATGAGGAACCTAAGGCTCATTGGAGGGAAGTAATGTGCTTATGGTCACACATTTTCTAATTAGTAGATTCGAGATTTGAACCATGTTTGCATTCAAATTGCATCCTCCTTCCACCATGCCCATGGAGCCTCACACAATGCAAATCCTTGTTAATTCACTTACCAGAAAGTCTCCATTTAACCCCTGGATTCCCACAGATCCCAATGTGTTTGTTCTACCATCATTTAAAAAAAATGAATCATCAAGGGTAGAGATGGCTTTGCAGTGAAGGAACTTACCTATAAAGCCTAAGGACCCAGGTTGGAGTCCCCAGGACCCACGTAAGCCAGATGCATATGCATCTGGAGTTTGTTTGCAGTGGCTAGAGGCCCTGGCACACTCATATTCTCTTTCTCTCTCTATCTGCCTCTTTTCTCTCTCTCTCTCTCTCTCTAAAATAAATTAAAAAATAAAATTTTAAATGTTTTTTTAAAAAATCATTAATAATGTATAAATAAATGAGCTATATAGAAATAAGTCTCCTGAAAAAGTTGTAATACAACTTCTTCAAAATTGCTACTGGCATTCTGAAGACTAAACGCTGGTGTTTTTCTTAAAGTAATGAGTAAAAGGAATGAATATTTAAGACCACTCTGTCATAACATGTTGTATCCAAGTCCCCTGGCAGTAATATTTCAAAACAGCAAAGATATTTGTGAGCACCTATCAATGTGAGACACGCCTACAGCTCTCCAGTTGCTCAGAAGAACAGTCCTGTGTCATCATTACACAGTAATCGCTATTGAGCACTCCCATGGCTCACAGGCAAGAACCGAAAGTCTTTGGGGAGAAAATGGTTTCCTCCTCACAGCTTATCAAGGAGAGAGGCTAAGAAGCAGCGGTGAGAATTCATGACCACAGAACCTGAAAGTCATCAGTTCCCGAACCCTACTCTCTTCCATGTCTGGAGCCCTGATGCCTGCTGGGTGGGCTCTTATCATCAAATTAACTTTAGGCAACAATGTTTTTTGGGTTGTTTTTATTTTTATTTTTTAGAATCTAGCCGAAGGCCTTCCATTGAAAAGCACCAAAGATGTGTGCTGGTGTTCGGTTTTTCTTCTTCCTTTTTCATTTTGATCCCCTTGCATTAAGGTCCTTATTGTCACACAGGCACTCTTGTGGAGAATGTGATGACTGCTCCCAGAGGGCCACAAGACTGTCAAAAGAGGCACATGACTCCTACATAATGTAGCAATAACCGATCCCAAGTATGAGTACAAACAGAAAAACAGATGGATCCCCCTTAGTGGGAAAAGATTTACTAACCTGCATACATTGATAAAAAGCCAGACCTCGTGGAATATATGTCACATATTCAATAATAGTGATACGGATTAGAAGCAAGGTAGCTTTTTTATTTATAGGTCAAGATTTAGGCCCAAAGAAACATGAATGCCACCCTGTCCTGGTGAAACTAGAACTCCAGTCTGATTCGAGACTGTGATAAGGAGCAGCATGCCAGTTCCTCCTCTGTAACCTGGCATGGGCTTAGCATCCTTGGGCTGGCTCTTCCTGAGTCAGAGTTCTGCCTGGGCCCAACAGCCAATAAAGATACTTCACACACATTTGGTCTTGGCAATGAGGCTCATGCAAATTGAATGTCTAATTTATATAAATGGATCTGATCTAAGTCTCCATGTCGGATTTTTTTCCCTTGTTCTCTTCCCCCAAAACTTCTCTTAGCTTGGGAGTTTTTCTTCTCTCCTAGTTTCACTCTCTCTTAATAAATCTTCTATAATCTACGCTTTGCTGTGTCTAAATTTTTCAATTCCTTGCTAAACATGGGCAAGAACTAGAGATGTGAGAGTTGCTGGCTCAGGAGCTCTAATCCCAGAGCCCAGCCTCTCTCCCGCAACAGTACCTCAGACAAAATTACGTATGTGAATGTGCCAAGAAAAACGTAAGTCACTTCTATTCTCAGTGTGGCTGTTACACCACCTCAGACCAGGCATGCTACAGGATTTGAAAAAAACTTAAGTCTAGACAGAAGGGGTGAGGCCGCTTTTTTCATCACTGTGACAACACACCTAAGTAAACACCTCCAGGGAAGAAGGATTTATCTTGGCTCACGGTTCCAGATGTTTCGGTCCATGGTCGCTGAGCACTTCTGCTTGGACGGGACACCATGGTTCCACTTATAATGGGTTAGCTTCCTCACCCCGCCATGGCCAGGAAGCAGAAACTAAGATAGGGAGGAGGCCAGGGGCCAGGCCTAATATTCACAGGCACACCCTCAGTGACCTGCTTCCATCAGCTCGGCCCCACCTCCTAGAGTTTCCACTAGTCCCCAAAACAGTGCCTCCCGCAGGGGGCTAACATCCCAGTGCAAGTCTGTGGGGGACAGTTTGTATGCAAACTATAACAAGGGGTCTCCAGCCACAGAAGGCACAAAGAGGGAGACCCCCCCAAGAAGGCAACATGAAACCTAAGCCACAAAGATGATGTGGAGAGGTGAAGGGCCCTAGCTTAGTGAACCTCCATTCAATTCACAAAAGTTTCCTGAGCTTCGGGCACTGGCCTGTCTGGTGAAAGAAAACCAACACACATAAAGCTAATCTAACCAGTAACTGCCCTTCCTAACCCTATATTCTTATTTGGAGAGGACAGCAAACAAAAGATACCCTAACTCAGGCCTGGTGGCGCTCGCCTTTAATCCCAGCCCTTGAGAGGCTGAGATAGGAGGATCACTGTGAGCTTGAGGCCAGCCTTAGACTACACAGTGAATTCCAGGTCAACCTGGGCTAGAGTGAGACCCTACCTTGAAAAAAAAAAAAAAAAAAGATGGGACTGTTGAGATGGCTTACTGGTTAAGGTATTTGCTTGCAAAGCTTAAGGACACAGGTTCAATTCCCCAGTACCCACATAAGCCAGATGCACAAGGTGGCACATGCATCTGGAGTTTGTTTGCAGTGGCTAAAGGCCTTTTCTATCTGCTTCTCTCTCTCTCAAGTCAACACATAAATAATAAAATTAAATTCATTTGTTTATATACATGCTAAGCAAGCCATAATACAAAAGATGAGTTCAAAAGAACAGAGGACGGAGTTGAGAAATGCAGAGGTAAAGACCACAACGTGGTCCAATTTCCAATGATGTTTTTCCAAGACCATATTTCACTGCAGGAAAAATAATGACTATCACACTGTGCTGGAATAAAACTTGTGTGAAGTTTGACTAATCCAAATTTCCTAGGAACATAAGGCTCACCTTCCATCTTCTTTCTTCACCTTTGTTTAAAATTTCTGAGCCAAATGTGCTACTCAGCGTATTTATGAAAAGACTGTGGCAGAAACAGAGTAAAGGGAAAATAGGAGAAAAAGCAAAGCAAATGACACCAAACAGATGTGGACCAGTACAAGAAAGACAACATCAATGGGACTTAAGACACAACTCAATTTTTTTTTCCTTAAGAAAAGCTGCTTCTGGGTCAAGGACGATACGTGTTTAATTTCTAGTAACAACTTCAAACAACTGGCAGGCCCTCCCCCAGGGCACCGCATAGGGAAGGGTACTGGCGGGTCCCTTAAGGAATGGATTTTACTGGAGACATTTCTGCTACAGCTCAAGATAGGGGAGTGGAAGCACATGAATCCTTCATTTGCCTTTCCTTCCTCCAGGAGATCTTGGTGCTTAAAAACAATCAGAGAGCTGGAGAGATGGCTCAGGGGTTAAAAGTGCTTGCTTGCAAAACCTAACAGCCTGGGTTTGATTCCCCAGTACCCATGTAAAGCCAGATGCAGAAAGGGGAGCATGCATCTGGAATTTGTTTGCAGTGGTAATAGGTACGGACATACCTATTCTTTCTCTCTCTCGCTTGCTCCTTCCCTCCCTTCTTCCCGCCCTCTCCTTCCCTTTCCCTCTCTGCTTGCAAATAAATATGTAAATAAATAAAATAAGCAATAAACCCACACTGGTCACCTACTAAGTGAACAAATAACAAACCAAGAACAATGACAGGTTTCTAAGTATAAAGGTTGGTCTTGGTCCTACAAAAGTTTATAATCCAGCAGGGAAGAAGGCTAAATGTTTCCAATACAACACTAGAGGTCAGCCATCAAAATGACCAAGTTACCAAGAGCCCAGGGCTGTATTTAGTTGTCAGGAGAAGACCGCCAAGAACGGATGGAGGACACAGGCTCAACTAAGCTGTAAGAACGCACATTCCTGAAGTGGCGATGAGGAAAAGGAAGGGGTGGGTGCATTCGGGAATGAGGACCTGAGGAACAGACCAGCCTAGGTCAAAGCAGAGGATCTGCGCAGGGACTCAGGTCACAGGAACCCGGAGTGTCTGTCAGGGTTCTCGAGATAAAGTGTCACAATCTGCAGTTGGTAAATTTAGTCCAGGAAAACCAACGACACAAGCTGCTGTTTGAGTCTGAAGACAGGGAGGGAGAGAGGATGACAGACAGAGGGAAACAAGCAATCAGGAGCTACAGGCACACAGCAGGGAGCAGGCGCAGGCTTCCTCCACCTTTCTGCTCTACCGAGACCTTCAACAAAGTGACAAGACCCACCCACCTTGGGGAGAACAATCTGAACTATCAAGTCTACAAGCCCAAAGTTAATCTCATCTAGAAGCACTCTCACAGACACACCCAGAATGCTTACCTAAACAAGTTAACACATTAAAAACAAACCCTCACTCCTTTAGTTGGGTCCCTCCCCATTAGGCAAGAAGGACCAGGCATCCCTGAATATAAATATACATAAGCAAAAATATACTTGGTAAAATAAAACTGACAGAACTGAATAGAAACATCCTAGGAGGAGGGCTGGAGAGATGGCTGTGTGGCTAAGTGTGTTTCCTGTGCAAGCATGATGCCCTGAGGGGGGCTGAAACCAGCAGAGTTCCCGTCTCTACATCCAATTTAAACAGCCACACATGCCTGCAACCCCAGTCCCACAAGGGAGCAGAGACTGGAGAATCACTGGAACCCCCACAAGCTCCAGAATCCGTAGGGACTTCAGCTCAAAACATGACCAGGCAGAAAGAGTGATGGAACACAATACCGGATGCTCTGCTCTGGCCACCATAGGTGAGAACCCCCAGTGCATGTGACCAGCAATGGTATGGGGCGCCACACCACCCATCCACCCCGCCCACCCACAAGCAAAAAAAAAAAAAGGGATAGGAGAAGAAAAATGAAACAGAAATAAGATGAGGAATATTAAAACGATCTCTGTAATGATGGGAGGCAGATAATCAACAGCAAACATGTCCAGGATTCTAGTCGATGTAAGGAACTGCTAGGTGACTAAGATGTGGAATTACTCTTGTCTCCCTATTGTTTATCTTTTAAATATTTTCACATGAGCATGCATGTGTGGCATGCATGTGTGTTTGTATGTGTGTGGGTACATGAGGGTGTGGGTGCATATGAATGTGTATACAGGCCAGATGTCAACATTGATGTCTTCCTCAGTCATTTTCCACCTTATACTTAGAGACACAATTTCTTGCTAACCCTAGAGCTCACAGACTCAGCTAGACCAGCTAGCCAGAAAGCCCCAGGATCCTCTATCTCCATTTCCCTAGCATTGGATTTTAGATGCATACCACCACACCCAGCTTTTACATGGCTGCTGGGGATCTTAGCTCAGGTCCTCATGCTTGCACAGCAAGGACTTTATACAGTCATCTTCTCAGCCCTATTTTAATTTTTTTTTATTTATTTACTTGAGAGTGACAGAGAGGGAGAGAGATTGGGGGCACCAGGGCTTCCAGCCACTGCAAATGAACTCCAGACACATGCGCCCCCTTGTGCATCTGGCTAATGTGGGTCCTGGGGAATTGAGCCTCAAACCAGGGACCTTAGGCTTCACAGACAAGCGCTTAACTGCTAAGCCATCTCTCCAGCCCCTCAGCCCTATTTTAACATTTTCACTTTCATTTTATTTTATTTTGAGACAAGGTGTCATATGTGGCCAGACAGCTTTGAAGAGGGGTTCCTCCTCCATCAATCTCCCAAATAAATAATAACAGGTATGGGGCTGGAGAGATGGCTTGGTGGTTGGGGCATTTGCTTGCAAGGCCAAGGGACCTTGGTTCAATTCCCCAGGATCCATGTAGGCCAGGCGCACAGAGTGGCGCACGCATCTGGAGTTCGTTTACGGTGGCTGGAGGCCCTGGCAAGCCCATTCTCTCTTGCTCTCCCTTTCTGCCTCTCTCTCTCTTATTCTCTCAAATCAATAAATAATTTTTTTTAAATGACAGGTATGTACTACCACATCCAACTTCCCTGTAGTTTAATTTGATGTTAGTATCTACAGGTAGAGCTATAAGGAAGAAATTTTAAAAAAAAAGATTCCCAGGATTCCAAAGATCAACAATAAAGATGAAAATTAAGAACTACACAGTACAGGGTAGAGAGCAGGCTGCAAGCTGACTCCAGACGTGACAGGTGCTCAGAGGGCAGCAGGGTGAGTCAGCCTGGCTGAGTCAGCAAACACAGGCAGACCTATTCATCTTGTGATTCAGTGTGAAGGAATGACCACTCCTCAGTGGCGACAACCCAATCCTAAAACAGAGGCAGGATGACTTTAAGGGGAAAAAAAGTAAACCTGTTTTGAAAGGAAGAGAAGGGAAGGGAACCTGCCACTCTGGTCTACAGTACCTACAGCACCTCAGGACTCCTTCTCAAGGAGGAAATGCCAGGTCCTCAGAGGTCAGACCTCAGAGACGAAATTCAGAGGTCACACCTAGTTGAGCTGATGGGAAATACATTAACCATTAGCTTTTTACTTTGTTTTTTTTTTAACTATTAAATATTTTATTTATTTATTTGCATGCAGAGAGAGAGAGAGAGAGAGAGAGAGAGAGAGAGAGAATTAGAGAAAAAGATGGGTGCACCAGGGCTTCTAGCCATTGCAAATGAACTCCTGATGTGCCATTATGTGTATCTGGCTTTACATGGGTTCTGGGGAATTGAACCTGGGTCGTTAGGCTTTGCAGGCAAGTGCCTTGACCACTGAACCATCTCTCCAGACCTACTTTTGGGGGTTTTTTTTGGTTTTTTTTTTTTTTTTTTTTTTTTTTTGTTTTTCGAGGTAGGGTTTCACTGTAGTCCAGGCTGACCTGGAATTCACTATGTAGTCTCAGGGTGGCCTCAAACTCATGGCAATCCTCCCACCTCTGCCCCCGAGTGCTGGGATTAAAGGTGTGCGCCACCACGCCCGGCTGGGTTTTTGTTTTTGGTTTGTGGTTTTTCGAGATAGGGTCTTACTCTAGCCCAGGCTGACCTGGCATTCACTATAGAGTCTCAGGGTGGCCTCAAACTTATGGCAAGCCTCCTACCTCTGCATCCTGAGTGCTGGTATTAAAGGCATGCGCCACCACGGCCAGCTTCTACTTTTGGTTTTTTGTGACAGGATCTCACACTGTGATCTAAGGCTGGTCTGAAACTAACTGTGCAGGCCAGGTTAGCCTCAAACTTTCATCAGTTCTCTTGCATGTGCCTCCCAGATGCTGGGGCTGCAGATGTGAGCCACTGTCCTTGGCAGTCACCAGGTCTTTAATGCAGCCAGCTACTAGGTAAATATGAAATACAGTAGTGTTTCATCAAGATCAGTTAAAAAAAAAAAAATCCATTGTCAAAGTTCTCATAAATATTTAAGCTACTATATTGTACTTAAAATAATCCAAAAATGCAAGTATTTCATAACATTCACAAATCAGAGAAATTTAAAACATTCAACATTATTTAAAAAATGCTCATGTTACAGAATGGACAATAACAAAGAATTTTATTGTACATTTTCACATTTAAAAAAAAAGATCAGGGCTGGAGAGATGGCTTAGTGGTTAAGGCACATGCCTGCGAAGCCTATGGACACCAATTCAGTTCTCCAGGTCCCAGGTAAGCCAGATGCACAAGGTGGTACGTGCATCTGGAATTCGTTTGCAGTGGCTGGAGGCCCTGGCGTGTCCATTCTCTCTCTTTCTCTCCCTCCCCCCCAATAAATAAAGATTAAAATTTAAAATTGCTTTAAAAAAAGATCAAAATAAATACAGGCAAACCATAAAGTACCATGTCTCATACAGCTCAGGCTGGCCTTAAACACACATATAGCCAAGAATAACCTTATCTTCTGCTCTTCCTGCCTCCACTTCCATGTGTTAGGATTTCAGGCATGTGCAACCACACAAGGTTGTATATAGCATCTCCTACATGCTAGGTTAGCATTCTACCAATTAAGCTATATCCCCAGGCAGAAATTCTTATTTTAGTAAGAAAATTTCTCATATCAGAAAAAAAAAAGAAAGAAAAAAATCAAACCAGGTGTGGTGGTGTATGCCTCTTTCCAGCACTCAGGGAGTGGAGGCAGAAGAATCGAGAATTCAAGGCCAACCTCAACTAGACAGCCAACCTCCCTCCCCTAAAAAAAGAAATCAATGAACATTGCCCTGATGAATATAAGCAGATATCACTCTTATCTTCAAGGTAGAAAATGTTTTCTGTAGGGCCTGGGAAGATGGCTCGATGGTTTGTGGACTTGATTACTGAATCTGTGGGCCTAAGTCACCCAAGTAGGCCAGACACAAAAAGTGGATCAAGCGTCCGGGGTTTGTCTGCAGCAGCTAGAGAACCTGGGTGTGCACATACAGATGTTCAAATAAATTTTTTTTTTTTTTTGGTTTTTCGAGGTAGGGTCTCACTTTGGTCCAGGATGACCTGGAATTAACTCTGTAGTCTCAGGGTGGCCTTGAACTCATGGCGATCCTCCTACCTCTGCCTCCCGAGTGCTAGGATTAAAGGCATGCACCACCACGCCCAGCCAAATAAATTTTTAAAAAAATTTTAAGCTTTCTCGTTAAATAATCTGCTGAAGACCATATTTTAGAACAAAACTTGTATCGCTAATGTGTACGTTTACATGTTATGTGTGCAAAGAAGAATATTACATATACAGATATGTGTGTGTGTAGATAGAGGATATGTATCTATAGAGATATGTAAATATATTCTTCCAAAATCATTTCGCTTTTTTTTTCTTTAAAGAGCAGGCCTTTCTTTTTTTAAATTTTTATTTATTTATTTGAGAGCAACAGACAAAGAGGCAGAGAGAGAGAGAGAGAATGGGCGCACCAGGGCCTCCAGCCACTGCAAACAGACTCCAGACGCGTGTGCCCCCTTGTGCATCTGGTTAACGTGGGTCCTGGGGAATCGAGCCTCGAACCAGGGTCCTTAGGCTTCACAGGCAAGCGCTTAACCGCTAAGCCATCTCTCCAGCCCCAAAATCATTTCCATACACTGTTGAGAAAAATCAACCTAAGATGAATGAACTGAAGATAAAAGACCAATGAGGCTGAGGGATAGAACACATGAAAATCTGAGCACAAGCCCAAGAGCTCACAAACAAGGTGGGATGCTGTGCTTTTGTAGCCCCAGAGCTGTGGCAGTGGAGACAGGTTCCCCGCTGCTGTGATTTGAATATAAAATGTCCCCCAAAGATAAGCTCTGTGTGGAACACTTGGCCCCCTGCTGATGGTGCTGTTTGGAAAGGAAATGGAACCTTTAGGAGGTTGATCCTAACTGGAGGAAATAGATCCTTGTGGGCAGGCACTGATGTCTTAAAGCCTGGCCCCAATTCCTGTTTCTTCTCTGCTTCCTGACTGAATGCAGTGTAACCAGCTGGCCTCCCTTTCCCACCATAACGGGAAGTATTCCCCTGGCCTTGTAAGTCAAACTAACCCTTTCCTGTTTTAAGCTCCTTCTTGTCCAATATTTGATCACAGCAAGGAGATAGTAACTGACACGCCTGGGGTTAGCTGGATAGCCAATCTAGTCTACTTGGGAGATCCTGGCCATTGAGAAACCCTGTCTCAAAAAGGAAAATAGGGCTGGAGAGATGGCTTAGCGGTTAAGCGCTTGCCTGTGAAGCCTAAGGACCCTGGTTTGAGGCTCGATTCCCCAGGACCCACATTAGCCAGATGCACAAGGGGGCGCACGCGTCTGGAGTTTGTTTGCAGTGGCTGGAGGCCCTGGCATGCCCATTCTCCCTCTCTCTCTCTCCCTCCCCCCCCCGCCACTCTCAAATAAATAAATAAAAATGAACAAAAATGTTTTTTCTTAAAAAAAAGGAAAGCCGGGCGTGGTGGCGCACGCCTTTAATCCCAGCACTTGGGAGGCAGAGGTAGGAGGATCTCTGTGAGTTCGAGGCCACCCTGAGACTCCATAGTGAATTCCAGGTCAGCCTGGGCCAGAGTGAGACCCTACCTCGAAAAAAAGAAAAAAAGGAAAAAAAAAAAAAAAAAGGAAAATAACAACAGGCTAGAGGAATGATTTAGTGGGTAAGGCACTTGCCTACAAAGCCTAAGGACCCAGGTTTGATTCCCCAGTAACCATGTAAGCTAGATGTACAAGGGGGCACATGCATCTGGAGTTTTCAGTGGCTGGAAGTCCTGGTGCACCCATTATATTTCTTTCTCTCTGTCTCTGTGTGTGTCCATCTCTCTAATAAATAAAAATATTTTTTAAATGGTAAATGGTATATGAGGAATGACACCTCAGTTGTCTGTCCCCTGGCCTCCACACACAAAGTTCAGAACAGAAACAAAGCTAAAGATTTTCATTTTGAGAAACAAAACATACACCTCTAGCTTATACTAATCAAAATATTCATCAACTCTTTAAGATAGTCAGTAAAAACTTTTCCACAAGAAGTCTTGGAATGCCTCCTGGCCCAAGGAACGTGAGTCATAAAATTTCCAAAGTATCTTATTTCATATTTTCCACACACAAAAGAACGCCATCAGTTCCTGGCACTTTCAACAAGACCAAAGATACTAAAATTGACCCATGGCCAATATTTCAACAGAGGTAAACTTTAATAATACAAGAAGAGACTACATACATTCCTTCTGTATTCTGCAAAACCTCATGGATTTTCTGAACTACTTAATGGCATGTCCCAGAATAATGTTCTTAAGAAAATGTATTTTTTTAAAAAAACTATACTCTATAAAAGCTAATTAGCAGATCATCCAACAACCAGAGTATTTTTACAGCTAGTATCAATTACTCTCTTTTCCTTAGGGAAAACATTAAGACCAAAAAGAAAAAAGTGAGGAAATGAGGTGAACCCCACCTAAAACCTCAGCACTTTTCACTATGATGACCTCACCTGGTCAGGTACTAACAATTCCCACAGCTTTGTGCTGTGAGAAAGAGGGTGCTAATAGAGCTAAAAGTTGGGGGGACACTATCAGAGGAAGTGTAAACTAAAGAAATCTGACACAGCCATCTCTGTTACTCCTTTACAAACCTTTCCTGCAGAAAGCACACAAGAATACTGAAATATTTCAAGGATATTCTGCAAAGATAGAACTGAGCTGTAAACCTCCACCCTACTGACTGGCTGGAATAGTGCTGGAAAGTGCTATGCAGCCTGCTGGGGCAGAAAAGTCATTGGCGCTCTGAGCTAGCAGTGGACTCTATAAGCCACACAACTGGCCAGCAAGGCAAGATGTGCCCACTAGGGCAATAGTGGCATGTCTGTTATGGGAATAACCAACAGCTCTCAGATTGGATTTGAGGCCCGCTCCATGGGAGGGAATTCATGCCTGGCGCTGAGAACCTAATCAAAGGCCTATGGCTGAAAAGTCCAGAAGCTTTAGGGGGAAGCTAGTGTTGTTGCTGGGCTACATGGAGATATTAGGACCACCAAACTGCCCTCTAAATACATATGTTTATGCCCATACATTAGTGCTGCTCTCACTTGTGATTAGACAAGCTTCTCTTTTCAGATGGCAGTGACTGCTGGAAAGACTCAAAACGTGTCAAACTGATGAGAAGAAGTGGCAGTTGAATGTTCAGCACTAGATGAGACGCCTCTATCACACCCTCTAAGGCTCAGGAACCAATGAGGAAGAGGTGGAGGGAATAATGTAAGAGCCAAAGGAAGGGGAGGAGGGTTCTGGAATACTGTCTTCCAGACTCAAAGTGGTCACTGCATTCATGACTTCACAGCAACTGTCCTCACCTGCACAAGGCCTGCATCGTATTGGGCCCATCATCGGGTTATTATGGATGATGGAGGAGGAATAAAAAAAAAAAAACAAAAAACATTGAACTAGAAGAAGGAATAGCAGGAAAGAGGAGTGAACAGACGATAGAAAAGATTAAAACAGAAGAAGGAAAAGTAGGAAAGAAAATTCTTAACATGAGGTCTGGAGAGATGGCTTAGCAGTTAAGGCATTTTCCTACAAAGCCAAAGGATCTCAGTTCAACTTCCCAGGACACACATAAGCCAGATGCACAAGGGGGCGCATGCATCTAGAGTTTGTTTTCAGTGGCTGTAGGCCCTGGCGTGCCCATTCTCTCTCTCTCTCTCTGCCTCTTTCTCTCAAATAAGTAAATAAATAAATATTTTTTTTAAAAAAAGAAAATTCTTAATATGAAAAATGGAAAAACAAGTCACATTTCCAACAACAGGAAGTTGTTTTAACAATCCATGATATATCTATCCAATATATTGACAGTTGAAAAAAAAAAAAGAACAGTGAAAATGGTCTGCGTGCATGGTCCTGGAGACACTTTCAAGATGCACTTTCAAGTTATAAATAAAAATCAACAGCCCAATGGGAGAAATATTAGCCTGGCATGCATGAGGCCCTGGGGATGGATCCTCAACACAGCAGAATAAATAAATAAATGAATAAATACCAAGCTGAAAGTTGAATAGTATGACCCCAATTGTTACTAACCACCACAGTAAAGTGTATTTTTATATAAAGTAAATTGAGAAGGGAAAAATATACAACTTTAAAGCATCTTTTCCATAATATAAGGTTACAGTACATTTATAATTTTTTTTAGTATTTATTTGTGTATAAGAATGTCTGTGCATGTGAGTGTGGGGGCACGTGAGCTCAGAGGACAATTTTCGGGTCAGGCCTCGCCTACCCACCTCCTATGAAGCAGGGTTTCTTGCTCTGCAGTTGCTGCTGCACTGAGCACAAGTTTTATATGGGGTCTGGGGTCAAACTTGAGTACTCCGACATGAGCAGCGAGTGTTTTAGCTACCTCCCTAGCTCTCGGTGTAGTTCATTTTAACTTTCAGCACTGTATGTCAGTGATTTGGTTTTGTTTTGTTTTCCAGGGTAGGAATCACTATGGATCACTATCTAGTCTCAGAGTGGCTTGGAACACACAGCAATCCTACTACCTCTACCTCCCAAGTGCTGGGATTAAGGGCATGCACCACCACACCCAGCTTACCAGTCATGTTTTGATTTTTTTGAGTATTATGTATCATGTGCATAATCAGAAAAAATAATTTTCATTTTGTGAGTAATATAAGAGATAATCTTACTTTTAAAGAAAAAGAAGCGCTCAGCGTAACTCTTTATAATGGCTCTAAAATATCGCGTGTCTCTACCGTTCTTTGCAATGACAGTGTCTTCCTTTGTCTTAGAACTTTAAGTAACACCTGTAGATCCTGGAAAAGTCCCTTTAAAGTCTTCCTCATCACAGCTCATCTGCAGCAGAAAAATAAGGCCCAAATTCTCCTATTCTGTTCCCCTGGTTTTCTCTACCAAATTTATTAGAAGTTAGTTGAGTTGGGGGCTGGATAGATGCTTAGCAGTTAAGGTGCATGCCTGCAAAACCTAAGGACCCAGGGTCAATTGCCCAGTATTCCACATAAGCCAGATGCACATGGTGGTACATGGTGTCTTGAGTTCATCTGTACTGGCTAGAGGCCCTGGTGTGCCCATTCTCACTCATTCATTCTCTCCCCCCTCCCCCCGTCTCTAATAAATAAATAAACAAAAATAAATCTTAAAGAAGTTAGTTGAGTTTTACTGGACAGCTACACTGCTAAGATACTAACATATAAAGATTATCTGTAACATGTTCACATACTATATATGATGATATATATATATATATATATATATATATATATATGCATATACACACACATATATATGCCTATATTTTCATATATCCTGTTGTCCTGTCTCCTCAAAAGTTCTGCTTTTGGTTAAGAAATAAGAGCTTGAGGGCTGGAAAGATGGCTTAGCTATTAGGGTGCTTGCCTGCAAAGTCAAAGGACCTAGGTTCGATTCCCCAAGATCCACATAAGCCAGATAGATGCACAAGGTGACACATGCATCTGGAGTTCACTTGCAGCAGCTGGAGGCTCTGGCCTACCCATTCTCATTCCCTTGCTCTCTCAAATAAATAAATAAAAATAAAACATTTTTTAAAAAAGAAAATAAGATCTTGGGGCTGAAGATATAGTTCTCTTAGACAACTGCTTGCCTTGCAAGCATGAGGACCTGAGTTCAATCCCCAGAACCCATATTAAGAAAAAAAATGTCAGGCTGGAGAAATGGCTTAGTGGTTAAGGTGCTTGCCAAAGGACCAAGATTCGATTCCCTAGGACCCATGTAAGCCAGATGCACAAGGGAGCACATGCATCTGGAGTTCATTTGCAGTGGCTGGATGCCTTGGCATACCCATTCTCTCTCTCTCAAATAAATAAAGAAAAATAAAATATTTTTTAAAAAGAAAAAAATATATGAGTGGGTAGCAAATACTTGTAATTGAAGCACTGGGGAGGCAGAGACAGGTGGATCCTCAGCAATTGCTGGCTGGCCAGTTCTGCCTACTTGGCAAATTCCAGGCCAGTATGAGATCTTGTCTCAAAAAACAAGTACACAGCACCTGAGGAACACCACCCAAGATTGTCCTCTGGCCTCCATACATGTGTTCACACACATGTACCTGCACACATACATATGCACAAGAAAGACAAGAAGGTCTCTTGTCTCACCCCAAAACCTTCAAAAAACATAGCAGGGAATAAACTAAAAGCATGGCCTGCAAATTAGAAGTCCTAAATTCAAGCCTCAGTCCACCACCCACAGGGGGCAAGTAAGCACATGAGAGTCTGTTCTTATCACTGAACCGCATCTGTTTTTCTCCCGTGTAGTCTAAGTCCATCAGCACCCACTGAAAAAAATGTTTAAATTTCACAGTACAAATGCAGCCCATGTGAAAGCACTTTATTCATCATAAAGCCTTGTGGACATGTTGGTTTCTGTCTTTTCTAAGAGAGCCCTATAAAGTCCTTGGAGTTTTGCTAACACTGTTTCTCTACCTTGGCTATAACTAAGATTTGAGAGTCACGGAAAGTAGATTGAAGCATACACAGATTGTGTCCCAAGGCCAATGGACTGCCAAGTGTACAGAGAATAAAGACCAGGTTTCTAAGCAGAGATCAGAGATGATAATATTTGATATGTCTGCAGAGAGAAGGGAGATTCCTTAACAAATGTTCTTTTTAACAGTAACCTAAAGAGCTGGCCATGGTGGTGCATGCCTTTAATCCCAGTACTCAGGAGGCCAAGATAGGAGGATCACTGTGAGTCTGAGGCCACCCTGAGACTACACAGTGAATTAACTCCAGGTCAACCTGGGCTAGAGTGAGACCCTACCTCGAAAAACCTAAGAAAGAAAGTAACTGATAGATAAAACACTTTCCACAGTGTGAGAACTGGAGTTCAGATCTCTAGCACCCATGTAAATGCTGGGTGGGCCTGCCTACGATCCCACAGCTCAGGAGGCAGGCACAGGATTCTGGAGCAAGCTGGCTAGCTAGACTAGCCAAATCAGTGATCCCTGGGTACAAGTGAGAGACCCTGATCCAATAAAGAAGATAGTGATTGAGGACACCCATAGTATAAACCCTGGCCTCCACACCCACCCACCCACCCACCCACACACAAACACATGCCCACATACGCACGAATATACATGCCTGCACACCACATGCACAAAGCAACCCAAAAAGATTAGGGATACAGCTCTGTGGGAAAGTGCTTGCCTAGTATGTGGGAGGCCCAGAGGTCAGTCCCCAGTACTGAAGGCAGGGGTAGAAAAAGTAACTTAAGAACACAAGTGCACTCTTCAATGGTAATTCCTGCTCTTTTAATAGTTACCTCCACCCTTCTACAAAATGTCTGTTCTTTTGCTTGATTTGCAGCCAGATTCCTACAGATACAACTTTACAGAGCGTTTTGAACCAAACTTGGGAGGTAGCATACCCAACTGTCCAGCAGTGTGTGACTCTGCCATTGCAAACACAGAACACCCTTTTCCTTCCTATTCTTTTTTTCCAATTGTTAAAATTATTTATTTATTTATTTATTCGAGAGTGATAGGCAGAGAGAGAAAGAGGTAGAGAGAGAGAATGGGCATGCCAGGGCTTCCAGCCACTGCAAACGAACTCCAGATGCATGTGCCACCTTGTGCATCTGGCTCATGTGAGTCCTGGGGAATTGAGCCTCGAACAGCAGTCCTTAGGCTTCACAGGCAAGTGCTTAACCGCTAAGCCATCTTGCCAGCCCTTGTTCCTATTCTTTTTTTTTTTTTTTTATTTGAGAGCGACAGACACAGAGAGAAAGACAGATAGAGAGAGAGAGAGAGAGAGAGAATGGGCGCGCCAGGGCTTCCAGCCTCTGCAAACGAACTCCAGATGCATGCGCCTCCTTGTGCATCTGGCTAACATGGGACCTGGGGAACCGAGCCTCGAACCGGGGTCCTTAGGCTTCACAGGCAAGCGCTTAACCGCTAAGCCATCTCTCCTGCCCTATTCTTCAAAGGCCTACATTAAAAGGGAAAGGCAACACATCCAGTCTCTTGTTAGAAGCGAGAAGGCGGCTTAAATGATCACATGACTCCAAATCACCCTGAGTCCATTTCAGCAATGCCCAATTTCTCTTGGCCTCCCCGTCCACGCACAGTTAATCCAGTTCCTAAAGCTGTGAGACAAATGACGAGTGAGACCCCAAACTTCATTTATATTAAAGCAGCAACAGACACAACTCTTAGGAGCTTTGCGGGAATGGATTAAGTGAAGATAAAGGAAATCAGCCTTCAAGTATCTGAAATCTAAATCCAACTAGTATGCCATATTAATGCGGAAATGTGTGGGTTGAATCTCCCACTCAGTTTCTGTTCAAAGAAAGCCACTGTGGTTCCCCACATTGGGCACTCTGGCTGGGGTCCACTAGTTCTAGACAACTTCTGAGCCACCGTCTTATCTAGTGCCAGGTACAAAAGTGAAGGAGTGTAGGTCAGGCAGGTGACCCTGACAGGCAGACACTGTACATTAAGGGAGAGGAAATCTTTTTCCTTGGTAATCAACAGGACAAAGATGATTAAGCGGGAATTATTTTTTCAAATGACCTATATAGTTTCATCAGGGCTGCTGTGGCTATTATCAGGGAGCAGCTGACGTCCTAATGAGATGAATTTGATAGCAGGGCCCCTCCAGAGGCAGAGGGAGTAAGTCGTAGGCCCAATCTAAGGGAAGCAACAATTGGTAGGCAATGTTTCCTCCCCTCCCCCCAGGGCTGTCTCTCCTCAGTTCTGCATTCTTTTTCCCTCCAGGGAGAGTTTTCTCTGTCCCTGGATGGCTGGGGCTACAGCAACCTGTGGAATGGTGACAACTAGATCTATTATGAGCGGATGGGTCCACGGCTGGACTAATTCTCCAGACCCACTCACGTGACTCCCAAAGCCCCAAGCAAAACCAGGGCAGCCACCACCGCTGCCACCACCAACCAACCAACCAACACAAACCTCTTCTAACCAAGCTTGAAATAAAACAGTAACTAGTTCTACTCCCTGGAAGGCGTGGGATAAACAAGAGAGCTTTGTTGCGGCCAGGGAACACACACACAATATCAATAAACCACCGTGGCCCGAATGGTAGTTTCATCAGAGAACTTCTGAAATTGAGCAAGAATCACCCAACAATGAAGTCCTCACAGCCTCTGTCTCCTGTCTAAGCAGAGAGTTTTGGGAAGGGAAAGACAGATCCAGGTCCTCCGCCGGGGATCCAAGAGCTTGGGGCCTCAGGGGTGGAGAGCCCGATGACATATTCCTCTGTGCAAACCAGCCAGGGCTCTCTTCCCCGGCGTCAGTCACCCAGGAGGGGACCCTGCCGCCCGGGAAGCCGCCGCGCCGCGACCCGTCCCCGGGATCTGCTGCGGGTGGAACAGGTGCAGCGGTCCCCTCTCTTCTCCCCACCGAAGCCGGTGGTCTCAGGGAAGCGGCATCTCAGGTGTCCAAGCCACTCACCTGCGTGAGTCCGCGGCTCCTCCCGACCACGGTCAGAAAGTTCTCTCCGCGGTCCGGGGGACACGGGTCGGCGCGCGGCTCTCGGAGAGAAAAGCCGGCCGGCTGCCCTCGCAGGTCAGGGCGCGGCGTCCTCCAGCCCCGCCTGGGAACTCTCAGTCCCCGGGGACCGGCTGCCAGGTGAGACGCGACAAGGTCGGCACGCAACTTTCCTACGGTGCGTCAGCGGGCGGCGGAGCCCGGGCTCGGCCCCGCCCCCAACGCGCGCCCGCGGCAGTGCGGGCGGGGCTCAACCTGCCGACCGCTCCTGGGGAAGCGCCGCCGGCCACGCCCCCTCCTCAGCCCCCTTCCCCACCTCAGACCGCGACCCTCCTCAGCAGGCCACGCCCCCTCCGCGGCCTCCCACAGTCGAACCCGCCCTGCCACTGATCCTTCCCTCCCTTCATAGGCCACGCCCACCTCACATTCCCTTCCCCTCTGGCAGGCCCCGCCCCTCAGGCCCCGCCTCCTACGGGGAACTCCCTCAGCAGGCCCCGCCCCATCGCCGATCTAGCCTCCTTCGCTAGGCCCCGCCCCCTAGGGCCCCGCCCCCTGCACGGGATTCCTGGTGCAGGTCTCGCCCCAGTCCAGGCCCCGCCCCCTTCCACAGACCCTCCCTCCGAAGGTCCCGCCCCATCCCAGACCCTTCCCACTCCGCAGGCGTTCCCTCCGCAAGCCACGCCCCACTTCTGGCCACGCCCCCGTCCCTGGAACTCCCTCTCCGGCCCCGCCCTGCTCCTCTCCTGGCCCCGCCCCCTCCCGTGACCCTCCTTCCCAGGCCACGCCCCATTGCTGGCTACGCCCCTTCAAGGGAACTTTCCTCAGGCCCCGCCTCTTCCACGGAAACTCCCTCCGCAGGCCCCGCCCCGCCCCAGTCCCCGCCCCTGCCGCCTTGACCGGGTCGGCCGCCAGGTGCGCCAGGGATGCGGGCGGCGGGTGAGTACCGGCTGCCCAGGCGAGGGGGGCGGAGTCTCTGAAAGTCTCTGAAAGTTTCACTCGGACTGAGGCGCTTGAGGAGGACGAGCCCCACCCACCTACCCACGCCCGCCACGTCCTGACCGAGAAGCTCGCACGTGGACGTGCCGCCCAAAGCCTGGCGTCTTGGGCTCCGCGCGTCGTGGGATTCTAGATTTCTCACTTCCCACCCGAACGTCCGTCGCTGTCGCCTTTCTCTTTTCTACCTGAGGTTTGCATTTTTAAATCACTGTACACCCCCAATAGACCGTAGTCATCTGCGGACTGCGCAGTGATGGACAGGTTAGACTATTTCTGCTTGCAAACTCCCTGAGATTAAAAGGTTTTTAGGAGACTCGGATCCTGTGCCTAAGGGGGCACGTGAGCTTTCGCTGTTTTTCTTTTTCTTCTTATTCACTTTTTTTGGGGGGGGGTGCCTTCAGGAGTATGCGGGCCACAGGTCCATTGGCAGATCTCACGCCCCACCACCAAAAAAGTGAAAGCTCTTGTGCTGGAGAAATGGCTTAGCGGTTAACGCGCTTGCCTGCGAAGCCTAAGGCCCATGGTTCGATTCCCCAGTATCCACGTAAGCCAGATGCACATGGTGGCGCATGTGTGTGGAGTTCATTTACAGTGGTGCATCCATTCTCTGCCCCCTCACTAAATATAGTTTTAAAGGGGAAAACTCTAGAATATAGATAATAGTTCAGTAAAGACAAAAGTTCCACAGAGGATGAGAAAAATGAGCCCGTGGGTGACTTGACCCTTCCCAGCGCTTCCCTCCCACCCCAGAGACCTCCCGCCTGCTGACGGCTTGCTGTGCACCAGGCCAGGCTGGGCAGTGTCCCCTTCCCCCCTCTTCTGTCTCCATGCCAAGGCTCTGCTTTTTGGACGTTCAATCTAATCTCGAGCCTGTGGTTAGTGTGGCTGAAACTTGAAGTGAGCCGCAGTTGCGTCACACCGCAGTTTGCCAAGGCGGATGTGTAGGTTTTCCACCACAGCATCCTACTGGCGACTTACCAACTTCCCCTCTGGAGAAAGCGTCGTCCGTCCATCGTCCTCCATGAAATGGCATCCGGGGGTAACCAAAAATCAAGTATATCTAGTTTGCACGTTTTTCTCTCAGCCGTGATACTTGGAGGATGCAAGCTTCCCGCTTTCTTCTAGCCTCTGGAAGGTAGCTGGCCCGCAGGTTCAACTTGCCATGATCTCTCAAGTTTTGCCAGCTTTCTCCTGTGACAAGTGCAGGCCACAAGGGGGTTACTAAGTATAAACTGAGGAAGGACAAGGGAGGTGGAAATCAGAGTAGAAACCGAGGATTTCCGCAAGCCAGCTGCATTAACCTGCTCGGGCCTTGGAATATTCAAGAACCATTCATTTACCCAACAAATCAAATCAATTTTTTTTTGCATGCCTGCGCCTCTTTTAGAGGTCAGCCCCCCAAGGCAGAGAGAACACATGTAGATCTCAACCAGATGGGAGAGATAGATCTGAAATAAGGAAATTATGTGAGCAGCCAGGTGATTAGAAATGCCAGTGTGCTAAGGAACATAGCTCAGTACATATACTCGCTCACACTCTCTTCCTCCCTCTCCCCCCCCCCCGCCTCTTTCTCTCTCTGTCACTCTCAAATAAACAATTTTTTTTTAAAAAAAAGCTGGGCATGGTGGTGCATGCCTTTAAAAAAATGTCCATAACATATGTAGCATGCAAAGCATTTTGCCTAATACTCCTTAAATTATTTCTAATAAATCATACAAGAATAGAAAAGTTGAGGAGCAGGACTGTGCTGCATACCATTAGGGCAGACAAAACAGAGGAAAGTCAAAGTCGTCCCCCCCCCCTTAAAGTTTATTTAGGGGCTGAAGATATGGCTTAGTGGATAAGGCACTTGTTTGCGAAGCTTAAGGACCCAAGTTCAACTGGTCAGGATCCATGTAAGCCAGATGCATAAGGGGGCACCTGCGTCTGGAGGTTGTTTGCAGTGTCTGGAGGCCCTGGTGGGCTCATTCTCTCTACGTCTTCCTCTCCTCCCCCCCCCACCAAATAAATATTTTAAAGATATTTTCAAAAGAATAGAAAATTCGAAAAGATAAACAGTGAATTTTATGGATTTCAGAAGTTGGCAGCCACATGAATTAAAAATGAGGCAGTTAGCCAGGAGTGGTGGCACACGCCTTTAATCCTAGTACTCAGGACGCAGAGGTAGGAGGAACGCCATGAGTTCGAGGCTACTCTGAGACTACATAGTGAATTCTAGGTCAGCCTGTGCTAGAATGAGACCCTACCTGGAAAAACCAAAAAAAAAAAAAAAAAAGGCAGTTATTATTTATGTTTGGCAAAGATTAGAATAATATCCCTATTTTAGATGTTGGATGCTATTATTCTATGCTGAAGGAAATATAGTTACAATTCTTAGGCCATCTAATTAAGTCTTCAAAATTGGCATACTTTTGAACCCAATAATTTTCATTTCTGTGATTTTATTCAAATATTCAAATATGTTCTTAAAGTGTAAATATAAGAATCCCCTCTCTCTCATATGTGGATCCTAGCTTCAAGTGCTAAGATTTGCATGTGAGTTGCCCTAAAAGCCAGTAGTAGAGACCAAAAGGGGCCATGAGGGTGAGGAGAGAGTGAGCTTAAGAAGGGGGTAAATATGTATCTAAGTTGAGGAGGAAATGGTCTAAGGGGAGGGGATAGAAAAGAGGATGAATAAGCAATATGGAAACCTACTGTGATAGCTAATAATATATGTGTTTTTTAAAAGAGTTTGGGACTGGAGAGAGAACTTAACATTAAGGTGTTTGCCTGCAAAGCCTAAGGACCCATGTTTGACTCTCCAGATCCCATGTAAACCAGACGCACAAGACGACACAAGTACAAGGCACACATCTGGAGTTCAATTGCAGTGGCTAGTGGACCTGGTGTGCCAACTCTGTATCTCTCTGTCATAAAAATAATACAAAAAAGAGTTTGGGGGAAAAAAAAGTTGGCCAGAAGTATCTTGAGGTGGATAAATATTGTGCCCAGAAGTCATAGATTTTTATTAGAAAAATTTCAATGCCAAGGGTATGATACCTTTCAGTGAGTTATTGGCCATAGAGGCCCCTGATACCTCCAAAATATTACAAGCATTGCAGTTGGGATTGCATTGCTGGAAGAAATCACCCCACCAAGAGCAGCTTGTGGGGGGACAAAAAAGGTTTATTTTGCCTTACAGACTCGAAGGGAAGCTCTATGATGGCAGGGGAAAATGATGGCATGACCAGAGGGTAGACATCACCTCCTCACCAACATCAGGTGGACAACAGCAACAGGAGAGTGTCAAACACTGGCAAGGAGAAACTGGCTATAACACCCATAAACCTGACCCCAACAATATACTGCCTCCTCAGAATGCCTAAGTTTATGGGGGTCACCTGCATCAAACCACCACATTCCGCCCCTAGACCTGATAAACTGAACCATCCATAATGTAAAGTGGGATGCATTCTGTCCACCTTTAAAAGTCACCATAGTTTTTTATAAATCCCAATGATATTCAAACATCCCCATAATCCAAGGTATTTTAACTGAGCTGCAATACTAAAAAATAAACAACAACAACAACAAAAAAAAAAAAACATAATGGCACAGAATAAACACTGACACTGCAAAAGATGGCATTAGGCAAAGCAAAGAAATATTCAGCCAATACAAGATTTAAACAAGGCAAACATGAAATTCTATAACTCCAAGTCCAATAACTCTAGTCAGTGACAAATCTCCAAGTCCGATAATTCTAACCCGCAACAAGTCTCTGAAGTTTCAATTCTGCCCCTCTAGCTAAGCTGCTTATAGTCCTGGAAAACTTCATCAGGGCTGGCAGTTCTCCTTAACAGTCATCCCATGGACCCAGCATCTCCACTGGGTCTCCACTACAAACCCCGATCCATCCTCACAGCTCCATAAGATCTCTATGAAGGCATCAAGAGAACCTGCCCATGGCTGTTTCCAAAACATAAGACTATGTTGCAAAGTCAATAACCGTCTCTTCCCTGCATCTCTTATACTCTATAATACCAAGTGGGGTGCCAATTGTTAATTTGGAAGAAAGCTGACTTTAAGGAACAAGACGCTTCTTCCACATTTAGACCCCTTCAAAAGACTGCATTCTTTTGTTGTCCCAATGCAGGTCAGCTGACCCAATTTCAGTGGTTGTAATCCTTCATATAATTGTAGCTGAACAGGCAGCAGTTGTGGCCCAAAGATTTCATTTTTTCTGTGCCATGTCCCTCTGCTCACACCAGTCCATTTCTATGCAATGCACCCCAGCACAAGTTCTTAGGACACAGGCATAACAGCAAGCCTCTCACACAAACTGCTTCAAACCCAGCCCAGACAAAGCCCTTTCTCACCCTCACAAGCCAAACCTCACAGTCCATAGTTCTTACTACATTTAGGTCTTTCAACTCAACTAGAATAGTCCATCAAGCTGTACTAACAGCATTACAAGGTGACTCTTAGGCCAAGGTTTCAAATCCTTCCACATTCCTCTTGAAAATCAATTCCAAAAGGCCAAAGCCACACAAGTATCTAGTAGCAAATGACACCACTCCTCAGTACAAACTTTACTGTTGCAGTCAGGTTCACACTTCTGTCCAAAATCACCCTACCAAAAGCAGCTTGTGCGGGAAAAGGTTTATTTTGGCTTACATACTCTAAGGGAAACTCCATGATGACAGGGGAGAACGATGGCATGAGCAGAGGGTGGACATCACCTCCTCGGTGGACAACAGCAACAGAAGAGTGTGTCAAATACTGGCAAGGGAAAACTGGCTATAATACCCTTAGGTCCACCCCTCAAGAATACACTGCCTCCAGGAGGCATTAATTCCCAAACCTCCATCAGCTGGGAACTTAGCATTCAGAACATCTAAGTTTACAGGGAACAACTGAATCAAACCACTATACACCAAGGCTCTTGTTTGGCCACTAGAACTAGAACTAGATGATAAGACTCTATTGCTAAAGACTCCACAAGCCAGCAGTGCAGGTCACTGAGGAATCAAGCTCAAGCTGAACTGGAGATATCAGGATGCTATTGGGGCAGAAAAGTCATCAATAGTCTTAACCAGCACTGGACCCTGCAAGCTTCACATCTGGCCAGCCAGGCCAAATGTCCCAGCTGAGGCAGCAGTAGTATATCTGTTATGGATGAAACCAACTGCTCTCTGATTGGACTTGAGGCCCACTCCATGGGAGGGAATTCTTGCTTGGTTCTGAAAACCTAATGAAAAGCCAACGGCTTGAGAGGTCCTAATCTTGTTATCTGGCTAAATGAATATATTATGCCCACCAAACTTCCCTCAAAATACTTACGTTTAGGTCCATATGATAATGCTAGTCTCATTTTTGGTTAGAGAAGCTTCTCTTATCAGATGGCAATGACCCCTGGGGTGACTCAGAACTCACCAGTGTACTAGAAGAGGTGACAGTGGAGTGTTCCATACTAAGTAAGACATCTCTACACACCCTGCAAGGCTCAGGGACCATGAGGCAGCAGAAAGACTGTAAGAGCCAAAGGAAGGGAAGAAGTGCTTAGAATATTATCTTCCAGACATAAAGTGGCCTTGATATTCTTGGCCTCATAGTGGATGAAGCTACCTACACAAGACCTGCATAATAGGAACAAAATGATGACATCAAAATAGAAGAGAGACTGGTTGAAAAGAAGGAGCTCAGTGGAGAAGGAATTTGGGAGAGGGAAAAGTAAGGGTGGTGGGAGAGGATTATGATCATGATGCTTATATTTATGGAAGTTGTCAATAAACAGGGTTTTTATGAAAGAATATCCCTGCATTAGACTGTCATTTAATTTAATTTTGGGAAAAAAGTTGCAAATATCCTAAGCATCCAACAAAAAAACACTGTTTGACATGATGTAGTCATGCAAGTCAGGATATCGTCATGTTATGACGTGCTGGACAGACGTGAAAAATAAGATGGTTAAAAATGTCTATTATAGGCTGGAGAGATGGGTTAGCAGTTAAGCACTTGCCTGTGAAGCCTAAGGACCCCGGTTCAAGGTTCATTCCCCCGGGACCCACATTAGCCAGCTGCACAAGGGGTCACACGCGTCTGGAGTTTGTTTGCAGTGGCTGGAGGCCCTGGTGTGCCCATTCTCTCTCTCTCTCTCTCTATCTGCCTCTTCCCCCCCGCCCCCGTCATTCTCAAATAACAAAATAAAAATAAAAAAATGTTTATTACATCAAAACATGGTCAAAATACATTGTTGTATAAAATAAGCCTACTATAAAACAATAGGGGGAGTTTCCTGTAAAATATTAGTAATGAGAGCTGGGGAGATGACTCAACAGTTAAAGGAGTTTGCTTGCAAAGCCTACCAGCTAGGGTTAGATTCCTTAGCACCCACATAAAGATATACAAAAAGTGGCAAAAGTATCTGGTGTTCATTTGTAACAGCAAAAAATCCTTGTATACCCACACATGCACACACATATACACACTGTGGTGGTTTGAATAGCTGGCCCCCAATATATTCAATTGTTTATTTGTTTGTAGTTTGCATCTGCAGCCACCTGGCTGGAGGCAGTATCACTGAGTGGATCTTATGGGGTGGTGGTGGGTTTCAGGCTTCAATCTAAAGATATGCAAAGTGTGCCTAGCTGTAATTCCTGAAGTGTGCTGTAGCTTTTGACATTTAGGCTTGTGTTTCTCTCTCTGGTTGGTCCTGTGAAGGCAGGCCAGCTTCTTCTGCCATTTATGGCACTTCCCCTGGATCTGCAGGCTTCAATAAATCCCTTCCTCCATAACTGTACCTGGTCTGGAAGTTCATCTCACTGAACCTGAAGCTGCACACACATATACACACACACACAATGTGCAAATCATTAAAAATACTTTCTTTGCCAGGCATGGTGGTGCACACATCTAATCCCAGCACTTGGGAGGCAGAGGTAGGAGGATTTTCATGAGTTCAAGGCCACCCTGAAACTACATAGTGAATTTCAGATCAGCTTGAGCTAGAGTGAGAACCTACCTTGATAAAAGCCAAAAAAATATTTTCTTTAAAAATAATAATAGAAGCCAGGCATGGTGGTGCATGCCTTTAATCCCAGCACTCGGTAGGATCGTAGTGAGTTTGATGCCACCCTGAGACTACATAGTGAATTCCAGGTCAGCCTGAGCTAGAGTGAGACAATACCTCAAAAATAAGAAGAAGAAGGAGAAGAAGAAGGAGGAGGAGGAGAAAAGAAGAAGAAGGAGGAAGAGAGGGAAGAAGAAGGAAGAAGAAGGAGGAGGAGGAAGAAGGAGGAAGAGGAAGAAGAAGAAGGGAGAAGAAGAAGGAAGAAGGAGGAAGAAGAAGGAAGAAGGAGGAATAAGAAGAAGGAAGAAGAAGGAGGAGGAAGAAGAAGAAGGAGGAGGAGGAGGAGAAGAAAGAAGAAGAAGAAGGAAGGAGGAGAAGAAGAAGGTAGCGGCTAGAAGGATGGCTTAGTGGTGAAGTCTCATGCCTGTAAAGCCAAAGGACTCCCAAAGACCCAAGTAAGTCAGATGCACAAGGTGGCTCATGCAACTAGAGTTTGTTTGCAGTAGTTGAAGGCACTGGCGTGCCCATTCTCTATCTGCCTCTTTCTCTCCCTCCCTCAAATGAAAAAGTATATATTAATAATAGATTATAATACACCTGCCAAGGCTCAAGGAACATTTCAGAAGAGGGGGTAGAAAGATTGTAAGAGCCACAGGGTGGGAAAGAGTATCCAGGGGCATTGAACCCCTGTAATAACTGACTGCTGCTCTCATACCTTATAACCCATAACCCCATGGTGAATACCAGTAACTGCACTGAGGAGTGCCCTCAGTGCAATGGGGGCGGAGAGGAGGGGAATAGGACCAACACATGATTCGTCCATACAACAAAGTTTCTAATTAATAAAAATAAACATTTAAGCTGGGCATGGAGGTGGAGACCTTTAATCCCAGCACTTGGGACACAGAGGTAAGAGGATCGCCATGAGTTCAAGGCTACCCTGAGACTACATAGTGAATTCCAGGTCAGCCTAGGCTAATGTGAAACCCTGGTTCAAAAATAAATGAATGAATGAAAATAAACATTTAGGGCTAGAGAGATGGCTTAGCAGTCAAGGCGCTTGCCTGCAATGCCTAAAGACCCAGGTTTGATTCTCCAGTACCCACTTAAGCCAGATACACAAGGTGGCGCATGTGTCTGGAGTTTGTGTGTGATGGCTAGAGGCCCTGGTGCTCCCATTCTCTCCCTATCTGCCTCTCTCAGATAAATTAAATATAAACACTTAAAATACTAAGAATGGCTATCATAATATCATGACAGTTTCTTTTTCTTTGCATTTTTCTCTGTCTCCCAAATTGTCTTCCATAAACAAGATAAACAAGTACCACCTTCTATTAGGAGTAGAATTGCTATGGTGAGATTTGGTTGACCAAATAGCCAAACAGTTTTCTAATGTGGTTATTCCAGTTTACATTCCTATCAGCACTCTATAAGAATTCAGTTTTGCAGCAATACTTTTTTTTTTTTTTTGATAGGTCCCACAATATTGCCCAGGCTGGCCTTGGACTCAAAAAATCTGCCTGCCTCAGCCTCCTAGGTAGCTGAAATTACCACCATGCTTGGCTCTATAGCAGTGCCTGTTTAAACAGCATGCATTCAGCAAATCGATTCAAACCTACTGCTTTACAAATTCCAATAACTAAGCGAAGGTGAGAAATAAGCATATAGTTGTAAATGTGTATATTAGTGCTGTGCTTTGGATTTTAAACATCCCAAAAGATCCTGGTGTTAAGGTCTTAGTCTCCAATTTGGCAATTATTGGAAAGTAGTGGGGACTTTTAGAGGTAGGGGTCTGTGTCCAGGAAGGAGATTTGAGATATTTCTTCTTCTCCCCTCTGTTCTCCTTCACTGTTTTCCACTCCCATCTCTTCCTCTCCTAATATTTTTTACATTTTTTTCAGTTTTATTTATTTATTTGAGAGAGGTAAATAAAGAAAAAGAGGCAGATATAGAGAATGGACACACCAGGGCCTCCAGCCACTGTAAACAAACTCCAGATGCATGTGCCACCTTGTGCATCTGGCTTACATGGCTCCCAGGGAACTGAACCTAGGTCTTATGGCTTTGCAGCAATGCCTTAACCGCTAAGCCATCTCTCCAGCCCTATATTTTATTTATTAGAGAGAAAGATGGACATGCTAGGGCCTCTAGCCACTTTAAATGAAATACAGATGCATGCACCACCTTGTGCATCTAGCGTATGTGGGTTCTGGGGAGTTGAACCTGGGTCCTTAGGATATGCGGCACCTTAACCACTAAGCCATCTCTCCAGCCCTTGTCCTCCTTCTCTTTGTGACCACCATGAAGCAAGCAGCTCCTCTGCCATGAATTCCTTCAGTGACAGGCTGTGCTGCCATTGGGCCCTACAGTCATGGACTGAAACCTCCAGATGTTCCCTCTTTTTAAGATGATTTATCTTTAGTATTTTGTTACAGTAACAAAAGGCAGACTAGCAATTAGTAACATGTTAGCCTTTTCTAAGCTGTATTTTTTTTTATCTTATTCATTTTTATCCTCTTTAGCTACATTATATATGGTACTTTAAGGCCTTTAAGTTAGATTTCTTTAATGCCGAAGCCAGACAAAAGAGCTCCCACTTTTGTCTATGGCCTTTATTTCTACTTATAAATGTAATTATATCTCAAATTGCAATATGCGTTTCTGAAGTTGTTAGAGATTCTAAATATCAGAACTCGGGTTACATGACAGAAGTAGAGCAGCATTTTATCATTACCACACAGTGACACCCACACTCTTCTTTCAGAGATCCTAACTTGCACGTGAGGAGGTGAACAAAGACTCACCTCTTTCTGGGGAAAGCTGACCCCCAGTGTGCAGCATGGAGGAGTGAGGGGTCTATGATAAGGATGCTAAAGCAATCCCCTCATTGTTCCGATTCCTTAGAATCCAAACTAAAAAGAATATGGAAACATTATCACTCACAGGCAGATTAAATCTAAATTTGAATTATCTTCTAAAATGTATTTACTCAAAAGGAGCTCAGAAAGGAACCCTGTATATACTGTTGGAATATTAATCATCTTGTCAAGAAACTCTACTAACAAATACATTAATAAAAAAAAAAAAAACTCGTGGGCTGAAGAGATGGCTTAGTGGTTAAGTGCTTGCCTGTGAAGCCGAAGGACCCCGGTTCGAGGTTCGATTCCCCAGGACCCACGTTAGCCAGATGCATAAGGGGCCACATACATCTGGAGTTCGTTTGCAGTGGCTAGAAGCCCTGGGGTGCCCATTCTCTCTCTGTCTCTCTGCCTCTTTCTCTCTCTGTTGCTCTCAAATAAATAAATAAAAATAACCAAAATTTAAAAAAATAAAACTCGTATGTCTTTGCCTCCTATGGTAATTATCAAGTAGGTAGTTCATACTCTTGTGATGATATAAAGCTTATTTATTCTTTTTGGTTTTTAATATTTTATTTTTATTTCTTTTTCTGAGATAAACAGAAAAAGAGAGAGACAAATTGGGAAGTAGAGAGGATGGGCATGCCAGGGCCTTCAGCCACTGCAAATGAGCTCCAGACATATGCACCACCTTGTGCATCTGGCTTATGATTCCTTTGATTCCTGGGGAATCAAACCTGGATCCTTAGGCTTCACAGGCAAGTGCCTTAACTATTAAGCCATCTCTCCAGCCCAGAAGCTTTTTTATTCTTAAAACGTTTCTCAAATCCATCTGTCTTCTCCTCTAAAGTGAATCACTATAGCCCAGGCTCCGCAGCAGATGCAGCCAATAAACACCTATTCAAAACCCAGCCTACATTTTCCAGCTTTGTGACCTCAATCAAGTCACTTCATGTCCTGTGTGTCAGCTTTTCTCTAAAAGAGATAATAATTATGCCTACATCACTGCATTGTGACCATATATATACATTTCTAAATACAGTTCAGATGACACAACAAACATTCAGTAAACATCTCATTTTCAAGGCAGTTTTTAGAAATTTATCATAAGGAATCATTGTAAATATGCAGAAACATTTATGCACAAGTATTATCTGCAACATTTTGTAGTAGAAAAACTTCATAGGACTGGAGAGATGGCTTAGAGGTTAAGGTGCTTGCCTGTGAAGCCTAAGGACCCAGGTTTGATGCCCCACTACCATCATAAGCCAAATGCACAAGGTGGCGCATGTGTCTGGAGTTTGTTTGCAGTGGCTGGGGGCCCTGGCATGCCCATTCTCTCTCTCTCTCTTTCTCTTTCCAATAAATAAATAGATAAAAGATGTTTTTTAAACTTCACAAACAACAAATAGGAATTAAGTAAAAGAAGTTTTGATCTTTCCAACCATAGTCTATCAAGTAGTATAATCTCAGTTAGATCGATATAGACGATAGGTGATAGATGGATAGATATGGATGTTATAGGATAAAGCCCGTGTGTATATTTAGAACTACAGCATGGCTATTAAAGTTGTTTATTTGTTGCTCTCAGGCCGTCAACCATATCTAGGATACAACCTCAAGCCATCAGCGCTGTTGCTGAGGAATTCCAGAAGGTGGCGCAGGGAAGGACGGCAGCACATACCTAAATGAAAAATGCATGTTATCCGGAAACACAGATCTATCCAAGAGCATGGATGTATTTCTCTGACAACATAAGAAGACACATTGGTATGTACCAGCTAGTAAAATGTTAAATGATGCAAAAATGAAAAAAAAAAAAAGCTTGTTCAATTTGCTTGCCTTGGGTGCAGGTGGGACCTGAAATTTCACTGTTTTCCTTACCAAGTTGCTGCCCTGGGACAAAATGCATTCAACATGGTGAAGAAAGTGCTTTTGCTAAATTATACAGAATAGCACCAGGAGTTAGTATTATCCAGATGTGTATATAGCTGGGGAAAGGATCTGATATGACCCAGACTAGATGCTGGGGAGATGGCTTAGTGATTAAAAGCGGTTCCTTGCAAGCCTACTGCTCCAAGTTCAACTCCCCACCCACCCACATTTAAGCCACACAAAGGGTTGCATGTACCTGTGATCCCAACTTACAATGGAAAATGGGAGGTGGAGCCAGGAGAACCCAGCTGGTGGTCAAGCTGAACTGGTGTACACACAGCAGAAAAGCCTAATGGCCTGGGTTCAGTTCCCCAATACTCACATAAAGCCAGATGGACAAAGTGGCACATACATCTGGAGTTCATTTGCAGTGGCAAGAGGACGTGGTGTGCCCAAACAAATAAATAAAGTAAAATTAAAAAGGTGGGAGCCAGGTGTGGTGATGTACACCTTTAATCTCAGCACTCAGGAGGCAGAGGTAGGAGGATTGCCATGAGTTCGAGGCCACCCTGAGACTACATAGTGAATTCTAGGTCAGCCTGGGCTAGAGCAAGACCCTACCTCAAAAAAACAACAACAAAAGGAGAGATTGCTTAGTGGTTAAGGCACTTTCCTTTAAAGCCCGAGGACCCAGGTTTGATTCCCCAGTACCCACATAAGCCAGATACTCAAGGTGGCTCATGTGTCGAGTTAATTTGCAGTGGCTGGATGCTCTGGCATGCCCATTCTACCTCTATCTTCCTCTTTCCCCTCCCTCAAGTAAGTAAATTAATTATTAAAAAGAGGTTAGGGAGAAGATAAATACCCCAAGGTTAGCTTCTGATCTCCACATGTACATCATGGTGCATCTGAGTACGCACATGCATGTGCACACACATAATAATAATAGTAGTAATAAAGACCCAGAATAAAATATTAACACTTATCATCTTGAAATACCATGATGGCAAGAGATATTTATTTTCTTCACTGTAATTTATTTTCACAGCCTTCTATACTAAACAAGTGTTGTTTTTAATAGTAAGATAATAAATTTTATTTTTTTAAAAAATTGGATTAGAGAAATAACATGAGATATCACCTTGTATCCACTAAAATGACTACTATAAAAAATAACAGGGCTAGAGAGATAACTTAGCAGTTAAGGCACTGGCCTGAGAAGCCTAAGGACCCAGGTTTGATTCCCCAGTACTCAGGTAAGCCAGATGTGTCTGGAGTTGGTTTTCAGTGGCTAGATGCCTTGGCACACCCATTCTTTCTCTCTCTGTCTCTCCCTCTCTCTCTTATAAATATATAAAATATAGAAAATGTTGGCAAGGATGTGGAGCAATCGGAACCCGTGTGTTAGTAGCATGTGAGGTGGTATAGTTCTATGGAAAACAGTACAGCAGGGCTGGAGAGATGGCTTAGAAGCTAAGTCACTTGCCTGTGAAGCCTAAGGACCAAGGTTTGATTCCCTAGAACCCATGTAAGCCAGATGCACAAGGTGGTGCATGAGTCTGAGTTTGTTTGCCCTGGCTGGGAAGCCCTGGTGTGCCCTTATTCTCTCTTTTTCTCATAAGTAAAATAAATAAAAGTACTAAAAAGAAAAAGAAAACAGTACAGCAGATCCTCACAAAATTAAAATCAGAGTGCCGTATGATCCAGTAATCCCAGCTCTGGGCATATGTGCAAAAGATTTTAAAACAAAGTTTCAAAGAGATGTGTGTACATCCACATTCCAAAAGCATATTCACAATAAACCATAAGATGAGACTGGCAGCTCTAGCCCTGCCCTTGACCAAGCTGGTGTCAAGGTCATGTCCTTTGCTGGTGTCAGCATGCATCTGATGGCTAGTCAGTGCAAGGAATAAAAGCTCTGTCCACACACTGCCTGGGCTGTCCCAGCTCCAGAGTCCCTGTGTGTGTGAGCTGCAGCCTTTGCTGAGACACTGCCACACTTCACCTTGTCCCTCAGCCCAGTCCTGCGCCCTCTATTCCTTCACAGGCATGGACTCTGAGGTCCAGCCAACTTCCTTCCTGGTGCGAGTCTTGTCTCAAGCATGTGCTTCCCAGAGAATTCAGCCTGCAACACTTATTGATCAGTCCTTTCTTTTCCTGACATTTATGTCTGATTTTGTATTTGCTTTTTATATTTTACACATTTGGAGCTTGTTTTTTATATAAGAGATAGCATACTGACTTACCCAACCATGTGCTCAATAACTCATCCTTTCTTCACTGATTTGTGGCATTCTGTCTCTATAACAAACTGTCATGGGAACAAGCGTCTGTTTCCTAACTTTCTCCCTTTCTTCCTTGCCTTACAGATTGGTTTTTGTAGCATTATTTCAGTTGGTTTGGTTTCTTCTTCAAAATTGCCCTGAAATATTGGCCAGATCAAATTCAGAATCACTTTATCGATTTCACTCCAAGAGCCATCCTGAAATTTTTATTAGAATGATTCTGGATTTCCAGATTAACTTCCCAGGATGTCGCCGGTGATAGAGCACTTGCCAAGCATGTAATAGGCCTTGTCTCAGTCCCCAACACCACAGGGGAAAAAAACAGTGTTTTAACTTCAAAATGAGGCTGAATGGAAGGACCAGCACCAAAAAGTTGTCTGAAGGCTGGACGTGGTAGTGCACGCCTTTAATCCCAGCACTCGAGAGGCAGAGGTAGGATGATTTCCATGAATTTGAGGCCACCCTGAGACTCCATAGTGAATTCCAGGTCAGCCTGAGCTAGAGTGAGACCCTACCTCAAAAAAAAAAAAAAAAGTTGTCTGACTTCCACATGCTTTCTGTGTGAGGTGTGTGTCCATACACTGTACACAGACACACACAAGGATTTAAATTTTTCTTCTAATTGTTGGTAGGAAGGAATGCAGTTTCTTCATGCTGATAAAGTATCTGACTGAGCTGGGATGGCTCAGTATTAAAATGGTAAAGTGCTCTCTCTTTCTATCTATCTATCATCCATCCATCTATCTATCTCTGCCTCCCTCTCCCTCCTTCTCAAATAAATAAATAAAAATATTTTTAAAGGGGGGCCACTGAAGAGATGGCTTAGTGGTTAATGCACTTGCCTGCAAAGCCAAAGGACCCAGGTTCGATTCCCCAGGACCCTCGGAAGCTAGATGCACAAGGTGGCATGTGCATGTGGAGTTTACAGAGGCTGGGGCCTCTGGCTTGCCCATTCTCCCCCCGCCTCTCTTTCTCTTTTGCTCTCCCCTCCTCTCAAATAACTCAATAAATAATATTTAAAGTGGCAAAGTGCTTGCCATGCAAACATGAGGACCTCAGTTTGACTCCACAACCCATGTAAAATACCTGGCATGTTGGCGCATTCCTGTAACCGCAGTGCTGGGGAGGCAGAGATAGGGAATCTCTGGGGCTCACTGACCAGCTAGGGTAGCCAAATTAGTGAGCGCTAGGTCCAGTGAGAGACCTTATCTCAAAAAAACAAATAAGATGGTGCTCACCTTTAATCCCAGCTCTAGGAAGGCAGAGGTAGGAGTTCAAGACTACCCTGAGGCTACATAGTGAATTCTAGGTCAGCCTAGGCTACAGCAAGATCCTACCCTGAAAGTAAAAAGTTATTTCTGGGGCTGGAGAAATGGTTCAGTGGTTAAGGTGCTTGCCTGCAAAGCCTAAAGGCCCATAATTTACTCTCCAGAGCCCATGTAGGCCAGACACACATAGGTGAAGCAAGTGCAAGGACGCACATGCCCACTAGGTGGCGCAAGCATCTGAACTTCGATTGCAGTGGCTGAGGTGCTGGTGTGCCAGTTCGCTCTCTCTCTCTCTCTCTCTCTCTCTCTCTCTCTCTCTCTGTCTCTCTGAAATAAAAATAAACAACAGATATCTACAGAGTGAAGGATATCTAGTAGTTGTTAGGGGGTTATAACAAGCAATAGAACATGATAGTTAATGGCTGTGGTGTTTCTCTCTGGTGAAAGGAAAATGCTCTGAAATTTGATAGTGGTGATTGCTACTTCCTCTTGAATGTACTTAAACCACGGAATTGTATACTTTAAAAGAGCGATTTACAGTATATAAATGATATCTTGGTCTTTTAAAAGAAGAGACTGGAATAAATGATCCCTGGTGGCCTAGTACCTGGGTTATAACAATGGACCACGTATAGTGAGACAGGACACAACCCTTTAGAGGAAGACATTGAAAAGAGGGGAGGCCCACAAAAGAAGGATCCTTGTCTATTTTGTGTTTCTATAACACAGTACTTGAAAGTGGGAATTTGTAAAGAAATTTATTTTTTTTACAGTTTGGGACGTTGTATTAACCAGAGTTCTCTAGAGGAACAGAAAACTGATAGAGTGAATTGTATTTAAAAGGGAATTGGGCCGCGCGTGGTGGCGCACACCTTTAAGCCCAGCACTAGAGAAGCTGAAGTAGGAGGATCGCTGTGAGTTCGAGGCCAGCCTGAGAATATGCACAGTGAATTCCAGATCAGCCTGGGCTAGTGTGAGACCCGACCTCAAGAAACAAAACAAACAAACAAACAAAAAGAACCTGTATTAGTTTACAGCAGTCCAACAATGGCAGTGCGCAGGTTGAGAATAAAGGAGCCCAGCCTTTTGTAAATACCCACTTTCTGCTTTTTCTCAGAGAACATACGTGCATAGAAGTCTGCTATGGATTCTTTGACAATTTTTTTCAGGTGCCAAATCTTTTTTTATTATTATTATGAACAACATATTTCATATGGACACAGCATGTGTTGGTACCCTCTTTTCCCTCCTCCCTGCCCCATTCCGCTGGGGACGCTCCTCAGTGGGGTTGCAGGGATTCCCCATGGGGTTGGGGGTTATACGCTGTGGGAGCGGCAGTCAGTTATTTTGGGGAAAAGGGAATGCCTCTGGGCACGATGTCTCAACCTTACGTGCTTTATCAAAATTTTCTGAAAGTACCCAGTTAGCTATACTATTACTATATTTTCAATCCATTGTCATTATTCTACTTGTTTTTGTACTCTGTATTTTGTTGTTGTTATTTTCCTGAGGTAGGGTCTCAGTCTAGCTCAGGCTAACCTGGACTTCACTATGTAGTCACAGGGGGGCCTCGAACTCGCAGCGATCCTCCTATCTCTGCCTCCCGAGTGCTGGGATTAAAGGCGTGCGCCACCACGCCCGGCTTGCACTCTATATTTTAAATGTATATTTTAGGAGATATCTCTTCATTTATTGATGGCATATGTTTATGGGGTATGTTTTTTAGCTGTTGTTTTTTTGCCAGTATGAGATCACTATTTTACTCCTTACATTATGGTTCTTTAGAGAAACAGAATCAACCAAGCATGTGACTATAAGGACTGTCAGATCCAAATCACTAGTGTAGATAAGTTAGGGAGATAGTCAGAGTTCTATTCAGACCTTCTGACGGGATGACACCTGCCCACATTAGGACAATCTTCTTCACCCAGAGTTTGCTAATTTAGTGTTCTGTTTTTATTACTTATTTGTTGTGTGTGTATTATATGTGTGCATATGTGGGGGTGCACATGTCCCACAGCGGGTGTGTGGAGGTCACATTTATCCTTGCCTCCCGTCTTGCTTGAGGCAGAGTCTCTCAGTCCCATTGTTTTTCAACACTCTGTCCTCCAGGCAAGCCAGTCCACACATTTCTGGGAAGTTCTGCCTACTTCTTGCCATAGTAGGCCCACGGGAATTATAGAATCCCACCATGGCTTCCAGATTTCGTAGTGGACCTGGGATCAGAAGCCAGGTCCTGAGTTGCACAGCAAGCACTTCACCACTGAGCCACTCCTCATCCCTTTTACTTCTCTCTCTCTTTTTTTTTTTTTTTTTTTTTTAGGTTGCCAAAGCTGCCCTTGAATTTGTAATCCTCCTGCCTCAGCCTCCTCCTAAGTAACTGAGATCACAGATTTGCACTTCCAGGTCCAACTTGGCACTTTCTAGAATTCTTTTTTTTTTTTTTTTTTTTTTTTGTCTTTTACACCTGTCACTTTTAAATAACATATCACTTGATCTAATTTAAAAAAATACATCCTGAGGTTCTCACTCTTGTGATTTATACCTTTAATTTACTCACAAATGCTATAATTTCTGATGGATTTAGATATGCCTGCCATCTTTTCAGGTTTTATTTTTGCCATGCCTTCTTTGTTACTTAAAGTTTGACAGATCAAATTTTCTTCTACTTCTTTGAAACATGTATTTTATTTTTATTCTTCAGGCAGATCCTACTGAAGACTATATTAGCCTTATCAGTATCGAAAGAGAAACCAGGGCTGAGAGATAGCTCAGCGGTTAGGTGTGCCTCTGCACAAGCGTGGGGGCCAGAGGGGGCCTGAGAGTGCCAGGGTTCAAGTCACCAGCTCCCATGTAAGACAGCTGGTCACCTGTGACGCCAGTGGCACAGAGTGTCAGAGACTCCAGCATCGTTAACAAACTCTGAGGTTAGTGGGAAGGAGACTGTGGCTGGAAACAAGACCGGGCAGAACAGAGATGAAGTGGTCTTCCTGGTATTCCACTTGGGCCTCCACAGGCAAGCAACCCCCCACCCCCGCAAGCAAGAGTATGAGGCACCGCAGGGGCATGTACACATGCACACACCACATTACACATGTGCGTGACTGCATGCGCCCACATGAGCAAAAGTAAATAAAAGATAAAATAAAATGTAGCAGCTTGTTACCTCTAAATTCTCTATCCATACCTCACTGTCTACCAGGTCTTTAATTCTAGACCATTCTGAGTAAGTTCCTTCTGGCATACCCAGAATTCTTTGTGCTGAAAGGGAAGCCATAGCTAGTTCACCACCTCATCTGAACCCAGAAGTCTTGGGCTTGATACGTGAAACATTCCGATGAATATATTTATTTATTTGACAGATAAAGGCTTATTTTATTTCAATGAGCTGTGTGACTGGCCACCAATGCCACTATCACAGGCACGAGGGACAAATATATTTATATAAATATATATTACATGCGGTAAAATAAGGAGTGTGCCTATGTGTGTACATGTGTGCATGTGTAAGTGGATGCATAGACATGTATTTCTTTTCTTTTATATGTTTTTACTTATTTGCACATGTGTGGGTATGCTAGGGCATCTTGCTGCTGCAAATGGATGCCAGACTCATTCACCACTTTTATGCAGCTGGCTTTCCATGGGTGCTAGGAAGTGAGCTGGGGTTCACAGGCTTTGCAAATAAGCCTCTTTAATGCACTGAGCTATCTCCCCAGCCCTCTTTGTCTCTTCCTTCTTTCCTTCCTTCCTTCCTTTTTGATATTTTGCACACATTTTAGGGACTCACCAAATGATAAATATTGCTTTAGGCCTTCAGAGAGTCATAGAAAAAAAATCTTTACTATCTTAATTCGGTAAAAATCAAGTGTCACCCTTTAATGCCAGCACTTGGGCGGCAGAGGTGGGAGGAATTCTATGAGTTTGAGGCCAGCCTGGGACTACAGAGTTCCAGTTAAGCCTGGGCTAGAGTGAGGCCCTATCCCAAAATAACAAGATAATGAAGTGTCTACCCTAATCACTATATACAAGAACAGATATGAATTACAGATACAGAATTTTTAAGAGGGAAATAACTTAGCTGGGGCTAAAATCATGAAAATCAAATAGAATGATATTTGAACAAAACCTTCATATTGATTAGAGACCAAGAGAGAGAGAGAGAGAGAATGGGAGTACCAGGACCTCTATCCACTGCAAACGAACTCCAGACACATGCCTCCCTTGTGCAGCTGGCTTAACTTGGGACCTGGAGAATTAAACCTGGGTCCTTAGGCTTCGCAGTCATGCACCTTAACTGTTAAGCCATCTCCCCAGCCCGATAATACAGATTTTTAACAGCTCAAGTTCGGTAAAGAAGGGCTAGAGGGATGGCTAAGCAATAAAGGTGCTTGCCTGTAAAGCCTAAGGACCCAGGTTCAACTCCCTAGTACCCACATAAGCCAGATGCACAAGGTGGTGCATGCGTCTGGAATTTGTTTGCAGTGGTTAGAGGCTTTGGCGTATCCATTCTCTCCCTCTCTATCTGCTTCTTTCTCTCTCTCAAATAAATATTTTTTAAAAAGATTGGTAAAGAATACATTTCCTATTTCCTATGAAGGACTCATCAAAGATTTTTTTAAAAAATCCAGATTGACCAGAAAAAAAAAATAAAAAGGCTAAAAACTAAGAGATTTGCAAGAATTAGTATAGAAATTCTTGGCTACGTGCATGTTATCATCATATTCTCTGCTGGCTACATGTCCATCTCTAACTCGATAACATGCTTTTATGTATATCATACAGAGTTCTGTAGTAACACTGTTTTTATCATTACTTTTTTTGTTTGTTTGTTTTTGTTTTTTCGAGGTAGGGTCTTGCTCTGGCCCAAGCTGACCTGGAATTCACTATGTAGTCTCAGTGTGGCCTCGAACTCACAGTGATCCTCCTACCTCTACCTCCCATGTGCTGGGATCAAAGGCGTGCACCACCACGCCTGGCTTCATTAACACTGTATTATCATTACTTTCTTAACATGATAACCACTAAGCCCTACTCCCTCATTTTCACTGAAGAGTCCACTAATGTTTGGTCCATAATCTCAGATGATGTCTTTAAGACCCCTTATTGAGCCAGCTAGCAAGATGTAATCTCTTGAGAAAAAGGACAACTCCAAATGCTCTAAAATAGATGTTTAGAGATTCCTTTTCCCTAATCATGCTGTTATTATCACAGAAAATGTTTAAGTTAGTCCAACTCAATTTTCTCTTTAGAAAGCTAAGCAGATTGAATAATGATTGGGGCTAATTAAATTATCTTTCTAGGCTTTTAATATAAGCCTATTATCCTCAAATACCAAGACAAATTCTTTCTGCCTATTTGAAAAAAAAAAAAAAAGCCTTCTGCATTGACTCTTTCCCAGAAGTGCTTTATCCCTACTGATATTGTGCTAATGGCGGTTCTGCATTTGTGGACCCCCATTTTCAGAAGTTACCTTTTCTTGACCCCTCATGATATAAGTTGTTCTAACTTGTCAATATTTTTAAATATTTAATTTATTTAATATTTTAATTATTATATAATAATTTAATATTTAATTTATTTAATATTTTCAGGGTTTTTTTTTTTGAGGTAGGGTCTTGCTCTAGCTCAGTCTGGCCTGGAATTCATTATGTTGTCTTAGGATGACCTCAAACTCACAGTGATCCTCCTACCTCTGCCTCCCAAGTGCTGGGATTAAAGGCATGCACCACCATGCCTGGCTGTTCTAACCTTTTTTTAAAAGTCTGTTTATTTATTGATTTATTTGAGAGAGAGGGAGTGCATGGGCATACCAGGGCCTCCAACCACTGCAGACAAACTCCAGATGGATGTACCACCTAGTGCATCTGGCTTATGTGGGTCCTAGGAAGTTGAACCTGGGTCCTTTGGCTTTATAGGAAAATGCCTTAACTGCTAAGCCAACCTTCTAGCCCCCTGTTCTAACTTGTTATTTAAACATGTTTTTCAGGGCTGGGGAGATCAATTAGTGTTTTAAGTCACTTACCTGCGAAACCTATAGACCCAGGCTTGAGTCCCCAGTAGCTACGTAAAGCCAGGTGCACAAAGTGGCACACAGACATCGGGAGTTCATTTGCAGCAACTAGAGGCCCTGGCATGCCCTTTGACTCTTTTCTTCCTTCCTTCCTTTCTTTTTTTCTTCCTTTTCTTCTTTCCTCTTTGCCCCTACTCCCTCTGTCTCTTTATGTCCAAGGCTTCATTTGGCTTGTTTTTTTTGTTTGTTTGGTTGGTTGGTTTGTGTGTGTGTGTGAGAGAGAGAGAAAATTGGCATGTCAGGGCCTCCAGCCACTGCAATCAAATTCTAGACACATGCACCCCCTTGTGAGCATGGCCAACCTTGCCCACTTGAGTCACCTTTTGTGCATCTGGCTTACATGGGATCTGGAGAGTCGAACGTGGGTCTTTAGGCTTCTTGGGTAAGTGTGTTAACTGCTAAGCCATCTCTGTAGCCCTTGGTTCGGTTTTTGAGTCAGGGTCATGTTACATTGCCCAGGCTGGTCTCAAGCTCCTGGTCTCAGATGATCCCTCTGCTTCTGCTTCAGCTTCCAAGTAGCTGGGACTGCAGACACTTGCTACTGTGCCTGGCTCACTTACAGGTTTTGCGTTTTTCATCTCTCCTTTCAGGAGGTATTGACTTTAACTGGTCAGTGATAAACTTTAAATATATATATGAGAGGTGGACAACTCTAGCAGTTTCTCAGCCATCTACTCCTCCTTCTGTTCTTTGTTTTGTCTACTGTTACAATCTTAAGGACGTTTACCAGTGCTCAGTTATATTTCTCACTATTAGGTCCTTTTTGGACCTCACTACAGACATTTTAACTGGCTATCCAATGACACATTCAACTCAGTTATGTAGAAAAACTACAGCCAATTTCAAGAAATTTCTCTGTGAAGACAGGAAGACATTAAAATCAAGCTGCTACCTAGAGCTTTTTTATTTTATTTTATTTTATTTTACTTATTTATTTGACAGTGACACAGAAAGAGACAGAGAGAGAGAGAGAGAGAGAGAGAGAATGGGCATGCCAGGGCCTCCAGCCACTGCAAATGAACTCCAAAGGCATGGGGCCCCTTGTGCATCTAGCTAATGTGGGTGGTGGGGAGAGGAGCCTTGAACCGGGGTTCTTAGGCTTCACAGGCAAGCGCTGAGCCAAGCTTTTTTAAAAACTTTTTTGTTTATTTATTTTTATTTGAGAGCAACTGACAAAAATAGAAAGAGAAAGAGAGAGAGAGAGAGAATGGGCATCCCAGGGCTTCCAGCCACTGCAAACGAACTCCAGACGCATGCACCTCCTTGTGCATCTGGCTAACGTGGGTCCTGGGGAAGCGAACCTCAAACCAGGGTCCTTAGGCTTCATAGGCAAGTGCTTAACCGCTAAGCCATTTCTCCAGCCCTGAACCGAGCTTTTGAAAGGGAAGGTTGCATCAGAAAATTATGGCCATGGTGAATTTGTGATTACTTATAAGATAAAATTGCATGAATAATTGAAATCCACAGGTTATCCTAATAAAATTTGACTTCCTTTTATGTCATTAGCTTTATTTCCTACCAGCTATTCCTATTTCCATAATTCACAATTCTCTCCCAAACTTTGGAAAGGTGGCAATACTAGGAAATTCACTGCTGTACTTAAGTGGACGTAAATCACATGTATCCGAATGAAGGATTATGGAGACTCTTATGAGAACACATCCATCTACCCAACACCGCACATCATTCAGGAACAAGACTGTTTACTCAGTTGATATATCAGAGCATAACCTTGTTCAAAGGGAAACATGAAAAAAAAAAAAAAAAACAATCATCTTCCAAATAAGAATCAGGTTGAAAGGCTGGGGAGGAGCGTGTAAGGCATGAGTGCCTGAGTTCAGATCCTCACCCAGACCCCACGTGAACTCTGACGGCAGAGCAGGTGACGGTAACCCCAGCACACCTGTGGGTAGACGCGCAGTGGAGACTGGAATCCCACGTGGAGGCAGACGAATCCGCAGGAAGCTCGTGGGCCGGCAAGCCTGGCTACTGGAGCGTCCTGCCTCAAATGAAGGGCCATTACTCAGAATGCTGTGCTGTGGCTCCCACAAGCACAGTTATATGTGGCCTATACACACCTGAGCTTATACACATGAACACACACACACAACTTACACATACCAAAATGAAAGGTTTGAGCCAGGCACGGTGGCGTACACCCTTAATCCCAGCACTCGCGTAGGAGGAGCTGTGTGAGTTCGAAGCCAGCCTGGGACTACATTGTGAATTCCAGGTCATCCTGGACCTTGAAACACGAAAGAAAGAAAGAGAGAAAGGAGAAAGAAAAAAAGTAATTTGAAAGAAGTATCAGAAATTCAAGACTAAGGAATAATAGAATATATCTGAGATAATACTGACTATCCATGGTCTGAACTACTTGAGATCAGAAATGTTCAGAATAGGGCTGGAGGGATGGCTTAGCAGTTAAGCGCTTGCCTGTGAAGCCTAAGGACCCACGTTAGCCAGATGCACAAGGGGGCACACGCATCTGGAGTTCGTTTGCAGTGGCTGGAGGCCCTGGCGCGCCCATTCTCTCTCTCCCTCTCTCCCTCCCTCTTTCTTTCTCTGCCTGTCACTCTCAAATAAATAAATGAAAATAAACAAAAACTAATTTAAAAAAAAGAAATGTTCAGAATACTTTCAGATTTGGGAGTATTTACATATATGATATATCTTGAGGGTAAGAGCCAACTCTAAAATAGAAATTTATGTATGCTTTTCATGGATTTTATATACATTAGGTTGAAGTTGTTTTGTTGTTGTTGTTGTTGTTGTTGTTGTTGTTGTTTTTTAGGTAGGGTCTCACTTTAGCTCGGGCTGACCTGGAATTCACTAGGCAGTCTCAGGGTGGCCTCAAACTCATGGCAGTCTTCCTGCCTCTGCCTCACCAGTGTTGGAATTAAAGGCATGGCCGCCACACCCAGCTGATGCTAGTGTTTTAACGCCAACCCATACATGAAGTTAAATGTGGAATTTTCCACTTGTGCACTTTGTAGGAATTCAACAATTCCAGATTTCAGAGCATTTCAGTTTTGGGAAGTTCAGAATAGTGATCTTCAAACTGTATAAAACAGGGCTTCGCAGAGTGTGCATCCTCCTGTCTACCCAGAGCAGCAGGAACGTCATCCGAACTAGTCAGAACCATTTCTTGAGCCCATCCCTGACCCACTAATTAGAAACTCTGGGGATAGCCCAGCAAGCCACATTTTCACAAGCCAGTAAGATGATGTTGGGGCATAGTAAAGTTTCAGGAACGATTGGGGATGTGAGGGCGATCTGGCTGTGACATCTGTCATCCCATTGATCGCCAGCGTTGGTTGAGCTGATCTGGCTGGTTAGGCGGGTGTCCCCTTTCTCCCTTGCTGCTCCATGTGGTTGGTGGAAGAGGACGACCTTCCCCGAATAGAGAAGGACTGGTCTTCGGTCAGGGGTACACGAGTAGCTGCGCCCCCCTGCTAGAGCCCCCAAACAAGCTCTCAAGGTCCATTTGCAGGAGAACGTAGGCTAGTCAAGCTTCCAGGACTCCAGACGCATCCAAATGAGGCACTGCATGTAGCAGTCTGCCTTTGTTTAAAAAAAAATGGTGTAAAATCTAGAGAGGGAAAAGTGTGTTCCAGGTAAAAATATGTCGCCTCCCTGGGCTATAGACTGATTTCAAGGCCAGCCTAGGTAACTTAGGGAGACCCCCCCACATCTCAAAATGAAAAGTAAAAAGATGGCTGGGGATATAGCTCGGTAGAGGAGCACTTGCCCAGCATGCACAGGGCCCTGAAGTCAATTCCCAGTCCCTCCAAAAAATATCCTTTATCATCATAAACAATTTATATTTCTCTAACTCTGGATAGTCATAGAGCTTGCCCTCTATAGCTAGTCTATAACTTTATAAAGTGAAAAGTACAAGATACAGTACAAGAAAAGCTGACATAGTGTCCTGCTACCAAATAATTTCTGAAACAAACCTGTCAGGTTTGCGGCATTACATTTTAGTCATCAGAGACCAATTCCAACGTGAAACCGTGGGCTGGAGAGATGGCTCAGCGATTAGTTGCTTGCCTGTAAAGCCTAAGGACCTGGGATCAGTTTCCCAGTAACCACATAAAGCCAGATGCACAAAGTAGCACATTCATCTGGAGTTCGTTTGAAGTGGCTAGAGGCCCTGGTGAGCCCCTTCTCTCCTCTGCCCCCACCTCTTTCTCGTTGTCTGTCAAATAAATTAATAAATAAATTTTAAAGGCAAAAACCAATGTGAAAACACACAGCATTACTAAATCTTTTCTGTACACTCCACTTCCTTGCATCCTCTCTCCAGGCCTGCCTATGGCCACAGTCATTGACACTGAACTTCTACTTCCAACGGTTCTTCTGCCCAGAATTTGTGGAATTATCATTGATGAACAGTGATTTTTTTTTAAATTTAATTTATTTATTTATTTGAGAGCGACAGACACAGAGAGAAAGACAGATAGATAGAGGGAGAGAGAGAGAATGGGCGCGCCAGGGCCTCCAGCCTCTGCAAACGAACTCCAGGCGCGTGCGCCCCCTTGTGCATCTGGCTAACGTGGGACCTGGGGAACCGAGCCTCGAACCGGGGTCCTTAGGCTTCACAGGCAAGCGCTTAACCGCTAAGCCATCTCTCCAGCCCAACAGTGATGTTTTTGAAACTAAGTAGCTCAAGAAATAAAGGGCTTCCCCATGTTGTTCAGCAGGGATGTGCAGTTCTGAAACGCAGAGTTACGTGTTTGTGTATTTCTAGGCTCGGTCACAGTTCCTCCTGTTTCATTCACCAGTACTTTAAAAAATATGTTTCGTGGAGTAAGATGAAGCCATTACGATAAAACATTTGCTGCTGCTGGGCTGGAGAGATGGCTTAGTGGTTAAGCGCTTGCCTGTGAAGCCTAAGGACCCTGGTTCGAGGCTCAGTTCCCCAGGTCCCACGTTAGCCAGATGCACAAGGGGACGCACACTTCTGGAGTTCGTTTGAAGTGGCTGGAAGCCCTGGCGCGCCCATTCTCTCTCTCTCCCTCTATCTGTCTTTCTCTCTATGTCTGTCGCTCTCAAATAAATAAAATAAAAAATGAACAAAAAAAAATTTAAAAAAAAAAAAAAAACATTTGCTGCTATGTAACAACAAAGATGTAAGATCCAGTCATAAAAATAATAGCATAGGCAGTTGATTACTGAAAAGTTCTTCAAAAATCTATAAATTTTTGAAGTCAGATTCCCTCTATTATACTAAATACTGGGGAGGGCAGTACACTGAATTAGAAACATATTGGAATCTGTCAAACCTGCAAGCTGTTTTACAATAAGTAAATAAGCAGCAACATCTGTGACCATTACACAGTAAACTGTTGTTTAATTTTGTAACATTGGGCGCCTTCACAACAATGATTTCTCATCATTGGCTCATCGTAGACTCACCCAGGGAGTTTTTAAAAGAACTAATGCCCAGGCTGTGCTCAAGAAAAACTACATAAGTATCAGGGTGTGAGAAAAAAAATTATCATTGTTTGTTAAAATCTGTTCAGTTATAGCCTGGAGAGATAGCTTAGTGGCTAAGGCACTTGCCTGTGAAGCCTAAGGACCCAGGTTTGATTCCCCAGGACCCACATAAGCCAGCTGCACAAGGTGGTGCATACATCTGGAGTTTGTTAGCAGTGGCTAGAGGCCCGGACATGCCCATGATCTTTCTATCTGCTTCTTGCTCTCTATCAAATAAATAAATAAATAAAATATTTTTTAAAAATTAAAAATTTGCCAGGCGTGGTGGCGCACGTCTTTAATCCCAGCACTTGGGAGGCAGAGGTAGGAGGATTGCCATGAGTTCGAGGCCACCCTGAGACTCCGTAGTGAATTCCAGGTCAGCCTTGACTAGAGTGAGACCCTACTTTAAATTATTTATTTATTTATTTATTTGAGAGCAACAGACACAGGGAGAAAGACAGATAGAGGGAGAGAGAGAATGGGCGCGCCAGGGCTTCCAGCCTCTGCAAACGAACTCCAGACGCGTGCGCCCCCTTGTGCATCTGGCTAATGTGGGACCTGGGGAACCGAGCCTGGAACCGGGGTCCTTAGGCTTCACAGGCAAGCGCTTAACCGCTAAGCCATCTCTCCAGCCCGAGACCCTACTTTAAAAAAAAAAAAAAATTAAAAATTTATTCAGTTAATTCCAGGGCTACCAAGCTTGAGAATTTGACTTGAGGTCCTTTTGTAGAGAGGATAAATTTGTTCTTGCTTTTATCTTTTGTTTTTGTTGTTGGTTTTTTTTCTTCCATATTCTTATTCTTTCCTTTTGTAATGGGAATGTTTATTCTGCTTATATTGGAAGCATAGAATCTGAGGACATGAATGAAGCCTTTGTCATTATTTATTATTGCTAGATTCCTAACTCACAAATATATTACATCATTCCATTTATTTAAAAACATTCAGTGGTCATACAATAAGTAAATCAAAGTGGATCAAAGAACTAAATATAAAAGCTAAAACTAAGAGCTAGGTGTGGTGGTACACACTTTTAATCCCAGCATCCCGTAGGAAGTCGGAGGATTGCTGTGAGTTCAAGGCCACCCTGAGACTACATAGTGAATTCCAGGTTAGCCTGAACTAGAACAAGACCCTACTTTGAAAACAATAACAACAACAACAAAAAGATGAAACTATAGAAACCATACAAACAGACATGATGGCGCACACCTATGATCCCAGTACACAGGAGACAGACGTAGGGAGTATCATAAGTTTAAAGACATCCTGGACCCTGGAACATGTAGCAAGAGTTTTGTCTTAAAAAGGCAAAAAATAAGGAAATAAGTAAAAAGGAAGGAAGGAAGAGCTTCATGGCATTGGGTTTGGTGATGATTTCTTGAGTGTGACACCAAAAAGCATACTCAACAAAATAAAAATAGGTATATTGGACTATATCAAAATTTAAAACTTCTCTTTGTCACACAACACATTCAATAGATTGAAAAAATGATGCATGATTTGAAAAAAATTTACAAATTGTATATCTGCTATAAATGTAAAGATAGATTTGGGGGGGGTTGAAATAGGGTCTTGCTCTACCCCAGGCTGACCTGGAATTCACTGTGTAGGCTCAGAGTAGCCTCACAGCAATTCTCCTACCTCTGCTGGGATTAAAGGCATGTGCCACCACACCCAGCTAGATTTTTGTTTTCCAAAGTAGGGTCTCGCTGTAGCACAAGCTGATCTGGATTTCACACTGTAGTTAGTTCCAAGCTGGCCCCAGACTCGTAGCAATGCTCTTAACTACCTCTTCTTCCTGAGTGCTGAGATTAAAGATGTGCATCACTATACCTGGCCTATTTTAGTTTTTCAAGATAGGATCTCACTCTAGTCCAGGCTGACCTGGAACTCACTATGTAGTCTCAGGGTGGCCTCGAACTCACAGTGATCCTCCTACCTCTGCCTCCCGAGTGCTGGGATTAAAGACATGTGCCACCACTCCCAGCATGTGCTATATTTAAAAAAAAAAAAAACTGTTACAACTTACTAAAAATTACAAAATAAGCAAAGCACTTAATTAGGTGTGCTGGGGGAGGATATCAAATGACTGACACACATGAAAAGATGCTCAGCATCAGTAATTATTAGGATAATGTCAATTCGTTTGAAAAGAGAGAGACTAGAGTGAGAATGGCACTGAGGGGGTTGGTTCCCTGCTCAGAAACAACCACCAACAGTACACAGAGGCCACGGTAGATATGGTAGAAAAGAGTCAGACTACATCTTGAGCTGGCAGCAGAACTTGGCAGAGTTGCCCCCATGGTACAAAGTACGAGACTTACAAGTTCATAAGGCTTGGAACAAGGCTCCAGAAATCCATGAAGGCCTATCAATGGGTGGCAGAGTCAGATTGCCTACATGGAGGCCCTGAGAGGCTATTATAGAAATCTGGAAAGGTACAGCCTAAATACGGTGGAGAGCCCATTGGATGTTGGAGATATCATTACTGCGAGACATCAACCAAGCTTTGGACAGGGAGTGGGTCCAGCCCAAGAGTAACACTGTGTGTGCTGCAGGCTGGCTGAACGGCAGGGATAGGCTTACTTAAGATTGTTGGGTGGGCTGGAGAGATGGTTTAGTGGTTAAGGTGCTTGCCTGCCAAGCCAAAGGACCTCAGTTCGATTCCCCAGGACCCACGTAAGCCAGATGCACAAAGTGGCGCATGCATCTGGAGTTCATTTGTAGTGGCTGGAGGCCCTGGCGTACCCATTCTCCCTCTCTCTCTGCCTCTCTCTCAAATAAATAAATAAACACAAATAAAATAAAATAAAATAATTAATTAAAAAAAAGATTGTTGGAGACAAGGTGATGCCACCATAAGCCTCAGGTACTTGACATGTTACTGCGCAATTGGGTGTTTGCCGTGCTGTGGTGAGGTTGGGTCTTGTTTTGATCTAGCCTTACTTTGTTATAATCCCATTCTTCCCTGTTGTAATGGGAATGTTTATTCCATAATATTATATATTGGGAGTATGTGACTTGTTTTTATGTTTTTGTTTTTGTTTTACTTTATAGAGGCTCTCAATTAAGAGTTTTTCTTGTCAGAATAGAGGACCCATATGCAAGTCCAGGAAGTTACAGCCACCTGATCTTTGACAAAAATGCCAAAAATACTCATTGGACAAAAGACATCTTCTTCAACAAATGTGCAGGGAAAACTGGATATCTGTATGTAGAAGGATGAAAAGAGATCCTTATCTCTCTCCATGCATAAGAATTAAGTCCAAATGGATTAAAGACCTTAATATCAGACCCAAAACTCTGAAAGTGATAGAGGAAAAATTAGGGGAAATGCTTCAACATATTGGCTTAGGCAATGACTTTCTGAATATAACCCCAGCTGCCCAGAAAATAAAACCATTTATCAACCACTGGGACCTCATGATGTAACAAAGATTTTGTACGGCAACGGACACTAGACAGAGCAAAGAGGCAACCTACAGAATGGGAGAAAATATTTGCCAGCTATACATCTGACAGAGGATTAATATACAGGATATATAAATAAATATTTAAAAAAACTAAATAAGAAATCAAACAACCCAATTAAATAATGGGCTACAGAACTAAATAGAGAGTTCTCAAAAGAAGAAATACAAATGGAATATAAGCATCTAAAAAATTCTACATCCTTAGTCATCAGGGAAATGCAGATTAAAACTATGCTGAGATTCCATCTCACTCCTGTCAGATTGGCTACCATCAAGAAAGCAAATAACAATAAATGTTGGTGAGGATGCAGACAGCTTCAGGTTCACTGAGATGAACTTGCAGACCAGGCACAGTTATGGAGGAAGGGATATTTATTGAAGCTTACAGATCCAGGGGAAGTTCCATAATGGCCAAAGGAGCTGGCCTGCCTTCACAGGTCCAAGCAGAGAGAGAGAGAAGCACAAGCCAAAAGCTAAAAGCCACAGCACACTTCAGGAACTCCTGCTAGGCACACTATGCATATCTTTACATTGAAATCTGAAACCCACCACCACACTTTAAGATCCACCCACTGACACTGCCTCCTGCCAGGTTGCTACAGATGCAAACTACAAACAAAAAACTGAATATATTGGGGGCCATCTATTCAAACCACCACACCTGCAAAGCCAAAGGACCTTGGTTCATTTCCCTAGGACCCACATAAGCCAGATGCAAAAGGGGGTATATGCATCTGGAGTGTGTATATAAACTTTTAGTTTTACAAGATGAAAAGAGTTCAGCAGATTGGTTGCACAGAACATTTTAATGCACTAATATTTCATATATATATATATATATCCACGTGTGTGTGTGTGTGTGTGTGTGTGTGTGTGTGTGTGTTGCTGGGATCTAATTCAGGGCATTATGTGAGGTAAGCAGCTCAACCACTGAACTATTTCCCCAAGACTTGGCTATATATACTTTAAGGTAATCAAAATAGCAAATTTCTGGGTATTTTACTTAAAGTGAATGTGTGTGTATACACACACACACACACACACACACACACATACATACACACACATATACATATATATATGTACATATATATGTACTTATATATGTACATATATACTTATATATGTATATATACAGTTTATATTATGTTAATACATTATATATTATATAACATATTTATATATAATATTTATATATAAATATATAATATATTAGATATTGACATATCTAATACACACACACATTCAGTGGCTTCTCTTTGCTGACAGCAGTAATTCCCAGTCTTTTTCTCACCAAGACGTACACAAAAATGGCCCCTGGCACAACCAGGCAAACGGGCAGTTATTCAGGAGTAGAGGGGACAAGCTGGGGTCTTTGACTGTGTCTGGCTCCACATAGTTGTCCAAAAGGCTGAAAGCATCAACCTGTTGGAATTTGAGTAACCCGTTCCCACACCTCCACTTTGAAATTTCTGCTCACACTCTTTAGCCTAGCCTGAAAACCTATTTAAAGCCAGGACCAACTGTGTCTTCGTAGGACTCTTTGAGTAGCAGAAAACTGAAATCCAAACACACAAGTTCTGTTTAAATTTTTAAAAAGCAAGTTTATTGACACACACCTAGGTAACTGGCTACAGGCAAGGATGTCTTGAGAGGTTCAAGTAATCATGCTGACTTATAGCAGTCTCTCATTTACAGCATGCCATGGGATGCCAGCTTCATTGTATAGCAAGTCTCTTAGTTAGTGATGTTTTACCATAAGCAGATCTGCATCGCAAATGCTTAGTATTTCTAGCATGAACATTTGAGTGCATGCCTCCTGACATGGAAGAGTTCCTCTAGGGAACGGGTCTCAACAGGTGGTCCCTCCTTGCTTCTCAAACTTGAATGTACTTACAAATCACCTGAGAGCTTGTTAAAATGCAGCTTCGGATGCTCTAGGCTATTGGTGGGCCTACCTTCAAATTTCTTAACAAGTTCCCAGATGACACCGAAGCTTGTGGGCCAAGGGCCACATTTTGAGTATCGAGGCAGAACTGTGCAGGAACACTTTTCATTATTGCTGTGACTGGGGACCCTCCCGGCAATTAGGGGTGCATGATGGGGCTGTTAAATCTCCCACAGTGTGCAAGAGAGGACTATATCATGAGGAACTGTACCAGCTAAAATACCAAGAGCTCACCCTTAAAGAAACAGTGTTCTTGTGCCTGATAGCATCCTCCGGTAAGGGGACACTGCAAGGGAAAGGAGTAAGACAGGCTGGGTACAGTGGCGTTCGCCTTTAATCCTGGTACTCGGGAGGCAGAGGTAGGAGGATCACCGAGAGTTCGAGGCCACCCTGAGACTACATAGTGAATTCCAGGTCAGCCTGAGCTAGAGCAAGACCCTACCTCAAAAAAAAAAAAAAAAAGACGTAAGAGAGGAACCACGCAGAGGCACAGCATGCAGGACATAAGGCACCACTGGGGTGGACAGCAGAGGTGGCAGGCAGAAGAGACAGGCCGCATGTTGAGGATTGGTTACAGTGAATGAAAAGTAAACAGTGAGTGAGTGAGTGGATACATTTGATCAAGCACTTACAAAGAGTGAAAGAAGAAGATTACAAAGAAGCCCACGGTGTTTGACAAAAGTTGTGGGACTCATCTCAACTTATGTCTTTAGACCAATGTATTTGTAAGATACGTATGGTTGTGTGTACATCTGCACCCATTCGCTACTCTCCCTTAGGAAAGCTAAAAGCAGAGCCAGGCATGGTGGTATACACCTCTAATCCCAGCGCTTGGGAGGCAGAGATAGGAGGACTGCTGTGAGTTTGAGGTCAGCCTGAGACTATAAAGTATGTTCCAGGACAGTCTGGGCTAGAGTCAGAGACCCTACCTCAAAACACCCAAACAAGAACAAAACAGCTAAAAGCAATCACACATACACACACACACACACACACACGGCCAAGAAGTACACCAAAGCCCCAGATCTCTGTTTCTAAATACTGCCCTGCACTGAAAGGAGCGTAGGGGTTGTTGGGAAAATGAATGCCCTGAACTAGTACTTCGAAGGCACAAGGTGAGCCTGGGATTTCTTGTGACGAAAAGTTAAGGAGTATTCAAAAATAATGGAAACATGTCAACAAAGCAGGAGCCATCTTTTAAGAAGTTCCCAGTAAATAAATCTGAATGTAAAAAAAATGAACTGAATATGAAAAAATATATACTGTTACATGTGTGATGAGACAGGAGCATCATTTAAGCCCAGGGACTCAAGACCACCCTGAGCAACAGAGAAAGAGCCCACTTTAGGGCTGGAGAGTTGGCTCAGCCACTAAGGCGCTTTGCCTGCAAAGCCTAAGAACCCGGGCTAGATTCCCCAGTAAAGATTCCCCACGTAAAGCCAGGTGCACCAGGACTTTCTGCCTTAGCAAAGGAACTGCAGACACATGCACCATTTTGTGCATCTGGATTTACGTGAATGTGGGTACAGGGGAAACAAACCCAGGCAGACTTTGCAAGCACACGCCTTTAGCCACTGAGCCACCACCTAGTCCCAATTCCACCTGATTTCAAATCTTCAGTTCAATCTTCAGATATATGTAATGCGGAGTAGCCATTTCCTTTCTGAGTTTTATGTGCATATTGTAGCGATGTAAGTGTCCGTGTGTATGGCTTAAGCAGGCGTTTTGAGGTATTCTGGATAAAATGTGGATTTGTTGTTTCTGTGGCAGAAGCATGCTGATTTCAGGTTAGACTCTGTCTCTGGTGCATGGTGTGCATGTTTGTGTGTACATGTGTATGTGTGGGCAGCCACATCTGTACAAGAGCATGTGCATGTATATAAGCATGTGTACGTGGAGGCCAGAGGACAAGGTTGGATGTCTTCCTCAATCAGTCTCCACCTTCGTTCTTGAGACAGAGGTTCTCCCTGAGCCTGGAGCTCCCGGATTCAGCTAGACTGGTGAGCCAGGTAGCCCCAGAGCCTCCTGGATCTCCCTCCCTGGCATTACAGTAGTGGTCTTATATGCAGGTGCTGCCACGTTGGCTTTTCCAAACCCAGGCCGTCAGGCTTACACAGCAAGCACTCTACTCTTTTACCAGCTGAGCCACATCCCAGCCCTCTCACATCCACTTTTGTTAGATGTTTGTACATGTAACCCGTTATACTGGGTTCTGAATATAAGCCAAAATGGTATGGCCTACGTTTCAGGAATATGTCACTACAGGGAAAGTCTCCAGTCCCTCACAGCCTGCATCCAAGCTCTGACTCAGGCACACACTTGCTATTCATATGACCTTGAGCAAATTACCACTGAGTCTCTCATCAGTAAAACTGGACAAGATTCGGTACCTCCTTGGGGTTGTTACAAGTGATTAATAGACAAAAAACACTTAGAGTAACTCCAAGCACAGATAAATATTCAATAAAATATTCTTACTACAAGAGCCAAATGGGGTGGGGGGGGGTTGTTTGTTTGATTGGTTGGTTGGTTGGTTTTTCAGGGCAGTGTCTTGTTCTAGCCCAGGCTGACTCCCTGGAACTCACTATGTAGTCTCAGGCTGGCCTTGAACACATAGCAATCCTTCTACCTCTGCCTCCCAAGTGCTGGGATTATACCCACCTTTGTTTTTTGTTTTGAAACAATGTCTTAAACCAAGGATGACCTTGACCTGCTCATGTTCTCAAGTGCTGTGATTACACGCATGTGCCACCATGCCTGGCCAGACAGTTTGGTTTGTTAATAAAGGTGTTTTATGGTGTCACATAGAAAGCCAAGGGAGCATCACATAGCTGTCCCTTGCAGAGGTAAAATTGCCTTCTGTTGAGAACCACTAGTTTAGGAGAACCAGTGACAGGAACCAATCATAAAAACGCATTTTATAGCTGTAAAAGGTACAAACAAAGACATACAGGACTGGAGAGATGGCTCGGTGGTTAAAGGCACTTGCTTGCAAAGCCGGACAGCCCAGGTTCAATTCCCCAGTATCCACTTAAAATCAGATGCTCAATGTATCTGAAGTTCAAGGCCCTGGCATGCCCATTCTCTCTCTCTCTCTCCCTCTCTCTTTTATTCTTTCTCATAAATAAATAAAAATATTTCTTAAAAAAGACATACAAATAGCATGTATCCATTCCTGTGAATTTTAAAAACACACAAAATAATACTAACTTTTTTTACATTTGACTTATGTATTTATTTGAGAGAGCGGGAGGGAGAGAGAGCGAATGGGCATGCCAGGGCCTCTAGCCACTGCAAACGAATTCCACACACATGCACCACCTTGTGCATCTGGCTTATGTGAGCGTTCACTGTTCCCTGGGCTCCATAGGCCTGTGTATGGAATGCTTGCACCTACACACACACATGCATACACCATACATCCAAATGCACACACACACACACACACACACACACACAGGCCACACAAACATGTGGCCAAGTAACCATCTGCATTCATGTTTGTGTTGTTCGTGTTAGAAATATTCTCCTTTAAAATTTTGGTTTTGTGTCTCTGCTTCCATCTAAACATTATTGTCCAATCCCTAGAGCCAATATTCAGAAATTTTTAAGTCAAGAGATTGGCTACTCACTGTTCTCACCAGATAATTTGATCATCATTGTCCAGTTGGCTCAAGTGGAAAAAATAATCATAACTTCCTGTCTACACAGTAATAATTTTTTCAAACATAGCCTGTCTTTCTAGAGGTAGTTATCTTGTGCTCTAATAGAATGTGGCAAATAAGAAATGTCTAGATAGCTGAGTGTGGTGGTGCACGCCTTTAATCCCAGCACTCAGAAGGCTGAGGTAGGAGGATTGCTGTGAGTTCAAGGCCAGCCCTCACAAAACCAAAAGCAAAAGAAGAAACATCAAGCTAATCACAGTACTTTCTCTTCACAGTCAGAAAGAGCCCGTGCTATAATTTAATTGTCTCCTGCACACAACACACATTTACACATAACAAAATAACCAGAAAAAGTGGAGCAGCTGGGTGTGGTAATCCCAGCACTCGGGAGGCAGAGGTAGGAGGATCACCATGAGTTCGAGACCACCCTGAGACTACAGAGTGAATTCCAGGTCAATCTGGGCTAGAGTGAGACCCTACCTCAAAAAACCACAAAAAAAAAAAGAAAGAAAGAAAGAAAGAAAAAGTGGAGCAAGCTTCATGGTGCTTGTAACTTCTTTTTATTGTGTTCTCTTACTCTCTACAATCTACGTAGATATTGATTTTATACTAAGTAAAAGGAAGCTATTATGATTTTTTCTGTTTTTTCCTGATGTGGGTAAATATATATAACCTAAAAGTTTACCATGTAGCCTTTTTTTATTTTTTATTTTTTTGGTTTTTCGAGGTAGGGTTTCACTCTAGCCCAGGCTGACCTGGAATTCACTATGGAGTCTTAGGGTGGCCTCGAACTCACGGCAATCCTCCTTCCTCTGCCTCCTGAGTGCTGGGATTAAAGGCATGCACCACCACACCCAGCATCCATGTAGCCACTTTTAATTGTTATTTTATTTTTGAGAGAGAGACAAAGAGAGAATGGGCGCTCCAGGGCCTTTCAGCCTCTGTGAACGAACTCCAGATGCGTGCTCCCCCTTGTGGCCCACGATCAACATTGCATGCTTGCATCACTTTTGCGTCTGGCTTACCTGGGACCTGGAGATTCAAACACGCATTCTTAGGCTTCACAGGCAAGCGCCTTAACTGCCAAGCCATCTCTCCAGCCCCATGTAGCCATTTTTAATTATACCATCCTGTGAAAAGTGCATGCATCTTGTTGAATAACTGTCGCCACCTCCACCTCTAGAGCGTTTCCATCTTCCCCAGTTGAAATCCTGCAGCCTTTAATCACCAACTTGCCCTTCCTTCCTCCCCTCAGCTCTTGGCAACCACAGTGCTACTTTGTCTCTATGAATTTGACTAAGAATCCTACAGTGTTTGTCTTTTTGTGACTGGTTGATTTCACTTAGAAAATGTCTTCAAGGCCCATCTTTGTTGGAGCATATGTCGAAGCTTTTAAGATTGTTTTCTGAAAGGGTATGTGTGAGCGTTTGCCTCCCGAAAGGCAATTTACAGTGACCAGCATGCTCCTGGTTGTGGTAAGATGTATTTATCTGAAAGAAAGTTGAAGACCGGGAGAGCTCTGTCTGCTGCAATGCGTTTCCACAGGGGAAATATTCTTTGCTTGTTTTCATTGAACCCAGGAGTCTCCAAATTGATACAATGGTAAGTAATCATTATTTCTTACAGGAAATTTCAGTCTTGCAGGTGTATTCAAGTCAAGTACAAATTTCCTGATGGCTTTGGTGGGGGCAGCTGTGAAAACTGCTTAACTAGAAAGCCATCAGGTGTCCACTTGAGCCTATTCTCTGCTCTCTGTGTTCGGAGGGACATGGTGACCACATGAGTCAAAACTGGACGGCTCAAAACGGAGCAGGGTGTGACTCGGGATCTGAGCCCCTTTCTTCTATTTGGTTTTACTTTGTTATGACAACTTGGCGCCTTCTGCATTGGCACTCACCAGAGGACCAGCTTCATTTCCCTTCTCGTCATTAGCAGAACAGAACTTTCTCAAGTAAGGATTCATGGCTTCTCATTTATATCTAGTCCCATAGGCAGTTGCCCATGAATACTCAGGAGATGGTCTTGAGAGGGTTGGGTGTTAATTTATTTTTGGTTGATTGGCTGATTATGCTGCCACTCAGTGGCAGGATGAAGAAATGCATGTCTCTGGAAAGAGATCTCATACTCTTCCTCTCTCCCTCCCTCCCCTCCTCCCCCTCCAGCCAGATCCAATAATCTTACTTCCACCTTCCCAGACCTGGGATTACAAATATGCCCCGCCATGCCTGGCATTTTATGTGGGCAAGGAAGCCCTTCCCCAGACCCTGGAACAAGAGTCTTCCTTTTGCCTGCAGATGTACCTTTGGGATCTCTTAAGTGTGTTCTCCCCATTGACACTTTAAAACATCTATCAGAAGTGCTGGAGGGGCAGCTCCGTGACAGAGTGCCGGTGAGCATGCCTGGGGCCCCAGGTTCAAGCATCAGAACCAAAATAAACGAAATTAAAACTTTGGGCTGGAGAGATTGCTCAGTGGTTAAGGCCCTTGCATGCAAAGCGTAACAACCCAGGTTTGATTCCCCAGTATCCACATAAAGCCAGATGCACAAAGTCCATCTACAGTGGCTGGAGGCCCTGGTGCACCCCTTTTTTCTCTCCTTGCAAATAAATATTTTTAAAAGAAATAGTTTGGGCCTGGAGAGTTGGCTTAGTGGTTAAACGCTTGCCTGTGAAGCCTAAGGACTCTGGTTTGAGGTTCAATTCCCCAGGACCCACATAAACCAGATGCCCAAGGTGGCGCATATATCTGGAGTTTGTTTGCAGTGGCTGGAGGCCCTTGTGCGCCCATTCTCTCCCCCCCCCTTCCCTATCTGCCTCTTTCTCTCTTTGTCACTCTCAAATAAAAATAAAAAAAAAATTCTTTTAAAGAAGTAGTCTGGGCTGGAGAGATGGCTTAGTGGTTCAGCGCTTGCCTGTGAAGCCTAAGGAACCTGGTTCAAGGCTCAGTTCCCCAGGACCTATGTTAGCCAGATGCACAAGGGGGCACACACATCTGGAGTTCGTTTGCAGTGGCTAAAGGCCCTGGTGCACCCATTCTCTCCATCTATCTATCTATCTATCTATCTATCTATCTATCTATCTATCTATCTATCTCTATCTCCCTCTTTCTCTGTCTGTTGCTCTCAAATAAAATAAATAAATAAATAAACAAAGTTTTAAAAAAAGAAGTAGTTTGCTAAATTATTACTAAGTTATTGCCTAATATTTAAAATAAAAACCAAGGAAGTACTGTTTCATGCTCCAAAAGCACTTACTGTGATTTTTTATTTACTTATTCAAGAGAGTCAGAAAGAGAGAATGGGCGCACCAGGGCCTCCAGCCACTGCAAATGAACTCCAGAGCATGCGCCCCCTTGTGCATCTGGCTTACATGGGCCCTGGGGAATCGAACCAGGGTCCTTTGGCTTTGCAGGCAAACTCCTTAACTGCTAAGCCATCCCTCTAGCCCACTTGCTATGATATTTTTACCATTGCTTTTGAAAACTTAAAATTATTTTATCATTGATAAAATAATTGAACTTGATAGATTTTGGTGTGCATTAGAACATTCTCCATCCAAACTGTGATGAGAGACATGGTTTTACATTTTTAATCTTGAAAGGATATTGTAACATTTGTCTTTAATAGTTACCAATTACTGTGCTTTTTGTTACCTTTTCTTTCACTTAAACTTTTTTTTTGGCCGGGGATGGGGGGGTGGCAGTGGTGGTGCTGAGATAGAGACTCACTCTACCCAGACTGACCCATGTAGTCTCAGGCTGGCCTTGAACTCACGGCGATCCTCCTACCTCTGCCTCCTGAGTGCTGGGATTAAAGGCGTGTGCCACCATGCCTGGCTCACTTAAGCATTTTTGAAAGTCAAGATATTAGAAGAAGTTTTTCTACAATACAAACTTTTCAAGTAGTCTTATTCAGGAGATTTGTAATCATTAGGCTGAGAATTTTAACTTACTTCATGATGCTACAGAAATTAAGATGTTACGTTACTGCTTTTCCAAGCCGAGCTGCTGACATCTTCTAAGTCTCATGCGAAATTGGGAGGACAGTGTAAGCCGGAAGCTTCTAGAAAGCGTTCATGTAACATGGAAGACACAACCAATCACAGTTCTCCATTTTATAGAGCCTCATGGTATTCTCTGACACAGAAGAGTAAAGACGCATCAGGACATCCCAAGATTAAACTCAAGGGGCTAGGAATATGTCTCAGCAGTTAAAGGCATTTGCTTGCAAAGCCTGCTGGCCTAGGGTGCAATTTCCCAGCCACTCATGTGAAGCCAGTCAGGCATTCGTTTACAATGGCAAGAGACCCTGATGCATGTGCATGCACACGCACCACACACACACACACACACACACACACACAATAAATAATTTAAAATTTTAAAAATAAATTCAAAACAGAATACACAGATGTTTAAAGATATATAACATTTGTCAAATACATATTAAAAAGTTTTGAGCAGGGCATGGTAGCGCATGCCTTTAATCCCAGCACTCCGGAGGCAGAGGTAGGAGGATTGCTGTGAGTTTGAGGCCACCATGTGACTACATAGTGAATTCCAGGTCAGCCTGAGCTAGAGCATGACCCTAACTCAAAAAAAAAAAAAAAAAGAATTTTGGGATGGCTAGAAAATGATTTTTTTTAATATGAATATACAAAGGCATGTAAATGACTTTTGTTTCCTCACAAGATGGACTAACACAGGAACTAAATTTATACTCCTATCAGAAACATTCCCCAGTTATCAAGGCAATGGACATGGGAGAATGATCCCTGGGGACAGGGGACAAGCAAAGGGAACCTAGGTTTGCTGCTGCTCACTGCTGAGGTGGGTGGGGTGTTTTGACTTAGGTGACCCCCATAAACTTAAATATTTGAATGCTTGTCTCCCCAGCTGATGGGAATTGGAAATTAACCCCTCCTGGAGGCAGTGTATTGCTGGGAATGGGTCTATGGGTGTCATAGCCAGTCTTCCCATGCCAGTGTTTGGCACACTCTTGTATTGCTGTTGTCACCTGATGTTGGCGAGAGGGTGGTGTCCACCCTCTGCTCATGTAATCTTTTTCTCTGTCATTGTGGAGCTTCCCCTTGAACCGGCAAGCCAAAATAAACCTTTTTTTCCCACAAGCTGCTCTTGGATAGGTGATTTCTGCCAGCAAATGTGAACCTGACTGCAACAGTAAGTTGGTACTGAGAGTGGAGTCACTGCTAGACATCTGATTGTGTTGCTTTGGCCTTTTGGAGCTGATTTTCAAGAGGAATGTGGAAGGATTTGAAACCTTAGCCTAAGAGATGCCTTGCAGTGCTGTAAGTACAGCTAGATGGACTATCCTGGTCAGAGTTGAAAGACCTGAATGCAGTAAGAACTATGGACTGTGAGGTTTAGCCTGTGAGGGTAAGAAAGAGCTTTGCCTGGACTGGGCTAGAAGCAGTTTGTGTGAGAGGCTTGCTGTTATTTATGCCTGTGTCCTGAGAATTTGTGCAAGGTTGCTTTGCATCGATATGGACTGGTGTGAGTAGAGGGATATGGCACAGAAATTAAATACTTGGGCTGAAACTTCTGCCCATTCAGCTGCAATTATATGAGAGATTACAACCTTTAGGATTGGGCCAGCTAACCTTCATTGGGGCAACAGGAAGAATGCAGACTCTTTAGAAGAAGTCTGAGTACTCAAGGAGTGTCCTGTTCTTCAAAGTCTGCTTTTTCCCCTTGGATTAACAAATTGGCACCCTATCTGGTATTGTGGAGTATAAGAAATACAGGAAAGAGAGGGTCATTAAATTTTCAACACAGTCTTGTGTTTTGGAAACGGCCATGGGCAGTGTGAAGCAGGTTTGCTGGATGTCTGCATGGAGACCACATGGGACCATAAGGATGAACTATAGGTCGCAGTGGAAACCCAGTGGAGATGCCGGAACTAGGAGATGTCTGCCAAGGAGAGCTGCCGGCCCTGATGAAGTTTTCCAGGACTGTATAGCCTAGCAGGAGGGGAGCAATGGGAACTCCAGAGACTTGTTGCTGGTTAGAATTATCCAGACTTGGAGACTTTTCACTGAACAGAATTATAGGACTTGGAATTACAGAGTTTGATGTTTGCCCTGTTTAAATCTTGTATTGGGCCGGGCATGGTTGCACACGCCTTTAATCCCAGTTCTCAGGAAGCAGAGGTAGGAGGATCACTGAGAGTTCAAGGCCACCTGAGAGACTACATAGTGAATTCCAGGACAGCCTGAGCTAGAGTGAGACTCTATCTCAAAAAAAACAGAAAAAAAAAATCTTGTGTTGGTTGAATATTTCCTTGCTATGCTCAATGCCATCTTTTGCAGTGACTTTATTCTATGCCATTATGGGGTTTTGTTTTGTTTTGTTTTATGCCTTAATTAAAAGACCTTGAATTATGGGGATGTTTGAAAATCATTAAGATTGATAAAAACTACGGGGACTTTTAAAGTTGGACTGAATGCATTGCATTTTACATCATGGATGGTTATCAGTTTATGGGGTCTAGGGGCAGAATGTGGTAGTTGATTCAGATGTCTCTCATAAACTCAAAATATTCTGAACGCTAGTCTTCCCAGCTGATGGCAATTGGAAATTAACACCTCCTGCAGGTGGTGTATTGGGGGGCGGTGGGCTTATGGGTATTATAGCCAGTTTCTCCAAGCCAGTATTTGGCAGACTCTCCTATTCCTGTTGCCCACCTGATATTGGCCAGGGGGTGACGTCCACCCTCTGCTCATGCCATCATTTTCCTTTGCCATCATGGAGCTGTCCCTTGAGTCTGTAAGCCAAAATAAACCCTTTTCCCCCCAAATCTTCTCTTGGTTGGGTGATTTCTGCCAGCAGTGTGAACCTGACTGCAACAGTAGGGGGAAGGGATATTCTAGGAGCAGGCAGGTCAGTGCAGATCCTTATGGGGAACAGGTTCATTAACCCCCAGAGCTCAGGGAATACCAAGGAAGATGGGACAGAAAGAATGTAAGGGCTGCAGAGATGGCTTAGTGGTTAAGGCACTTGCCTGTGAACCCTAAGGACCCATGTTTGACTCTCCAGGTCCCATGTAAGCCAGACGCACAAAGATGAGGCAAATGCAAGGTCAAACATGTCCACTAGGTGGCACAAGCATCTGGAGTTCAGTAACAGTGGCTGAGGCCCTGGCATGCCAGTTGTCTCTACCCCCCCCCCAAAAAAAAGTTTTTAAAGGAATGTAAGAGCTGGAGGATGGGGAGGAGTGCTGTGGAATTCTGACTTCCAGACATGATGAGACCATTGCAGTCATGGACTCATACCCATGTGGTTACCTACAAGACCTACATACTTACACACACACAAATACATATAAATGTCAAAAACGAAAAAGCCAGCCAGGCATGCTGGTGTACACCTTTAATCCCAACACTCAAGAAGCAGAGGTAGGAGGATTGCTGTGAGTTCAAGACCAGCCTGAGACTACATAGTGAATTTCAGGTCAGCCTGGACTAGAGTGTGAGACCCTACCTCAAAATAAATAAATAAATAAACACTATAGCATTAAGTAGCTTAAAAGGCCATATTTCTGTTGGCAAAATTGAGTAAGTAGTCTAAAGCCTTCCTAAAACAAAACTTCAAGACTCCACTGGCTTTCCTGGTGAATTCTACCCAACATATAAGGAAAATATAACAGCAGTTATAAACATATTTACCAAAAAACTTGAGGAGGAAGAATTTCCTGGCTTGTTCCACAAGGGTAACATTTTCATGAGACCAAAAGCAAATAAACACATTACCAAAAAGTGCCAAATACTACACATTCATGTGAGCACAAAAATTCTAAACAAAACCTTACAATAACCACTACACTCACAGCAACTGTGGTTTCTTGTAGAAGGTTGAACCCTTCAAAATTTCATCATGGATGGGAGAGAGTTGCCCATGAGGTCTCATCCCTCCAGAAGAAGCCACTGGTGGCTAATGTTTGCTAGGGGAGGGGTAATTACACTCTTCATTGGTTTAGTCACCGGTAGTCGCCCATGCTCCTGTTAAGAACCCCACCCTTGCTCAGGCAAGCAGCCCTAATTAAACTGAGTCATGCATATACACACACACAGAAAGAACAAAAGGAAGGGAGGGAGGGAGAGAGAGAGGAAGGAAGGAAGAATGAAAGGAAAAAAGGAAGGAAGGAAGGAAGGAAGGAAGGAAGGAAGGAAGGAAGGAAGGAAGGAAGGAAGGAAAGAAGGAGAGGGAGGGAGGGAGGGAGGGAGGGAGGGAGGGAGGAAGGAAGGAAGGAAGGAAGGAAGGAAGGAAGGAAGGAAGGAAGGAAGGAAGGAAGGAAGGAAGGAAGGAAGGAAGGGAGGGAGGGAGGGAGGAAGGGGATAGAAATGACGGTAGGAGGACTAGTCAGGAAGAAGATGGGGCTGAGCAGGAGTGGAAGGAGGATAAGACAGGGAACTAGGGCAAGATAAATATATTCAAAATATATTATATACATGTATGAACTTATCGAAAAAGAAAATGTTTTTAAAAATCCAACAATAGCCAGCTATGGTGGTAAATGCATTTAATCCCAGCACTTGGGAAGCTGAGGTAGGAGAATCACTGCGAGTTCAAGGCCACCCTGAGACTACAGAGGGAATTCCAGGTCAGCCTGGGCTAGGGCGAGACCCAACCTTGAAAACAACAACAAAAATCCAATAATACACAATACATCATATCCTCAGTTTTGCTTTCCAGACTTTTGGTTATTTTCAATTAATTGGGGTCCCAGAATTTTTTGGAAAATTACAGAAATAAGTATTTCATAAGTTTTTAATTTAAATTTAATTTATTTATTTGAGAGAGAGAGAACGGGCACAAAATTTTATTAGAGTATATTTTCATAACTTTTCTATTTTATTACTGTTGCTATTCATTGTTCACTGTGCCTAGCTCATAAATTAACCTTTATCAGAAGTATGTGTGTACAGGAAAAAGAGCAGAGAATATGCAGGTACCTCTTGGCTTACGATGGGATTGTATCCCAGTAAACCTATTGTAAGCTGAAGGTATAAACCAGAATGCATTTTATACGCCTAGCTTTCAAAACGTCATAGTTTAACAAGGCAGTAGATGACAGAGAACTGCCCAGAATCTCAAGAGAGTATCAGATTGCCATCACTGTGCCAGGCACAGATCAAACTTCAGAGATTATTGGACTGGAGAGATGGCTTAGCTGTTATGGCATTTGCCTGCAAAGCCAAAGGATCCCAGTTCAATTCTCCAGGACCCACGTAAGCCAGATGCACAAGGGGACGCATGCATCTGGAGTTTTCAGTGGCTGAAGGTCTTAACATGCCCATTCTCTTTCTCTCTCTCTCTTTCTCCCTCCCTCCCTTCCTTTTTCTCTCTCTCAAATAAATAAATTAATTAAATACTTAAAAAAAAAAACCATGTGTTTAGCCAGGCATGGTGGCACACGCCTTTAATCCCAGCACTTGGGAGGCAGAGGTAGGAGAATCACTGCGAGTTCCAGGCCACCCTGAGACTCCATAGTAAATTCCAGGTCAGTCCGGGCTAGAGTGAGACCCTACCTCAGGAAAATCAAAAAAAAAAAAAAAAAAAAAAAAAAAAGCTGTATCTAGCATCACACTTAATGGTGAAAGACTAAATTAGTCAAGATAGCACACACCTATGATCCCAGCACCCAGGACACAGAGGCAAAGGCGATCACAAGTTCTAGGCCAACCTGGGCTACATAGTGAGACCCTATCTCAAAAAAAGAGTGCTGGAGAGATGGTGTGATGGTTAGGGCACTTGCCTGCAAAGCCTAAGGACCCGTGTTCGACTCCTCAGTGCCTATGTGAAACCCGATGCACAGGAAGGTGGAACACGCATCTGGAGTTCGTTTGCAGTGCGTGGAGGCTCTGGTGTACCCATTCTGTCTCTCTCCTTTCTCAAATAAGTGAATAAAATATTTTTTTAAAAAAAGAAACAGGGCTGGAGAGATGGCTTAGCGGTTAAACGCTTGCCTGTGAAGCCTAAGGACCCCGGTTCGAGGTTCGATTCCCCAGGACCCACATTAGCCAGATGCACAAGGGGGCGCATGCATCTGGAGTTCGTTTGCAGTGGCTGGAAGCCCTGTTGCACCCATTCTCTCTCTATCTGCCTCTTTCTGTGTCTGTCACTGTCAAATAAATAAATAAAAATAAACAAAAAATTTTGAAAAAAAAAGAAACAAGACAAATAATGGTGAAACACTGAACGCATTCCCCTTAAAATCAAGAATAAGGCATGGGTGTCACTATCCAACACTGGTCACCATTGCGTTACAACATTAAGAATAAAAGACGTTAAGAATAAAAGACAATGTAATCACTATGTAGACAAGCAAACAAAATCTACAAGAAAAGCATTCATTCTAACAAATGAGTTTAGCAGGGTTGTTGGGTGTGAGATCTATATGCAAAAATCAATACTACAGATTTTTTTGATAAATCTATTTGATCACTTCTTAGTAAGATACCATATTGGTAAATGCATATCATTATACCATTTGTCGAAATCCATAGAATGCATCACACAGGTAGAACTCTAGTACATGGGCTTCAATAATAATGTATCAACATTAGTTTATTAATGGTTGTTACCAATTAATATGCAAGATAAAAAAAAGATGGTTATAGTGAGGGTTTGTGAGTTTTGCTTGCTTATTTATTTATTTATTTATTTAAGAGTGAAAGACAAAAAAAAAAAAAAAAGAGGCAGAGATTAAGAGAGAGAATGGGCTCACCAGGGCCTCCGGCCACTGCAAACGAACTCCAGATGCATGTGCCCCCTTGTGCATCTGGCTAACATGGGTCCTGGGGAATCGAGCCTCAAACTGAGGTCCTTAGGCTTCACAGGCAAGTGTTTAACCACCAAGCCATCTCTCCAGCCTAGTTTGTGGGATTTGAAATCATCTAGAATTAGTCATTCCAATTTGTTTGTTTGGTTTTTGGCTTTCTTTTTTCAAGGTAAGGTCTCACTCTATAAACCAAACAATGCTCAAAAAAATCCAATTTTTATTTTTAAAATAATTTAATTAAAATTACAATTAAATAAATTATATCAATTTCCCCAAATTGATTTCTAGGTTCAATGCCATTCTAGTTAAACTCCATATTTTTTTTTTTTTAGAATTGACAAGGTGAGTCTAAAATTCATATGGACATGTTAAATATCTAGACAAAAAAAAAAAAAAAAACTGAAGAGCCAGTTATGGTGGTGGCATGCCTTTAATCCCAACACTTGGGAGGCAGAGGTAGGAAGATTTGAGGCCACCCTGAGACCACAGAGTAAATTCCAGGTCATCCTGGGCTACCATGAGAACCTTCCTTGTAAAAAACAAAACCAAAACAAGCTGTAATGATTAACTACTTGATTTCAATACTCACTATGAAATATTCAAAATAAATACTGCTGGGAAAGAATAGATCCACACCCTTTCTGTATTTCCTTTGAAAAATTGATAAAGATTCTGATACAGCAATTCAGTTTTAATAATAATAAGGATAGGGGCTGGAGAGATGGCTCAGAGGTTTAGGCACCTAAATCCCAACCACCCAGGTTTGATTCCCCAGAACCCATATAAAGCCAGATGTGAGCTGGAGGGATTGCTTAGTGGTTAAGGTGCTTGCCTGAAAAGCCAAAGGACCCAGGTTTGATTCCCCAGGATCCATGTAATCCAGATGTATAAGGTGGCACATGTGTCTGGAGCTCATTTGCAGTGGCTGGAGTTCCTGGTGTGCCCATTCTCTCACTCGCTCTCTCTGTCTGCTTCTTTCTCTCTGTCCAATAAAAAATAAAATATTTTTTTTAAGCCAGATATACAAAGTGGCACATCCATCTGGAGTTCATTTGCAGTGGCTGGAGGCCCTGGCACACCCATTTTCTGTCTCTTTTCTCTCTCTCCGCTTACAAATAAATAATAAATAAAAATATTTGAGGGAATTAACATGGGATTTTTTTATAATCATGGAAAATGCTAATAAAAATTAAAAAAAATATTTAAAAACATAATAACAAGGATATAATCCAGACACACTGTCAGGATCACAAATCTCCTCCACACCAAAGCTTATAAACTGGTGATCTTATCCTGTGGCAACTGTTAGAATGTGATCACGGTGGGGCTTAAGGAAAGGAAGTTAAGTCATTGAGCACACAGTCCTTAAGAGATACTAAGATTCCAGCCACTCCTCTCCTTTCCTCTTCTCCCCTTCCCTCCTCTTCCTCTTCCTCTTCCCCTTCCTTCCTTCCTTCCTTCCTTCCTTCCTTCCTTCCTTCCTTCCTTTCTTCCTTTCTCTTTCTCTCCCCTTCCCAGCCACTATGAGGTAAGCAACTTTGCTCTACAACATGTTGCCCATCATAATGTTCTACCTACCACCCACATAAAACAATGAGAACAAAACACCACGGACTGACACCTCAGAAACAGTCACCCAAACTCTTTCCCCCCTTGAACTTGATTTTCTTTGGTATTTTGACAGAAATCTGAGTAACACAAGCATACAAGAACAATTAAAATACTCCTTTTATTCATTATTCTTAATGGAAAAGAATCTGAAAAATAAATGTTAAACAATAGGAGATGGGACTGGAGAGATGGCTTAGCAGGTAAGGCGCATGCCTGCAAAGCCTAAGGACCCATATTTGTTTCCCCAAGTCCCACATAAGCCAGATGTGCATGGTGGTGCATGCGCCTGGAGTTCATTTGCAGGGTGTTGCAGTCAGGTTTGCATTGCTGGCAGAAATCACCTGACCAAGAGCAGCTTGTGGGAAAAGAGATTTATTTTGGCATACAGACTTGAGGGAAGCTCCATGATGGCAGGGGGCAACGATGGCATGAGCAGAGGGTGGACATCCCCTGGCCAACAACAGGAGAGTGTGCCAAACACTGGCAAGGGGACACTGGCTATAATACCCATAAGTCTGCCCCCAACAATACACTGCCTCCAAAAGGTGTTAACTCCCAATTCCCCATCAGATGGGAACGTAGAATTCAGAATATTTAAGTTTATGGAGGACACCTGAATCAAACCACCACACAGGGGCTGGAGGCCTTGAAGTACCCATTCTCACTCACTGTCTCTCCCTCTCTCGGTCCCTAATAAATGAATAAAAAATTTTTAAAAATAGGAGATGACTAAAGAAGTTATAGAATACATTTACAATAGGTAGGTATGTATCCTAGCCATCCAAAATCATACATGTAATGACATGGGGGAAAGTTCAATTGATATGTGGAAATTTAGCAAGTCACAATACAATTGGTTCCTACTTTTGGTTTTAAAAATTATCTCCTCTATGGGGCTGGAGAGATGGCTCAGGGATAGGAGAGATAAGAGCATTTGCCCAGCAAGCATGAGGGCTGGAGAGGGCCTGAGACATCCTGAGTTCTAGCCCCAGCATGTAAACAGTTGGGCATGGCCATGCACATCTGGAACCCCAGTCCCATGGGAGCTGGTATGGGGAAACCTCTGGGGCTTACCAGTCAGCCTGACCAAAATAGGAGGTCCGGGGCTGGAGAGATGGCTTAGTGGTTAAGCGCTTGCCTGTGGAGCCTGAGGGCCCCAGTTCAAGGCTCTATTCCCCCGGACCCATGTTAGCCAGATGCACAAAGGGCGCATGCGTCTGGAGCTCGTTTGTAGCGGCCGGAGGCCCTGGCGCGCCTATTCTCTCTCTCTCTCTCTCTCTGCTTGCTACCTGTCACTTTCAAATAAATAAATACCAAAAAAAAAAAAAAAAGTAGGTCCAGGTTCCATGAGAGACTCCATCTCAGGGCAATAGGCAAGTGAACAATATCTGAGAACACCCAGCATTCTCCTTTGGCCTCTGTACACACATCCGCAGGGACGGTGCATCCACACATACATGTGTCTACATCTCACACTTAGACACCACACAAACACACAATCTGCTTTGCTTTCTGATTTCTGATTTCTGTCCATGAGTTCCCACCACCGTGACATTCTGCCCATGTGCATGGTGCCGAGTGACCACGGACTGAACCCCGTGGGATGGCAGGACAACCTGACTGTCTCCTGACAGCATGCAATGTGACATATGCGGCATCATCCAGCACATGAGACTACCAAAATAATAATAATAATAATAATAATAATAATAATAATAATAATAATGAGAAGTAGCCGGGTGTGGTGGCACACGCCTTTAATCCCAGCACTCAGGAGGCAGAGGTAGGAGGATTGCTGTGAGTTCAAGGCCACCCTGAGACTCCATAGTGAATCCCAGGTCAGCCTGGGCTAGAGTGAGACCCTACCTCGAAAAACGAAAAAGAAAATGAAAATAATAATAATAATGTGTGGCCTGAATCTAAACCTAGGCTATGGACTTAACTTCCTGTTTCCAGAAAAATACAGAGCAGACAAGGTCAGCTTCACATGCGCCATGAGAAATAATCAGACAGACTTAGAGAGCAGGACACACAAGATAGCTGGCCGGTGCTGCAGTTTTACCTTTGTGTTGCTGCGACAAACACCCGCCCCGAAGCAGCTTATGGGAGGAAAGGGTTGATTTCAGGCATAGGGATTCCAGGGAATGCCTCATCACAGCAGAAGCTGGCTCATTTTGGTATCCACAGGCAGGATAACGGGTAACACCAGCAAGTTCAAATAGCCAGAGCTCATGCTGGCTCTCTACACACCTAGAAGGGCTGGACACAGGATCGACCCAGCCCCCGTGACACCCCTCCTCCAGCAGAGCTCTCTCTGCCTCCTGGAAGCAAGTTTCATCTGAGTCTATGGGGGAACACACATTGGCCTTCAAGCCACCACACCTGGTTTCTCCACTAAGGCAATATTAAGGAAAAAAGAGGAGTACAAATAGTGTTTTAGATCAGGATCTGCTGCAAGCAACAACACAACATGAACATGCTATTATTTTTAAGTATTTTCATTTCTCTTATTTTTTTTTTTGTTCATCATTTATTTATTTATTTGAAAGCGACAGAGAGAGAGAGAGAGACTGGGTGTGCCAGGGCCTCCAGCCACTGCAAATGAACTCTAGACGTGAGCGCCCCCTTGTGCATCTGGCTAACATGGGTCCTGGGGAATCGAGCCTCAAACCGGTGTCCTTAGGCTTCACAAGCAAGCGCTTAACCACTAAGCCATCTCTCCAGCCCTATTTTCTTTTTTTCAAGGTAGGATCTCGTTCTAGCCCAGGCTGATCTGGAATTCACTATGTAGTCTCAGGCTGGCCTTGAACCCACAGCTGATCCTCCTACTGGGATTTAAAGGCATGTGCCACCACACCCAGCAATAAAATCCGTATATGCTTCCAATGGAACATTTGAAAAGCCCAGAAAGTATTCAGAAGACAACTAATAATTATTTGTCACCACCACTGCTGTTATTTGTGCGTAATTGCTCTTTCAAGCCCTTGTGGGGTTGCTTCTTAAGAGAAAAGAGTGTCCATGAGCAAACATGGACTCGGCACCAAGAGCCCACAGCTGCATCGAACTACACCAAGATTTGTCATACTCGGTATGTGGTACGCTGCAAAGTCATTTGTTCTGGTATTTTCTTCATTGATTTTTTTTCCTCCAAGTGTAACATCAGCTGTATTCCTTATTTAATAAAAGTATAAAACATTACAAAGGAGGAAACAAGATAAATGTTTATCATTTAGAGATTGCATTCTTTGTAAATATTACTATAGGGGCTGGAGAGATGGCTCAGTGGTTAAGGACATTTGCTTGCAAATCCTCATGCACCCAGTTCAGTTCCCAAGTGCTCAAAGTGCTGTGTGCAGCCGGCTCTTGCACACCATTCTCTTTCTTATTTACTTATTTGAAAGAGAGACAGAAAATGGGTGCACCAGGGCCTCCAGCCACTGCAAACGAACTCCAGATGCATGTGCCACCTTGTGCATCTGGCTTATGTGGGTCTTGGGGAGTTAAACCTAGGTCCTTTGGGTTTACAGGCAAGTTCCTTAACCACTAAGCCATCTCCCCAGCCTTCCACGCTTTTTTTTTAATGGGCTAGTTTTTTGTTGTTGGTGGTGGTGGTTTTGTTTTGTTTTTTTCAAGGTAGGGTCTCTCTCTAGCCCAGGCTGACCTGGAATTCACTCTGTAGTCTCAGAGTGGCCTTGAACTCACCACTGTCCTCCTACCTCTGCCTCCGCAGTGCTGGGATTAAAGGTGTGTGCCACCACACTTGGCTTATGCTAGCTTTTAAAAACATATTTATTTATTTAACGTGTGTGTGTGTGTGTGTGTGGTGTGTGTATGTGTGCATGATGCATACAACATCATGGTCTTTTGCCATTGCAGATGACTGCCTGTGCAGTTTTATGTGAGTAGCTGGGAAACTGAACACCCCCATCTCCCCCCCCCATAGGCAGGCTTTGCAAGCAAGAGCCTTTAACTGTTGCCCTATCTTATCTCCCCAGCCTCTCATTTTCCAAACCTTTAAACAATGTCTGAAAGAGACTTTTAAAATTTCTGTCATTATAGTGTTAGATTTTTTTAATGAACATCCTACAAGTCATTTTGTTAGGTCTTGATCATTGGAAATTTTGGTTTATTTCAATTATTTTTTTTTAATTTTTTTTGTTCATTATTTATTTATTTGAGAGCAACAGACACAGAGAGAAAGACAGATAGAGGGAGAGAGAGAGAATGGGCACGCCAGGGCTTCCAGCCTCTGCAAACGAACTCCAGACGCGTGCGCCCCCTTGTGCATCTGGCTAACGTGGGATCTGGGGAACCGAGCCTCGAACCGGGGTCCATAGGCTTCATAGGCGAGCGCTTAACCGCTAAGCCATCTCTCCAGCCCTATTTCAATTATTTTTAAAGGCAAGGCCACCATTCACTGGGGTAGGAGTTACATAATAGCCCTCGGAAAGCTGTCATTTTACATACAACTTTCGGTTCCACAGAAACTATGATAAAGGAAGGACACGGGGCTGATCCCTTCCACCTGGTTCACCCACCCACAGGGGTTTGCCTCTGGAAACCTGCCTCTGAGCCATGGGTCAGCCTGCTCGAGGTCCCGCTGTCCGCTGAGCTGCACTGCTCCCTTGTGGCCATCGGAGGAACTACAGCCCCCTTGTCTGATGTTAAACTCCAGTGGAAAACTGCTGTTTTCCTTTAACTCCTAAACTGAACGTGCTCATGCATGTTTCCCATTCCGTCTGGCTTCTAAATCTACCTTAAGACTTGGATGCTTCAAGAGGTGACGAGAATGTGGAGGTGGGGGGGTCATAAAAACAGAAAAAGAGGCTATGGAGAGGGCTATAGAGGGGGTGACTGAGAAGAATAGGGGAAAGGGAAAAAAATCTATTTGAAAAACATCATGGAACTTAATTCTTTGTAGGCTAATAAGAAAAAATTTAAGCCAGGCGTGGTAGCGCATGCCTTCGGGAGGCAGAGGTAGGAGGATCGCTGTAGGTTGAGGCCAGCCTGAGACTACACAGTGAATTCCAGGTCAGCCTGAGCTAGAGCAAGACCCTCAAAAAAAAATTTTTTTTTTTTTTTTAATTCTTACAGGCTTTGAATTCTAGTGGGTTGGCTGCCTTGCGCATGCTTCCCCACCTGCAAGCAACGGGTCCTGTAAGCTCATCTCTCCCCTGTAGGACTGGAGGGTCTTTGAGCACACGACTCCTCACTTTGCTTTTCTTGCCTTGGAAGCAGTCCCAAACACAAATGGGAATCTAGCGTGATCAAAAAGGGGGAAAGCCAGGATGTGGCCTATGTGGGACAGTACCTTCTCTCCATGAGGTTCCGTGCTGCCAATATCTATGGGGTAGTTGCTTATTCACCGTCCTCACTGGCACCACGCCTGGCAGAGGAGGGGAAGTATAGGGAGGTACTGGGCAAGGAGCTGGCTCCTGCCATTAAGTCTGCACCACGTGCTGTTCCTCTCAGCCTCTTCCTGGGTGGACAAAAGTTTGGGGTGTTGAAGCCCAGGGTCTGGACTTCACTTGATGTGGTTTTTGTTTGGTTGGTTAGGATTGTTTTATTTTATTTTATTTTCGAGGCAGGGTCTCACTCTAGCTCAGGCTGACCTGGAGTTCACTATGTAGTCTCAGGGTGGCCTTGAACTCATGGTGATCCTCCTACCTCTGGGATTAAAGGCGTGCGCCACCAAACCCGACTCATGGATTATTTCTTTTATTTACTTATTTATTATTTTGCCGGGCTGAGGATTGAACTCATGGCCTCATGCATGCTAGGCCAGCACTCTCTCACTGAGCTACATACGTTTCCAGCTCCAGCCCCTTGGACTTTGCTTGAGACAATAGACCCAGGCATCTACATGTTATCTTGTGTGTGGGGGGGGGGGGGGTTACCTAGGGATGCATGTGCAATGATGCAGGTGTGGAAGTCAGAGGACAACCTCAGCATGTTGGTGCTTACCTTCCCCCTTGATTGAGACAGGGTCTGTCTGTCTGTCTTGTTATTTGTGCCCCTGCAAACACCACGCTAGCTGGCTTACAAGTTTGGGGTTCTCCTGACTGGGCCTCCCATTGCTGTAGGCACTACTTGCTTCCCACTTCACATGGGTTCCAAGGATATAAACTTTGGTTGTCAGCTTTAGACAGAAAATGCTTTTGACCTCTGAGCTATCTTTCTAGCTCCCCACGTTTTTAAAAAGCAATTTGAGGCTGCCCGCGTGATCCTAATGTACTGGCAGCATAGCGAGTCTTTGCCTCAGAGCAGCTGCTTCTAAAGGACATGACAGGGACTCGACGTCTGAAAGAAATAGTTCTAACAATGAGGATTTCAGCTAAGCTGGTGGGATGCTATTTGAGGATAGGACAGATTTTGGAGATCCGACGGCTTTGCTGCCTAGCGGCCATTCTTCTAGAAGCACCCCGACTTTCCCATGTAAAACTGCCCCTTCCCTACCCAAGTCCTTCACTTAGGGTACCTGAGTCTCATTCTTGCTTCCCCATCGCATCTCAGCTCAGCCACAAACACAGGCCTCATGGTGTGTCCACTCTCAAAATTTGTTCTTTTTCTGCTAAAATTGCCCCTGGATTCGGTCATCTGAACCTTCTTTGGACATTTACCCTCATTTTTCTTTCCCTCTGCTACTTTTTTTTTAAGTGAATTTGAGATGGATTTTGTCATTTATAACAACAGCAACAAAAAAATCTAATAGAAATGTATGTGACTTTTACATGTGTCTGGTATCAGAAAAGGGATTAATTAATTGATATGCCCAGAAATCCTGAGGGGTTTTTTTTTTCTGTTGTTCTTGTTCTATGATAAATTTTCCTTTGTTGTTCTTAGCAGAGCCTAATATAGTTAAACATGAAAATCCTATTTATCTGATCTACTTTAGCCCCCTGTGCAATTATTTGTGGTATGAATTTTCTTTGGCACACGTGTGTGTGTAGTGTGTGTGTCTGTATGTTTGCACGTGTGGGCACTCGTGTGTGTGGGTCATAGGTTGATGTTGGGCGTCTCTGCATCATTACCCACCTTATTGGCTGAGACAAGCTCTCTCACTTGAACCCAGAGCGCACCAGTTCAGCTAGCCAGTGTGCCCTGGGAATCCCCTGTGCTGGAATTACAAGTGAGCTGCCACAGTCGTCTGGCATTTATGTGGGTGCTAGGGATCTGAACTCAGGCTCTCGCGTTTCTGTGGTAAGTGCTGAGCCATCTGTTTAGCCCTCGGTTTGGGTTCTTGACAGCTGCCCACACTTACAAACTGGAAATGAGACATTTCATAGAACCACTGAAGGTCAGGGAAAATCATCTTATTCTGTAGAAATGTGGGATATGCTAAAAGAAGCTCCCGTCATGATCAACATCTTTCATTTTCTATCACGGAGTTCCTGGGAAGTTATTTATTAATATTAACAGCTGCATGGATGCAAACTGTAACCCAACAAGTACATGATGAAAACAGAAAATATGATGTTTTTTAGGCTACAATCATCCCAAGAAGGTTACAAAGATCAGCTGAAATAATGTGTCCTAAGGTGCTTTGAAAACAAACCCCCCCAAAAAAATGTGGCTATATAGTAGAGTGATCTCAGCCTAGCAAGCCACTGAATTATAGATGTTCATTTGCATCTATGTTTTATTTTAGAGCTTATAAATATCTTATAATTTTCATTTAATTTTAAAACAAAAAACCTACAGGCTGTTTTATATAGTTTCATACAATGAATAGCTTTCTCTTGGTTTTCATTCTCTTCAGCCTCTCTGTGGCATTTAACGACCCTGGCAACCCACTCCTTGAAATTCCTTTCCCCCCCACACCTTAGCCTCAGTGACACTACATTTTCCTACTTCTTCTTGACCTTTCCAAGTGCTTTGGACTCCTTCCCTCTTTTCTTCCAGCTTCTTACTCTGGGGACACTCCCAAGAGCTCTGATTTCAGTCTCTACCCAGCTTCTGGAAAATTCAACCATTCCAGTATATCTTGCATCACTCATATTTCCATCTTCCTAGTATTTATTTCCATGCGTATGTCCTGTTGCTATCTCGTTTTCAATATCTCCTAGCAGTGTGTGATCTCTACTGTTGTAGCCGACTGCTTTTGCAATGCCTCCTTTCAGCTGGTGTCACCAACTGTCCTTCCTGTGTCTCTTCCCTGTGTCCGTTCCCTGTATTTCCCCTTATTCAGGCTCCAAGCTCCTTGTGTCCTTCAAACTCTCTCCTCCTCTGGTCTCCCAAGACACCACCATAGGGACCAAGTTCACCATTTCATGGCCTGTCATAGCTGGTCTCAGCTCTACACTCTGCCCACCCTGCCTGACCTGTGAACCGCAACCAACTCAGTTTCCTAAAATGCCTCTGTGACCTCTGGAGAGCAGAAGCCATACGCTGGCCATCTCGCTGTCCCCAGAACATGGCACAATGCCCAGCATGTATTATGCTCCTCTACCGATTGGCATTCCCTACATAAGAGAAGTGTGTGTGTGTGTGTGTGTGTGTGTGTGTGTATGCAATCAACCTGAGGATTCTTAGCTTGAATAACTCTTCATAATACAAATTATTCACACCATCTTACTTCTCTGAATGCTTCACAAACTAAACCAGTTATTCAACTCAATCCGGTTCTTTTTTTTTTTTTTTAATAAACGAACATCACATTTGACACTCATTAATTCTCAATTATCAGTGTAGTTTGTCTCCCTAACTAAATTATATTTTGAAGTCTGAAACAACTGTTCACCAACAGCTTTAGAAATAATCTTGATTAGCTGCTTACCAAAACACCCTTCTGCCACAAGCACTACCTATGATTCACTAAATCAAAAGACATCTGACATGGTTCACACACACACATGCATATACACATATGTAAATATATGTTTGCTCCTGTATCATTCATCTCTATCACCTAGCACCAGTGGCCATGAGTAACGGTGGTCGTCACTGGCTGTGGATAAGGACACATAGAGCCCAGCACTTTCTACTCTGCACCTCTCCTTGACCCGTAAGCCTGATGCCAAACAGCGCCTTGGTGGCCTGACTTTGTTTCCATCTTCTTTTCCAGTGCTGGGGGCTGAACCTACCACTTTGCCACTGTTTTCATATTTCTATTTAGAGACATAAGAATTTGTAGCTGGGTGTCTTTTGATGCAGGCATGACTGAGCCTTAAGCAGATCTAAGCCAAAAACCAAAATGAGGGCTGGTGGAATGGCTCAGTGGTTAAAGGCACTTGCTTGCAAAGCCTGGTCTGATGCTCCAGCGCCCATTTAGAGCCAGACGCACAAAGTGGTGCATGCATTTAGAATTTGTTTGCAATGGCAAGAGGCTGTGGCATACCCATTCCCTCTCTCTCCCTCTCTTTCTCTCCTTGCAAATAAGAAATTAAAAAAAAAATTCTTTTTAAAGAAACAAAATGAGAAGTAAAGGCAATAGCAGCAGTGGATGGAGTAAATACAACGTGAAAGATTGCCTCACACCTGATGCAGTGGGGGAAAGGTGGAGGAGGAAGACCCAGGACCTTCATTTCTGATCCTTCTTTTCTTCTTCTTCTTCTTCTTTTTTTTTTTTTTTAATTCCCACAACAGGAACGGCCAAATGATCACCTGGTAGGCCAAAAGACTTAATGAGCCTCTTTTAAATTCACAACTCAAACCAAGAGAGCTTTTGCGAGAGTACTCAGTAGAATCTAACACATTGTGTTGATACAGGAAGGAGCCTCCGAAATAGTCTTTAAGGCCCTAACATTCTGCATGTATTTGAATAATTAAAACCTATGTGTCCCCTCCACCCCCAGCCATCCTTTTATTCCAAGCACACTGCAGACATTAATAACATGAAGCAAATGGTGCACTCGCAGCCTCTCTGAAACAATCGCGCTAATTGTGGCGTTGCCAGCTCCTAACAAGAACGCTGGTGTGCGCTGCTCTGCAGTTCCACGAAGGGACAGCAGCACTTTTGTCTCCAGTGGCCAAGGCTCACAAATGGGTCACTTTGCTGAGGCAAACTGGGCTGCGCTCTCGGCAGATGGACGGGACAGTTGGCCGGGTGGCTCAGAAACCTGACATTCCAGCCAGCCCCAGCCCCCCACACAGGCCCAGTGCGCTTCCCCACCTCCCTTCTCCACCAGCGCTCTCTTTGGGGAAGTCCTTTCTTGATCGCTTCAGTGACCAGTGACCGGACTTCTGCATGGCCATGCGCTCGCTCCGGCACCACGGAGACTCAAGTTGGAATGACATAGAGATTACTGCGTCCTCCCAGCAAGGGCGAGATGCACGTCCATCATATATGAGAGTGTGTGTGTGTATGTGTGTGTACGCTCATGTGTGCACAGGGTTTTTCAGCCTTAGCATTCTTAAAATTTGGGGCTGGGGCTGGAGGGATGGCTTAGCGGCTAAGGCGTTTGCCTGCAAAGACAAAGGACCCAGGTTCGATTCCCCAGGACCCACGTTAGCCAGATGCACAAGGGGGCACATGCATCTGGAGTTCGTTTGCAGTGGCTGGAAGCCATTGCCAAAAGTCCCCTGGGAGTCAGAACTGTCCCTAGTTGAGAACCACACATACAGAGTAATTTTGAGGGAATTGTTATTATTATTATTATGGCTTTTTGAAGTAGGGTCTTGCTGTAGCCCAGGCTGACCTGGAATTCACTATGTAGTCTCAGGATGGCCTTGAACTTGTGACAATCCTCCTACCTCTGCCTCCCACGCGCTGGAATTAACGGGGGGCACCACCAGCTGAGTGAATTATTTTATTATAGTCTTCATTGACTATACACGCATGGACATAATCTACTAAAAAAATACATATAGCCATCTGAACGTTCACTGAAACTAAAGGCTTTCCAAGAGAGATTAGTGTTATTTTAGGAACTATCAAATACAGCATAGATTATTAAAGTTTTTTTTTTTTATTATGAGAGACAGAGAGAGGTAGAGAGAGAATGGGCACACCAGGGCCTCAAGCTACTGCAAACAAACACCAGAGGCATGTGTCACCATGTGTATCTGGTTTATGTGTGTCCTGGGGAATCAAACCTGGGTCCTTAGGCTTCACAGGCATGCCCCGTAACCATTAAGCCATCTCTCCAGCCCCAATGTTAACGTATTTTTTAAAAAAAGTATTTATTTATTTGAGAGGGGGAGGGAAGGAGAGAGAGAGAGAGAATATGTCTGCCAGGGCTTCTTGCCACTGCAGACACTCTCCTAGATTCATGTGCCACCTTGTGCATCTGACTTTATGTGGTTCTCAAGGAATCAAACATGGGCCATCAGCCTTAGCAAGTGCCTTTCACCACTGAGCCATTGCCCCAGCCCAGAATATTCACTTTGAAAAAAACTTTAATTTCTTTATTTGAGAGAGAGAGAGAGGCAGATATATATATAGAATGGGCATGCTGCAAACAAACTCCAGATGCATGCTCCACCTTATGCATCTCACTTATGAGAGTCCCGGAGAATTGAACCTGGGTCCTTAGGCTTCGCAAGTGAGCGCCTTAACCACGGCCATCTCTCCAGCCCTAATTTGTCCTTTTAAATCAAGTATATCTTACTCAAAACATCTGTGTGTGGGAGAAAGAGACTTCCATAGGTACCATCTGTCCTATTTGCCCTTCTCAAGTCCCTGGTCCTGGGTAACTACTTAAAAGCATTTCCAGCCGGGCGTGGTGGCGCACACCTTTAATCCCAGCCCTCGGGAGGCAGAGGTAGGAGGAGCGCCATGAGCTTTAGGCCACCCTGAGACTACATAGTGAATTCCAGGTCAGCCTGGGCTGGAGTGAGACCCTACTGCCAAAAACAAAAACAGAACAACAAAAAGCCAAATGAAAGACTTACTCAGCATAACATCTTATGTACAGCTGTTAACACTCAGTAACTGTAAGAAATTATTATAATCTTTACTCCTCATGTCAACCGTTTCAGATGTAAATTATTGCTCTTGTTTTAGAGATCAAACTCAGAGGCGTTAAGGGAATCCCCTGCACCCAGAACATGTCAAAGTTATATACCTAGGTCTCTCTGGCCATAAATCCCACATTTCAACCTTCTGTTTTCTTCCTACCATAATAAGCAAGCCCAGGCCAGGAGGAGAAATAAGTGGTCAAAAATCTTCAGAACGATTTCTTTGGTGGCCTCACAAGTAGCTGATAGCATCCAAGTGATCAGGGTGGGGAATGGAGGTGCTCTCTTTTGATTCATGTTTGCCCATAGAAACCTTGAAATACTACCCCATTTCTGCTGCTTTTTAAAATTTTTGTTTATTTATTTATTTTCTCTTTGTTTTTTTTTTTTTGTTTGTTTATTTTTATTTATTTAGTTGAGAGCGACAGACAGAGAGAGAAAGAGGCAGACAGAGAGAGAGGGAGAGAGAGAGAGGAAAATGGGCGCGCCAGGGCTGCTTAGCCACTGCAAATGAACTCCAGATGTGTGCGCCCCCTTGTGCATCTGACTAACATGGGTCGTGGGGAATCGAGCCTTGAACTGGGGTCCTTAGGCTTCACAGGCAAGCGCTTAACTGCTAAGCCATCTCTCCAGCCCTCTCTTTGGCTTTTTTGAGGTAGGGTTTCACTATAGTCCAGGCTTCTCTGGAATTCACTATGTGGTCTCAGGCTGGCCTCGAACTCACGGCGATCCTCCTACCTCTGATTCCTGAGTGATGAAATTAAAGGTGTGCACCACCATGCCTGGCTTTTACTTTTTATTTTTTTAATTTTAATTTTATTTTAACTTATTTTATTTACTTGAGAGAGAGGGAGGGAGAGAGACAGGGAGAGAATGGGCATGTCAGGGTTTTCAGCCACTGCAAACGAATGAACTCCAGATGCATGTGCCACCTTCTGCATCTGGCCTATGTGAGTCCTGGGGAATTGAACCTGTGTCCCTTGGCTTTGCAGGCAAGTGCCTTAATTGCTAAGCCATCCCTCCAGCCCTTTTTTGAAATTTTTTAAGTTTATGTTTATTTATTTGTTTGCAAGCATAGAGACAGAGAGAGAGAATGGGTGCACCAGGGTCTCGAGCCACTGCAAACAAACTCCAGATGTGTGCACTACCTTGTGCATCTGGCTTTACATTAAATACTGAGGAACTGAACTGGAGTCGTTAGGCTTTGCAAAAAATTTCCTTAACCAGTAAGCCATCTCTCCAGCCCTCCCCCCATTTCTGCTTCTTAAAAAGAGCACTTTTAAGCCAGGCGTGGTGGCGCACACCTTTAATCCCAGCACTTGAGAGGCAGAGGTAGGTGGATCACTGTGAGTTCGAGGCCACCCTGAGACTACATAGTGAATTCCAGCTCAGCCTGGGCCAGAGTGAAACCCTACCTCAAAAATAAATAAATAAATAAAAAGAGCACTTTTAAACAGGCATGGTGGCAATACCTTTAATTCCAGCACTTGGGAGGCTGAGGCAGGAGGACTGCCTGAGTTCAAGGCCAGCCTGGGATTACAAAGTAAGTTCCAGGTCAGCCTGGGCTACAGTGAGACCCTGCCTCAAGAAAAGGGGGGACTGGGGGCTAGAAAGATGGCTTAGTGGTTAAGCGCTTGCCTGTGCAACCTAAGGACCCAGGTTCGATTCTCCATTACCCACATAAGCCAGACGTGCAAGGCAACACATGTGCCGGAGTTCATTGACAGTGGCTGGAGGCCCTGGATACCCATTGTCTCTCTCTCTCTTTCTCTACCTATCTTAAATAAATTATATATACATATATGTACATATATTTACATATACATACATACTTACATATTTATTATTTTGGGAGGGTTTTCAAGGTAGGGTCTCACTCTAGCTCAGGCTGACCTGGAATTCACTATGTAGTCTCAGGGTGGCCTCGAATTCATGGCGATCCTCCTACCTCTGCCTCCCGAGTGCTGGGATTAAAGGCGTGCGCCACCACGCCCAGTTTATTCACTTATCTGAAAATAGGGGGAGGAACAGAGAGAGAGACAGAGAGAGGCATGCCAGGGCCTCTTGCCACTGCAAATACATACGTGTGCTACACTGTGCGTCTGACTTTACACGGGTATTGAGGAATCAAATCCAGGCTGTCAGGCTTTGCACGCAAGCACCTGTAACCACTGAGCTATCTCTCTAACCCTGCCCCAGCATTAATTTTTTTTTTTTTTTTTTTTTTTTTTTAGTATTTCGAGGTAGGGTCTCACTCTGGCTAGGCTGACCTGGAATTCACTATGGAGTCTCAGAGTGGCCTCGAACTCACAGCGATCCTCCTACCTTTGCCTCCCAAGTGCTGGGATTAAAGGCATGCTCCACCATACCTGGCTTAAATTTTTTTTTTCCTGAGGTAGGGTCTCATTCTAGCTCAGGCTGACCCGGAATTCATTGTCAATAATATACATTTTAAAAGCCTATGGCTAGGAAGGTCATTAGCCCTAAGGGGGAAACCACTACTGTTGTTTGGCTAAATGCACATGCTCAATTTTTATGTTTCTGTCCAAATATTAATGCTACTCTCACTTTGGGTTAGAGACAGATGCCTGCAGTTGTGCTACAAGATAAGCAGGAGATGATTTTCAGCAGGAGCTGCAGGGCAGATCGAGGCCTTGAAGCAGTACAGAAACGACAGTGTCAGTCAGCAGGAAAGACTACTGCCAATACAAAAGTCGGTTACTGGACAGGACAGAACTTTGGGGCTGGGGCTTCTAAATTTCCTTATCCCGATTTCCATCTCAGTTCAAGATCCCATCCACACCAGGGAAAAGATAACCTCTGGGTCTGATTTTGATCCACTAGGAGGTACCTAGGGTGAGTTATTTCTGAAGCTGGCAGTAGGACAGGATCTAGAACAGACTTCAGTGAGGCTGGGAAAGGTGGGGTGAATGCCGACCGGGCATGGGGAACACGCACCTTTAGTGCCAGCACTTGGGAGGCAGAGATGGGAGCATCGCCGTGAGTTCAAATCCAGCTTGAAACGGCATAGTGATTTCCAGGTCATCCTGGGCTAGAGAGAGACCCTACCTCAAAACACGCACACACGCACATGCACACGCACACACACAAAGATGACAAGACCCAACATCAGCAGAACAAGGCTAGAGGGAAGTGAAGACAGAGGCTGTGTGAGGGAGGGGAGGGGAAGGGCGCTCCGCCCCTGAGCTGTCCATCAAACGCCCTGTTGTTATAAAAGGATCTCCGTGAGTTTGCCAGGCCGACATAACAAAGAACCACAGCTGCTTGACTTAGCCAAGAAAAATGTGTGACCTCAGCTCTGGAGGCTGAAGGCTGAGAGCAAGGTATGGGGTGGGTGGGATCCCTCTGAGCTTGGAGGGGAGAACCGTCCCCAGGCTTCTTCCCTAGTTTCTGGGCCTGGCTGGTGATCTCTGGCGTTTCTGGGCTTACAGCAGCTTCCCCTGCACTCTGTCCACGTCTTCATATAGCCTCCTACTCTCTCTCTGTAGGTATGCGTGTCTCCAAATTTCCTCTTTTTATAAGGATGCCAGTCATATTGTATTAGGATTAGTGCCCACCTAGTAATCTCAATTTAATTAATTTTATAAAGACCCACTCTCCAAATAAGGTCACATTCTAAGGTATTGAAAGTTAGGACTTCAGTATATGACTTTGTGGCGACATGGGGCTGAAGAGATGACTCAGTGGTTACAGGCTTTTGCTTGCAAAACGTGACAGCCTGAGTTTGATTCCCCAGTACTCACTTAACGCCAGTTGCACAAAATGGTGCGTGCATCTGGAGTTTGTTTACAGTGGCAAGAGACCTTGGTGTGTCCCTTCTCTCTCTCTCTCTTTTTGCAAACAATACTCATAATAATATATAAATGAATTTGAGGGGACACAAATCAAATCAGAATGGGATTCAAATGACAATAGATGCTCTAAGAATGAACAGTGCCTGGCTGGTGGTATAGCCCAGTGGTAGAGCACTTGCCCAGGATGTGTGAAGCCCTGGGCTCCATCCCCAGCACCACACACGTGTGTACACAAGGGAGCGCTGTTTTGCTGGGGGGGGGGTCTCTCCTCTCTTCCCTCTTCAGCTCTCATCCAGCAGCAATGACACCAATGCTCCCACTCCAAGTTCAGACACTGCAGAGGCTGATGCAGATCAGCAGCTTATGAGTCATGACCAAGCCACCCCCAGGTCCCCAGGAGGAAAGGAAAACTCACAAGACCTACTGTGGGTGTCTTTCAAAGCATACTACAGCATGCACTTGACTTTTCAACACGGAGAACTTTTTTTAAATTATTTATTTTCAAGGAGAGAGAGCATGGGGATGAAAGGGTCTTTAGCTACTGAAAACAAACTTCAGATGCAAGTGCCATTTTGTGCATTGGGCTTTACGTGGGTCCTGGGGAATCAAACATGGGTCTTTAGGCTTTACAGCCAAATGCCTTAACTGTTAAGCAATCTCGAGAGCCCTGAGAATTCCATTTCTGAGCTAAGGAAGTTAAAAGACAGATGTCATTCAAGATCAACAGAGGTTGGAGAGAAAAAGGAATGCCTTTTAAATAGAACAGTCTGAAGGACTCAGGCCATGTGTCAGTGACCCAATGGTAGTGAAGATATAATTAAGCTTCACTGGAGTGGAGGGGCAGAGTTAATTCAGACCCAGTAGACTGGAACCTAGGCCCAAACTTCAGCCTTTGGAGCTGGAATTGGGAAACCCTCGGAGCTGCAGCCAGAATCCAGTGAAGATGTGCACAGGACTTTCTGGACTTATTTAGTAGCTGCTCGTTTTTGCCCTGCTCCATTCTTGCCTCTTGGGTCATGAATGATGCAAGGGCTATGAATTTGGAACTGTAAAGGAAAAAAGGGCAACCCGGGCATGGTGGCTCAAGCCTTTAATCCCAGCACTCGGGAGGCAGAGGTAGGAGGATCACCATGAGTTCGAGGCTACCCTGAGAATACAGAGTGAATTCCAGGTCAGCCTGGGCTAGAGTGAAACCCTACCTCGAAAACAAAAAGAAAGAAAGAAAGAAAGAAAGAAAGAAAGAAAGAAAGAAAGAAAGAAAGAAAAAGAAAAAAAAGGGCTACAATTATGGCTCAACAGTTAAGGTGCTTGCCTGCAAAGCCTAAGGACCTTGGTTCTGTTCCCTAGTACCCAGGTAAAGCCAGATGCACAAAGTGGTGCCTGCAACTGGAGTTTGTGTGCAGTGACTAGAAGCCATGGCTTGCTCATTCTTTCTTCCTCCTTCCCTCTCTCTCTCCTTGGAAATAAATAACTAAAAAATAAAAATATGGCTGGCGAGATGGCTTAGCGGTTAAGGTACTTGGTTGCAAAGCCTAAGAACTCAGGTTTGATTCCCCAGGACCCATGTAAGACATCTGCAAAGGTGGCTCATGTGTCTGGAGTTCCTTTGCAGTGGCCCCCATTCCTTCTCTTTCTCTATCTGCCTCTGTCTCTCTCAAGTAAATAAATAAATAAATATTTTGAATAATAAAAAAATAGAATTTATGCCCCTTTCCAGTCTAGGAAATGGATATAAAGGGCAAATAGAGATGCTAGGCAGCTTTGAGACCAAGTGTGACCCCCAGGCAGCCAGCGCTGCCCGGTTCTTATGTTTCTGTCATTTATAAACCACCTCAGCATCTGCATCATAAATCTATGCTAGGAATAAGAGCCAATGGAATCCTGAGAAAATACACATGGGTTTTTGTGCCACGGTGGTAGGAAGTGAAATATTTTCCCCACAGTTGTATACAGCCACACATAGGCTCACCATGACGGAAGGTACCAGGCCCTGATGACTCGGGCTAAAGGCTTCCCCCGTTGCCTGCAAGAAGCTTTGAAGACCCCCTGATCAAGGATGCCACGAATACTAGAAGGGAAGAACCTACAGACCCAGCAAGCTGCGGTCAGCCGTCTCGGCTGAGGTCTGTCTTAGCATCACGCTGCGCCATGCTAATGACAGTGCGAGGCGCCAGGGAAGGGCCGAATGAGAAGATCGAGTTCCTATGTGAAAACCTCTGAAATGATCTCAGCATTTGACTTATAATGATAAGTTGAAAAAATTGTTCAAAAGCTAAGGTAAGCCTGTTAAAAAAGGTTTACCTTGCCTTTTTCTTTTTCTTTTTTTTTTTTTTTAACCAGGGCTGGCCTGACAGTGCTCAGAGCCCATGGTAATTAGCCCCACCCATATGCGGCAAGTCACCACACGTTGATGACTCCTGCAGAAAGGAATGTAACCACCTTCACCTGACAAGCACCCGCCTCAGCCTCACCCAGCCTGTCCCTCCATCTTCCTGCTCCATCTCTTGTGAGGAGAACACTCTCCCCAGGGGCCCCCATGCCCCGTGGCCTCCCAGTGTTCCACTTTCCTCACCCAGGCCCTGCCCCGGCCTGCCCTCAACCCCCTTCATGGTTTTCCTGACAGCAGCATCTGAAGAGACTCATCCAGCCGTGTCTCCATTCATCTCTTCACTTCCAGAGATTCTTTTTTTTTTATTATTTAAATATATTTATTTACTTGAGAGAGAAAAAGAGAAAGATGGGGAGAGAAAAGGGAGAGAATGGATGTGCCAGGGCCTCCAGCCACTGCAAACAAATTCCAGGTACATGTGCCACCTTGTGTATCTGGTTTATGTGGGTCCTGGGGGATCAAACCTGGGTCCTTTGACGTTTCAAGCAAGTGTCTTAACCACTAAGCCATCTCTACAGCCCAAGAGATTAAAAAAATTTATTTATTTATTTGCAAGCAAAGAGTAAGCAAGATAGAGATGAGAGAGAGACACAGAGAGAAAGGGTGTACCAGGGTCTCCGGCCACTGCAAATGAACTCCAGTCACATGTGCCCCTTGTGTATCTGGCTTACATGGGTCCTGGGGAATCGAACCTAGGTCCTTTGGTTTAATAGGCAAGCACCTTAACTGTTAAGCCATCTCTCCAGCCCCCAAGAAATTTTTGACTGTGTCTCGCTGTCCACTCTTGTCACCACCTGTAGACTCTTTCTCAGTTATGTGTTCCCTAACGGTAGAGGACAGCTCTTCATATCATCTACACCAGCTACAAAAATTTAATTTTAGTGAATTTGGCTGGTGGGGAGAATGAATGAAGAAACACAGGAATGGTTCTTGATCTAACTCTGTTATAAACCACTGTCTTTTGGTTCTTTCCAAACATTCTTGAGGCAAGTTGATTTTGACCTGAACTCTGCTCCCGTTAACTGTTCACAGGCCTTTTCATTGATTCAATCATGTATCCATCCATCCATCCATCCATCCATCCATTCCTCTTATCACACAACTATGGACAATCTATGGAATGTCTGGTAAGGAAACACTGAGGATATAAAAATGTCCAAAAAAAAAAAAAAAAAAAACCTTGCTCCTTGTCATCTAATGCGGCAGGGGACACATATGTGTGAACCAAGCGTCTAAAATATCTTGCGTGGCAGTGGGGGGAGGCAGTGCTTAAAAGATGGCACAGCAGTTAAGGTGCTTGCCTGCAAAGCCTAATGACCCAGGTTCAATTCCCCAGTGCCCATGTAAAGCCAGATGCATGGACTAGCGAATGCATCTGGAGTTCATTTGTGGCTAGAGGCCATGGCACACCCATTCTCTACCCCTTCTTGTTGCTCAGCTTGCAAATAAATAAATAATAAATTTAAAATGTCTATACCTTGTGAGAGCCAGGGGTGTAATTCACTGTTAAAGTGCATGCTTAGCGCGTGAGAGCTGTGCAGACCCTGGTGCCACCCCGGCACACACACAAATACTATGCGGCACAGAGAGCAGAGCCCCGAGAGAGAGAGAGAGAGAGAGAGAGAGAGAGAGAGAGAGAGAGAGAGGGAGAGAGGCATGTCAGGAAAGCCTGCAGAAGAGCTGCATCTGCAGCCGCAGTGACCGTGTCAAAGGTTGTCACTTGGAGTGGGCTCGACAGCCCCCCTGAGTGGGGACAGTCCTGGTGTCACCCTCCACAGTCCCCTATGCCTGGGAATGCTTGGCAGCCAACCTTCGAGTCTCCCTCAGAGTGGGATCAGACTTGCTTCGTGGGTCGTAACTTTCGCCCCCTCAAAATCTTCTTCATTTAGATAAGTTGCCATGCCCCTAGCCTGTGAGCACCTGTATCCAAGGGCATGTCGTCAGCCCTTTTAACCCAGTCCTCAGGACCCAAGGGTGACTACTTGGTGTGCCCTTCACTGCACTGCTTCATGAGAGAAGTTCTCCTTCCCATCCAAGGCCATGTGCTCCCTGAAGGTGAGGTCTCATGGGTCCCCTGTATCCCCAACGTCAATTCTGCTTGGTCCATGGTGAGGGAGGACTGAGGGCTAAGGCAGTACTTACTTCTCTATTACTGCCCTCTAACTCCTCATCTGTTATCCCTCTGTATGCCCATACATTACCTAGGGAATGCAAATTTTCCCCTGAGGGAGAATACTTGAACATAGAGCAGGATTTAGGTAGAAGCTGGACCTTCAGTATCTGTTCTCTCACTGAGGTTTTATTTTCATTTTTAGGGGGGTGTGTGTGTGTGTGTGTGTGTGTGTGTGTGTGTGTTCATGTATGTATGCATGTGTGTGGGCACATATGTGTGAGGGCCAGAGGCTGAGGTACAAGGTGTTTTCCTGGATCAATATCCACCTTATTTATTGGGACAGGTCCTCTCACTTGAACCCAGAACCGACCTAGTCTGCTAAGCTAGATAGCCAGTTTGTCCTCGCCGCCCCCTGCCCTGCCCACACATCCTGTCTCAGCCTCCCAAGGACTGGGTTACAGGCAACCTGCCCCTCCCTTTTGTGTGGCTGCTGGGGATTCAAACTCAGGTCCTCACTCTGGTGCAGCAAGCACTTTTTCCACTTAGCCATCTCCCCAGCTTTCTCACTGAGATGTTACGATTCTGTCTGTCTTAAGATGTGGGTTAGAAGGTACAACCAGTTTGTCCGTCATAGTTCCTTAGTCTGATTTTTTTAAATTTTCATGTGCTATTATTGGAGTATAAAATTTTTAATATAAACTTTATCTTTAACTTGAAGCTGGAAACTTGCTAGTTGATAAATGGTTGTTATTAATGCATTTGGATCACACAGTTATTCATCAAAGAAAGCCAAATTCAAGGCTGTTTAAAGGAACAAGTATGTTTAATAATGATTGCTTTGTAACTGCTGAGTATTATAAAAAAAAGATTTTGTTGTTAATATTATTTATTGCCATCCTAAGTGAGTGATGTTTCATATAAGAGATAAAGAACTCCAGTGGGCTTTCGATAACTTGCCAATCAAAATTAATTTATAATTTATAACAAGCTGAGATAATATTCTGTCCATCTCAATTCATCACAGACTGATCAACAGTCAGGAACAGAAACTAAAAATGACACAATCCACTCAAACAAGGTTATCCATCCTTCTAATGTCAGTTTAAAAGGTTTGGAAGCCAAAGGAAATTTTCATAAAGTAAAATCCTATCACCAATGGACACATGCTACAGGCAAAAAAAAGAAAAAAAAAGGCAGCTACTTGTGGAGCACTTGGGGACGGGTCTGAGGGGAGCCTGTCTAAGCAGCTGGATCCTGAGGCTCTCTTCTGAGGTTCATCTCTGGGAAATATAACAAAGTAAAGGAAGGTTAGCAACATCTCGTGAGAACACACTTTCATACCAATGTGATCTGTACAAACACGTCAGCCTGGCTTAACAGGGTCGTGTAAGATATAATGCCGAGATGTAGAGCAAGGCTATGAGTCTGAGCAAGGAGACGGCTACAGAGAGTGACCAGGGCTGGAGCCATTTTGTTTTGTTGCAGGCGAAGTTTAGATGTTTATGAATTTATCATAGGATGACATTAAGTTAGATGAGTTAATAAGTGGTAAAGAGCCAAGGCCAGCGCTTGGCACACTCGATGCATGGCACACATCTCTCCTACTGTACTCCTACCGCTGTTACTATCAAAGATTATTGCTAATTTTGAAGTCAAGATCTACAGCAGCTGGGTGTGGTGACACACCCCTGAAAACCTGGCCCTTGGGATGCCGAGACTGGAGGATCACAAGTGTGAGGCCAGTCTGGACTACATAGTGAGTTCCAGACCAGCATGGGCTATATGAGACCTTATCTCGAAAGAAAGAAGGGGGGCTGGAGAGAAGGCTTAGTGGTTAGATGTTTGCCTGCAAAGCCAAAGGATCCTGGTTCGATTCTCCAGGACCCACGTAAACCAGATACACAAAGGGGTGCATGCACCTGGAATTTGTTTGCAGCGGCTGGAGGCCCCGGCATGCCCATTCTTTCCCTCTCTTTTTCTCTCTCTCTCTCTCTCTGCCTCTTTCTCTCAAATAAATAAAATATATTTTTTTTTAAAAAGGAGAGGAAAGAGAGTCCTAGAATACTCTGCTACCAAGATGGCCAAGGGTGTACAAGGATTCCATGAGAACACCCACCTGTGCCCCTCAGTCAGTGTCTGAGATGTCTGTCCTGGGCTCATGCAGCAGGAGAATGACTCCTCATCCTTGATCTTGCCTTCTGTGGTCCAGTGAACTCTGATGAACGATGGCCTAAAGAGATGAAACAGACAATTCTGAAAATAACAAGTTCTTAACTTTCAAATTGCATACTGTTTTGAGCGGCATGATGACATCTTGAGATGTCCCGCTGTGTCTCATGGGGGACAGCGGTCATCCCTTTATCCAATGTCTCCGTGCCGAGCACGCTGTGCTCCTGCTGCCCTCCCCGTAGCCATGCCAGCTATCAGATCAGCTGCAGCAGTGCGCCAGTGCCCACGTTCACGCGGCTCTTCAGTAACAGACCAACAGCACACGTGCCATCTGCCAAATTCCGCCTGGTCATGTAGGCACCGTATCATCTCGCATTAGCACAGGAAGGGGGAGGATAGTGCGATGTTTTGAAAGCAAGACCATATATTCTTACAACATTGATTATAGCATATTGTTGCAATTGTCCTATTTTGCTATTGCTACCCTCTTACTGTGCCTAGCTTATCAATTTCACTTTATCATAGCTATGTATGTATAGGAGACACAGCATATGTAGATTTGGTCCTACCCATGGTTTCAGGCATCCACTGGAAGAGGGCATCTTGAAACATATCCCTTGCAGAAAAGGGGGGGATACTAAAAATGAACACTAGTACGGACGCAGCAGTCTTAGAATTCAGTCTTAGAGGAGGCCAGTTAGCCTCCAAGCACTCAGGGAGGCAGCTGGGGTAGAGGTGTGTGACATCAGAAATGAGCCGGAATTTTTATTTTATTTTGCTTATTTCTCTTTATTTATTCACTTCTTTCCTTTTTCTAATTTTTAAAATACCACATTTCATTCAGATTTTTTACCAAGGTGTGCAGAAAGGGGAAGGCTTGGGGGTAAGGAGAGATAAAATGGGGAGAAAAGTACACCACGTGGAGCCCAAAAGCCCATGTGGGCCATGTGCAGCAGCCCAGGAGTCCGTGTGACATCGAAAGAAAAAAGAAAGTTCAAGGAGCTTCTGCCACATGGGGAGCTGGAGGAGATAAAGAACTCATGCCAGCTGAGAGCCAGCCAAGGCTCAGCAGAGGGAAAACTCACCCACAGCTGGAAGTTCCCAAGTGACCAGAGAGCCAAGGTCTGCCCTCCCCCTGCAAATGTATTTATAACCTGAGGGTGGTGGCTGTCTTTTGGCCCAGGTGAACCAGAGAGCCAGCTGGTTGGTTAGGGCTAGGAACTGTCTCAGGACGAGAAATAGCTCTGGTACGGAGTTCTGGGGACTGAACTTGTCATTTCTGTCTTTTTTTAGGTTTTTCAATGTAGGGTCTCACTCTAGCCCAGGCTTACCTGGAATTCACTGTGTAGTCTCAGGGTGGCCTTGAATTCACAGCGATCCTCCTATCTCTGCCTCTCAAGTGCTGGGATTAAAGGCATGCGCCACCATGCCTGGCTTGCAGAATTTTTAGATGTGGTTTCAGATATATATTAGTTATAAAACAGCCACAACTCCCCCTGACAACCCAACATATAAGATGAGAAAAAAATAAAAGAATCCCCACAAAATAAAATTCTGAGTTGCAGACAGTAGTAAGGAAAGGACCATTTTCCTTTCCAAACACTACCTCAGAGCATCTGTCAATGCTATAGAAGATAAATCATATAGTTCATCTCCAGCATTTATCACAGAGCCTAAAACATAGGTACTCAGTACTTATTAGACAAACGAATCTCGGGTTTTTAGAATGTTTGACGGTTGACTTTAGGTAGTGATGATGGATTGAACAGATGTACCTAATGTGACTCCCTCTATAATCCCACTAAAGCTATACCATGGAAGAGAAAGAGAAAGAGAGAAGCACTAATTGAAATAAAATTGTGGAGGCTCAAGCACAAGATGAAAGACTTGGCAGATCTGAGAAAAGCAAACACTGTTAATGGCAGTGCAGTTACTGTGAACAAGAACATTCATGGAGCAGGGACTAGGTATTCCAGAGGGAGAACTGGGGCTGGCGAGATGGCTTAGTGGTTAAAGCAATTGCCTATGAAGCCTAAGGACCCTGGTTTGATTCTCCAGTACCCACATAAGCCAGAAGATGCCCGAGAGCTGGGCGTGATGGCGCACGCCTTTAATCCCAGCACTCGGGAGGCAGCGGCAGTAGAATCGCCATGAGTTCGAGGCCATGCTGAGAATACACAGAAGATGCCCGAGGTGGCGCATGCATCTGAGTTCATTTGCATTAGCTAGAGGCCCTGACGTGACCATTCTCTCTCTCTCTCTCCCTAAAACAAATAAATATTTTTTAAAGCCTCACCTCCCCAACTTCTACCAGGAAGAGCAAAGGAGAAAGGTGGATCCCTAGCCATACTGAAAGTGGAATGGAGTGGAGGCAACAACCCCTTTCACCTTTCAGCAAAGTTCACCATCAGCAGGTCTTCCTCAGAGCACACAGCTTATAATCTGCTGGTCACTATACTGCTCTTAAATACAAGCAGACACATAAGGCTACCAAACATCTGACAAAGTCCTCTGACATGAAGGATAACGGAAGGACCCAACTTGCCAAATGATAAGTCCACCCAAGTACTCCAGTCAACAAATGGAGAAAAAAAAGAAAAAACCCTTCTAAGCATATTGCCACGACACTTTAGATAAAAAACTTAAAACACACATGCAGCCATGCAGCCAGCTGGGCATGGTGGCGCACACCTTTAATCCCAGCACTTGGGAGGCAGAGGTAGGAGGATTGCCATGAATTCCAGGCTACTCTGAGAACCCTGAGTGAGTTCCAGGTCAGCCTTGGGCTAGAGTGAGACCCTACCTCAAAAAACAAAAAAAAAAAAAAAACACATGTGGGGTTGGAGAGATGGCTTAGCAGTTAAGCGCTTGCCTGTGGAGCCTAAGGACCCTAGTTTGAGGCTCGATTCCCCAGGACCCACATAAGCCCAATGCACAAGGTGGCACATGTATCTGGAGTTTGTTTGCAGTGGCTGGAGGCCCTAGCATGCCCATTCCCTCTCTTTCTCTCTCTCTCTCCCTCTTTCTCTGTCTGTCTCTCTCAAATAAAGAAAAATAAACAAATACATGTGAACCAGAAGAATCAGTATGGTATCAGATCTTTCAAAACAAAAGGACAGTGGGAGTGATGCCTCCAACATTCTGAAGGAACATCATTTCCAGTCTAAAGCTGTATACCCAGCTAAACCATACATCAAGAATAAAGGGGGCTGGAGCGATGGGTCATCACTTAAGATCTTTGTCTGCAAAGCCTAAGGACCCAGGTTTGGTTCCCCAGTAACCCACATAAAGCCAGATGCTCAAGGTGGCACTTGCATCTGGAGTTCATTTGCAGTGGCTAGAGGCCTTGGTGCATCCATACTGTCTCTCTCCCTCCCTCTCACTCTTTCCCTCTGCCTCTTTCTCACACACTCTCTCAAATAAATAATGAGAGGAAAAAATATTTTAGAAAAAAAAAATAAAGACAATGGGGTGGGGAGATGGCTCAGTAGCTAAAAGTACTTTCTTCCCAAGCATGAGGCTCTGCTTTAGACCCCCACCACCCATGCATGTCCTGAGGGGGCCAGAGAAAAGAGAATCCCCGGGCCTTGTTGGTCAGCCTATCTGATTCAAAACAGCAGCTCCAGGTTCAATGAGAGACTCCTCCTCAAGGAAACAAAGCCCACGATAGAGGAGGAAATGCACTGTTCTCCTACACTGGGTGCATCCATCACATACACTTCTTACATATGCACCCATACCAAAAAAAAAAAAAAAAAAAAAAAAAAGCAGACAGACAATAGTGTAAGTGCTCAAAAAGCCTAGTGTTGTAGTCAGCTCCACGCTGCTGGGATGAACTTCCAAACCAGGCACAAGTGAGAAGAAGGAGGGATTTATTTCAAGCAGACAGATCTAGGTGAGGTTCCATGATGGTGGAAGACACTGGCTCCGACTGATCAATCCGAAGAGAGACAAGAACCGCGATCAGCTGGCAGACACACCGGAAGCAAACACAAACCAGGAACAGATAGCAGGGAACTGGTGGTAAGGACCCCACCGGAACTCAGACTGCTCTTCACACTTCTTGGCAGGAATTCAGATCCACCCCCAAACTACCTTAGGACTGAACCCCAGGATTCTCCCACATTGACACCTCCTCCAGCCAGGTGGCCAGCAATCCAAGTTATAAGCTTCAATCAAACGCCTGAATCTATGGGGAACATACATTCAAACTACCACACCTTACTTCCACACACCCTTTCTTGAGGAGTAGGCAGGGCGTGCTAAATTAAAAAGAGTCAAGCAGTCGGGCGTGGTGGCGCACGCCTTTAATCCCAGCACTTGGGAGGCAGAGGTAGGAGGACCACTGTGAGTTTGAGGCTACCCTGAGACTACATCGTGAATTCCAGGTCAGCCTGGGCTAGAGTGACACCCTACCTCAAAAAAAAAAAAAAAAAAAAGGGTCAGCCAAAGCAAAAGGCTTATAGGAAAATAAAGATCAGGTTAACGCAGCAGATGAAGTGGGTCCTCAGTCAGGCTCCTGGTGTGTCCACTAAATGCCAGATGTAGAGAGCAGTAACCTCGAAGTAGGCACCAGGAAGCTTATCACTGAAATGTCAACTGCCATTATGTCACATTTTAAAAACGTCTGGGTGTGCCTAATGAAAGTTGTAATGGTACTTGATTTTCCATATCTATCTTTTTTTCTTTTTTTTTTCAAGGTAGGGTCTCACTCTGGCCCAAGCTGACCTGGAATTCACTATGTAGTCTCAGGCTGGCCTCAAACTCACAGTGATCCTCCTACCTCTGCTTCCTGAGTGCTGGGATTAAAGGCGTGTGCCATCATGCCTGCATCCCTGTTTTGTTTTGTTTTTTAATATTTTTATTTATTTAGTTGCCAGAAGAGCAAGAGAGAAAGAGAAGGAATACACACCAGGGCTTCTTGCTGCTGTAAAAGAACTCAAATGCATGTGCCACTTTGTGCATGTGGCTTTGCATGGGTACTGGGGAACTGACCCCATGTCAGCATACTCTTCAAGTAAGTATGTCACCTCTGAACCATCTCCCCAGCCCCTTATCCATCTTCCTCCACTTCCTCTGCTCCGACCCACCTCTTCCCACTACAACCCAGTGTCTGCATAAACTAGAGAGTCACTATACAAGATGCAAGATTTCCACTTTGATTGACTTACTCCAAGTTTGGATATGGCCTTTAGAAAATTGCAGAAAACATAGAGCAGAACTCTCCCCTCAACACAGTCTTGCGGATGTCCTGGACCCGGGGCCACCTTCAAAATGCCCCAATCTGAAGACCAACTTGTGTCCAAAGCAGCCTATGTACTCTTCTACCAGAGACCGGACACTTCCAGCAGGACTGGCTTTTCCCCTCTAGACCAAGAAACTAAAGGTGCTTCAGCTGCTACTGGCATCCCTGTAGAAAGGGATGAAGATAGCAATGACAATGACTTAGAGAATGAAAACTGTATGCACACTAATTAACGTAAGTCCTAGGAGCCATAAGAGAGACCCTCCTGCTGGTGGTATCTGTGGAAATGAAGTCACCCACCACATCATTAAAATGAAAGTCTGAGATGGGAAGCTCCAGATAATCGCATGTAAATCCTCTATCAGATTTTAACTTGTGCAGTACTTGAAGTGAAACACAATGAAAACTTTAACAGAAATTGTCTGTTAATACATTTACAGTCTTGTATTTACAAGATAAATATATAGGAAATCACAAATAAATCCCTTTTAAGCTTGAAAAAAAAACAATGCCCCAATGGAGTCATTCCGTCCCCAGGTCTCTTCTGTAACCTTACCCACTGATTTCCCCAGAAATGACCCTCAAACACTTTCACAGGAGCAGAAAGCTAGTTTAGCTTGCCATTTTTTTGAGATTGTGCTCAGAAATACTTTCATGCCTTTTCCATATATATCTATGTGTGAGCTTCCTGTTGAGCTTTTATATTATCTCTCTTTTTCTCTCTCTCTCTCTCTGTCCCTTCCTCCCTCTCCCCAGACTGACCCAGTGTCTTATCATTTGAGTTCTACCGCTGAATGATACGCACAGCCCTTTCAAATTTTATTTTGAGATGGAGTCTCACTAAGTTGCCCAAGGTAGCCTTGAACTCGTGATCTTACTGACAGCTTCCCAAGTAGCTGGGAGAGCAGATGTGGGCCACCATGCACGGCTTATAATTTAGATCTTGAGTGAGTCTCGAAGGCTTATGTGCTAAAGACTGTGTTCCCAGATGGTGGCACTATTGGATGACGGTTAAAAACTTTAGCAGGTGGGGCCTGCTGGGAGCATGTTAGGTCAGTGGGGGGGCATGCCTCTCAGGTGATGTTGGGAGCATTCCCCCACCTCCTTCCCACCTCCCACAAATCGAAGAAGCTCCATCATACCATGCTGCCACAGGACCAAAGCAACAGGACCGAGTGGTTATGAGCTCTGAAACCTTGATCCAAAAGAAACTTTTTCTCCTTTTGGTTTTTTTTTTAAAGATTTTGTTCATTTTTAGTTATTTATTTGAGAGTGTCAGACAGAGAGAGAAAAAGAGAGAGAGAGAGAGAGAAAATGGGCACCTCCAGCCACTACAAATGAACTCCAGATGCATGCGCCCCCTTGTGCATCTGGCTAACGTGGGTCCTGGGGAATCTAGCCGCGAACAGGGGTCCTTAGGCTTCACAGGCAAGCACTTAACCACTATGCCATCTCTCCAGCCCCTTTTTCTCCTTTTAACTTTATGACCTCTTTGCTGATTTCATTTTTTTTTAATTTAATTTATTAGTTTTCTTTTCAGCAAATACAGGCAGTTTGGTACCATTGTTTAGGCTCATCCATGATCTACCCCCTCCCAATGGACCCTCCTTGTTGATGTAAATGGGTCGTGCATTGTGGAGTTAGCCCACAGTTATTGGTACAATAAATGTCTCTGCATATCATGACCCAACATGTGACTCTGACATTCTTTCCGCCCCCTCTTCTGCAAAATTTCCTTGAGCCATGTTGGGTTCATTTTTGGTCTGCTTCAGTGCTGAGGTGTTGGGGGCCTCTGAGGCTCTGGCTCTGATTTTTCTGTGTTGGTCTCCTTCCCCTTTGTGCTGGTATCCGGTTCATCAGGAAAACAGCACCCTTGCTTCTTTTGCCAATTTTCCTTACTTTCAGTCGGGCCCCTTTTGAGGTATGTTGGGGCAGCTCTCTCCTTAGGATCTGCATCTATCTTTCTTTCCCCGGTATTTGCAGCGCAGCTAGGCGGTCCCCATCTTGGCCGGAAGTCCGCTGACTTCATTTGATCTACATTTATTTCAGCCTGGCTGCTGAGCCGATGAGTAGCAGAGCAAATTGAAGAGTCTGTATTGTCGAAGAGCAGCCTTGGTGGGTGTGGATAGCTGAGAATGTGCCCACCCTCTCAGCCTCGTCCCATAGCCTACTCCATCTCTCCATTTGGCTGCCCAGTTACTCCTTACCACAAGCATCCAGAACTTTCTAGGAGAAGAAACCACTTGATAATAACAGCACTGCTATCCAAAGACTAAGGATCTGATAGGGACAGGAGCAGAGATGATACTGGGCCCTCACCAGGTCACTCTGTTGCCTAGAACCCCTGTGCGGATCTCACCTCCATTGAGATGCGCCTGCCCAGCCCCATAGCCTTCCCAGTCCAGAGTGAGTGTGCTGGCTCTGACCATATTTATACCTACTTCAGTGGACTGAAAATTAATTCTGCATCTTCTGTGTCTCGTATAAGCCTTACATCCTTTGAAGGCATAGACAAGTTCTTCATTTATACAACCCTACTGTCTAGCATGGAGTAAGAGTTAAATAAATATTTATGGAATGCAACTTTTTGTTCGTTTGTTTGTTTTTGTTTTTCAAGGTAGGGTCTCACTGTAGCCCAGGCTGACCTGAAATTCACTCTGTATTCTCAGGGTGGCCTCGAACTCATGGTGATCCTCCTATCTCTGCCTCCCGAGTGGTGGGATTAAAGGCATGCGCCACCACGCCCGGTGGAATGCAATTTTTGTAAAGCCAATTATATGTTGAAAAAGTATTACTTTCACATTACTTTTTGTGTTTGTATGTGTAAGCATGGTGTGTGCATGCGTGTTTGTGTGTGTCAGAGCCAGAGGACAATTTTGTATTGTTCCTCAGAGACACCGTCCACTGCTGTTTGAGATACGGTCTCTCATTGACCTAAGCTTATCAACCAGGCTGCATGGGCTTGTCTTGCTAGAAAGCTGCAAAGATCCACTTGCCTCTACTGGAATTACAGGTGTGCTACCACACTGTGGGTACCGGGCATTGAACTCAGGTCCTCCTGCTTGCAAGGCAAGCACTTTACCAACTGAGTGATCTCCTCAGTCCCATGCTACCTTTTATTTTAAAAAATAATAATAATTACCCACATAAGCCAGACACACAAGGTGACACATGTGCACAAGGTCACACATGGACACAAGGTGGTGCACACATCTGGAGTCAGAGTGCAGTGGCTAGAGACTCTGGTGTGCCTATTCTCTCTCACACACAAAAATAAAAAGTAGAAGAGCACAGCGATCCTCCTACCTCTGCCTCCCAAGTGCTGGGATTAAAGGCGTGCACCACCACGTCTGGCAATAGAACATTTTTGAAAAGGAAAATTCAGTAAAAAAATTCTTTTGAAAGAGGAGCTCACTCTAGCCCGGGCTGACCTTGAACTCACTCTGTAGTCCCAGGCTGGCCTCGAACTCACAGCGATCTTCCTACCTCTGCTTCCCAAGTGCTGGGATTAAAAGTATATGTTGAAAAAGTATTACTTTCACATTACATTTTGTGTTTGTATGTGTAAAGATGTTGTGTGCATGTGTGTTTGTGTGTGTCAAAGCCAGAGGACAATTTTGTATTGTTCCTCAGAGACACTGTCCACTGCTGTATTTTCTAAAGTTTCTGTTTGAATTGGTGCTTATCTGCAACATTTTTTTTGTATATACAATCATGACTTACTGTGTCTACTTTTAATTTTGCATACAGAAAAATGAATATTTTTTTTCTTCAGGTTCAATTCCCCAATACCCACATAAGCCAGGTGCACAAGGTGGTGCATACGTCTGGAGTTTGCAGTGGCATAAGGCCCTGGTGCACCCATTCTCTCTCTCTCTCTCCCTCTTACTTCCTCTCTGAAATAAATAAATAAAATAAAAACAATAATCAAGTCATCATAGACACTTAGCACAGGGGTGAAACATAATAATTGCTCATTACATGTTAACTAATATTGCGATTCCACTTAATCCATACAGGATCTTGACATGCTATTGCTGTTACATTGATAGTCACTTCATGGAAAGTCAATCACACAATGTGGAAATGAACCTGAAACTAGATTTTGCCCTAATCCCATTTTCTCTCTTCACCGCTGCTGTCTCAGCCACCCTGGTAGAAGTCATATCACACCCCCAGGACGAACCACAAGTTGGGTACGTCTGGAGAAGCGAGGCTGGGGAGAAGAGGAGTGGGCAGCAGACGCTGGTGACAGCCAAACTATAAAGGCCTTGGAGCACTGACGCTCAAAACCACCTCAGTCCCACTATCTTGATATTTTGCTGTACGAAGTGCTGAAGCTGAACATTCCCCTTGGAGTGCATGGAATAAGACTAGCTCTGTGTACGACATTTGGGGTCTTGCTAAGGTCAGTGTGGTAGGTTTGTTGCCAAGGAGGAGTTCTGACAATTGCTGTGAAGAAAAAAAAAAAATTCATTTTTCTGTATGCAAAATTAAAAGTAAACACAGTAAGTCATGATTGCATATACAAAAACAATGTTGCAGATAAGCACCAATTCAAACAGAAACTTTAGGAAATAAAATTGAAATCGGCCAAGTCCAAGTCCTTAGAGAAAAGCCAGCGGCCTGGGTGACTTGTGCTTGTGATTCCTGGCACTTGGGAGGCAAGGATAGGAGGGTGAGGAGTTCAAGACCATTTTTGTCTACTGTGCTGGTTTGATTCAGGTCTCCCCCATAAAGTTGAGTATTCTGAATGGTAGTCTCCACAGCTGATAGCAGTTAGAAATTAAAGCTCCTGGTGTATTGTTGGGGGTGGGCTTATGGCTGTTATAGCCAGTTTCCCCTTGCCAGTGTTTGGCACACTCTCCTGTTTCTGTTATCCACCTAATGTTGGCCAGGGGGTGATGTCCACCCTCTGCTCATGCCATCACTTTCCCCTGCCATCGTGGAGCTTCCCTTCAAGTCTGTAAGCCAAAACAAACCTCTTTTTCCCACAAGCTGCTCTTGGTTGGGTGATTTCTACCAGCAATGCGAACCTGACTGCCACAGCTACATAGTGAATTTGAGGCCTGCCTAGGCTGCATGTGACTCTATAATAGAAAAGAAAACAAACAACTTCTTAAAGAAAGTCTGCCTGTTCTCTCTCCTACCTGGCAGCCTGATTCCATGTGGGAACATTTCCTTTCATTATACCATACTTTATCTGGAGAATTAGAAATAAATAGAAAAAATTCATCTTTGGGGGCTGGAAAGATGGCCCAGCAGTTACAGGCACTGGCTTGCAAAGCCTACTGGTCTGGGTTTAATCCCTCAGGACCCTCGTAAAGCCAGATGCACAAAGTGGCATTTGCTTCTGAAGTTCCTTAGCAGTGGCAAGAGGCCATGGTGTGCCTATATTCCCTCCCTCTCATAAATAAATAGAAAGATTTTGTTTGTTTGTTTTTGTTTTATTTTTTCAAGGTAGGGTCTCACTTTAACCCAGTCTGACCCGGAATTCACTATGTAGTCTCAGGGTGGCCTCGAACTCACAGCAGTCCCCCTACCTCTGCCTCCTGAATGCTGGGATTAAAGACGTGCACCACTACGCCCAGCAAATAGAAAGATTTTTTAAAAAGAAATTTTATCTTTGGTATCTATGACACCCTGTAAACATCATGTGCTGTAAACTAAAGGAGCTGAAAGCTATGTGCAATCTCTAAGCTTGGTGTTGCCGTCAGGTTAGCATTGCTGGTAGAAATCACCCAACCAAGAGCAGCTTGTGGTGGAAAAAAAAGAGGTTTATTTTGGCTTACAGGCTTGAGGGGAAGCTCCATGATGGCAGGGAAGACGATGGCATGAGCAGAAGGTGGACATCAACCCCTGACCCACATAAGGTGTACAACAGGAACAGGAGAGTGTGCCAAACACTGCCAAGGGGAAACTGGCTATAACACCATAAGCCCGCCCCCAACAATACTCTGCCTCCAGGAGGCTTTAATTTCCTAAACTCAGTGCCTTAGACAGCTCGGCACATTACCACTCTCTGGAGGTTTTCATTTCCAATTGCCATCAGGTGGGGAGACTAGCATTCAGAATGCCCAAGTTTATGGTGGACACCTGAATCAAACCACCACAGTCAGGAACTGGGAAGTTAATTTCTCCCTAGATCTTTTTGTTTGGGTTTTTTAAACAGGTTCTTGCTATGTAGCCCACATTGACCTCTAACTCTCTGCCTAGTAATTTAATGTAATACTGTTAGCATCGATTTCAGAGTAACCGTAAAAAGTGTTAACATTGAGTTTTAATTAGGTACAATTCAAGAATATTACCAATACCTACTTAATCTGATGCACTTAAGAATGTAACTGAGATGAAGGCACATCCAAAGAGGTCTCTTAATGTGATGTTTTCTTATTCTCTTAGCAAGATCCTATATGTTTTCTGGCAATATTTATTTATATATTTTACCAGTTTTTACTGAGGACAAACTACGTGTACATTGTAGTGTCAGGTATTAAGACTATACTGACAGGGGGCTGGAGAAGATGGCTTAGTGGTTAAGGCATTTGCCTGCAAAGCCAGAGGGCCCTGGTTCGATTCCCCAGGTCCCACATAAGCCGGATGCACAAGGGGGGGGCGCAAGCATCTGGAGTTCAGATGCAGTGGCTGGAGGCCCTAGCACTCTCTCTCTCTCTCTCTCTCTCACTCTCTCAATAAATAAATAAAAAATATTTTTTTAGCCAGGCATGGTGGCACACACCTTTAATCCCAGCACTCGGGAGGCAGAGGTAGGAGGATCGCTGTGAGTTTGAGGCCACCCTGAGACTCCATAGTGAATTCCAGGTCAGCCTGGGCTAGAGTGAGACCCTACCTAGAAAAACCAAAAAAGAAAAAAAATATATATATGTTTAATATATATATATATATATATGAATATTTTAAAGAGAGAACATACTGACAGGGCTGGGAGATGACTCAGATGGTAAAGTGGCTGCTATGCAAGCATGGAGATCTGAGTTCAAACCCCAGAAAAGCTGAGTGTGGTGATGTGACTGTGGTCTCAATGTTGGGGAGATGGACTGGTGGCAATCTAGGAACTGGAGCCTTGTGGAAGGTGTGTTATTGGAGACCAACTTATAGGTGTTATAGCCACCTTCCCCTTGCAAGTGCTTGGCACACTCTCCTGCTGCTGCTGTCCACTTGATGTTGGCCAGGAGGTGATGTCCAGCCTTTCTGCTCATGCCATCGTTTTCCCCTGCCATCATGGAGTTTTCCCTCGAGTCTGTACACCCAAATAAACAACAGCTCCCTCCCAACAGCTGCTTTTGGTCAGGTTCTTTGTGTCAGCAACATGACCCTAACTGCAACAACATACGTATTCTCTAACAAAGGCTCCGTACATGTTGGCTAAAGTTTTATTTATTTATTTTTGAGACAGAGAGGTATTGCTATGTTGCCTTGCTGACCCTAAACTCTGGCTTCATGTAATCCTCCTGTATCTGCCTTCTAAATAGCTAGAATTGCAAGGCTTGGTGGTAGCTTGTAAACAAAGTGGTTTGTTTTTTTTTTCTGTTTTGGTTTGGGTTTAGTTTTTCAAAGTAGGGTCCCACTCTAGTCCCATTCTAGTGACCTGGAACTCACTATGTAGTCTCAGGCTGGCCTCAAATTCACAGCCTACCTCTGCCTACTGAGTGCCGGGATTAAAAGTGCCACCACACCTGGCCAAAGTGTATGTGTATGTAAGTTATTTGAGAGAGAAGCACATAAGAGAGAGAAAAAAATGGGCGTGCCAGGGCCTCCAGCCACTGCAAACGAACTCCAGATGCATGTGTCACCTTGTGCAGCTGGCTTATATGGGTATTGGGGAATCGAACCTGGGTCCTTAGGCTTCACAGGCAAGCGCCTTAACTGCTAGGCCATCTCGCCAGTCCATAAACAAAGTTTTTGAAGGGTTTTCTTTGAGGGGAGGGGTTTGGGGAGCTAGTTCTGGAGATTAATCCAGAGCTTTATGTTCTAACATAAACTCGTTCTTCCACTGAGCTGTAAACCCCAGCCATGGCTGAATTTTAGAAATAGATTATATATGATTTTATTTTACTAATTTTTAGGAAATCATGAGTTCAACAGACACTCCATTAAAGAAAATCTGGGGCTGAAGAGATGGCTTAGCAGTTAAGTGCTTGCCGTGAAGCCTAAGGACTCTGGTTTCAAGGCTGGATTCCCCAGAACCCACTTTAGCCAGATGTGCAAGGGGGCGCACGCGTCTGGAGTTCGTTTGCAGTGGCTGGAGGCTTTGGCGCGTCCATTCTCTATCTCTCTCTGCCTCCTTCTCTCTGTCGCTCTCTAATAAGTAAATAAAAATAAACAAAAAAAATTTTAAAGAAAACTTGTAGCTTGAAAACTTTTTTAAACTGACAAACATTTTTCTTTGATATGAGATGAGATAACATGTGTGGTAGATAGAATTCTGTTCGGAGATGAGTTCCAATGACCTTCAGCCTTTTCAGTGTGGGCGGAGCCTACAAATACAATAAGACTCATTGCTGTAATTGTGCTTTGCTGTATGAGAATTGTTCTAGATGGACCTAACATAATGATGGCCATGGCATGAAGCCTTTATTTATTTATTATTATTCTTTTATTAATTAGTTTTGTGCTCAGCAAATACAGTCAATTTGGTACCGTTGTTAGGCTCATCCATGTCCTACCCCTCCCCCTAGCCCCTCCTTGTTGAGGTATATGGGGCATGCATTGTGGAGTTAGCCCATAGTTATGGGTAGGATAAATGTCTCTGCATATCACGACCCAATGTGTGGTTCTGACATTCTTTCCGGCCCCTCTTCTGCAAAATTTCCCTGAGCCATGTTGGGTTCATTTTTGGTCTGCTTCCGTGATGAGGTGCTGGGGGCCTCTGGGTGTCTGGATAGCTGATTTGGCAGGAGTTGATTGTTCTCTGTGTTGATCTCCTTCACCCTTGTGCTGGTACCCGGTTCACCAAGAAAACAGCACCCTTGCTTGTTTCGCCAGTTGTTCTTAGTTTCTGCCGGGGCCCTTTTGAGGTATGATGGGGTGGTTCTCCCCTTAGGATCTACGTCTTTCTTCCCCAGGGATGTGCGGCACAGTTAGGCAGTTGCCATCTTGGCCGGAAGGGAGCAGGAAGCCTTTAAAAGCAGAGTTTTTCTCTGGCTTGTTGCAAAAGCAGCAGCCAGAAACTTGAAGCAGGGAAGGATTCAGGACGCTGGTACTAGCTTGAAGAGTTGCAGGTGGAGGGGGGTGCATATGGAAAGGCCCCAAGAGCAGCTTTAATTTTTTTTTAAATTTAATTAATTTATTTGAGAGAGAGGCAGAGAGAGAGAATGGGCATGGCAGGGCCTCTAGTCACTGCAAATGAACTCCAAACACATGCACCTTGCACATATGGCTTACGTGGGTACTGGGAATCAAACCTGTGTCCTTAACTGCTAAGCCATCTCTCCAGCCCAAGAGCTGCGTTTTGAGGCTGAGAAACAGTTCTAGAAAGATAAGAAAATGACTTCAGCTAATTCTGATTACATCCTGCTTAAGAAGCAAGCACACACTATCAGTTTTTATTATCTAAAACTGGGAGTCACCCAGCTATTTCAGGGTGAGGCTACAAGAATAGGCAAACTAATCCCTTCATGAGCACCGGATCTGTGCCATAAGCTATATGCTGGAACTTAAACTTAAGTTGCAGTGTATTAAAACTAGACAAAAATCAAGTTCATGTTATATTAGCTGCATTTCAAACACGATTGTGACATCCATGCTCAACATAGAGGACCATCCTTGCCACAGAAAGTTCCATTAGACCAAAAAGACCCATGCCTTCAACTGCCATTGCTCCATATCTAAATATCCTAAATTCATAGCCCCCCCCCCACACACACCAGGAAGATTTTACAAAGAAGAAATGTAAAAAAGTACTATTTTAAGTAAGTTGAAAAGGAGACATAAAGGGTGGAGAAAGGAAGGGAGGAGGATACTTAATAGGTTGATATTGTATATATGTAATTACAATGATTGTAATGAGGAGGTAATATGATGGAGAATGGAATTTCAAACGGGAAAGTGTGGGGGTGGGGAAGGAGGGAATTACCATGGGATATATTTTATAATCATGGAAAATGTTAATAAAAATTAAATTTAAAAAAAAGCCATAAAAAAAAAGTACTGGGCTGGAGAGATGGCTTAGCGGTTAAGCGCTTGCCTGTGAAGGCTAAGGACTCTGGTTCAAGGCTCGATTCCCCAGGACCCACGTAAGCCAGATGCACAAGGGGTGCACGCGTCTGGAGTTCGTTTGCAGTGCATGGAAGCCCTGGCGCACCCAGTCTCTCTCTACCTATCTGCCTCTTTCTCTCTCTCTCTGTCACTCTCAAATAAATAAAAATAAAAACCAAAAAAAAAAAATAAAAAAATAAAAAAAATAAAAAATAAAGTACTATTTTAAAAATCAAATTGTCTGACTTGGGGAGACTTGTACTTAGAATTGTGTGCCCCCTCCTTTTTTTCCCCCAAGGTAGGATCTCACTCTGATCCAGGTTGACCTGGAATTCACTAGGTAGTCTTAGGGTAGCCTTGAACTCATGGCAATCCTCCTACCTCTCCCTCCCAAGTGCACAACCCCACCTGGCTCTTTTATTTTTTTCCAAGATAATGTCTCACTCTAACCTAGGCTGGCCTGGAACTCACAATAATCCTCCTATCTCAGCTCCCTGAGTGCTGGGATTAACGGTATACACCACTATGCCTGACTGTCTAATTCTTAAGTACCTAGTGAGTTTACCTATCTATTTTTGTATTTCTATTGTTTTGGATATATACTTGAGATTTTTTTACTTCATTTATCTGAAAATTCATGATCGTATTAATTCTGGATGGATAATTTTCCATCATAGTATCATATTCTCTTTCTCCTCTTGGTGCTGGGGAGCAAACCCACGAAACAGGGATAGAGAGATGGATCAGTGGTTAAAGGCACTTGCTTACAAAGCCTGATGGCCCAGGTTCAAATCTCCAGTACCCAAGTAAAGCTAGATGTATGTACCCAACAAACCAGGACTTCTTGCATACTGGATAAGCACTCTACAGCCCTGATTATTATCTCTTGAAATGTTCCATTTCCTTAGTTCTTTTCTCTTGTTCCTTCCAAATTCTGGTTGCATATCTATTATACCTTGTCATTATATCTTCTATAGCGTCTAAGTGAGTCAGGTTCTTTTTCTATAAGCTGATGATACAAATCATATCTACCTATAGGGCTGCTCTGAGGAATCAGTGAGTAAACCACTGAGAACGGCAGCATATGGACGTCCGTTACTGTTAACATTCTGGTTGTAGCTCCTTACTTGTCGCTAGCCCTTGGAGATTTCCCTTAGTTTATTAGGGATCTTTTATAATAATTTAGTCTACTCTATTAAGAGTGAAGTTATTCCTCTTGGTTGCAAGCTGTGACATATATTGCTCCTTTTGCTCAAAATGCTCCCCCCTCACTTCCTTTCATGAATGATTAAGACAGATTGTAATGTGCCCATTAATTTGAGTTACATTAAAGCATATGACAGAAAATCCCAAATAATCATAACTTTCAAGAGTAGAAGTTTCTTTCTCACGAAAATGAAGTAGATTATAGGCATATGCCACTATGCCTGATTGAGAATGTAATCTCTCTCTTTCTGTGTGTGTGCGTGCGTGCGTGTGTGTGTGTGTGAATGCGTGCGTGTGTGTGTGAATGCGTGCGTATGCGTGCGCGCGCGTGTGTGTGTGTGTGTGTGTGTGTGTGTGTGTGTGTGTATGTCCTATGCCGTGCATATGGAGGTCAGAGGATGTTCTCCTCTCTTCCCCTTTATTTCTCCAAGACAGACTTTCTCATGGAACCTAGAGATTCCCCACTTTTCAGTTAGACCAGCTGACCAGGGAGCCCCAGTGATCTTCCTGTCCTTGGCCCCCTCAGCATTGGTGTTACAGACACACATGGCCATCCCCCCACTTTTTATGTGGGTGGTGGGGACTGAAGTCAGGTCCTCATACTTGCCCAGCAAGTTCTCTCATCCACGGAGCCATCTCCCCAGCCCTGAGAATGCAGTCGTTACGCTTGAACACCAAACCCCAAGGAGAAAACAGATATAGAGGAAACAGACTTAACCATGGTCCTTTTCTAGGATTCTGTCTCGCCCTATCATGTTCACTTTGAGGACAAATGTCTTGGACTGGTTTGCTTGGAACATTTCTTTGAGTTCTGAAGGGTCTGTGTCCCAACACCTCCTGTTCCTCACCCATTACCAGTCCTGAGCAAACCAGGATCAACATCTTTTCAGGTACTTTGTCATAGTTACAGAAAAATGACTTAAGACAATACAGTGTGGAAGGCACTGTGCTGGCTTCTGAGAATGTAACCGTGAATGAGACATTCTCCAAGGAGCTATGAAAGTAATGTAAGTGACCAATGGTCCTGGTTTGCTCAATACTGTAACACATGTGTATTTATATAGTGTGCTTTTATTTTTACTTTTGATAGTGTTCAGCTTACACACTATTTTGCTATAGGTTAGAGCTATAGTTCCAAAATTAGGCATATTTTCCCTTATACTGAAGGCTCTTTTTCAGTATCTTTTTTGTTGTTGTTGTTGTTGTTGTTGTTAACTAGGTAGAGTCTCATGCTAGCCCAGGCTGATCCGGAACTCACTCTGTAGCCCCAGGCTGGCCTCGAACTGATGGCAATCGCTTTATCTCAGCCTCTTGAGTGCTGGGGTCAAAGATGCGCATCACCACACCCAGCATTCTTCCTGTTTTTTTTTAACTTAACTTAGGACATTAAGGCTTTGAAGGGTGAGTTGTTCTACTGGTTCTGTGTTAATTTTCATTTCATGTTTCTTATCATTTTCCTCTGAGGCTCTTGCTGTGTCACCTGGGTGGGAAGGATATTTGGGCATGTTTATTTAGTTGCTGGTTGGACACACCTTTGGTTCTCTTTCATATGATTGAATCACTATTGCCTTTAAGTCTTACCTGGCTTTTCTATTTCAGGATCAAAACTTCAGCATATAGTTTCTCCCTGGACTCTGTTTTCTGTGCTTATATAATTCACAAACCAAAAAAATTCATCCTTTGCACATTTAGTACACCATAGGCTAGTTCCTTTGTATATAAAGTTGTGCGATCATTATCAACTTTTTATTTTTGACAAGATCTGGCATGTTCACGGTGGTACCGCTGTAGACAACTCCTTATTTTAGAATACTTCTACTACCCTAAAAAGAAACGCTGTTCGCAAAGCTATCTGGATCAGTTACCTTTCTCATTGCTGTGACAAAACACCCAACAGAAGCAGCGCACGGGAGGAGGAACTTACTTTGGCTCCCGGTTTTAGGGATGATAGTCCATCTTGGCAGGGAAGACATGGTGGAGTGGCTCAGCCTATGGCAGTGGGAGCCTATGCTTACTGCTTCTCACACCTTGGTGGGTCAGAAAGCAGAGAGCTTGGCTTTATATGGTGCTTGGGGTCAAACCCAGGGTATTACGTATGTTAGGCAAGCACTGTGCCAACTGAGTTATATCCCCAGTTCAACTTGATTTTTTTAAATTTTTTTGTTTATTTTTATTTATTTATTTGAGAGTGACAGAGAAAGAGGCAGATAGATAGATAGATAGATAGATAGATAGATAGATAGATAGATAGAGAAAGAGAGAGGGAGAGAGAATGGGTGCACCAGGGCCTCCAGCCACTATGAGCCAACTCCAGACGTGTGTGCCCCCTTGTGCATCTGGCTAACGTGGGGTCCTGGGGAATCGAGCCTCGAACCAGGCTCCTTAGGCTTCACAGGCAAGCGCTTAACTGCTAAGCCATTTCTCCAGCCTGGTTTTTTTTTTTTTTTTTTTTTTTTTAAATACTGACTTTTGATAAAACAGAATAAGGTAAACTCCAACTATCAAGATTTGATTTTTATTACTTAAAAAACATGCTTCAGAGAGGCTAGAAAGATGGTTTATCAGTTAAAGGTGCCTGCTTGCAAAGCCAGACAGGCATTTGTTTATAGAGGCAAGAGATCTTGGCATACACACACACACACATGCAAATAAGTAAATAAAAGTACTTTGAAGCATATGTTTTCTTTAGCTTATGTCTTCAACATTTGCATGATTTTCTGTTCCTCAGTAAGGAAAGCATGCTCGATCCTGTCCCAGGCACATTAACATGCCTAAAACCACTGTAGGTCCTGCTGACATGGTTTTTTCACTGACACTCTCGTAAGGACTTGAGTCACTCAGCATGAACTCCTTGAAGGCTGCCTTGACACATCACAGGTAGATCTGGCTTTTTTAGACCTTCTTGGTGCAAAGGTAAACAATGCTCTTGCTGGGGGTTCAGGGCAGCCAGTGTTTGCTCAGGGCTGCACTGGAGAAAAGCCTGTGATGGTATGTCAAACACTGGACCCTTAAAAGTACCTCTAAACACAGTCCCAGAGAAGAGAAAATCTTTATTTTCTTGGTAATGTTTTTGTGAGACACAAGTTTTAAATTTTTAGAGATCTACCTTGTGTTTTCCTCCATGATGACTTATGTTCTGGGGTGCTGCATGTAAGAATTCTTTTCTCCTATCCCAAGGTCACAGAGGTTTAATCATGTTTTCATTTCTTTTTAGTTTTTTGAGGCAAGCCCAACAGACTGGACTTTTTTTTTTTTTCTTTTTTCATGTGAGAGGGTAGGAGGGAGGGAGAGAGAGAGAGAGAGAGAGAGAGAGAGAGAGAGGGAGAGAGAACTGGTGCACCGCAGCCTCCAGCCACTGCAACGGAACTCCAGATGTGTGCACCCCCTTACGCACACATGTGAGCTTGTCCTCTTGCATCACTTTGTGCATGTGGCTTATGTGGGATCTGGATAGTCAAATGGGTATTTAGGCTTCCCAGGCAAGAGCTAAGCCATCTCTCTAGCCTTTGTTTTGGTTTACTTGAGGCAGGGTCTCACTCTAGCCCAGTATGACCTGGAATTCACTCTGTAATGTCAGGCTGGCCTCAAACTTACAACACTCTCCTCACCTCAACCTCCCAAGTGCTGGGATTAAAGACGTGTACCACCATGCTGGGCAATAATGTTTTCTTTTTCTTTTTCTTTTTTCTTGAGGCAAGCCCAACAGACTGGCTTTATGATGATGATGATGATGATGATGATGATGATGATAGCAAGAGAGAATTGACATGCCAGGGCCTCCAGCCACTGTAATCGAACTCCATACGTGTGTGCACCACCTTGTGTGCATGTGTGAACTGCGCTTGTGTCACCTTGTGCATCTGGCTTATGTGGGATCTGGGGAATTGAACATGGGTCCTTAGCCTTCTCAGACAAGCACCTAATCACTAAGCCATTCTCCAATCCAATAGTGTTTTCTTTAAAGAGTTTTACAGTTCTAGTTCTTACATACAGACCTATGGTCCATGTACGTATATTCCTATATATGGTAGAGGTTCAAGTTCATTCTTTTGCATATGGATATCCTGTTGTAAAGTCAAATCCTTCTTCACTGAAGTATCTCAGTACCCTTGTTAAGGCTAAGTCTTTATTATAAAACTCAACTTTGGCTTTGTTTTGTGACAAAGTGGTGTGCTAGTTTGAACGTATGTCCTCCAATAGACTCAGATGTTTTATTAAAACTTGGACTTTTGGGGGGATGGCTTAGCAGTTAAGCACTGTGAAACCTAAGGACCCCAGTTCGAGGCTCAATTCCCCAGGACCCACGTAAGCCAGATGCACAAGGGGGCGCACGCGTCTGGAGTTCCTTTGCAGTGGCTGGAGGCCCTGGCACACCCATTCTCTCTCTCTGCCTCTTTCTGTCACTCTCAAATAAATAAAAATAAACAATAAAAAATAAATTAAAAAATCACTTGGATTTCTAGCCACCTGGCTGGAGGAGGTGTTACTGGGCGCAATTGGGTTTCCAAGCCCAAGGTGTGTGGGGCATTCTGAGCCGTGCCTGGGTCCCTGCTGCTGGCTGCCAGTTCCCCACCATCTGCTGCTGGGTTTGTGTGTGCTTGCTTGTGGTGCCGGCTGTTTGGTTGTGTCTCTCTGCCTGGATCAGTGAAAGGGGACCGGCTTGTTCTGCCGTTGTGAAACTTCCCCCTGGATCCGTAAGCGTGAAATAAGCCCTTCCTCTGATAAACCATGTATGGGCTGGAAGTTCATTCCAGCAGCATGGAGCTGACTACAAGTGGATGGGTCTCTGATGTGTTAACTTCTCCTGAGGCACTTCGAACAAACATCTACTCACTCCAGATAGGGCACCAACCACAGACCACAGGAACAATTCTACTCAGTTCTAGTCGTTGGTGAAGCAATGAGTTTATCAGGCTTTACTTACAGGAGTGTGGATGAGCCCAAAGCAGCTATGACTGCCCCATAGCTGCATGAACGGAGTCCCCCCACCTCACCTTCAGTTCATTTGCCGCCTCTGTACATATCACAGCACCTCCAGAGGCCATGGCCTGCTGGGGCAGAATTAGATATACACGGGAGGACCGGTGGGAGGGAATGGTTCTAATGACCTGCCCCGCTCTCTCCTTTTATGAGGAACATCAACAGGTCCTATCCTAAGGGTCTTTGGGGGTAATCACAGCTGCTGTGATTAAGGTGTTAATAACTATTGTATTCCGGGAACAGCATTCCACAATTATTCTCTCTTTTTGGAGGAGAGAGGTATGTTTTGTTCTCTCTCTCATTTATTTATTTGAGAGAGGGAACGAGAATGGGTGCGCCAGGGCCTCTTGCCACTGCAAAGGAACTCCAGATGCATGTGCCACTTTGTACATCTGGCTTTACACAGGTACTGGGGAACTGAACCTGGGATGGCAGGCTTGAGAAGCAAGCCTCCTTAACCGCTGAGCCATCTCCATGGATGTCTTGTTTTCTTAAAATGACAAAAATAAGGGCCAGAGAGATGGCTCAGCGGTTAAGGCACTTGCCTGCAAAGCTTCATGACCTGGGTTCAATCCTCCAGCACCCACATAGCGCCAGGTGCACAAAGTGGTCCATGCATGTGGAGTTCCTTTGCAGTGTAAGGAGGCCTTGGTGCACCCATTCTCTCTCTCCTTGCAAATAAATAAATAAATGACCAAAATATAAGTGAAACACATGTACCGTAGAGTCTGCTAGAGAATTTTTTTTTTTTAACTTTTGCCTCCTTGTGGTTGCACAAGTATGGTACTTAAAACAGGGTAGTTACAATGAATGTTTGCTAACTGCAGAGTAGACTTGAGCCCGCCCTCCCTTAAAGGGCGTGGGCTTACAGAGCTCTGATTGGATGGAAGGTCCCATCAGGACTTTCCAGAGGAAGACTCTGTGTAGCAGAAGACGGACCCCAACAAACTGAGAGACGCTGTCAAGGCTGTGGCCTCCAAGTTCATCCTCATCCTTAAAGGCAAGTAAGCCTGAACACTTAACACAACCCCAAAGCGTCAGAATCCCGTTCCCCATTTTAACTTCCAGCTTTGCAGGTGCTGTAATTACCTTCTTGCTGCTGGGACAAAGCAGCCGACCAAAAGCAGCTGATGGGGGCAGAGTTGTTTATTTTGGCTTACAGTCTTGAGGGGCAGCTCCATGATGGCAGGGGAAAGATGGTGGCTGGATGTCACTTCCCTGCCACAGCAGATGGCAAACAGCAGCAGGAGAGCAAGTAGAACTCTAGCACAGAGAAGGCTGGTCTTAAGACCCAACAAAACACCTCTTCCAGCAAGGCTCCAAATTCCCAACACGCCACCAGCTGGGGATCTAGCATTCAGGACACACAAGTTTACAGGGGAAGCCTCATTCAAACCACCACACCAAGAGTCTGTCTACTTAACTGCTTACACAGTAATAATGTTTTGACTTGTGGATCTTACCTCGAATTTCTTCAAATTGATTTTGGTTCTTATCTGCTTTTAAAAAAACAGAAAGATTTAGGGCTGGAGAGATGGCTTAACGGTTAAGGCACTCACCTGCAAAGCCTAAGGACCCTGGTTCAATTCCTCAGTACCCACATGCACCAAATGCACAAGGTGGCACATGTGTCTGGAGTTCGTTTGCAGTGGCTACAGGCCCCGGGCGCGCCCATTCTCCCTCTCTCTCACTCTCTCTACCTGGCTCTTTCTCTCTCTCTCATAAGTAAATAAATAAGCAGAAAGATTTTTTTTTCCCTCAGACTGTAACAGTCAAAATTGAAACAAGCAAAGAAACAGCAATTCTGTATCCAGTAACCTTTTTCTCTCTAACATGCCGAACATTGGGAGCTCTCAGCCTCACAGAAGTAGAGCAGGAGACTGAAGATAAAAGCCATGCATCCCACACAGGAGTTTCCCGAGGTTTCGTGTCCATACCGTGTTCCTACCTGCTGCTCCTGTGTCATTCTTGGGGTCCCAGAATCTGCCCCTCTGTGTGAAAGTATGGATTTGCACGTAGGGCACCTCAGATGCGCATTATAGAACACACACAGTAACTTTTGTTACACGGCTTTGGAACAGCGTTCTAGGGGTTGGACCTACAGTTAAGTGCTTCAAATTACAGTTTCTGACTTTAGAGCCAGCTCTCCGACCTCTTGGCCAAATCACCTCTCCAAAATAATCGGGTGTGGAAGTCCTTAGACACATTCTCTTCTTGTCCTTCTAGGGTATGTGGCCTTTCTCTAACCCTAAATTAGCTGGAATACAGCGAGGCTTTATTCATTTATGAATTTGTTTTTTACACTGTCAGGAATAGAACCCAGGCCTTTAAGCATGCTGGGCAAGTGCACTACTACTGAGCCATCACCAACCCCTACTTTATATACATACATACATACATACATATATATATATATATATATATATATATATATATATATATATATATATTTAAATTAGGCTTTAGCTGGGCGTGGTGGCACACGCCTTTAATCCCAGCACTTGGGAGGCAGAGGTAGGAGGATGGCCGTGAATTTGAGGCCACCCTGAGAACGACATAGAGAATTCCAGGTCAGCCTGGCCTAGAGGGAAATCCTACCTCAAAAAAAGAAAAAAAAATAGACTTTAGGGTTGTGGAGATGGCTCAATAGTTAAAAGTTCTTGCTTGCAAGGCCTGTGTTCCCAGGTTCAATTCACCAGAAGAAAAGTTGGAAACAAAGTGGCATGTGCATCTGGAGTTCATGACCCTGGCATACTCATACACACACACACAGCGTATGCAAATAGTATTTTTTTTTTTTTTTTTTTGGTTTTTCGAGGTAGGGTCTCACTCTGGCTCAGGCTGACCTGGAATTCACTATATCGTCTCAGGGTGGCCTTGAACTCTCGGCGATCCTCCTACCTCTGCCTCCCGAGTGCTGGGATTAAAGGCGTGCACCACCACGCCCAGCTCAAATAGTATTCTTTTTAAATATTAGACTATTTTTTTTTTTTTAAAAATCAGTTTTAACTTTACAGGTACACAGATCTCCCCACTCCCACCTGCATAGCTCCCCTCATTATCTCTCCCTCCATACACTTGTTACAACTGAGGAATTTACACACTGACACGTCTTTGTCTCCCACGAAGTTCCTAGCTTACACTGAGTTCTACTCCTGCTGTTGCGGACTCTGTATTTGTACGTACTTAAAATGACACTGTGCCCCAGTGAGGTATATTGTAGGAAGTAAAAAGATAGGAATTAAACAAAAAAAAAAAGCCAGGTGTGGTGCTGCACGCCTTTAATCCCAGCACTTGGGAAGCAGAGGCAGGAGGATTGCTGTGAGTTCGAGTCCACCCCGAGACTACATAGTGAATTCCAGGTCAGCCTGGGCTAGATGGTGACACACACCTTTAATGCCAGATTTAGGAAGGAAAGGTAGGAGGAACAGGTGTTCAAGACCAGCCTCAGCTACAAGTGAGTTTAAGGTCAATGTGGGTTAGAGGAGATCCTGTCTTTAAAATGAGAAAGGGAGAAGGGAAGGAGAGGAGAGAAGAGAGGATATCCCGGAGTCTAGAGAGAAAAAGAGGAAAGGAAAGGGAGTGGAGGAGAAAAGGAGGAGGAAAAAAGAGAAATGAAAGAGAAGATAGGAGAGAGAAGAGGACACGGGGACACACACACACACACACACACACACACTCACTCAGTGTGTGAGCCCAGTCCACCCTCAACTCTGGGCCTTGTGCCCAAAGTGAAGTTCACCAGCTCCCAGCTGGCACATCTCTCTCTCTCTCCCGAGTCTCTCGCTGGTACAGGTTCCTCCTTCTTTTGTTCGAGTGTCAAGCAAATGGGTTTCCTGTTGACACCGGGATCTCTTGAAAAGGGCAGGAAGAGGCCAGGCCCGGTCCTCCTGGCCCCCGCGCCCTCCCCTGCGTCCCGCCGCGGTGCTTTATTTTGGGCACGCAGGGTTGGGTCCAGGGCGGGCGCCCCCGGCGCGCGTGGCACGAGAGGGCGGCCTTCCAGCCCGGCTGACCCCTCCCCGAGGAGGCGAGGCCCCGGGCTCGAGCCCGCCCGATCCCAGGCTGGACCTCCGCGGGGCGGGGAAGGGAAGGAAGGGAAGAGGAAGGGAGGCGGGTGGGTGGGATCGGGGCCGGGCCCGGGGGTGGGGAGGGGAAGGAGGAGGCCGCCGGTGCACGGACCGCAGGTGGAGTCCGCCGAGGCCGCCCGGTCCTCCCCCATCCCGGCTTTGGCCAAACCTCCTTCCCCGGGCCCCGAACTCGCGGCTTGGCGCAGGGGGCCCGCGGGCCGGGGTGCTGCTGCTGCTGCCGCCGCCGGTGGAGGAGGAGGCGGAGGAGCTCCGGGGCCGCCGGCGGACGCCTCGCCCATGGCTGAGGGCCGGCGGCGGGAGGACGAGGAGGAAGAGCTGCGCGATCGCCGGGAGCTCGGGGGCCCGCGCCGCGCTCGGAGCCGGGCGCTGCCGGGCCACTCGGCCGCAGGTGAGCCGGGCGGGCGGGCGACGCGGGCACCGGGGAGGCGGGGACCACCCACGCCCCGCTCCGCTCCGGGACCCGGGACCCGAGCTCGCCCCGCAGCCCCTGCCCGGGGGGAGCATCTCTGCAACTCTGGGGGACGGGAGGGACCGGGACGGTGGGGTGGCCTTTTGCTTTCTCCCATCCTCACCCTCGCTCGTGAGCTGAGCTCCAGCGACGAACATTGCAACCCTTTGGTTTCTCGTCTACCTGTGAGAGAGAAGTCTTGGAGCCAGAAACTCAAAAAAAAAAAAAAGAAAGAAATGTGTTTTTCCCCCCCTCCCAATAGAAATTGCAAAGCTGCTGGCTTGGAACTTGTGGCCCTGGAGGATGGTGGTGACATCTCTGGGGTGAGTCAGAGAGAGGCCAGTGGAGAGCTCCCTGGGGTCTGTCTGTCTGTCTGTCTCTCGCTGGACAGGGGCCCCTCCCGGTGGCTTGGCCTGCACCCCGGTAAGCCGGTCAGACCACGTGCCCAGAGTGAGTCAAGTCTCGTTTCGGCGTCCCCATGAACTTCGGACCTCCCAACCCCCCCCCCCACCCCACGCCAGTTTCCTATAGAACTTGCTTAAGAGTTGATTTGGTGCCAGTGTTCAAATAGTGGGGAAGAATGCAGAATATTGCTGGGGTAGCGGAGGGTAGAGACAGTTCATTTGGTCTGAGAACCCTTTCTGGGCCTTTTTGATCTTGTGTTTTTTTTGGGGGGGGGGGTGCAAGTCATTTGGCTCATAAAGTGAGAAAAGAGTGAATAAGTGTATATCCACACCCCTTCCCTCTTCCTGGGCGGCTTTTCAATCGAATGTAGCGGAGAGGAAATTCGTTGGCCTTTGGTTCCAGTTATCTGAAAACAAATCTGGGGGAAGGCTACCAAGGGAGGTGACTGAACCGTCAGGAAGGTGCCTCCAATGGCAGGAGGATAGTGAGGTGTCACTTCAAGCCCTGTGTGGCTTCCTTGACCACTAAGAGAAAGCTGGAAACTGGGAAAATGTAGGGCAGAAATGGGATGAAAAGATCAGAATGTAGAGTGACACCCTACCTCAAAATAATAACAACAATAATAATGATCAGAATGTAAAGAAACGGGCCATTTGATGCCCATGGTAAGATCCTAGAACCCTAAAAATAACTCCTTATGCCTGTTAGTGGAACTTTTTAATTCACTATGGACTCTCAGGGTGACCTCGAACTCTCGGTGATCCTCCTACCTCTGCCTCCCAAGTGCTGGGTTTATAGGCGTACGCCACCAAGCCCAGCACTGGAACTTTTTATCAAAATAAGTCACCAACAATCTCAATGGATAATAATTGATAGTTTTGTTCAGTGTAAACTCAGTCCTAAATGAAATAATGAGTAATTGTTAGATATGAGTAAATATGTTTACAGTAATATGATGAGAAAAGTTTACAAAGATGTAAACTATTACATTATGTTACAGGTTTAAACAGTGTAGGCTGTCTTGGGTTCTGGTACCTTCAGTAAAAAGCTTTATTCTTACAAGGGACTGTACCTTAGAGAGTTGTGCTGGAATTTAAACAAGATGTGACCAGGTATGTGTTCATCATATAGTGTATTTTTTCAAGGCTGGTGGAAATGGCATTTTTGTAACTTCTTACTGGTTCCATAATCTCACAAGGCTGCCCGAAGCTATTGTAGGTTGAGTAAGTTGTCCAAGTCATGATGTTGTGTACTTTTTTTCACTCAAATTCATGTTTGCAGTGTTCAAACCCCATACCTGACCTTCTTTCATGAAGGAGTCAGGGGGACAGCAATATTTTGGAGTGTGTAGAGGGTCAAGTTTGCAACTTTAGGTTTTGTTCCTGGGGTGATAAATTGTTTAATAGTTTACATGGCTTTTTCAAGTGGTGTTTCTCTTTCCTCTCCTCAGTTAATTTTTTTTTTTTTTTTTATGCCATTGCATGCCTTACCAAGCTTGGGCATTTGTTAGATGTTTGCTTCCAAGTGAAAGCATGAACTGACCCAGAGGCTTCAGGTCTCTGATGCTTCTTCCTTCTTTCTAATTTTGCACTTTTCCTGGTTAAAATGCTCCCTCATTCCCCTATTACATAATTTGATACCATGACCCTGGGGTTTGTGGACTTGAGAGAACCTATGAACTTTCTATCCCAGCTCAATTATGTGTGATTGTATACACGCATCAATTAATTTTTGCAGTATACATTCAATAAAAGCTTATAAAGTGAAAACTTTTGAAACCTATGCCTGAGTAAGAAATGGAGTATGAGCTGGGCATGGTGGTGCACGCCTTTACTCCCAGCACTCAGGAGGCAGAGGTAGGAGGATCGCTGTGAGTTCGAGGCCACCCTGAGACTACAGAGTGAATTCCAGGTCAGCCTGGGCCAGAGTGAGACCCTACCTTGAAAAAACAAAACAAAAAGAAAATAAAACAATGGAATATATCATTTTCTTAGGACCATGCTTCTATTTCTCTCAGACATAGATTCCTCCTGCTCTATAGTTAACTGTTTTGGTTTTCCCAGGTAGGGTCTCACTCCAGCTCAGGCTGACCTGGAATTCTCTATTAGTGTCAGGGTGTCCTCGAACTCTCTGCGATCCTCCTGCTTCTGCCTCCTGAGTGCTGGGATTAAAAACGCCCGGCCTAGTTATCTCTCTCTCCCTCCGTCCGTTCTTTCTTCCTTTCCTTTCTTTCCGTGAGGTGCTGGAGTGAAAAGCCCATGCCATTGTGCGTGTTCAGCAAGTGCTCTACCACTGAGCTACATCCCAGCCCTATTTTAAAAGAAACTGTGGTCCTTATTTTCTTTCTTTTCTGTATAGTTTGACTGTACGCATTACACCCCCTTGTGCAGTTTTGTTTCACAGATTGGCCCAGGTAGAATCATCCTGTGTGTATCCTGGTGGTCACACGAATGTGCGCATAATGGGACTCTGTCCATCTCTTTTTGAGATAGGGTCTCACATCGGCCTGGAGCTCATCAATTAGGCTACACAGCTAGCCAGTGAGCTCCAGGGATCCTCTTGTCTCTGCCTACCTGGGGCTGGGATTACAGGTGCATGCCACCACCCCCAGAGGTTTGTGTGTCCTCATGCTTGCAAAGCAAACACTTTATCCACACCAAGCCATCTCTCCGCCCAGGAGAGCAGTCTTACTGTGCTCTCCGGAGATACAGACTGTGCAGGTGCAGAAGGGTGACGCTCTTTGTAAGCTCATTACATTTTTATTAATTTCTTTCTTATTTTTTTTTATTTAGAGAGACAGTGGGAGAGAGAGAATTGGCATGCCAGGGCCTCAGGCACTGTAATTAAACTCCAGATGCTTGTGTTACCTAGTGGGCATGTGCGACCTTGTGCTTGCCTCACCTTTGTGCATCTGGCTTCTGTGGGATCTGGAGAGTTGAACATGGGTCCTTAGGCTTCACAGGCAAGTGCCTTAACTGCTAAGCCATCTCTCCAGCCCCTGTAAATTCATTATAATTAAGAGAGAACAGCCAGGTGTGCTGATGCACGCCTTTAATCCCAGCACTTGGGAGGCAGAGGCAGGAGGATCGCCACGAGTTTGAGGCCTCCCTGAGACTATATAGTGAATTGTGGTCGGCCTGGGCTAGAGTGAGCCCCTACACACTTCAACCCCTAGCCTTAAGAAAGTTCCTACAGCTAATTTGTCCTTTCGAACAGATGAAATGAAAAACAGTGTTATGAACATGGAAAGCCCCATAGACTTAACACAGAGGGCCTATTTTCCACTGTGGGTTTTCTCAATTTGAAGGATTTCATGGTTGAATTATGTGGACTGACTTCATTCTTTGTTCTTGATTTTCTCTTTTGCCATTGGTTGGCTGTTCTGCATGTCTGTCTGTCTGCGCAGTTGAGTTTGAGGTGTTAAGTCTGCGGGGTGACTACTGGTCAGTGTTAGTGAGGAGGGGCAAGTGGAGTGCAGGGGAGCTAGAGGTTGAGGTGACCAAACTGTTCGGTCTTCCGAACAGACAAGTCAAGATGTAGAGTCACCCTAGCCAAGGATAAAACTGTACAACTCAGGTGCTGGGGACATGGCTCAGTGGTTAAAGGCGCTTGCTTGCAAAGCCTGTCAGTCCAAGTTTGAGTCTCCAGGTAAAGCCAGATGCAGTGGGTGGCTGGCGTATGTGTCTGAAATTTGTTTGCGGTGGCAGGAGGCCCTGGCATGCCCATATTCACTCTGCCTCTTTCTGTCTCCCAAATAAATAATAAAAATATTTTTTCCAGGTCAGGTGTGGTGGTGTACGTCTTTGATCCCAGCCCTCAAGTAGGTAGAGGTAGGAGGACCGCTATGAGTTTGAGGCCACCCTGAGACTACATAGTGAATTCCAGGTCAGCCTGGGCCAGAGCGAGACAGCAGAACAAAACAAGAAAGCTATATAATTGCTTTTGACTTTGGGGAGGGGAAGACAGAGAAGTCTGCTGAAGTTGTTTATATATCAGACCAAGTATCCTGTTTTGTTTTGTTTTCTTATCAGACAGCACTGTAAGAGTTACATTGTCACATGTTACTAAGGGATTTTTTTTTCCCCCTTATGGTATAAAACTGGGTTTCTTAAATTTGTTCCACTTGTAACCCCTTTTTGCCCAGGAAATTTTTACACAACCTTAGGTATATAGGTCTACAAAATAGGTATGCAAATCAAACATTTGCTGACAAGTCATAAAGAAATTTCTTTTCTTCTTATTTATTTATTTTGTTTTTTTCAAGGTAGGTTCTTGCTGTAGCCCAGGCTGACCTGGAATTCACTATGTAGTCTCAGGGTGGCCTCGAACTCTCAGTGATACTCTACTCTACCTCTGCCTCCAGAGTGCTGGCTGGGATTAAAGGTGTGTGCTACCATGCCTGGCTTTTCTTATTTTTTATTTTTATATTTTACTTCTTTTCCAATAGCTACCTTGAATTAATTTTTATATATAGGAAGGAGAGAAGAGGAAGAGTCAAGACAGCTCTGTATTCATAACTTGAGCATTTGGGGTTTTGAGGTGGGATCTTGCTCTAGCCCAGGTGGACCTGGAATTTACAATGTAGTCTCAGGATGTCCTCAAACTCATGGCGATCTTCCTACGTCTGTCTTCCGGAGTGGTAGGATTGAAGGTTTATGCCACCACACCTGGCCTTTAATGTCCTTTGTTTGTACAACAACCTGTTGATGGGCCCAATATGATGCACGTCTTGTACAGGTCAGGACAGCTGCTGTGAGATCATGAGTGCACTGACCAGAGAAGTCTATTTTAAAGCAGTTGTTTGGATATGCATGCTATTTATTAAAGATGAAAGCGAATTTGCACACTAATGAGATGGATGATCTTATTTATTTTTACACAAATAGCCAACTCTTAGCTGAATATTTGCCGCTGCAGCACGTTGAGCATCCGCAATATGCTTCAGAGTTGATCAGTATTTTCGTTTATAATTTCAGTGCTGAGAATACTCTTTTCCATAAATATGTAGTAGAAAATGGCAAAAGTATGTTTACGGCCCTTTCAGAAATTGTTGGAAGTTCTCTCCTAATCCCAAGCCGAAATTCATTTCCTCTTCTTCTTCTTCTTCTTTTTTTTTTTTTTTTTTGGTTTGTCGAGTTAGGGTCTCACTGTAGCCCAGGCTGACCTGGAATTTACTATGTCATCTCAGGCTGGCCTCAAACTCACAGCGATTCTCCCACCTCTGCCTCCGAAGTGCTGGGATTAAAGGCGTGCGCCATCACACCCAGCTTCCCCCGGCCACATTATTTTTAAGGAAATTCATGTCAGCAACCCAAACAGAAGTTTTGGAAATCAAACATTCTGTCACGGTACAGTCCCAGGATCCACTGATTTCATTTACATGCTGAGGAATGACGGCAGGACTGGACTGGAGGTCCGGTTTCCATCATTCAGCTGTTGCGCTTCTCCATAAGGGCACAGTGCGCTCTGTGCGGTGCATGGCACGGACGAGTCTCCAGCCGGGCTCAAGGGGTTTCAGGCAGCCATTGCTGGCATGGGGTGGTTTGACGCATATACCGTACAGTGTGCCCACGTGTGTTCAGACCCAAGACTGGCGTTGTCACGTGACATAGCCCACACCTTCAGTTCATTATGCATTTTCTGTTAGCTTTTGGGCACTGCCCATTCAGAAATCTTTTACGGTTGCTAAGTTTTTCACAACTCACATTCAGTGATGAGGTTCCATAGATGGGGTTGTGATACACAATTTAAGAAGCTGTGGCTTAAAAAAATGCTTTTTTTTCTTGTTCTTTTTAAAATCTTTTCTTTTTCCTCCTTCTTCTTTGAGATAGAGTCTCACTTTTAGCTCAGGCTGACGTGAAATTCACTATGTAGTTTCAGGGTGGCCTCGAACTCATGGTGATCCTCCTACCTCTGCCTCCCGAGTGCTGGGATTAAAGGCCTGCGCCACCACACCCGGCTTTTTTTTTTTTTTTTTAATGAGAGCAAGAAAGAGAGATTGGTGCACCAAAGCCTCTAGCCACTGCAGTTGAACTCCAGATGCGTGCACCATCTTGTGCGCATGTGCGACTTTGCACGCTTGTGTCACCTTGTATGTATGGCTTACATGGGACCTGGAAAGTCAAACATGGGTCTTAAGGCTTCACAGGCAAGTGCCTTAACCACTAAGCCATCTCTCCAGCCCTTATCTATTCTTTTAAATTAATTCTTTTAGAATTTTTTTGCTGTTTTTTTTTTTTTTAGGTAGAGTTTCACTCTCCCAGGCTGACCTGGAATTCACTCTGTAGCCCAGGCTGGCCTGGAACTCAATTGTCCTGCTACCTCAGCCTCCCTGAGTGAGCACTGGGATATAGCAATGAGCGACTTCATCCACGTATTTTCTCATTTTCTTTGTGGTCCCTTTTTGTGGAATTCTTTGGTCCAGTGTGGGTTAATATGGGAATCTTTTCTTTTATAATTTGTGTCTACCTACCTTAATAAAGCTGTCCTTACTGTCAATAATGAAAATATTCTTGTGTGTATTGATTTAGTTTAAGTGATACCCGTAGGTCATAAGCCAAGGTTATATTGTTATTAGTGGTATTTTATGTCTATATTTATTATTTATTTATTTGGGAGAGATAGAGATAGAGAGAGAGAACTGGCACTCCAGGGCCTCTAGACACTGCAAACAAACTCCAGACACATGCTCCACCTTGTGCATCTGGCTTTATTTGGGTGCTGGGGAATTGAACCTGGGTCCTTTATCTCTCCAGCCCTGTGTCCACTCTGCTATTCTTGTTAAAATATCTGATAGTTAAGAGTACATTTTTCTCCACTTGAGAATTGTTACAAGTTTTGTGTTTGCAGAGGGAACAAAGGTCAACAGACATATCACTTTACAGGGCTGGAGAGATGGCTCAGTGGTTTAGGCGCTGGCGTGTAAAGCCTGAAGGGCTGTATTCAGTTCCCCGGGGAACCACCTAAAGCCACCTGCACTGAGTGGCAGATGTATCCAGAGTTTGTTTGCAGTGGCTAGAGGCCCTGGTGCTCCCCTTCTGTCTCTCTTTGTGTGTGTCTCTCTCTCTGCTTGCAAGTAAATAAACATTTTTTTAAGTCACTTAACAATAAAAATGTATTTACTTTTGAAGTTAATGCTTCTCTTGGAAATACCTGGTTTTTTGTTTTTTGTTTTTTGTTTTTGTTTTTCAAGGAAGGATCTCACTGTAGTCCAGGCTGACTGGAATTCACTCTGTAGTCTCAGGGTGGCCTTGAACTCACAGCGATCCTCCTACCTCTGCCTCCCAAATGCTGGGATTAAAGGCGTGCGCCACCATGCCCGGCTCTTGGAAATATTTTTAGTTTAAACTTTATCTTTAACTTTTTATGTGTGTGTGTGTGTGTGTGTGTGTGTATGTGTGTGTATTTGCTCGTGTGAGTGCACGGGTACACATGTTTGCATGTGGAGGTCACAGGACAACCTTAGATGTCTTTTCTCTCGGGTTCTGTCTTTTTATTGTTGTTTTAGGGTGTTTTTTTTTTTTGTTTTTTGTTTTTTTTGAGGTAGAGTCTCATTCTAGTCCAAGCTGATTTGGAATTAACTTTGTAGTCTCAGAGTGGCCTTGAACTCACAGGGCAATCCTCCTACCTCTGCCTCGCGAGTGCTGGCATTAAAGGTGTGTGCCACCACGCCCGGCTCTGTCTACCTTTTTTTTTTTTTTTTTTTCAGACAGGGCCTCTCATTGGCCTTGAACCCACCAACTATGCGAGAGTGGCTGCATACCTCTTCAGTTCTGGGATTACAGTCACACAACTCACACCTGGCTTTTGAACATGGATTCTGGGGATCAAATTCAGGATCTCATGCTTGCAAGGCAAGCATTTTACTTATTGGGAAATCATCTCTCCAGCCCCCTTCTCTTGGAAGTGTCTTAATCCTACCAGAGCTCCAAAGTCTGAGACTAGTTCTTCATTCTGGCATTCCTTAGGCCATAAGAATTACTTCAACATGGCCCAGTAGTAATATTTAGGTTTTGTTTATTGTCACAAAGGAAAAGCTCATTCCTTTGACATAGTAAAGTGATTTCAACAAATCAGATATAACTGTACAATAAACTCTCTTCTCCCCTCCCCCTCCTTCTCTCTTTACTTCCCTTAGAGATATTTATTTATTTATTTATTTTAGAGAGGGGAGAGAGGAAGAAGCAGGCAGATACATAGAGAAAATTATTTATTTATTTTCAAGCATATGTGTGTGTGTATATATATGTATATATATACATATATACATATATACATATATACATATACATATATATATATATATATAGAGAGAGAGAGAGAGAGAGAGAGAGTGTGAGAGGGAGGGAGGGAGAGAATGGGCACGCCAGAGCCTCTGGCTGCTGCAAATGGATTCTAGACACATGTACCACTTTGTACATCTGGCTTACGTGGGTCCTGGGGAATCAAACCTGGGTCCTTAGGATTCACAGGCAATTGCTTTATCCACTAAGCCATCTCTCCAGCCTGCTTTATTTATTTTTGAGATGGCCTATGTGTAACCCAGACTGGCCTGGATCTTACTATGTGTGGTTGAGGATGACTTTGAACTTCTGACACTCCTGTCTCCTCCTCCCCAGGGCTAGATGCTCAGTTTACATAATTCTGGGGGTAAAACACTCTACCTACCAACTGAGCTGCATCCCAATCCTAAGATAATTCCTTCTTATTCTCTTAGGGCCTTCAATCCCTCCATATATCTTCATTGGGATCCCAAAATGTCTAATGTCTGGCATACAGTTTCATTTCACAACTAAAGAGAGATGGGGAACACACACGTCTGACCGAGGTGATCTACAGCTGAGACTCACATCAGAGTGCTCCGTCACCCGAAGCAATGGCTGACATGCATTCCTCTGTGACGCGGGAAGTTAGAGGATTTGGAAAAATACTGGGCTCGGCTCATCAAATAATAAGTTACTATTTCCTGTCCATTCAGTGCCAGTAATTTCGTTGTTTAATGCATATTTTACTGTTTAGTTGTATGAAATGGGTGTGACCATTTCCTTTACTTCATAGCTGAGAAACCTGAGGTCTAGAAAGGGTAGATAATCCTCTGGAGGTCACAGAGCTGGCATGTGACAGAATGGGGCGCTGATGTTCCGACACTCGCTGCCTACCCTCTGTTCATTCCTTTCTTCCTCAGTAACCGGAGCACCCGTATTGCTGGATGTGCTGGAGCACTCACCCATAAAGTGCCTTCTTCCAGCCTGCTGAGGTGTTGAGTGGCATTTCTGTTGTTTTTTGGTTTTTCAGGGGTAGGGTCTCACTGTAGCCCAAGCTGACCTGAAACTCACTCTGTAGTTCCAGGCTGGTCTCGAACTCACAGCAGTCCTCCACCCTCTGCCTCCCAAGTGCTGGGATTAAAGGTGTGTGTCACCATGTCCCGCTGAGGGCAGTTTCTAAGAGTTTTTTTTTTTTAATTTTTTTAAATTTTTTTTATTTTTATTTTTATTTTTTTTAAAGGAAGTATTTATTTATTTATTTATTTGAGAGCAACAGACACACAGAGAAAGACAGATAGAGGGAGAGAGAGAGAATGGGCGCGCCAGGGCTTCCAGCCTCTGCAAACGAACTCCAGACGCGTTTTTTGTTTTGTTTTTTAAGAGGACGAACTGGCTGCCTTATTACCTTTCTTCCCCTTCCTACCATGTGTGCGTCAGCTCTGTATCCTCACAGTGACAAAAACCAACTTACAAGGAAGAAAGGTTTATTTTGACTCATGGGTTCAGAGGTTTATTTGGCTTCATTGCCTCAGGACTCGTGGTATGGTAATAACACCATTTTATCTTCTATCCCATGCTATTTCTGTTTCTATTTCTCCTTCAGAGAGAATTTGTACTTTATAACACAGTATGATGCTTTTAACTTTTCTTTTTTAAAAAGTATTTTATTTATTTATTTGAGAGAGGGAAAGAGAGAGAGAGGGCACTCCTAGCCACTGCAAACAAACTCCAGACACACACACCACTGTGTGTATACTGGGGAGTCGAACCTGGGTCCTTTGGCTTTGCTGACAAGTGCTTTAACTGCTAAGCCAACTCTCCAGCCCTGCTTCTCACATCATGTCCACAAGCCAGCTGGAGAGCTTGCTAGAATGTGGATTATGATTGAACAGGTTTTGTGATTCTGCATTCTCTCCCTTTCCCCCCTTCCCCTCCCCTCCCATCCCCATCAATTCCCCTCCCCTGTCTCCTCTTGTAATGGAGTTTCACCTCGTCCAGGCTGGTCTTGAACTCCTGAACTATAAAGAGAGCCTCTTGTCTTAGCCTCCTGAATAGCTTGGACTATAAGTTGCTTTCACTGGGGCCTACAGAGAGATCCTGCATTTCCAGCAAGCTTCATGTGATGCTTCTGCTGGTGGTCCCTGGAACATACTTTGACTTACAAGGCCTTCCCTGTCCATCCTGTGTGGTCATGGCTTTTAATGCTGGCAGGACACCAGACTCAACCAGAATGCTTTTAGAACATGGGCGTGATCATTTTAGGAGACCCTGTCACCCAAAGCTCAAGGCTAAACCAGGAAAGCCAGACCAGTCCCTTGTTGCCAGGGAAACCCAAGGCTGCCTGAGTTATGGCCTTGGGTCCTATCTAGTGCTTTCCTGTGCAGGGCAACAGAGCAGAACAGCCTCATCCCCTTAAAAGACATGGAAGGACCAGAGGCCTTTGTCTCCCACTCTGCCTCCGTTGGCTTATCCCATGTAGGCTGAATCACATGGCCTAGATCTTTGCCTCCCCAGCCCCCCACTCCCCCTTGGGTGACTCTGCCATGTTCCTTGTGGCATACTAACTCTCCTAATAAAGGCCCAATTCTAAAGGGTCTCGGAGTTTCTTTTTTTTTTTTTAATATTTTTTTGTTCATTTTTATTTATTTGAGAACAACAGACAGAGAGAGAATGAGGCAGGTAGAGAGAGAGAGAGAGAGAGAGAGAGAGAGAGAGAATGGGCACGCCAGGGCTTCCAGCCACTGCAAACGAATTCCAGATGTGTGCGCCCCCTTTTGCATCTGGCTAACATGGGTCCTGGGGAACCAAGCCTTGAACCAGGGTCCTTAGGCTTCACAGGCAAGCATTTAACCGCTAAGCCATCTCTCCAGCCCATCAGAGTCTCTTATCCAGCCAGTCTGCTCTCCCTCTTCTTTTATCGGAAGCAGCCACCCCTCCCCTCAAGCCTAGGCCTGGCACGTACTAGACAGGGCTGCATCCTGAGCCCCCGGTGCTTTGGAGACAGCGTCTTACTGTGTAGCCCAAGCTGGCTTTAACCTTGTAGTCCTCTTGCCTCCGCCTCCCTTCTGCTGGGATTACAGGTGTGTATAGATCATGCCCTGCTAGTCTTGATTCTTAAAATCCTTTATTTTTAGTTATTTATTTGAGAGAGAGAGAGGGAGAGAGACAGAGAGGGAGGGAGGGAGAGAATGGGCATGCCAAGACCTCCAGCTGCTGTAGATGAACTCCAGATACATGCACTACCTTGTGCATCTGGTTTATGTGTGGTTCCTGGGGAATCAAACCTGGGTCTTTGGCTTTGCAGGCAAGCACCCTAACTGCTAAGCCATTCCTCCAGCCCACTCTTGATTTTTATTTTTTAAAATATTTTATTTATTTAAGAGAGAGAGAGAAAAGAAGAGACAGAGAGAGAGAAAAATGCACCAGGGCCCCCAGCCACTGCAAATGAACTCCGGATGCATGAGCCACTTTGTGCATTTGGCTTATGTGGGTACTTGGTACTTGAACCTGGGTCCTTAGGCCTTGCAGGCAAGTGCCTTAATTGCTAAGCCATCTTTATAGCCCCAATCTTGATTTTTTAAACAGCAGTTTCATTTACAGCCTTTCTGTTTACTTTGGTTGTGTTTTATTATAACCTGGGCCGTCCTGTGCAAAGGTTGGAAAGCACATTCCCCCTCTGCCCATGGCACACCCTGAGTTGAGGGGAAACAGCTTACCAAATGAGCTGGAATGACATGCCTTCCTGTCTCGTGTGAGTCCAAAGGGTATTAAAGGTTTCTCAAGTGATCCCATCGGTACAGCCTGCGTTGGGTTTGGTGGCTCCCCGGCACTACGTGGATGTCAAGTCCTGCACTTAAGAGTCTTACCAACAGCTGTGCTTAGTGAGGGATGTTCTCAAAAGCGGCTCTGCAGGGCCTTGAACTTCTGGCACATAAATCCAGATACACAAAGTGGTGCATGTGTCTGGAGTTCGTTTGCAGGAGGCCCCTTTGCACTCACACTCATTCTCTTTCTGTCTACCTCTTTCTATCAAGTCAGTGAATAAAAATATTTTTTTAAAAGTGATTGTAAGCCAGGCGTGGTGGTGCATGCCTTTAATCCCAGCACTTGGGAGGCAGATAGGAGGATCAGCGTGAGTTCAAGGCCACCCTGAGATACATAGTGAATTCCAGGTCAGCCTGGGCTAGAGTGAGACCCTACCTCGAAAAATCCCCTCCCCCAAAAGTGATTGTAGCAGCTTTGGCATTTGAAGCAAGCACCTTTAACCACTGAGCCACCTCCACTGCTTTTTTTTAAAAAAATATTTTTATTTATTTATTTGACAAAGAAAGAGGGAGAAAGACAGAGAGAATGGGTGCGCGAGGGCCTCCAGCCACTAAAATGAAATCCATACACGTGCACCCCCTTGTGCATCTTGCTAATGTGGTTCCTGGGGAATGGAACCTGGGTCCTTTGGCTTTGTAGGCAAACATCTTAATTGCTAAATCAATCCTCCAGCCCACCACAACTGCTTTTTAAAAACCCCAGGATTGCCGGGCGTGGTGGCGCATACCTTTAATCCTAGCACTCGGGAGGCAGAGGTAGGAAGATCACCATGAGTTCAAGGCCACCCTGAGAAAAGAGTGAACTCCAGGCCAGCCTGGCCTAGAGTGAAACCCTACCTTGGAAAACCAAACAACAACAAAAAGCCTCAGGATCCCCTGGTAGGTGTAGGTGAGTGTTAGAGATGTTTCTGAGGAAGCCTTTGTGGTAGCCTGCAGCTGGATTCTCAGGAACTGGAGAGGCTGAAGCAGGAGGATGGCTGGAGCCCAGGAGTTTAAGACCAGCCTGGGCAACATAATGAGACAATTGGGATACATTAAAAAAAAAAAAAGAAGAAGAAGAAGAATGAAAAGGACCAGGTCTGCTGAGCACAGCAGGTCCCAGATGGTGGTGAATTCCAGGGAGACTCGGACTCATCAAGGTGAGAAGAGGAAGGTGGGCACTTAGCGCTGGACGAGCCATCTTCATCAGACTTGCCAGGGCCCAGGGAGTGTTGCAGAGGAAGTGGAGATGGCAGTAGACACTGAGGAAACTGGAAACTAGCCCGACACCAAAGGAGAGCTCGGTCCTGCCCTCCACAGCTCAGGGAACATTGCAGAAGACGGGCTGGAAAAAAAATGTGAGAGCCACAGGCTAGGAAGAAGTACTTTGGGGCATTGTCCTCAGATATGAACAACCTGGTGCATTCAGAGAACCCAAACCAACAGCCTCTCTCTTTGCTGTGTGTGGTGTCATTTAACTGGGCCATTTACAACTTTGATAAATCTCCTGCTTTTTAGAAATATATTATACTATATTAATTTATGAGAGAGGCGAAGGGAGGGAGGGAGAGGATGGGCACATCGGGGCCTCCAGCCGCTGCAAACAAACTCCAGTAGTATGCGCCTCTCTGCATCTGGCTTATGTGGGTCCTGGGGAATTGAACTTGGGTCCTTAGGCTTTGTGGGTGAGCGCCTTAACTGCTAAGCCATCTCTCCAGCCCATAGGTCCTGCTTTTGTATGGCCTGAAGGTCAGCAAGAGTTGAGAGCTGAGGATCTTCTTTTTTTGTTTTTTGTTTTTATGAGGCAGGGTCTCACCCTAGCCCAGTCTAACCTGGAATTCACTATGTAGTCTCAGGGTGGCCTTGAACTCATGGCGCTCCTCCTGCCTGTGCCATCCCAAGTGCTGGGATTAAAGACATGTGCCCCCCGCCCAAACCTGGCTTGAAGGCCTTCTGAGACAAGGAGGACTCTGTCCACCATGCTAATGCACTTGGCCTTCTAAGTATTCAAGCATGTAGGAGGAGATTTATAACGTTCCATTTCTCAAAGTGCTTCATTCTCCAGCCTTTTCTGCCAACCTTCCTGATCATTCTACTGTTTGCCCCAATCCTCATGCAGAAGCAAGTAATATATATGTTTGCCTATAAATATTTCAGCAAATGCTCTGCAGCTGACTACTTTAGCATTGAAAATGTTCCACGTTGGATGAGATAAAGGCAAGTCTTTTGTGCTGGATTTCTAAGGATCCCTACACAGGTCAAGGAAGTAATTATAATTCTTTGTGGATGAGGTTTGTTCTGCCCCCTGTGATACTTAATACCATTCACTACTGGGGGTCGTGATGGCTAACACCCCCTCATGCCTGCACGCGGTGTCTCACTAAGGTAGACGCCCAGCCCCAGGCTGGTATTTTTCAGACCTCTGCTGAACTGGGAAATGGGAGAAAGAACCACAGAAGGTAAAATGACACTAAATTTCATCATTTTAGGGCTAGAGAGATGGCTTAGTGGCTCAGGCGCTTGTCTGTGAAGCTTAAGTACCCACATATGACTCCCAAGACCCCACGTAAGCCAGATGCACAGATGACTCGTGCACAAGGTGGCACACGTGTCTGGACTTTGTTTGCAGTGGCTAAGGCCCTGGCGGGCCACTTCTCTCTCTCAGAACAACAAGAAAAAGAATTCATTGTTTTAACCAAAATCAGGTGGATTTTTCTTTTTCTTTGATTAGTCTACTGGTCATTGCAAGCCTCTGTGTGGTTTGCGGGCTTCCAGAAAAGGTGACTCTGTCAGTATTGTTCATTACTTTAAAAAAAAAATATATTTATTTATTTATTTATTTATTTATTTGAGAGCGACACAGAGAGAAAGACAGATAGAGGGAGAGAGAGGGAATGGGCATGCCTGGGCTTCCAGCCTCTGCAAACGAACTCCAGACACGTGCGCCCCCTTGTGCATCTGGCTAACGTGGGACCTGGGGAACCGAGCCTCGAACCAGGGTCCTTAGGCTTCACAGGCAAGTGCTTAACCACTAAACCATCTCTCCAGCCCTTGTTCATTACTTTTAAAAATTTTTTGAGGTCCGGAAGGATGGCTTAGCGGTTAAGGTGTTTGCCTACAAAGCCAAAGGACCCAGGTTCGATTCCCCAGGACCCATATTAGCCAGTTGCACAAGGGGACGCACGTGTCTAGAGTTTGTTTGCAGTGGCTGGAGGCCCTGGCGTGCCCATTCTCTCTCTCTCTCTCTTTCTCTGTCAAATAAGTAAATAAATAAAAATAAAAATTGAAAAATTGTTTTTTGAAGGGAAGGATGGATTTTGAAGTTCTTTACTGCCATTTTTACTGGTGTCATTCTGTCACATATGGCCGAAAAACAACAACAAACAAAACCCAAAGCACAAAACAGCCCAAATTCCCCCTCAAACAAAATATAAAGTACGGCTAGACTTGCCCATTTCTCAGGTTCTGTCACCTTTCACTGCTGTAGGCGCTTGGAGTGACAGAGGAGTGTGTCTTTGTGGCTTTTCATGGGTGCTAGGGATCCAAGTTCCAGCCATCAGGCTTGTACCGCAAGCACTTTGAACCACTGAGCATCTCCCCAGCACCCTCTCTGATGCAGTTTAAAGCAGGGCAAGTTCACTTTCTCTTTGTTGAGAGGCCCAGAGAAAGCAGCTCCTGTCCAGGTGAAAATGAGCAATGTCTAAATCATATATAGTTAACACTGGAGTGTGGAATAGAGGAGGTCTTGGAGTTTGTCACTATATACTCCTGTGCTGTGTGAGCTTATTTAATACATTCTCCTAATAAGTATTTATTATTTAAAAATGTTTTTTACTTATTGCAAATTGAAGACATATGTATGTGCATGTAACAGAGACGGGGGTGCAGAGGGGGAGAGAGAGGAGAATGAGAATAGGTGTGCCAGGGCCTCTTGCCACTGTAAACTCCAGATACGTGAGCCATTTCTTTGTCCGTGTGACTTTACGTGGGCACTGAGGAATTGAACGTGGGTAGGCAGGCTTTGCAAGCATGTGTCTTTAACTGCGGAGCTCCCTCCCCAGCCCCCGAGTATTTATTATTCTTGAGATATGGAGAAAGCAAAGTAAATTTACCATGCCTGGGTTGAGAATATTGCTCCGTGACAGAGCTCATACAAGAGGACTGTGGTTTGATCTCTCAGCACCAAAGCCAAAACCAAAGAAACAATAGGACCCTGTACAAAGCAATTGCTACAGTTCTCTGTACTTGTTGCTCATTTTATGGTATTTTTATAAACCTGTTTTCTCCTGAGAGGAATTACTATAGTGGTAAGCACAAATGTTGTCCTGTTGATAAAAGAAATGATGGATAAACTGTCGAGCAAATGATAGTAGGATGAGAGCATATAATTGTATTTCCTATGAAAACCAGTTTTCAAAATGCTGGCCTTATTCATCATTGGTTCATGAGTTTGGTTTTATGATATTTGTTTTCACGAAAGCGCTAATCATTTGAAAAACAAATTGTAACTTATAACCAAATTGTTGAAATCCTCTTTAACATAATAATAAGGAAAAAAACTATCCTCAATATTTTTTGCCTTATTTTTCCTGTGTGTTTTATCTTTGTCTGGTGACACAACAGAATCTATTCCAGAGAATTAGATTTGAAAGACAGTTACCCTCAATGCTCAGATCCAACTCACCAGCTATATGACCAGGACTTAATCTCTCAAAATCTTCATTGACATTGTGTATGAGTTTGACCTAGGGCTCAGGCTTACAAATAAAGTTTTCTTGAAATACAGCTATGGATGGGCAGGGTGGCGCACACCTTTAATCCCAACCCTAGGGAGGCAGAGGTAGGAGGATCGCCATGAGTTCGAGGCCACCCTGAGACTACATAGTGAATTCCAGGTCAGCCTGGGCTAGAGTGAAATCCTACCTCGAAAAACAAAACAAAAAAAGAAATAGAGCTATGTTCATTCATTTACATATAACTGTGGCTGATTTGTCCTACATCTGCTGAGTAGTTCCAATAGAATTCTTGTGCTATAATCCTAAAATAATTACTTAGCCTTTTATAGAAAAGAAAAAAAAAATCTAACTCCTGTTCTCTTTGGCTCAAAAGTCTTTGTTCTGGGTTTAGACATATGGTACAATGTTTTTATTTTCTAATTGGGTTAATTCTTGGTTAAATTGCCAGAAAAAAATCAAGTTAAGGAGGGGAAGCATTACTAAATTATGCAATATTGTTAGCCCCTATATCTGATATACACACACACACATATTGAGGCAAGCCCAACAGACAAGCCTTTTAAAAAAAATTTATTTATTTGAGAGCAACAGAGAGAAAGAGGCAGAGAGAGAAAATATGGGCGCACGAGGTCCTCCAGCCACTGCAAACGGACCCAAGACACATGCACCCCCTTGTGCATCTTACTTATGTGGGTCCTGGGGAATCGAGCCTTGAACCGGAGTCCTTAGGCTTCATAGGCAAACCCTTAGCCACTAAGCCATCTCTCCAGCCCAACAAACAGGGCTTTTTTTTTTTTTTTTTTTCTGGCTTTTCAAGGTAGAATCACACTCTAACCCAGGCTGACCTGGAATTCACTGTGTAGTCTCAGGGTGGCCTTGAACTCATGGTGATCCTCCTACCTCTGCCTCCCCAGTGCTGGGATTAAAGGCGTGCACCACCACGCCTGGCTCAGGACATTTTTGTTTGTTTGTTTGTTTGTTTGTTTGTTTTAAATGTATGAGAGTGAAAGAGAGGGAGAGAGTTGACGCACCAGGGCCTTCAGCCACTGTAATCGAATTCCAGACGCGTGTGACCCCTTGTGCACATGTGCGACCTTGCACTTGCGTCACTGTGTGTCTGGCTTACGTGAGACCTGGAGAGTAGAACATGAGGCCTTGGGCTTTGCAGACAAATATCTTAACTGCTAAGCCACTCTCCAGCCCTGTATCTGATATATATATTAAAATATGTATTTATTTGAGAGAGAGAGAGAGGCACACCAGGGCCTCTTGCCACTGCAAACTAACTTCAGACGCATGGACCACTTTGTGCATCTGGACTTCCATGGGTACTAGGGATGGAAGCTAGACTTTGCAAGCAAGTACCCTTAGCCACTGAACCATGTCCCTAGCCCCGTATCTGATATGTTTTGTCACTGAGGCTGTGTTTGCAGACCCGAGATCTTCTTTAGCTGGTGAGCTGTGTGCACAGCCTCACATGGTCCTCTGGCATCCTGGTTGACGGAGCAGTCATTTGAAAGCTCAGAAGTTGCACATTATCGCTTCTCCTATTTCTTCCACCCACCCGATGTTCGTGGGGCGAGGCAGGCAGGGATATTCTTCTGCAGGAGAACCTGCATGTTGCTCAGTAGGTGTGGTTTGGTAATCCTTATACACAGGGAACAGTGGATTGTGGAGAACGCCATCTTCCACAGCCTCCTTAAAGCTTTACTCATTTGAGAAGATTGAAATGTTTGGCAAAAGCTTGCATTTGGACTTCTTCGTGCATTATTTGTCATGAACTCCCTGCAACTAGTAAGTAGCTAGAAATGGGCCCATTGAGCTTTGCCCCCACCTTAACGTGCTTATTTCATGCTCAGTATAAGTATATAATGTATTTTGGTTTGTAGTAGGGTCTCATGTAATCCAAGCTGACCTTAAACTATTGAGGATGACCTTGAACTTTTGTTATTTTCTGCCTCTACTCTCAAGTGCCGGGGTTAGAAGTGTGTTCTACTCCATTTGATTTTGTTTTAAATTAGGGTGTTTTTTTTGTTTTTTTTTTTTCTTCTGGAACTAGAGATTGAATCCAGTGTTTCATACATGCTAGGAGAATGCTTTTCCACTGAACTATATTCACAGCCCTTACATGCACTTTTTGAAGTTTTAAATAATAATAGGAAGGATTTAGACCCAGACCCATTTTCAGAACTAATTTATTGGGCCAGGCCTGTTTAAATAGGCTTACATCATTTTCCTTGTATGATACTAACTCAGCAGTCTTTGATGGAAAAAAAAAAAAAGAAAAGTAAAACATTTTGTGTTCATTTGTTACCTCGTTTTGGGGGCTATGTCATTGAGAGCTTTCATGTTAACCCTGTGTTTCAGAATTATAAATAGTTTCATTGAACTCCTAGGGGGTTATAGAAAATTTCATCTATGATCCAACTATTTGCCTTTCAAGATATTCCATTGATTTTTAAAAAAATTATTAAATTATTATATTTATTGAGGGAAGAACAGAGCCAAGGAAAGGCACCCAACTGGCTAGCATTCCCATGTGGAGGGCCTGGAAAAGCCATGGAAAGAAAAGAGAATGTTCCAGGAGCTTCTGCCATGTGGGGAGCTGGAGGGGATAAAGAGCCCATGTGGAGAGTAAGGGCTAGGGGCCCTCCCGGCTGGGCCTGGGCAGGCTCTGAGGGAAAAACTCACCCACGGCTGGAAGTTCCCAAGTGGCCCAATATTCCACTGATTTTGTTTTCAATGCCAAAATGTTTCTTTGGTCAAACAACTATAATCATATCTTTTTAAACTTAGCCCAGTAATAGTGGAATCTTTAATAAATAAACTTATTTTTCAAATGTCATTTAGGATATATTTCTACAGAAAATCAGGCCTTTCCGCGAAGTCAAATCTGGATATGGGAATAATTACACAGAGTATTAAATCTAAGTGGTACTGAGATGGCTCAGCAATTAAAGGTGGTTACTTGCAAGGCCTGCAGACTTAAGTTCAACCCTCCCTAGTAACCACACAGATCCAGACACAAGGTGGTACGTGTGTCTGATCCCAACACACCAGGAGGCAGAGCCAGACAGCGGCCACTTAGACTGGCGTTGGTTTGCAGTGGCACGTGGCTCTGTCTCCAAGAAATGTCGGAGGAAAGTGAGTGCAGGCATTTGCAAGGTTGTCCTTTGACCTCTCTGAGCCATGTGTGCTGTGTTCCGGGCACACCCACCCACCCACACGCACGCACACACACAAAATTAAGTTGGAAGACAAATTTAAATTCATCTTTTATACTTTTTTAATGAATCCATGGCCATTTGCTCAAAGAAACTACTGCAAACAGTAACAGTGACTTAGTCTCAGCAGAAAGGAAAATGGCCTTGGGTGTATTTGCTGCTCATAAACCTGAGTCCTCCCGTTAACTCTCAGAAAGTGAAGTGATGGAAATAAAACCGCTAGTCTGTCATGTAGCATTCTTCTTTTTGCTGTGATTCTTTTCACTGTCAATTTATATCATCCTTGTAGAAATTTTTTTTTTTTTTTTTCGAAGGAGAGTCTCACTCTAGCCCAAGCTGACCTGGAATTCATTATGTAGTCTCAGGGTGAACTTGAACTCACAGCGATCCTCCTACCTCTGCCTCCCAAGTGCTGGGACTAAAGGCGTGTGCCACTACACCCAGATTTATCCTTGTACAAATACTTTTTATTTTATTTTTTTAAATTTATTTATTTACTAGAGACAGAGAGAGAGAAAGAGAGAGAATGAGAATGGGTGTGCCAGGGCCAGCCACTGCAAATGAACTCCAGACACATGTACTTTCTTGTGCATCTGGCTTACATGGGTCCTGGGGAGTCGAACCGAGGTCCTTTGGCTTTGCAGGCAAATGCCTTAACCACTGAGCCATCTCTCCAGCCCCATACTTTTTATTTTTATTTATTTATTTGAGAGAGGGAAAGAGAGAGAGAGAGAATGAGCCACTGCAAATGAACTCTAGAGGCATGCGCCACATTGTGCATCTGGCTTAGGTAGGTCCTGGGGAATTGAACCCAGGTCTTTTGGCTTTGCAGGCAAATGCCTTAACTGCTAAGCCATCTCTCCAGCCCGATCCTTGTAGAAATTCTAAGAATTCTGAGGGCATTGACAGCTGGAAGCAGCTGGTTCACAGCTTCGTGGCATTACCTTTTGTGTACTTGAAGGGGGTTACCAAATCATTCCTCACAGACTTTTAAATCAAATAATGGAAGTAATTTTACTACTTCCCTGAACTTATTTTGAAATGACCATTTAATCTTCTATCTCTTTATTTTTTTATCTTGTTATTTTGATTACAGACATACTTAGTATGGATACATCATGTGTTGGTACCATCTATTCCCTCCTCCCTGCCCACATTCCACAGGAACCCCTCCTCAGTGGGCTTGCTGGTATTCCCCATGGGGTTGTGGGTTGTGTGCGAGCAGCAGCCAGTTATTAGGAAGAGGCAATGCCTCTGGGCATGACATCCCAACCTGTGGCTCTTACAGTCTTTCGTCCCCTCTCCTGCAAAATTCCCTGAGCCTTGGTGGGTGAGTTTTAAGTGTACTTCAGTGATGGGCTCTTAGGAGCCTCTGGATCTCAGCTTTGGTAGGTGTTGAGTATCCTCAGGATCTGTCTCCTTCACCCTGGCACTGATTGTCAGGCTCACCGTGGAAGCAGCGCTCTTGCTCGTTCATCTCCCCAGTTCCTCTGTGGTTTCCACCTGGGCCTTGGCTGAGATGCGAGGGGTGGTTTATCTCCTGGGCTCTAGCTATCTTCCTGCGCGCACGCCCTCCAGAGCAGGGCCTCTTATTTTATTATTTTGAGGTAGAATCTCACTCTCGCTCAGGCTGACCTGGAACTCATTCTCAGCCCCAGGCTGGCCTCCAACTGACAGTGATCCTCCTGCCCCTGCCTCCTGAGTGCTGGGATTAAAGGCATGTGCCAGCACACCCAGCTTTCACGACTACTTTTAAAAAGCAAGGTTAGGGCTGGAGAGATGGCTTAGCGGTTAAGTGCTTGCCTGTGAAGCCTAAGGACCCCGGTTCGAGGCTCGGTTCCCCAGGTCCCACGTTAGCCAGATGCACAAGGGGGCGCACGCGTCTGGAGTTCGTTTGCAGAGGCTGGAAGGCCTGGCGTGCCCATTCTCTCTCTCTCCCTCTATCTGTCTTTCTCTCTGTGTCTATCGCTCTCAAATAAATAAATAATTTTTAAAAAAAGCAAGGTTAATTACAAAAATTAGCTACGTTTAACTTTTAACATTTAAAAAATTAGGGCTGGGAAAATGGCTTAGCGGTTAAGGCTCTTGCCTGCAAAGCCTGAGGACCTAGGTTCAATTCCCCAATACCCACTTTAGCTAGATGCACAAGGTGGCCCATACATCTGGAGTTTGTTTGCAGTGGCTGGAGGCCCTGGCGTGCCCATTCTCTCCCTGTCACTCTCTCAAATGTATATTTAAAAAAAATTAACAAGGAGTCCTGACATATTGACCAAATCATTAAAAGCATGAAAGGGAAGTTCAGAGGGTGACACAGAGGACATTGTAGTGTCGTGGAGAAGTTGAACTTGGTATTTCTGTGCTGCTTCGATTTTCTTTTAAGTTTTTGAGTTAAAAATTATTCAGCTTTCTCCTCCTTAAGAAGATGGTGATCCTAATATTGGAAGACGTGTTTGTGATTACTGGGGGCCGGTGGGGGGTGGGGATTCTGTGATTATAGGGATAAGAAAAAGTGGTGTGTCTGTGCTTGAGGGCTTTGTTTGAAGGGCGATGTTAGGGTGACGCGAAGACAGTCCACACTTCAAAAGATCTTTCTTGTTTTCCTATTCCTGTTCTGTCTTCCGAGCTCTGGACTGTTTGCCCAGCATGTCTACTTGAATAACTAATAGGTCTCTCAAAGCCAACATGTCTCTATTGGTTTCCTATTTATTTCCTTTCATAAAAATTTCTGAATTAAGTGGATCAAAAAAACACGAATTTATTTTCCTGTGGTTTTGGAGGTCAGCAGTCGGAGATCACCCTCTCACCAAGCTTAAATGAATGTGTGGGCAGGGTTGCATTTTGTCTGTATCAGAGGGGATAATCTATGATTTTTTTTTTAAAAAATTTTAGAAGCCAGGTACTTCCGTGGAGCATGGTCCCTTGTTTCACCGTCACAGCCAACCCTGTTGCGTCTCTTTCTTTCTTCCCACTCTTGCCTCTGCACATTCTCATAAGTGTCTCTCAGTCTGACTTTCCTGCTTCCATTTTGTCAGGAAGGCCAGTCATCGCATTGAGTGATGCAGATAATCCAGGAAAATTTCCTCATTTCATGATGCTTACATGCAAAACCTCATATGTACAGTGACGTTCACAAAGTCCTGGGGGTTGGGGGCACAGATGTCCTTTGGGGGTGAACATTATTCAGCCTGCGACCTGATTTGATCGCCAAGTACATCTGTTCCTTCTCTCTGTCCTCATTTCATTTATTGGCATAATCACCATCAATGTGGTGTAATTCTTAATTTCTCCGTTTTCTTTATTCTTTTTCCTAATCACTGTATCTCAGTCATTATGCCCACTCCTAACATTCCATATCATAGCCAAAGCTGATCAAAATGTTATCTTGGAGCTGGGGAGATGGTTTCTTTATTAGTAGTAGAGATGGCCAATTCCCTATCTGCATTTGTCTCTCTCTGCTTCTTTCTCTCTTCAATAAATAAATAAAAATACAAATACTTTTTTTTTAAAAAATGTCACCTTGCAGGCTGGAGGGATGGCTTAGCAGTTAAGGCGCTTGCCTGCAAAGCCAAAGGAACCAGGTTCAATTCCCAGGACCCACATAAGCCAGATGCACAAGGTGGGGCATGCATCTGGAGTTCGTTTGCAGTGGCTGGAGGCCCATTCTCTTTCTTTCGCTCCCTCTCTCTGTCTCCCTCAAATAAATAAATAAAAATAAAAGAAAATGTCACAGAGAGGGTGGGGAGGAGTGCGGTGGGCCTGACCTACCTGTTACATTCATGACCTCACAGCAACTGTTGTTACCTGCACAAGACCTTGCACAGTACTGGGCTTAGCAACAGTCTCTCCCGCATGGCAGAGGAGGGCATGAGGCCCCCGTCCCTTTCTGTTGCCAGTTCTTGGTTGCTGGGGGAGTGGGAGCTATTTCCAGCAGTGAGTTGCACATACTTTGGCAAATAATTGCCCATCCATGTTCATGCAGGAATTGTAGTTTAACTCTTTTTTTTGTTTGTTTGTTTTCGTTTTTCAGGGTGGGGTCCCACGCTAGCCCAAGCTGATCTAGAATTTACTATGTAGTTTTAGGGTGGCCTCGAACTTAGAGTGATCCACCTACCTCAGACTCTCCATGCATCTGGAGTTCATTTGCCGTGGCTAGATCCTTGGTGTGCCCATTCTCTCTCTGTCTGCCTCTTTCTCTTTCTCTTTCTCTCAAATAAAAAAAGCGAACAAAACAGGAATGAAATAATGCTTCTTTCAAAAATAAAACAAATAATTCAAGTATGTTTGCATAAATAATTTTTAAAAATGTTTTAAAATTTTATTTATGTATTTAAGACAGAAAGAGGCAGATAGAGAGAAAGTGGGCATGCCAGGGCCTCTATCCACTGCAAACGAACTCCAGACACATGCACCACCTTGTGCACCTGGCTTACGTCGGTCCTGGGGAATTGAACCTGGGTCCTTAGGTGTTGCAGTCCGGTTCGTATTGCTGGTAGAGCAGCTTCTGGGAAAAAGAGGTTTATTTTGGCTTGTAGGCTCAAGGGGAAGCTCCATGATGGCAAGGGAAAATGATGACATGAGCAGAGGGTGGACATCACCCCCTTGCCAACTTAAGGTGGACAATAGCAACAGGAGAGTGTGCCAAACACTGGCAAGGGGAAAGTGGCTATACCACCCATAAGCCCACCCCTAACAATACACTCCCTCCAAGAGGCGTTAATTCCCAAATCTTCATCAGCTGGGAATCTAGCATTCAGAACCTAAATTTATGGGGGACACCTGTATCAAACCACCACATTAGGCTTTGCAGGCAAGGGCCTTAACCGTTGAGCCATCTCTCCAGCCCAACAGTTATTTTTTTTTTCTTGCTGGGACAAACACCTGACCCGAAGCAGCTTATTATTAAGGGAGAAAAGGATTTACTTCAGGCTTCCAGTTTCCATGGGCTGCCTCATCATGGAGGAGGAAGCTGGCTCACTTCCTTCCCTCATCCATGGTTGAGTGAGGACAGCTCAATCAGGCTCAGCTGGGGACCACATAGGAAACTTCATCAAAAATACCTGAGGCAGGGCTGGAAAGATGGCTTAGCAGTTAAGCGCTTGCCTGTGAAGCCTAAGGATCCCGGTTCGAGGCTCGGTTCCCCAGGTCCCACGTTAGCCAGATGCACAAGGGGGCGCACGCGTCTGGAGTTCGTTTGCAGAGGCTGGAAGCTCTGCCACACCCATTCTCTCTCTCTCTCCCTTTATCTGTCTTTCTCTCTGTCTCTGTCACTCTCAAATAAATAAATTAAAAAAATAAAAAAAAGAGAAACAAACAAAAAAAATGCCTAAGGTTACTGGGGACATTGACATTCAAACCCCGTGGATCAATACCTTTATTTATGTTCATGAGTTATTTCTTTTTTAAAATCAATATACAGAGTACTATTGCTCCTGTTGCTACTCAAGTATTTTATAGTAACTTTCTTATAATTGATCACTTTAAAAACTTATGGACACTTTTTAGGTATTTATGTAGAAATTTTATTTCAATCACTATAAGAATCTCATCAGCATTGAATTACTGTTTCTATTAAGTGAAGTTATTGCCCTGCTTAATTAACTTTTTGTGCTTATTTATTTTAACATTATAGCTGTACAATTATTTTATTTATTTTTTTAAAGTCTGACTTTTGGTTGGGGATTAGAAAGGCTATTTTCAATATCATTTGTTTATTTACTTATTTATTTGAGAGAGATAAAGAGAGAGGTAAATAGATAGAGAGAGAAAGTGAGCACGCCAGGGCTTCCAGCCACTGCAAACAAACTACATGCATGTGTCACCTTGTGGCTCTGGCTTTACATGGGCACCAGGGAATCAAATCCAGGTGGTTAGGTTTTTCAGGCAGGTACCGTAACCGCTAAGCAATCTCTCCAGCCCTTATTTTATTTTATTATCTTATTATTTTTGGTTTTTTGAGGTAAGGTCTCAGTTTAGCTCAGTCTGACCTGGAATTCGCTCTGTAGTCTCAGGGTGGCCTGGAACCCCTACCTCTGCCTCCCCAGTGCTGGGATTAAAGGTGTGCGCCACCACCACCCCACTTAACCCTAACTTTATTTTAAATTTTTTACACTGTTCATTTAGAGACAGAGAGAGAGAATATGGGTGTGCTAGAGCCTCCTACTCACTGCAAGCAAACTGCAGACACATGTACCACTTTGTGCATCTAACTTGATATGAGTACTGGGGAATCAAACTCAGGCCGTCAGGCTTTGCAAGCAAGAGCCTTTGACTTCTGAGCCATCTGTTCAGTCCCATGTATTTAATCATTATTTTATGTATTTGCACATTGAATGCTGATTCTTTTCTGACCTCATCTATACTTCAAACTTGATTACATTAGTTGTTACGTACCAGTGTAGTCAGTAGTGTCTGTCCCAAACATAGATTTGAGCAGGCATACCAGTACCATGATTATTTACTGTAAGTAAATATTATGTAAGTCTACTAAATGTGGGTGTAGGAAGGAAGAAAATGTTGACTTTTTTTTTTTTTTTTTGAGGTAGGGTCTCACTCTAACTCAGGCTGACCTGAAACTCACTATGTAGTGTCTGGGTGGCCTCGCACTCATGGTGATCCTCCTATCTCTGCCTCCCGAGTGCTGTGATTAAAGGCGTGCGCCACCATACCTGGCTGAGAATGTTGACTTTTTAAAAAAATTATATTTGTAAGTGGAGATGTGGGGAGGGAGAAGGGGGGAAAATGGGCACGCCAGGGACTCTGGCCGCTGCAAACGAACTCCATCCAGACACATGTGCCACTTTGTGCCTATGGCTTTACATGCATACTGGTGAATTAAGGGCCTTTAACCACTGAGCATCGCCCCAGCCCCCAACGAGTTGATTTTATGTGAACTTAGTTGAATTCTAACAATGGGCTATACTGACCTATAGAGTGTGGACAAGAAAAGAGATGGGGCTGGAAATGCACAAGGTGGCGCATGCACATCAGCTGGAGGCCCTGCTGCGCCCATTCTCTCTCTCACTCTCACTCTCTTTTTCTCTGCCTCCCTCTCTCTCAAATAAGTAAATTTAAAAAAAAAAATAGACAAAAAAAAAAAAAAAAGAGCCTTGGGCAGGGCTTGGTGGTTCATGTTTTTAATCCCAGCACTGGGGAGGCAGAGGTAGGAGGATCAACATGAGTTCGAGGCCAGCCTAGGACTACAACGTGAGTTCCCGGTCAGCCTGGGATAGAGTGAGACTTTACCTTGAGGGGAAAGGAAAAAAAAAAGAGAGAGAGAGAAAGAAGAGCTTGAGAAAATAAATATTACAATTCAAATTTGTTACCTACTAAATTTCCTAACTTTCATGAACATCTGGTTTAATAAACTTGAAGTGCCAAAAATGTTACCTTGCTGCTACCACGCAGCTGTGCCGACATTTCTTCTCTTCTCGTAACTGCCGCTGATCACAGAATGAATGTCTTCCACATTCTGGAGCCCCAGGCTCCCCTCCTGCCCTCCTCCACTAAGGGGTGCTCAGAGTTAATCATAGTCCAAGGCTGTGCGGGTTGTGTCATGGACTGGCACACGGAGTTTCACCAGACCAGATCTCTACAACTCTCCTCCGACACGTGGAGATTGGAAGAGAAGGGTCGCATGATAGGAGATGCTGGAGAGAATCTGGGTTGGTTGAGGATAATTACCCTGAGAGGCAATTAGAATTTCCATTAAAGATTTCCATCTTCTTTTTATTCTCCTGATTGAATATTTTTCTTTCGATTCCTGGACACAGAGAGAATAAACTTAATGTGATCTCTGGCTATTTGAATGACTCCTTCCTCTCCTTCCCATCCTGAAGAATGTTTATAAATTAACAGACAACCGATTTCCAGTGTGTATATGAACATATTTTGTCATTTATTTGGGGAGAATGTGATAGCCTCGGAATTAAATGAGACATCTGAAAAGATGAGATGCCCACTGTTGAAATGGCATCAATGTACAGCCTTCTACAGCTTGTTAATGGCTTAATACAATAAGGGGGAAAATGGGCCATTATTGGAAATGGTCTATTTGTTGTAAAGAAAACAGCCTGGATATCAGAAAATATATAGCTTCTCCCCATTTTTTAGAAAAAAAATGTTCATTGGATTTTCAGCAGCTTTTGTATAAATCTTACCTTGAGGAAAATTTCCCAAGACCTCTGAAAATGAAAAATGGAGCATATGGAAATGAAATGTCCCAAGAAATAAAGAACCATAAATGATTTTTAAGTCAGAAATGCTGTGTTGATTTCCTCCCAAAGTAGAACGTTAAGCTGACCCTGTGTATTTGCTCTTCACTTGGTCAGCTGGGATGTCACTAACTAAATAAGTTGCCAGTAACTGTTTGACATATGTTGCAGTCAGGTTCGAGTTGCTGGCAGAAAACACCTAAGAGCAGCGTGTTGGATGGAGGAAAGGGTTTGTTTTGGCTTACAGACTCGAGGGGAAGCTCCATGATGGCAGGGGAAAATGATGGCACGAGCAGAGGGTGGACATCACCCCCTGGCCAACATCAGATGGGCATGAGCGACAGGACAGTGTGCCAAACACTGGCAAGAGGAAGCTGGCTACAACACTCATAAGCCTGCCCTCAACAACACACTGTCTCTGAGGGGATTCATTTCCTAAATTGCCACCAGCTGGGGACTTGGGCATTCAGAACACATCAGTTTGTGGGGGACGCCTGAATCAAACCACCACAACATATTAGTTTTGTGAATACAAATGTCTCGTGACATGTTTACCCTCCTGCGAATGTAGTAACAGGTACTCTATATAACTCACACTCTGTGTTTTAGCAATTGAAATGAAAAGTGTATATAATTTATGTTCAGTCTCTTTTGAAGTTCAACCACAAATATTGTTAAAAAGATCTTTAGGGGCCGTAAATATATCTCAGACAATTCAATATTCGTTTAAGTTAAGCAGGAGATAAACTTCCCTGCTCAATTTTAGAAAACAGGTTTAATGAGATAGAAATCACATGCCATGTAATTGACCTATTCCTGTTAATTTTTTTCCCTGTAGTGCTGGGGATGGGACTTGGGGATCTCCTAGTTCTAATTTTAAAACGTTTTTTTTTTTTGTGGTGATTTTTTTTTTGTTTGTTTGTTTTTTGAAGTAGGGTCTCATTCTAGCCAAGGCTGACCTGGAATTCACTATGTAGTCTCAGTGTGGCCTCGAACTCACAGTGCTCCTCCTACCTCTGCCTCCCAAGTACTAGGATTAAAGGCGTACACCACCACACCCAGCTTGTGGTGATTTAAAAAAAATGTTTAATTATTTGAAAGAGAAAGGCAGGCATAGAGAGAGAATGGATGTGCCAGGGCCTCTAGCCACTGAAATAAACTCCAGATGCATATGCTACCTTGTGCTTACATGGGTCCTAGGGAATCAAACTTCCGTCCTTAGGCTTTGCAGGCAAGCACCTTAATCGCTAAACCATCTCTCCAGCCCTATGGTCATTTTTTTTTTTTTAATTATTTGAGAGACAGAAAGAGGCGGAGGAGAAGGGGAGAGGGAAGCAGACAGAGAATGGGTATGCAAGGGCTTCCAGCCATTGCAAACAAATTCAAGTTGCATGCACCACCTTGTGTACCTGGTTTACATGAGAATCGAACCTGGGTCCTTTGGTTTTGCAGGCAAGTGCCTCAATTGCCAAGCTGTCTCTCCAGCCCTTTAGTGGTGATTTGAATGTATTTTATAGGTATTCCATGCTTCCTTCTCTAAACAGTGGGCAGAAATAAGTGCCTAGGGATATCCCAAAGAAACAGATCCAAGTGTGGAGAGGATCAGGCTCTGAGGTAGATAGGTGTTGAAGGAGGAAAACACAACTCTGGATTAGTAGGGGGAAAAAAGAAATCTGATGATCGGTGCTGACGTAGATGGCAAGAAACAGGCTTATGCCTTTCTCAGATCTGCTTTTTGAAGGAGGCCTCACCGTAGGGACAGAAGAACAGGGGAGGGTGGTGATAGCACTTGGCCTCATGGGATGCCTGTGACATTCAGAATGCTGCAGCTCCCTGGGTCGTGCTCAGGACAGACAGGACCTCAGGGTCGGCCTCTCTGTCTCTCTGCCAAATATTCTGACTCTGCTGCTGTCCACCCACCCTCCCGGCCACCATGGTCCCCTCGGGGGCTGTGTGCACATTCCAGTGGGCGTGGTGTGGGAGTGTCTGCTCCTCCCCTTCTCTCATCCCCCACAGACTTCTGTAGCCCAGAAGCCTTAGTGAGGCTCACTGGGCTCTGCGGGCCGTGGCCACTGCTCCGCTCTGCTCTCAGCTCCAAGCCCTCGCCACACTCAGTATTACAGCCACACTGGTCTCTTTTCACCTTACACACTCTCAGCGTTCTGCCGCCTCTGAAGCCTCATCCTTGTTTTCCTCCTGACCTGGAAGAGCATTTGCCCAGCTCTTGGTGTTAGTCTCCTTCTTCATTCAAGCCTCTGGTAGGTGTCACCTCCCCAGAGACGCTCAGGCCCAACCTAAGATGCAGCCCTCCATCCTGGTATTCTTGCCTCCTTCTTCGGTGTTATTTTTCCCTGTAAGACTTCCTTGTTCATAACATCGCTGTATGACTTGATTTGGCTTCAAGTGTTGTCTTCCTCCAGCGTCATTCACACTAGACTGTCCAAAGAAACAGGAAGCCAGGCGGTAACCCACACCTTTAATCCCAGCACTTGGGACGCAGAGGTAGGATGATCACTGTGAGTTCGAGGCCACCCTGAGACTGCAAATTGAATTCCAGGTCAGCCTGAGCTAGAGCGAGATCCCACTTTGGGGAAAAAAAACAAACAAACAAAACAGGAGATGCAAAAGTTTGATGTTCATATGGGGTATGGAGCATTTGAGGACATTTAAGCTTAGACTAGAGTGATACCAAATGAGGCTGAGGGCAAGATTTGCAGGGCTTTGTAGAACTGTGAAAGCCTTTGTTCCTCATTGTGTGAGCAACAGAAACCTTGAAGTGTTGTGAGCAGAAGAAAAAGGTATATAGGTGGGCTTGATTCCCTAGTACCCACATAAAGCCAGATGCACACAGTGGGTCATGTATCTGGAGTTTGTTTGCAGCAGCAAAAGGCCCTGACGTACTTATTCTCATATTCTACCTCTCTCTCTTAGTCTCTCAAATCAATAAATATTTTTTTAAAACCAACATATATATGCGTATATGTGTCTATGGAATAAGAAAGGATGTAGGACTATTAGTTAAGAGGCTATAGTGACAGACACAAGGTGAGGTTAAAGGTTAACAGAAATCTTAAGTTTCCAAGTCTCTGTCTCTGTCTGTCTGTCTGACAGAGTCTCACTATGTAGTTAAAGCTGGCCTCCAGCTCATGATCCTTCTGACTCAGCCTCCCAAGTCCTGGGACTACGGGTGTATGCTGCCATGCCCAGCTTCTATCCTCATGTGGTTTAAATGTAAAAATGTCCCCTGTAGACTCACGTGTTTGAATACTTCTCAGTTGGTGGCACTATTCAGAGCACATGTGGAACCTTCAGTAGATGGATCCTCACTGGAGAATGTGTGTCACTGGGGGTGGGCTTGAGGTGTCTGAGCCCTGCCTGGCTTGCAGTTCACTGGCTGGCTACTTCCTCCCTATGATGTGAACATGTGACACTGGCTTCCTGCTCTTCTTGAGTTGTTTTCCCTGTCACAGTGGACTCCACCTCTGGAACTATATGCTGAACAAATCCTTTCCTTTCTTTCTTCTTCTCCTTCTCCTTCTTTTTTTTTTTTTTTTTTTTTTTTTTTTTGAAGTAGGGTCTCACTTTAGCTCAGGCTGACCTGGAATTCTCTATGTAGTCTCAGGGTGGCCTCAAACTCACAGTGATCCTCCTACTTCTGCCTCCTCAGTGCTGGGATTAAAGGCATGCGCCTGGCTTCCTTTCTTCTTCTTTTAAAAAATGTTTTTATTTATGTACTTGCAAGTACTGATAGATGATAGATAGATAGATAGATAGATAGATAGATAGATAGATAGATAGATGATAGATAGAATTGGTGAGTGCCAGGGCTCCCAGCTGCTTGCAGGTGGGCTCCAGATGCATGTGCCACTAAGCATCTGGTTTTACATGGGTACTGGGGAATCGAACTCGGGTTGTTAGGGCTTGAAGGCAAACACCTTAGCCACTGAGCCATCTCTCTAGGCTGCTTCTTCTGATTGGATGTTTTGCCCTGGTGATGAAAAAGTAATTGATAAAAATCACTTCCTATTGAATGTATTTATTTGTCTAACAATTATTTTTGAAAGTTGATTTATCATAAAAGACATAGATGCAGTAAATGTCACATTAGCGGTAAAGGATGACGTAAAGGGGCATGAATGGAATTAAATCAGAAAATCACTAGTGACAGTAATGACTGTATTCAAGGACCAAATTCAGCTCTGAGTTCCTAGCAGCCCGGCAGAGGAGGAAAGAGAATAGCTCTTTCCTTCATTTTAAAAAATAATGTACTTTATTATAAGTGACATATAAAATAACCTAAAGATTTTTGACACTTAAGACCTCACTCAGTCAGCTCTTGAGATCATGGCATTGGCCTATTTTAGTATTACTATTATTATTTATTGTGTGTGTGAGCGTGTGTACCTCAGTGTACACATGGAGGTCAGAGGAGGTCAGGTCTGGGTGGTGGCCCTCCTCACCTTGTTTGAGTCCCCATGGGAAGGCCAGATCAGTAGGCCCTTGAGCATCAGGAGTCTCCTGACTTAGGTGCATTAGCATTGCAGATGCATGCACCACTTTGTGTCCTGCTGTACATGGGCACAGGGAATTTGAAATCCAGTCAACAGGCTTGGGGCAGGTTTGCAGAGAAAACGCTTTTAACCACTGTGCCGTCTCCCCAACAGTTTGTTTATTTATTTGTTTATTTTTACTATTTAGTTCCATGCTGGCTTCGAACTCATGGTTATTCTCCTACTTCTGCCTCCCAAGTGCTGGGATTAAAGGTGTACATCACTATGCCAGCCTTAAATACATATTATAAATACATATAGTTTATTTATAGGAGAGAGAGGGGCAGATAGAGAAAGAATGGGGATCGAGGGCCTCCCAGCCACTGCAAATGAACTCCAGATGCTTGCAACACCTTGTGCATCTGGCTTACATGGGTCCTGGGAAATTAAACCTGGGTCCTTAGGCTTCACAGGTAAGCACCTTAACTGCTAAGCTATCTCTCCAGCCCATAAATGCATTTCTTACCAGACCCCTTGTTGAGGTTAGAAGGAAACCATAAGCCCATAGAGGAGATGCAACCTCGGGCTACCAAGTCATTCAGTTCCTTGAGGACATTTCTGTCTGCCATCTTAAGATACTTTTAACCTGTCTGTCTCCTCTCTAGTTAACTTATATTCACAAATACTTATTCATAGAAAGAGAAACCCTTCCACCCTTATAATTAACATAATACAAACTCAGCAGAAGCTGGAGGTTCATGAGTGGTCAGGCAGCCCAGAGAGCTCCCCCACCCCATTCTGATGGCTGATTTTTGATTAAACAGTTGACCAGGAGACCGCAGAATGGCATTTTAAAAGTATATGATGTAATATTCTTAAGAAAATTAATAATAATAAAAAAAGAAAATTAAAACATTGTTAATTGTGTGTTAACTTCAAGATATTTATATAAGAAAAGAGGTTTTTAAAAGCCTAATAATCAGTGGCTATGTTGGCCTAGATCAGTAGCCCTCTACTTGAAGAGATTAGATTGGTAGAGGTTAAGGGATTTGTTCAGACAAGAATTGTTTTCAGAAACCTCCCCCCACCCCCATGTCTTGGCTTCCAATGTATTATTACTTCCAGATAGGAAAATCTAGATCCAAATTATATCTCTTAATGGAAAATCCCCAGGCACAAACACTGACTAAGCAGCTATCCCTTACATCTTGAATATCATTGGCACAACATGGGTCTTCCTTGATGATCCATCAGTTGTCTGAGGAAGATGTTAATTGACTTCTATAGTTGTTCAGATTCCTGCTGGGTTATGCTGAGGAGTTCAACTTCTTGGAGCTTAGACAAGTGCTCTGTAGAGAAAGGCAGGAACAAACATTAAACAGTCCGGAGAGCCACCAGACTGATCCACGTGTGTGGAATTCAACCCACAGTGGAATTCTGTCATTTTATTTTCATTTTATTTTTTATAATGTTTTTGTTTATTTATTTATTTGAGAAGGACAGACAGACAGAAAGAGGCAGATAGACAGAGAGAGAATGGGAGTACCAGGACCTCCAGCCACTGCAAAAGAACTCCAGATGTGTGCACCCTCTTGTGCATCTGGCTAACCTGGGACTTGGGAAATCAAGCCTCGAACCAGGGTCCTCAGGCTTCACAGTCAAACGCTTAACCACTAAGCCATCTCTCTAGCCCTGAATTCTGTCATTTTAAAATCCTATTTGCTAATGGAAGGACCTAAAGCAATTTAAAATTTTCCATTGTGCCAGCATCATAAATGAAAGAATGCCTGATAATTTCTGCTTGAATAAAGGTGTGGTATTCTAAATTATTCTAAAATCTCCTTTTCTCATGTTCCTTTTCCCATATCAGAACCCATCTGTAGTGTTTCTACTCCATTCTGAGAAAGTGTTGACACAATACTTTAAAAAACAGATTATGGGTTGGGAAGATGGCTCAACAGTTAGAGGTACTTGCTGCAAATCTGGATGGCCCAGGTTCTATTCCCACCAGCCAGGTACAGCCAAATGCACAATGTGGCACATGTGTCTGGAGTTCATTTGCAGTAACGAGAGGCCCTAGTGCATGCATGCATGTGTGTACACACACATACTTACCTGCCCCTAGAAAATACATAAATAAAAACATTAAAAAGCAACATAAAACTTAAAAAAAAAAAAACACTAGACTGTCACCAGACTTTAATAATCTATTTCAGGGAGACAGACATGGACACACATGGTCAATGCACACATTCCACATATGCAGAAAAGAAAAAAAAAGAGCAAGGAATGACAAGGAGGAAGTTAACACACTGTCTGGTTTGTTTCTCTTTTAAATCTTCTTATTTATTTGCAAGCACACAGAGAGAGAGAGGGAGAGAGAATGGGTGACAGGGTGTGTGGGCCACATTGTGCATCTGGCTTTACATGGGTTCTGGGGAATTGAACCAGTGTCTTTAACCTTTATACTGTCTCTTCAGTCCTCTTATTGATTCTTTTTTAAAATTTTTTCATTTATTTTTATTTATTTGAGAGTGACAGACAGAGAGAGAGAAAGAGAGAATGGGCGCGCCAGGGCCTCCAGCCACTGCAAACGAACTCCAGACACATGCGTCCCCTTGTGCGTCTGGCTAACATGGGTCCTGGGGAATCGAGCCTTGAACTGGGGTCCTTAGTCTTCACACAGGCAAGCGCTTAACCGCTGAGTTCTCTGAAGCCCTGATTGATTCTTTATATCCTCTAGTTTTACTTTTTTTTTTTTTTTTTTTGAGGTTTCCACATTGACTCTGGCTTTCTATCACCTGCTGTGATCTTATCATTTAGTGCTTTTCACCTTAATTTTTTTTTCTGAAATTATCATTCCTACCTGCAGTTTTTCCCTGATCATTTTCTTGAAGAAAGCAAGATTCTTATTTGCACCACAACGACCTTAGTAATAATCTAATAATATTGTAGCATATAGTAATTTATAGTCTTCACAGACAATTTTAACTGTTAATTCATTTAAATGTAGTGTTAAAAAACGCCAGGAGGCTGAGAGTAGAGCTTAGGGTAGACTGCTTGCCTGGCAAGCACAAAGCCCAGGACTCAATCAGTACTGGAGGGAGGGAAGGTGAGCGAGCAGGGGTGGGGGAGGGAAGGGGAAGACCTTCGTTTGAGATTTGCCTTCAAGTCATGTTTGGAGTCCAGGTCGCTTATTGTTTATTTAGCAGTGATTCCTGTGTGCTGCATGGGTCTTCTTTGGAATATAGACTTAAGAAAATATTTTTAGGGGCTGGAGAGATGGCTTAGCGGTTAAGACTTTTGCCTGCAAATCAAGGGACCTCGGTTCAATCCCCCAGTACCCACAAAAGCCAGATGCAAAGGTGGCGCATGCATCTGGAGTTTGTTTGCAGTGGCTGAAGGCCCTGGTGTACCCATTCTCACTCTCTCTCTCTCTGTCTCCCTCTGCCTCTTTCCCTCTCTCAAATAAATATAGAAAAAAGAAAATATTTTTGTGCATATACATGTGAGATCGAAATAGATTATATATAGGATGAGATTGGGTATGCTAGGACCTTTGCTGCTGCATACGAACTCCAAACACATGCATCAGGATTTATGTGGGATCTGGGGAATTGAACCCAGGCCTGCAGGCTTTGTAAGCAAGTGCTTTTAATTGATGAGCCATCTCCCAGCCCTGGAATATGGATTTGATCACACACTGTAGGATCTTCCAGTCCTATATAGATTTGGACACACACTGTAGGGTTTAATGGCCCTGTACAGATTTGGCTGCATACTGTAGGATCTTATGGTCACATAGATTTGACCACATACTGTACGGTATTATGGCTGACCCACTGTTGGACTGTTTTTGGTTGTTTGTTTTTGTTTTTCGAGGTAGGGTCTCACTCTGGTCCAGGCTGACCTGGAATTCACTATGTAGTCTCAGGGTGGCCTCGAACCCACGCGATCCTCCTACCTCTGCCTCCCGAGTGCTGGGATTAAAGGCATGAGCCACCACGCCCGGCTCATTGTTGGACTTTTATATTTGTCCATTGTTGGACTTTTGTATCGATGGGCAAATATGAAGACCTAACTTATATCCTTTATATTTTGTTTAATTTAAATGTTTTACAGAAATGTGTTTTGGGGTGCCGGCTGTAACTCAGTTTGTAGAATGCTTGCCTAGCCTGACCATAAACGGGACATGGTGGGACACACTTGTGATCCCAGCACTTGGAGGTGGAGGCATGGGCATCAGTAGATTAAGGTCATCCTGGGTTACATAGACAGTTGGAAGCCAACCTAGGCTATATTGAGTCTGCCTTTCTCTGTCTGTAATCAGTAGAGACAGACAGACAGATAGATAGATACTGGTTTTACTGGCTGGAAATTTTGTTGAAAGTAAACTCTATTGTCTGTCCCTCAGGTATCAGCTCTTTATTCTGAGAGTTGGAAGGTAAAAGAAAATAAAAATAGTCCTGCTTTTCCCATACAGACAAAATAGGCTTAGTTGGTGAGAATGCCTAATAAATGTTTCTGGACTCTCAGAATACTAGAAAACCACCGCCCATCGTGAAATGATTGATTGAGAAAGTGATTACCAGGGGCTGAAAGCATGGTGAAAGGTTGGTGGAGAGGCTGCTGAGGCTGTCAGCATTTGAGCCCTCTGACCGAGTGCACCGTCACTGGAAGAGGGACCGGGCAGACGTGGGCCTCTTGATATCACATAGCAGGAAGCACACAGTACCTTCTCTGTTGTACGCATGCTTGTCAGAAAAAGTGAGACCTGAATCTCTAAAGCTACTTTCCCTTGCCAAAAATAACGGGGATGAGAGAACCAGTTAGATCACAACACAAGGAAGTAAATAGGCAAATCCAGAATGTAGGACGTGTTATAAAGCAGCTGACCTAGTTTTTATAATAAGTCAACCCCGTGAAGGTAGAAAGGCTGCTCTAAGTTAGAAGAGACTTAGACAGAAGGGTGTGTTGCCCCTGCTTGGATCCTGACCTAACAGACTGACTCTAAAAGTTCTCCCCAATGCCCGCCAGTCTGGGTTCGATTCCCCAGTGCCTATGTAAAGCAAGTTGCACAAAGTGGTGCATACATTTGAAATTTGCAGTGATAAGAGGCCCTGGCACACACATACTTTGTCTTACCGTGTGTGTGTGTGTGTGTGTGTGTGTGTGTGTGTAAAATAAATGAAAAGATTTTTAAAGGAGCTCAGGAGAAGGTTCAGTGGTAAAGGTGTTTGCTTATAAAGCCTGGCAGCGGGCTGGAGAAGATGGCTTAGCAGTTAAGGCATTTGCCTGTGAAGCCAGAAGACCCAGGTTCAATTCCCCAGTATCCATGTAAGCCAGATGTATAAAGTGGCACATGCATCGGGAGTTCATTTACAGTAGCTGAAGGCCCTGGTACACCCATTTTCTCCCTCTCTCTCTCTCTCTCTCTCTCTCTCTCTCTCTCTCTCTCTCTCCACACACACACCTCTTTCTCAAATGAATAAAATGTCTCTCTCTCTCTTTCTCTCTCTCAAATGAATAAAATGAAAATAAATAAATAAAGCCTGACAGCCTGGGTTGCATTCTCCAATACCCATGTAAAGCCAGATGCACTCAGTGGTGCATGCATCTGGAGGTCGTTTGCAGTGACGAGAGGCCCTGGTGTGCCTATTTTCTCATTCTGTCTCCCTACTTGCAAATGTAAATAAATAAAAAAACTTAAAAAGAGAGGCTTGAGAGCCCACGAGTCCTTCGGAAAATCTAAAGTAATTCTTTTTGCCATTGTGTCAGTTCCTTTCTCATTGCTGGGGCAAAACACCTGACCAGAAGCAACTTATGGAAGGAAGAGGGTTGGATGCAGCTTGCAGCTCGAGACTGTAGTTTTGTCATGGTGAGGGAAGCATGGCAGGAGCAGGCAGCTAGCGTCACATCCTCGCATCAGTGGGCAGGAGGCCAACCACAGCAAGCGGGCTGGGCTGCCAAACCTCAAGGCTCACTACTCAGTGACATACTTCCTCCAGCAAAGGCTCCACCTCCTAAGGGTTCCAGAACAGAGCCACCAGTTGGGGATTAAGTGTTCAAACACGTGAGAGGATGGGGGACATTTTATATTCAGACCACCACCGTTATTTTGGAGAAAGCCCCCTGATGCCAGCCTGCAGTTCTACTCTGTTTGCATGGGTACAGCCTCTTGACTTTAAGTAAATCTTCTTTCTTTCAAAAAGTATTTTTACTTATTTATTTGAAAGCAGAGTGAGATAGAAGAGAGACAGAGAGAGAATGGGGTGTGCCAGGGCCTCCAGCCACTGCAAATGAACTCCAGAAGGCATGCACCACCTTGTGCATCTGGCTTTACGTGGGTCCTGGGGAATCGAACCTAAGTCCTTTGGCTTTGCAGGCAAGCGCCTTAACTACTAAGCCATCCTCCAGCCCTGCTCTTACTTCTTAAACTCAGATAAGAACTGTTTAGTTAGGCTTTAGTATTGCTACAGTAAATCGTAGAAGTTAATATAGGTAGCATCTACTTATTTATTTATTATTTTATTTATTTGCATGTGTGCATGTTAGAGTCTGTTTCTGCTGCAAATTAGCTCTGGCTACTTTGCATCTGGGTTTTCATGGGTGCTGGGAATCAGATCCTTGCTTGTAGACTTGGCTGGCAAGCACCTTTAACCACTGGGCTGTCTCCCCAGTTCCTGTAGCATTTCTCATGTCAGAGCCGAGCCCAGGATCACCTTCTGATCCCATGGCTCCTTTCCTTCCTAACCGGACTGCGGGTTGCTCTGGATTGGGCCTGAGCTGCACAGAGCTTCATGCCACTTCCCTGGGGCTCTCATTCCTCCTACACAGTCCCCCTGTGTAGGGATCAGCCTTGTTCTTTGGATGACTAAAGGAAAAAGGATTTCCCTATGCTTCCCCCCTCCCCCTTCTACTCATACCGAGGAATTCTTCTTCATGAATGTAAAGTAGTTGGATTTCCATAGTCCTTAGCTCTCATTGTATTTACTTACAAAGCAAGATTGAGGCCGGGCACTGTGGCATTCCACCATAATCCCAGCTGTGGGAGGTGGAATCAGGAGGGTCAGGAGTACAAGGTCTTCTTCAGCTCCATGGGGAGTTCAAGGTTAGCCTGGGCTGCATGAGACCCTGTGACCCTGCCTCAAACAAAACAAAGCAAAGCAAAGCAAAAAAATCAAGGCTGGATACTTCTTTATAACGTGCTATACTGGATGCTGTTAGAAGGTCAAGAAGACATAGGTTTCTTTTCTCAAGGTTGTTCTTGCCTATTGAAAAGGAGTGAAGTACACTCAAATAACTACACATGGAGCCTTGAATTCTACTAAGAGATACAAACAACCAAGGCCATAAGGCATGTATTATTTTGCACAAAAGTAAATTATTATGATGGCAAAAGCTGCATTTTATTTTATTTTATTTTTTTGCAGCTTGATGGTGTATACTTACCCCTCCTCAGACTCAGTTGTTTTGAGGTAGAGCTTTCATATGCAAATGTGGGATAAATAATAACAATTTGACTTAATACTACTTAAGGTAATACTGGAAGAGAGCAGTATGTTAGTCAATGCTGAGGAGCCACAAGGTGACTACAAATTCTTGCCACAGTTAGGGGATGAGATAAAGAGGTCATGCCATCCAGAGAACCCACTTCAGCGGGTTTCCTTGACCTCATGACTTGGCTCAATTCCTCCCTGTCTTGACTCTGGGCCCTCATCTTTTTAATTTCTGGAATTCAGAACTTGTCAAAGCACCTAGACTAGATCAAGCTCATTACATTTTAGAAGACTTCTAGAGAAACCAGATGTTTATTTGCAATAAGGGCTGCTCATTTCCATTATGTAAATATTTTATTTATTTATTTATTCATTTACTCAGAGAGAGAGAGAGAGAGAGAGAGAGAGAGAGGCAAATACAGAATGGGCACACCAGGGCCTGTAGCCACTGCAAACAATTCCAGATGCATGTGCATCTGGCTTTACATGGGTACTGGGGAATTGAACCCAGGTCCTTAGGCTTTGTAGGCAAGTGTCTTAACCACTGAGCAATCTCTCCAGCCTTTATTTATCTGGGGGGGGGATGGGCAAGCAAGGACCTCTAGCCACCACAAACGAACTTCAGACACATGTGCTGCCTTGTGCTTCTGGCTTTACATGGGTATTAGGGAATTGAACTTGGGTCCTTAGGCTTTGCAGGCAAGAGCCTTAAGTGCTGAGCCATCTCTCCGGCCCAATTTCCGTGATTTAGAATCTTTTCCAATAGAGCACCTCCTTCTTGATCACAAGTAGTAACATGGGTGGCCTCAAAGAATAAGTAGGGTGGCTTATCTTCACAAGCACCTCATGCACCAGGATGAAATGTTGTTAGCCATGACTTACTAAAACTGCCTAAAAAAAGCACTTCTCCAGAATGGAACACGCTTTTCTAAATAAATGCAAAGCTTAACTTCATCAGTTTTAGAATCTCAGTCCCTCAGAAGCCTAGGGTCTTAGGGACAATAGTTATCTTAGCTTTGCATCTCACATTCCATGCTGACCACCTGTTTCTTGATATTATTTTTTCAGTCAGTGTATAACACTGCAATAAAGAATGATGTTTAAGTTGTCCTAGCGATGATCTCATTCCGAGGATGCTGCCTTGGAAGGAACTGTTCTCGTTTTCAGGTGTCGTTCATCCCTATAATACACAAGGCATGCATTTGCAAAAATGTTTTGGATTCTTCTAGCGGTAGCGGCCTCACTCTATTGCATGCATTATGCGTGTGTGTTAAGATGCAGTTTTAGAAAACTCCAGGGCTGTAGGTATGGTTCATTGCCCTTGTCTAGCACTGTGAGGCGCTGAGTTTGCGTCCCAGCACCACACTCACACAGAGTGCGCTAGGATGGGATAAAAGAGAAGAGGACAGGAGAGGGGAAGAGAGGAGAGGAGAAGAGGGTAGAGTGTCGAGAAATCTAGCAGGCGGGGAGAGGAGCAGTGCTCGGTAGCGAACCCTGTTCTCGTTCTCCTGCTCCTGGCAATGGAATGGGCCTCCAGTGCTGCTGTGTTAAGAAGCATTCGTGTTACCTATCGGATCTACTAAAAAGCAAACTATAGAGCTGGGCGTGGTGGTGCATGCCTTTGATCCTAGCACTCAGGAGGCAGAGGTGGGAGGATTGCCATGAGTTCGAAGCCACCCTGAGACTCCGTAGTGAATTCCAGGTCAGCCTGAGCTAGAGTGAGACCCTACCTCAAAAAAACCAAACAACAACAACAAAAAAAGCAAATTATACCTTGAGCTGGGGATTGAATCAGATCATTTGTGCATTGCCTGCCAGTTGTTTGATGGTTCAGTAGGTGCAGTAACCTCCTCTATCTCTGCTCCTTATTTTCAGATAGGCTGTGGTGTCAGATCTGCAGGCTCCTTTCAGTCCTCTACCCTTTCTACTTATTTAGCTTCTTACATACATAATGAGTTCATCTTTTCTTATGCTGCAGCATTTCTAGTGTCAAGTGTGCCTTGCTTGCAGTTCTACAGTATAGTCATCTAAAAAACAAACAAAATTATGGGGACTGGAGAGATTCCTCGGCGGTTAAGGTGCTTGCCTACAAAGCCGTTAGGTTTCCCAGGACCCACGTAAAGCCAGATGCATAAAGTGGCGCATGCATCTGACATCCATTGGCAGTGGCTGGACACCCTAGTGCACCCATTCTCAATGTCTCTTCTCTCTCTCTCTCCTTGCAAATAAATAAACAAATATATATATTTTTAAATTCTGCTCAAATCTTACTGATATGAGCAATGTCCCATTGAGAATAGTTCTATGAATCTTGACTGTAATTTGGGTAATTTTCATATTTGAGAAAATTTTTCAAAATTTCTACCACTTTCTTCATATGTTTGGAAAACTTTCAAAAAATATTCTTTTTTTAAATTTATTTACATCAGGACCTCCAGCTGTCACAAACAAACCCCAGATTCATGCAGCACTATGAATCTGGCTTCACGTGGGTTCTGGGGAATCAAACCTGGGTTGTTATGCTTTGCAGACAAATGCCTTAACTGCTGAGCCCTGTTTGGAAAACTTTTTAATTTAAGTAGTTTTATTTATTTGAGAGTTAAAGAAAGAGAGAGACAGAGAGAGTATGAGTGCACCAGGGCCTCTTACTGCTGAAAAAGAACTCCAGACACATGAGCCACTTTGTGTGTCTGGCTTTATTTGAGTACTGGGATATCGAACCCAGGCCATTAGACTTTGCAAGCAAGAACCTTTAACCACTGAGCTGTCTCTCATGCCCCTGGAAAACTTTTTAATGATCCATACTTGATTTACTTATCATATAATAATTTTGTGGTTATTAGTGAAAGGTGTCATTTTGAAATAGCAATTTTGGGGGGCCCTTTTTTTGAGGTGAGGTCTCACTCTACACCAGGCTGACCCTGAACTCACTCTGTAGTCCCAGGCTAGCCTCAAACTCACAGCAATCCTCCTACCTCTGTCTCCCAAATGCTGAGATTAAAGACGTGTGCCACCATGCCTGGCTTGAAATAGCAATTGTGTTGTATTTAATGAAATGTGAGCAAGGAATAGTCACTTTTCTGGTGATCGTCCTGTCTTACCAGTACTCTTATCTGTCATGTGACGCAAAACATTCTGTTCTATTCATTTAGTTGCATTTTTTTGTGTACGTGTCTGTGTGTGCACATGTGTGCATGTGTACAAGTTGACGTCAGGTGTCTCCTTAATTACTCTCCACCTTATTCTGGGGGGGGGGGCGGGGGACAGAGTTTCTTGCACTGACCCTGGAGCTCACCAAGTCATCTGGTCCCTGAGGAACCCCTGACTCTGATCCCCCAGTGCCGGGAGTAAAGCACATGCCACTTTGCCTGGCATTTATGTGGGTACCGGGGTGTCCAGATTCAATTTTTCATGTTTGTGCTATGAACACTTTACCTCCCCCACATCCTATGAAGTAGTATTTTCTGAAAATCCATAAATGACTTCAGCCCTGGCCAGTGTCATGCGCGGTGATCTTAATCAGTCTTCTTTGTGTGCCAGAGGCTTAGGAAAAGAATAAGTTGGCCTTCTGTTTGTTATATGAAACATGCTTTTTGACTGTTCTCTGGACCCAAGATGTTGCAAATTGGATATATTAACAAAAACCTTCCCTAACTCCCACACACTTGTAAGTACATCTGTGAAATGTTTTTCAGTGGGAGAGGTTAATGGGAGACTCAAGGAATCCCACCTCCCCCATGCCTGTATTTAATCCTAACTACTAAGCAGTCAGTCATAGCTCCTGAGCCACTCACTCCAACCCTTCTTTGACTCTCCTCCTTTACTCTTAAAGGCTGCTGAGGAAAGCAGCCTTTGAGATAGTCCCCCCTGAGCTTTGCCTCCTGAGAGTCACAGCTTGTTGACTCACTACTGGAAGAAGACAGGAATTAATGAGATGTCTGATACAAAATTAGTTATAATGAGACTTGGGTAACTGCTCTCTTTCACCGTGTCTTGGATCACTCGCTGTTGGGAAACCAGTTGCCCCCAGGCAGCCCTGCAGAGAGGCCCCAGGGGTGTGTGAGTGAGAGAGTAGGTGGGTGAACAAGTGAGCTCGAGAGCGAGCTTCGAAGTGGGTCCTCTGAGTGAGCTCTGAGATGACTGTGGAGTGTGGCCGACGTAGCAGCAGTTGGCAAGAGACCCTGGGCCACAAGTACCCAGCTAAGCCCTCCCCATTTACTGACCCACAGGAAGCAACAGAGGCTCTATTTCAGCTTCAGAAGGTGAGGATAATTAGTTATCTAGAGGTTGATGACTAACACACCGCTCATTTCACCTGAAACCTTCTGATCCTCTGCAATTTTGCCAAAAGAATGAGTCTGAGGACAAATTGTTAGAATCAACCTTTCTGTGGTTTATTTTTTGAGATAGGGTCTCGCTCTAGCCCAGGCTGAGCTGTAGTTCACTATGTCATCTCAGGCTAGCCTGAAACTCAGCCATCCTTCTACCCCGGCTTCCAGAGTGCTGGGGCTAAAGGCATGTACCACCATGCCTGGTTTGGTTTATTTATTTATGTTTTTAAGTGGTAGATACTAATTGTACAACTTCCTGGGTTGTGGCATGTGTAATTATCAACTCAAGATTTGTGGGTGATCTATGATCCAAGGTATTGGCAATTTAACTTTCTAGGCCACTCTTGGGGGAAGAAAGGCACCAAGCACATTAGACTTTACTAACGGGGTAGCAGAATTACATCTTGCTAACTTCAGATTCTCAACTTCCAAAATTTCCCCTTTTCCGTTGATTCTCAACTGGTTCCTTCACCCTGACCACACTAACCTAAGCAGTTAAGGTGGCTCCAGGAAGATCAGGAGAGGAAGCGGGACACAGGAGACCAGAGGGACCGGTGGTTGTACACGGCTCAGTCAGCGAGGCAGCAGATGTCTCAGTCAAGCTTTATAGAAACTGATGTGTGTGTACACTCCTAGCTCACGGGTTCCAGTGCAGTTTGGTCCCCAGCTCCCCATTCCGGTCAGGACCAGAAACCTTTCACCTGACACATGAAGGAGTCACCTCTGCTGCCCTGGTGGGGGGTGTGTGTGGGGGGGGAAGAAAGTTAGCCAGGAAGGTGCATGGGGGAAGGGAAGGGAAGGAAGGGAGACTTTTCAGTGGGTTAGCCAAGAACCATGGAGGTACTCTATCCAGGCGCTCCTGGGTTCACCGGCGTGTCTGAAGATAGGGGACTGTGCAGAAGAAGTTTCTGGAGAAGGCCAGGCTTTGGCAGGGGTGGGGGCTTGGTTCTTAAAGTGCACTGAGCCTTCGGCCCCCTGGGGGAGCAGCTCACAGCCTCCTTGTGGATGGGCTCAACCCCATGCAGCATGCTTTGACTTTCATGGTTGTCCCCGCATGTGTGCTGAGCATGGCTAAAAGCAGTTGTTCCTGATCAGTGACACAAATTAAGAGAGAGAGCAAAACAAGTTGTAACTCAGGAGAATCCAAAACACTGAATGATGTAGAATTACATTGTCTTTGGAAAATGCTTTTAGCCTTAGACGGAAATAAAGGATAGACTTAGCATGTGAAGGAGAATCGGGACTGTTGACATGGAAATGGAGCTCTGCTCTCCTAGCTGGTCTGATTCAGGGACTTTTCCTGAACACATCTTACCAGCTTCTCTGGCTCTTGCACACCCCACTCAGGTACAGGTGGATGGGCTACTTGTCCCTCCTCAGACTAAACAGAACTGTTCTGTCTCTACTAACTGACTGTCATTGCTGTCTTGGGAGCTTTTTTGTTAGAGAATTGGTGCGCCAGGGCCTCAGCCACTGTAATCAAACACCAGACGCTTGCGCCACCTAGTGGTCATGTGTGACCTTGCGCTTGCCTCACCTTTGTGCATCTGGGTTAAGTGCAGTCGGGAGAGTTGAACATGGGTCCTTCAGCTTCGCAGGCAAGTGCCTTCACTGCTGGGCCATCTCTCCAGCCTTCTTGGGAGCTTTTAAGGCCGTGACTAAACAAAAACAAGAGCAAATATTAAAAAAAAAGTGAAAAGGTTATAACAGATGAGATATGAAGGAGGCAAAAGATCAAGGAGTATTTGAAGTTGGCCATCCCTCAGAATCATTAATTGCCCTGAGGCTGCAGTGTATCTGCTGGTAGCAGGGCTAGGATAGGGAGCAGGGAGGGACAGAGCACATCTTCTTACTTGCACATTGGTGTGTCTCAGTCCCATCCAGTCACCCAAAAGTGGGCTGTAGCCTGGTGTGATGGCTCATGCCTTTAATCCCAGCACTTGAGATGCAGAGCTAGGAGGATTTCCTACCACCAGTTCAAAGCTACCCTGAGATTACACAGTGAATTCCAGGTCAGCCTAGGCTAGAGCGAGATCGTACCTCGAAAAACAAAACAAAATGAACAAAAAGAAGTCGGTTGTGTTCTTCAGTGGAACTTCAGATGAGGGTATTTTAAAAAATAGTCATTTCTAGCAAAGACGACTGTCAACTGTGAAGATGTCTTACGTCGGAGGAAATAGTTGTATTTAACTGAGAGCTAGGGCCGGAAGTCTGTGGATCCGTTATAAACGTACTGCGGGCAGGGCAAGATAAAACCCGCCTCAACCTTGGCTCAGAGACCGTCATCCATGCTCGCTGATGGGCGTCCCTGTATCAAGGTCCACACTTACCCGAAGTAGTTGGGCACCCCTTCTGTGAGATGACGGTGGCCCAGCAGATATGAAGCATGCCATGGTAAATGCTGACCTGCCTGCCTGGGCCGCTGCACTACCGTGACCTCGTGACCTGAGGTGACACCCATCGCTGGAGCCCCTGTCCCTTTCTAGACCTCCCTGTACTTTGTCCACACTGGTGTTCCTTTTCCTCCAGGGCACAGCCTCCATTCTTGGTCCATCCAGCTCACCTTCCTTAACTCCACAAGATTTTCTGAGTGTTCCTCTGTACCTGCACGTGAGAGAAAAGGGGGGAGCACAGGAGGCACTCAGGATGGATTCTTGCTGCTGCGGAGGGCTCACCCCCCCATTCCTGTGAAGCCTTTCCTTAGGTGAATCCCCTGCCTTGGATTTATTCACCTCGGGGGCTCAACTGAGGTCCCCGGTGGGACCATGTAGCCAGCAGGTCCCACATCTCCATCCTCAGGACCTTTGTTACCGGCTCGAGGACCCAGGCTCCCGGGACGTCTGGCTCTGGGTTTTCTGCTCGCTCTGCGGTATGGGCCATGGGAGCTGCAGGTGGAGGGTGGGCACTGGAAAGATCCTCGTTTGCTTAGTGTATAGGGACCCAGTGTGGGACTAGTCTAGCCACACAGGCCTCCTTCTGTCGCCCTGCCACATCTCAGGGCCCTGTCCTAGCATTCCGTTTGATTCCTCCCCGACTGAATAAACTCGGCTGAGGCCAAACCTGGGGTTTGGATCACAGAAAAGCTCCGCAGACCGCCTGCCCCAGGGCCTGGGCTTCTAAAATGGTCACTGGACTGACCCAGGCCAACAGGGACTCAGCCAGGAACTAATGCTTTCTGTTTCTTCTCTTCCTCTTCTTTTTTGCCCTCATAGCTGCTTGTCATAATCTCTCCTTTGTCGTCCTCTGTTCATAGATTTTTATAATGTCTTTGTAGTGTGCAAGATGTTATCCTAAACAGGAGCGGGGCCTGTAGCCTAAAGTGGGGCTGCCTGCTTCTCAGCGTAATGAGAGTCTAGTGGGCGAGAAGAAATGATTATTGCATCGTGTTTAGGAAAAGAATGGGACAGGGGAGTGGGGCAGTTTGGTGACACCATCAGTATGCGTGGCCCATGGTGTTCAGCCCCATTCCTGGCTCTCCAAAAATTGGTCTGGAGAACTTTTGAACTTAGACAAGGTATAACCATAGTTCTAAGCGAATGCCAGCTGCTGTTTCTGTTAACAGGCTGCTAATGAAACCACTGAGTCTTTACTGCCTTAGGCCCACACGCAGCCCAGGAGAACTTCATGAGAATCATAAAAATGTATGGGGTTGGAAGGCCTTTAGGAAAAAAAAAAAAAGAAAAGTCATGTTTTCCAAAATCAGGGATAGGATTGTAATATTTAAGTGTTGGAATTGAGAAATAATTTGACTAAGGTCTCTAGAGGTCACTGTAGACAAAATGTGCTGGCATCTGATCTAATCTGATACTAACAGGCATGGGATTTAGTCAGGAGATATTTCAGTGAACTTGTCACAATATTATAAAAAGTACATCAGGCGCATTTTATTTTGTTTTATTTTATTTTGATTTTTCAAGGTGGGGTCTCATTCTAGCCTGGGCTGAGCTGGACTTCACCATGTCGTCTCAGGGTGGCCTTGAACTCCCAGCCTCCCAATTGAAAGCGTGTGCCACCACGCCCAGATCTTGGGTGCATTTTAAATGGGGTTTCTCAAAACATGCTGACACCATAATTTTGAATCATGATTGAGTTATTTCTGTGAGGAGATAAAGTAATTTAATTGAAGTGTCTGTATTTCTTGTTACATAACTTGAAACAAAGGTGGAGCGTAGCCAAGACGCCTTTTCCTTCTTCCAGATGCTGCTGCGTCCAGCTGCTCTTCTCTGAGGGCCGTGTCCCGTAGGTCCTCTTTAAACTGGGAATGTGGCTTCTGCATCTGTGCATGTGAGAGTCTGTCTTAGCTCTGCCTGGCTGTGGATTACAGGAAGACCCACACGGAAGATGGTTTGCAGGGTCAGAAAAAAGTATGAAAGATCTCGAGATAACAAGTCTCATCGAGGGACTGGATAAGGCCTCCCAGAAGTTAGAATTTGGAAGATCTGAATATGTACAATGTATATAGCGTTTCCAACCCCATAGCAGAGAAGGCACTTTATAATCTCATTATTGTAATCCAAGTTGTCATTTCTTTTCTTTTCTTTTTTTTTTCTTGAGGCAAGCCCAATAGACTGGCCTTTTTTTTTTTTTTTTTAATGTAAGAGAGCAAGAAAGAGAGAGAGAGAGAACTGTCATGCCAGGGCCTCCAGCCTATGTAGCTGAGCTCCAGATGCATGTGCCACCCTGTGCCCGTGTGCGCTTGTGTCACCTTGTGCATCTGGCTTACATGGAATCTGGAGAGTCAAACACGGGTCCTTAGGCTTGTGCGTCTGGCTTACATGGAATCTGGAGAGTCAAACACGGGTCCTTAGGCTTTGCAGGCAAGCACCTTAACTGCTGAGCCATCTCTCCAGCCAAGTTGTCACTTCTTATTTACATAGCATTTTTTTTAAATCACATAGTAGCTCTGTGAGAAAACCATGTTTTAGTTTTTATTGCATGGATAAGAAACTGAGGTCACCTCTAGCTCTTAGTCTTATAATCACATTCAAACCCAGACCTGTGGACTCATTTCCTAGTAGTATATGCCTCCATGTTGGAGTCTCCCAAGACGAGAATCTTGTGCATCCCACAGTCCTTTACTCTGTGCCCATCTATGCCAGGAACCGTTCTAGAATAGACGTGTGAGAGCAGAAAAAGTGTCTGTCTGAATTTTTCGGTCCTGCCTTCTTCTAGAGAGTTTACCACGCCTAGCATCTGTTCTAGTTCTCATTTGCTCAGATAACAGAAAGGAAAAAAGAAAGTGGGGTGGGGGAGCAAAGGCAGAAAACATCCCTATGGACAATAACTGCCTTTAAGATGCTTCTCTTGGGGCGTGTAAATATGAGCGGTTAAAATAGAATGGGGAGCTGGGTGTGGTGGCGCACACCTTTAATCCCAGCACTTGGGAGGTAGAGGTAGGAGGATCTCTGTGAGTTCAAGGCCACCCTGAGACTATATAGTGATTTCCAGGTCAGCCTGAGCTAGAGTGAGACCCTACCTTGGAAAAAAAAAGAAAGAAAAAAAATAGAATGAGGAGGGTCACGAGTTGGAAGCCATGGCGTGACAGTGTCTCCAGTGTAAATGGAGATGGCCTTAACTCATTTCTTAGTTAAAGAAGATGAGGCTGGAGAGATAGCTTAGCAGTTAAGGCACTTGCCTGCAATGCCAAAGACCCAGGTTCAATTCCCCAGGACCTACATAAGCCAGATGCACAACATGGTGCATACATCTGACATTCATTTGCAGTGGCTAGAGACCCTGGTGCACCCATTCTCTTTCTCCCTATCTTCTTATTCTTCTTCTTTTCTCTGTCTCAAATAAATAAATAAAATTTAAAGCCTGGCATGGTGGCACATGCCTTTAATCCTAGCACTTGGAAGGCAGAGGTAGGAGGATCACCACCAGTTCGAGGTCACCCTGAGAATACAGGTGAATTCCAGGTCAGCCTGGGCTAGAGTGAAACCCTACCTTGAAAAACCAGAAGTAAATAAATAAATTTTAAAAGAAGAATAAAATGATGGGCAGGGCATGACAGCCTCATGGCTGTAAACCCAGCATTCACAGTGCTGAGGCAAGAGGATTGCCACGAGTTCAAGGACAACCTGTGTTACATAATGAGATCATCTTCCAAAACAGAGAAGAACTAGGGATGAAGAGTAATTGAAGCCATGAAAGTAATAGAAAAGAGCAGATCTGTTCTCTTGTTCCTGACAAACGTGTTTGCAAGTCTGTTTTCTTTTGTGTGTGTGTGTGTGTGTGTTTGTGTGTGTCTGGGGCACGTGTGGGGAGGAGTGCATGTGAGGCCAGAGGTTGATGTGTGGTGTCTTTCTCCATCTCTGCCCTCTTTTATGTATTGAGGCAGGGTTTCTCACTTGATTCCAGATTCCTGATTCAGCTATTCTACCTGGTCGAGCTAGATCCCCTGTCTCAGCCTCCTGAGTGCTGGGATTACAAGCAGGCCAATATACCCAGCATTTACGTATGTAGGTGCTAGGGATCTGATCACTAGACCTCCGAACACTTGCACAAGAAGTGCTTTAACCACTGAGCCATCTCCCCAAACACAAATCTACTTTTCTTTTTTACATTAAATTTGCAAAGATTGCAAGTTGTGGAGCAAACCCTTATAAAGTATTTTCTATTTTTTCAGAATTTAATTATGAGTTTCTGAGAAATTTTAAGCTTTTTTTTTTTTTTTTTTTTTTCTAGGTAGGGTCTAATTCTTGCTTAGGCTGACCTGGAATTTACTCTGTAGTCCCAAGCTGGCCTCAAATTTACAGTGATCCTCTTACCTCTGCCTTCCAAGTGCTAGGATTAAAGGTGCGCAGCACCACACGTGGCTCTGAGAAATTTCTAAAATCATTACCAGGTTCTTAGATCTTTAAACTTTGATCTATTTTAAAAGGAGGGACTTGTAAGAGAACATGTAACCACAGTGTAGGTTTATATTTTGTAAGGACTTTTTTCATTTTCTCATTGAGTATTCTATGTAAAATCTTAAACTTATGATCTCTACCCAATTAAGTCGTACTTCTCATTGACGACTTGATAACTTTTTAATTCCTTTCCAGAAAAATCAAAACATTGCAAACAAGCGTTAAGTATGACATTAGAAGAGCAAAGTATAATTATTCTTCTTTCATTTAACAGAAAATATTTTAAAATATTGTGACCTGCATAGATAAAAATGAAAGTGTGTGTTTGAGGGTAAAGATAAGAACAGACTGAGTATCCAGGTGTGGTGGCGCACACCTTTAATCCCAGCGCTCAGAGGCAGAAGTAGGAGGATCACCATGAGTTGGAGACTACCCTGAGACTACATAGTAGATTCCAGGTCAGCCTGGGCTAGAGGGAGACCCTACCTGGAAAATCCAAAAACAAACAAACAAAAAAATCCCAAAGGAATAGGCTGAATATGTGTGGTTTTCTTTTGTGTGTGTTGGATAACTTTTTAATAATTTCTTTATTTGTGTGCGTGTGTGTGTATCACACATGTGCATGCCACAGTGTGTCAGAGGACAACTCTCAGGTCTCTCCTCATCTTCCACCTCACTTTGAAGGTCAGTCACTGGTTTGTTCATAAGCTTCTGGGTCACAAGGCACCTACCAACTACTGGTAGACCTGTGATTTGAACTCCTGTTTCAGCCTCCTTTCTACATTGGGATTATAGACTTCTTATATGGGGTCTGGGGATTCGAACTCCAGCTCTCAGAGTTGCATAGCAAGCGCTTTTATCCACCGAGCCCCTTCAACAACTCTGATACCTTTACTGTGACTTTGTACTTGACAGCACAGTAATTAATGCTCAAGTGCCTCACAGTCAAGCGTTCCTGGAAGTACACATCTGTTTAAATATCAAGACAATATACCCTTAAGTGTTTTTGCGGCTCACTTTATCTGTTTGAGTAGAAACATGATAGAAAAGTTAACAGATGGCCAACAAGGATATTGACTTGATAAGGGAAAAGCTTAGTTGCTTTATTCCTGAATAAATAAAAAAAAATATTCAAGTCAATATAAATTCACTGTAAGAAAATCTTGGGGTCTGCGGAGATGGCTCACTGGCTAAAGGCACATGTTTGCAAAGCCTGCTGGCCCAGGTTTGACTCCCTGGTAGCCATATAAAACTAGGTGCACAAAGTGACGTGCATATCTGCAGTTCGTTTGAAGTGGTAGGAGACTCTAGTGTGCCCATACTTGAACTCCTTTCTCTCTCTCTCTCTCTCCCCCTCCCTCCCCCCCACACAAATAAATAAATATTAAAAAAAAAAAAGAAAGAAAGAAAGGAAATCTTAGCGGGCATGTAACCACGAGTACTTGACTCCAGATCTCCTGACCCCATGTGAACGTTGTAGAAACCAGAAGCTGTGGCAGGCTGAGATGGAGACACTTTCTCCCTGAAGCTGGTGGACTGGTGAACACTGAGAAACCCCGCCTCGACTGAGGTGGAAGCCTATGACCTACAGAGAGCTGAGGTCCTCTGACTTCCCGCCCTCTGTACACACATCATGGTAGGCACACACATACAATCACACACACACACACACACACACACACACACACACACACACACACACGTACCCCAAAAGTAAACAAAATATTGGAACTTTTTTTCCCACCACTGAAGTGATTTATTTGCATTTTTGGGTGGAGACCGTTGCCAGGCAGGAAGAATGCACAAGAGAGAAAGGCAATAGGAAGAGGATAGGCAGTCGCCCACTGACTACTGGTAGACCTGCGGTTTGAACCTCTGTCTGCAAGCTTACACTGTATGCTCTTTCGACTTCTGCAAGAGTCTTATTTCCTGCTGACCTTTATGGTTGGAGGAATTTCTCAATGCTCAAAGCACTTTTCCCCAATAATCTTACTTCTAAAAATGCTCTACTTGATTATGCATGTTTGAACATGTAAAAATATTTTCCTGTTAAATTAAGTTTGATCTTCTAGTTGCTGCTCCCTGCTGTGTGGGGAGAACTTAAGCAAGGGTCAGAAGTCAGATGACACAAATGCTTCCTAATTAGAGAAATCTCTATTCAGTGCTAACCAAAAATATATTGACTGGTCTGTTAATCAGTTGTGTTTATTCCTAAGCACTAAACTTCTGAACATTTTGAGTAAAAACACTTTGTCCATTTCAGAAAGAGCTAGATTTTTTCCAGACTCTCATTAGACAGAATAAAAATTAATAAAACATTCAAAAATATATATCTACTTTTAAAATTTTATTTATTTGTGTGTGTGTGCACACGTGTGCATGTGTGTGTCTGCAGACCGGGCTCTCTCTCTTTTTATTTATTTGAGAGTGACAGACAGAGAGAGAAAGAAACAGAGAGAGAAAGAAGCAGATAGAGATAGATTGAGAAGGGCGTGCCAGGGCCTCCAGCCACTGCAAACAAACTCCAGAGGCGTGCGCCCCCTTGTGCATCTGGCTAAGGTGAGTCCTAGGGAGTCGAGCCTCGAACCGGGATTCTTAGGCTTCACAGGCAAGTGGTCAACTGCTAAGCCATCTCTCCAGCCCGACCAGGGTCTCTAGCGGCAGCAAATGAACTCCAGATGCATGTGCAACCTTGTATTTGGCTTTATGTGGTTGCTGGGCAATTGAACCTGGGCCAGCAGGCTTTGCAAGTAAGCGCTTTTCACCACTACAGTAATTCCCCAGACCCCTCAAAAATGCCTTATACTTAGAAATGGTTAACATGAAGTAAACTAGTAGCTTCTGCTATGCCTCGAAGATAGGGTGGTTACTGTGATCATGTATTAGTATTAACTTTCTTTGCTTGCTACTAGTAAGACTGTTAGGAATACGTATTCCCAGAAGTCTCAGTACTACCTTTTTGGTTTTTCCAGGTAGGGTCTCACTGTAGTCCAGACTGACCTGGAATTCACCATGTAGTCTCAGGGTGGCCTCGAACTCATGGCGATCCTCCTACTTCTGCCTCCCAAGTTCTGGGATTGAAGGTGAACACCACCATGCCTGGCATTCATACTCCCCCTCCCCATGAATACCAGGGATGCTTTTTAAAAGATTTATTCATTTATTTTTAAATTTTTTGTTTATTTTTATTTATTTATTTGAGAATGACAGGCACAGAGAGAAAGAGAGTGGGCGCACCAGGGCCTCCAGCCACTGCAAACGAACTCCAGATGCGTGCGCCCCCTTGTGCATCTGGCTAACGTGGGTCCTGGGGAATCGAGCCTCGAACCGGGGTCCTTAGGCTTCACAGGCAAGCGCTTAACTGCTAAGCCATCTCTCCAGCCCCAAATATTTATTTTTTTTATGAGAGAGAATGTGACAGTGCAAGACAGAGAGGAAGAGAATTGGCACTCCAGGGTCTCCAGCCACTGCAATCAAACTCTAGACATGTGTGCCACTTGTGTGCATGCACGACCATGCACATGTGTTACTTTGCACATCTGGGTTACGTGGGATCTGGGTAGTCAAACATGGGTCCTTAGGCTTCACAGGCAAGTGCCTTAACCGCAAAACCATCTCTCTATCCCCCCACCTTTTTTATGATACTAGAAATTGAACCTAGGGACTCACAAATGCTAAGCAAGAGTTCCATCACCTCTTTTAAAATTTTATTGAGACAGGACATCGCTACATCGGTCATCTTAGCCTCATGGGTTGAGGGGAGTGAGATCCCAGGAATGGGTTGGGATTGTCCCAGGATGAAGTTGTTGAAGAATCACCTTCTCCCCACCCCTTCAGGGTGAAGGTAACCCTGCCAAACTTTAAAGAAATAGACCACGTCAATGCTATTTTAAACTCACGTAGAATGTAAAAAATGAAGGAGGATTTTCCAAATTTTCTTAACTTGTTATTGACAACTCTCATAAATATTTTATTTGAAAAAAATTTTTATGGACAACTTCCATAATGACAGACAATTAACCATGGTAACCCCCCCTCCCACTTTCCCCTTTGCAACTCCAGTCTCCATCATACCTTTTCCCCCTCTCAATCAGTCTCTCTTCTATCTTGTGATCCTAATCCTCTTCCACACTCTCACTTTTCCCCCTCTTGAAGTCTCCCTCCACTGAACCCCATTTTCTTTCCAACTAGTCTCTTATTTTGATGTCATCATTTTTCCTCCTATTATGTCAAATTAATTTTGAAAAAATATTTTTATTTATTTGCAAGCAGAGAGAGAAGAGAGAGAATGGGCGAACCAGGGCCTCCAGCAGCCACAAAAGAACACCAGATACATGTGCCACTGTGCATCAGGCTTTACATGGCTACTGGGGAATTGAACCCTGGTCGTTAGGTTTTGCAGAGAAGTGCCTTAACCACTGTGCCATCTCTCCAGCCCCCAAATTACTTATAATTTTAATTTTTTTCTTTTGTCTTTTAGAGAGAGAGAAAGGGGCAGAGAGAGGAAATGGATGCACCAGGGCACTTTGCAGCAGCAAACCAACTCCAGACATGTGTACCCACTTGCGTGCGAGGCATGCACGTGCACAAGGTGGCACACACGTCTGGAGTTAAATTGCAGTGGCTGGAGGCCCTGGTGCACCAATTTTCTCTCTCTCTCTCATAAAAATATATTTTGTCATCACTCTTGTGCTGACTGTTAAGATTTGTTATTTGTAAGGACAGTGCAGTGAATATCTTCCTGGAAACTTCTATCACCCTTGTAATTCTGGAGATGGATTTTTAGAAGAAAAGTGCTGTAAACCATTTAAAAGGCCAATTTGCTGTGGCCCAGAAAGATCCATATCTGTTCTTATCATACTTAAGACTGTCCCCACCTGCATTGCTTGTACCAGCATTGAACATTATCATTGAGGACAAAATGTTAGGTAATTAGATAAGCCAAAAATAGAATTTAATCATCTTGTATTAATTTATTTAAATATGAAGATAGGTAGAGAACATAGGCAAGGTGTCGGGAATTTGGGGAGGAGGCAGAAATCTCAAGAGGAAGCTTAAAACTTTCATATGTTAACATTTCAGCAAACACGCTTCAAACTGCTGTCACAGCTGAGTCAAAAACGAACCAAAGGACCAGCTTGGGGCTCTAATGGCCAGTAAGCTAAAAAAGGCAACTAATGGCACTACATGCAATTAGCTGTGCCCTCCTGGCTCAAAGCTAACAAAAGTTAAATAAATTCAGGATAATAAATTTAGTCAACTGTCCCAAGTACCTATCCTGAGTTTTGGGCCACAGAGAATAGCCTTGTAACTTACTGTAAACTTTTAAACCAGCATTAATAACATTCAGTAATTATCCTTTAGTTGGCCCAAAGAGGTGGAACACAGTTTTTGCATCCAAGTTTTTTGGGAGTTGACGATGCCTCTCTGGACCCTGGGTGGGCTTAGAATTCCCCAAGTCAGTGGCTTTTGAGTTCTTGTCTATGATTCACAAAGAACTGAGAAATGTAAACTTGAAGAAGGGCAAATTATGAAAGATTTGTTTATTTTTTAAATATTTTATTTTTATTTATTTATTTGAGAAAGAGAGAGAGAATGGGCATGCCAGGGCCTCTAGCCATTGCAAACAAACTCCAGACACATATGCCACCATGTGCATCTGGCTTACATGGGTACTGGGGTATCGAACCTAGGTCTGTAGGCTTCACAGCCAAGTGCCTTAACCGCTATGCCATCTCTCCAGCCCAAAAGATTTATTTTAAGAGAGAAGAAAAGCAGAGAAGCTCCCAAGCTAAGGGGGTGGGGAGGCTCCCTGTCCTGGCTGGGAGGGAGCCCAAGAGGAAAATTCCAGTGAATTTAGGCAACAACCTGCATCAGGTGTTTTTATAAATCAGGCATTTAATTGAGTTGAGTCTTGTTGAAAAGTTCAAGTGTATGTGAAGGATCTCCAGTGGTTGATGGGCCTGGGAGGAGAGCTCAGACTCAGAAAGGGACTTCCAACAAGGGACCCAAACCTGGGAAACGTTGAGAAGGAAGAGTCATGAAGCTGCCTCTGGTCGCCATCCTGGATCAGACTACTGGGGTCTAGTCAAACATCAGGGTGGGATGGTTGGAGCCCAGGCTGGCCTAGAACTCACTATGTAGTCTCAGGCTCACCTTGAATTCACAGCATTCCTCCTCCCTCTGCCTCCCAAGTACTGGGATGAAAGGCGTGCGTCATCACGCCCAGCGGCATCCTTACTTTACATTCTGAGTCTGTGTGTGTAACTGACTGCAGAAGGTGTGATAGTTTGAATGTATGTCCCCCAGTAGACTCCAATGTGGTTTTTTAATCTGATTTTTTAAAAAATTATTTATTTAAGAGAAAAAGGGTGGGAGAAAGAAAGAGAATGGGCATGCCAGGACCTCTAGCCAATCCAAATGAACTCTAGAGGCATGTGCTACCTTGTGTATCTGGATTACATGGGTACTGGGGAATCGAACCTGCAGCCTTAGGCTTCACAGGCAAGTTCCTTAGCCACTCAGCCATCTCTCTAGCTCATCTGCCAAGATTTTTTAGATAAGAATAGTAAGCACATCCATCTCATTAGTTTGATTTGCTTTTTATCTTTAATAAAAGGTGAAGTTATCTGTATGACAAAGAATTATTTTAAAATAATTTTTTTATTATCACTAAATGTCTGACTTATATACTTTATATATATATCTTTATGCAACCTAGGGTTACATAGAAACTTTGAGGGGCTAGAGAAGTGCTCAGTGGTTAAAGGCACTTATTTGCAAAGCCTGGAGGCTCAGGCTTGATTCCCCAGCACATACATAAAGCCAGATGCACAAAGTGGTGCCAGCAAGGAGTACACTTGCAGGGGCAATAGGCCTTGGCATGCCCGTTCCCCCTCCCCCACTTGCAAATAAATAATTTTTAAAAATCTGTGCGAGGCGTGGTGGTGCACGCCTTTAATCCTAGCACTCAGAAGGCAGAGGTATGTGGACTGCCGTGAGTTCAAGGCCACCCTGAGACTACATAGTGAGTTCCAGGTCAGCCTGGGCTAGAGAGCAAGACCCTACTTCAAAATAGCAGCAACAACAGAAAATCAGGGGCGAGGGTGCAGAGTGGTCTGTGAGAAGTGGTGGACTGAACATGAGTGCTGCCCTCACTGCCTGTCTGAGAACATCCTCCAGGGAGATGGCCGCAGACACTGTGGACACTCAGAACTCATCACACCAAAAATCAGAAGATGTAGAGGGCTCAACATTAAAAGAGACTCACTTTGTAAATTTTTATTTATTTATTTGCAAGGGCGGAGGGGCAGATAGAAAGAGAATGGGCATGTCTGGACCTCTAGCCACTGCAATTCCAGACGCATGCGCCACCTTGTGCCTCTGGCTTTATGTGAGACCTGGTGAATCGAACCAGGGTCCTTTGGCTTTGCCAGCAAGTGCCTCAACCGCTAAGCCATCTCTCCAACTCCAAAGGGTAGTTATAACATGAGCCTCCAAGGGTCAGGGATCACTGTGGAAAGGGGGGGGGGCAGAAAGATTCCAAGGGCCATAGGGTGGGCAGAAGTATCCAGAGGCATTGTCCCCCCACACACACACACCAGAGACTGAGTGCATTTGTGACCCCCCCACAGAGAATACCTGTAACCCAATTTAGGAGGCCCCTCAGTGGAACGAGGGTGGAGGAGAGTGGATATTAGCATTACCCGAGATTATACTCAGAACATGGCCAATATGCAATATGCTCATACAGCAAAGTTCACGAGCACTTAAAACAGAAAGAAAGGGGCTGGAATGATGGCTTAGCAGTTATCTGCCTCCTTTTTCTCAAGTAAATAAATAGAAAGGTATTTTTAGAAAAATGAAGCAGGAGCTTGTGAATTGTGAAAGTAGAGCTTCTTAATTCCTAAATACAGGCCAACCTCCCCCAAGGACGGAGGCGCTTTTCCAGTTTTCCGCTCACACACACACATCCCTGTTATCCTGGAGTGCAGAGAAATATGAGAAATAAAATCGTCAGTATCCCTCTTGATGTGTCTCTGGAGTGAGGGTTTCCTTCTCATATTTAAATTTTATATGATGTTCAAGGACTTTCAACCTTTGGTAGCCAAAGTGCTTTACCTATTTTGATTTTGTAGAGAACTTTTCTGAAAATCATAACTTAAAAAAATAACTTACCCAAAACTGCCATCAGAAAAATAATCATATTTTCAGCTTTTATGGGCTGAGAGAAAATACTATCTCCAGTCATGTCTCTTTCCAATCCTTCTCTTTATTGTTCCTTCTGCAGTTTAAACTTGCCTCTCTTTAAATTCTTGGGGAAGTGGGTATGGCACCATCTTAGTGAGAGACGAATTGAGCTTGTACTGGATTAGTATAAATCCATCCAATTAAATTTGTTTCTATAGGGCTTCTTTTTTCAGCCAGAGCAAACCCAGAACTGTTTTACTCTTTCAAAGAGAACAGTGTGAGGAGTGAAACGTGCAGAAGCTCTGGGCCCAGTGGCTGTTAACAGTCAGGAAGGTAAGAAGAATCCAGTTCTGCCCTGGGGTTGTTCTCCAGCACACAGCTAGGATAAGATCCTTTTCCCATAGGAGAGTGTGTGTTTGTAAATTTGTCAAACATCTATGTCTCCTTACTTTGCCCCCTAAAATAAAACAACCAGAACCCAAGTCTTGTTGCACTGTTTAATCATGACATAAACACTAATGCTAATAATACTCGTGTTTTTTTAAAAAAGGCTTCAAGTCAGAAAGGTCAGCAGTGACCAGGCTTCTTATCAGTTTAATTATTGTGCTGTGGGTTTGGATTCTGTACAACAGAAATTACTGTTTGTCGGTCAGGTTTGCGTAGCCCTACCCAGTGACATTTGGTTAACATTTCTACTTAATTTTGGGAATGCATTTACTCTATGGGCTATTTAAAATTGATAGCTTGAGTAAGAGAGTACCACAGTTCTCATATACATTATTATCATTTTTGGCTCTTCCAAAATGCATCTTTTGACACATGTGCTTTATGATCTCTGACTATCATACCATACACAAGTCCTTTAAAAATAAACGGTGGATTTACATTCAAATCTCAGCTTTTAAAATGTTGTAAAAATGTTTTATTTTTTATTTTATTTATTTGAGAGAGAAAGATAGAAACAGGTAGATAGAAAAAGAGGGAATGGGCGTGCCGGGGCCTCTAGCCACTACAAATGCTCCAGACATATGCATCACCTTGTGTGTGTAGTTTATATGGGCACTGGGGAATCTAACCTGGGTCCTTAGGTTACTTAACCGCTAAGCCATTCCGCCAGCCCAGCTTTAAATTTTTTTTTAATTTTATTTATTTGTGTATGCATGGGTGTATTAGTCAGGGTTCTCTAGAGGAACAGAACTGCTAGAATGAATTATATTAAAAAGGTAATTTATTGGATTAGTTTACAGCAGTCCAGTAGCAGTTGCAGGCCCGAGAATCAAGAAACCTGGTATCTCCAGCAGCCAAGCGGGAGGAAGGAAGGGCTCTTTTCCCCCAGTGCTTCCTTATATAAAGCCCCCCTCTGAGAGGCCCCCCCCCCACTGTGGGGGAAGAGCTCACTCTGGGGGAAGGACTTCCTCCTTCAGGTCATCCTTCCTGGAAGCAACCTGGGAGACCCACCCAAAAGGAATTTCTGTGGATTACTAAACAGATAAAGTTGGCAACACCTAAACCATCATAATGGGTGTGTGTATACCATTTGGGCAGGTCAGAGGACAACCTCAAGTTGTCTGTGTTCTGCCTTCTTTGAGACAGGGTGACTTGCCATTGCCCATAAATGCCACCCGAGCTGGCCCAGGAGATTAGGATTCTCCTGGCTCCACCTGCCACTGAAGGAGAAACAGGAGTGTTAGCTTTTACAGGCAGTTAGTCAGAGACAGAAACCCAAAGAGGGAACAAGGAAACACCTTTGTGTCCACCCTGGCAAAACTGGACCTTGCATCTGATCCTGTCTCATCCAAAATGGCTCCCCAACAGGAGTTTCCTGCTGCTTCTTTGCTCAGCCTCTCTGTGAGTCAGTGCCCGGGTCCTTGAACTAACCAAGCAGGTCTTGGACCCGTCTGGGTTGACCCCTTGAGTCCACGAACCAACCGGGTCTCTCTTACACATCTGAGTCTGATAACAAGGCTCACCCTAATTGGATGTCTGAAACCTGTAACAGAGGTTAACCATGTGAGCTAGCTCCCTTTTGTTCATGTGGTCTCATCTGAGCACACTGTATGTCTGTCTCTCCCCAGTGACTGGGAAATGGGGAGCCCTTCTCTCAGCCGGGGTGACCTCCTGCTTGCCTTCAACATCTATCTTGCTTTGGGTGCTTTCTCACTTTGTTACATGTGTGAAATTTCTTTCTTTGATCTCCAAGTCCTTCACTATTTCTTGAACCCTCTCTGGTATTTAAAATATATATTTTTTATATATTTAAGGGGGAGGGAGAGAGAGAGAGAGTGGGTGAGCCAGGGCCTCCAGCCAGCAAAAGAATTCCAGACACGTGTATTATGTTGGGCATCTGGTTTATATGAGTACTGGGGAATTGAACCTGGGTCCTTAGGCTTCCCAGGCAAGTGCCTTAACCACGATGCCATCTCTACAGTCCCTTCACTGGTCTTTTACATGAAGGGGAATCTTTTGGTTCTTGTGCATTGCCCTCCATGTGTAGGTGTGTGTGCCTGCCCTTTTAACTCCAGAGATTCCTCTGTGATGGAAATTCTCTCTGTCTCCCCTCTCCCTTTCCAGTCAGGTAAGGAGGAGAATTCTCTAGCTTGAGTCTTTCAGCTAGCCTCCTCCCCAGATCTGAATTCTCTGTACAGTAAACTTCCATAACTCATGATTTCTCCTTCAATAAACTTAGTAATTCATAATTTACTCTTCAAGGAGTAGATTTTATCAATGCTTTGCTAAAATGGGATAAGGACCCAAAGTTGGACTTCATAGCCCCTCCCTGAACCCCAGCCCCCTGAATCTCAGTTTAAATCTTTATGACTTCTTTTATTTTCCCGAGGAAAAAGTTATTCTTGGAATCAGACATAGAAAAAAAAAAAAAAACAACCCAATTTAATCAAGAATTAAACTGCTGGTTAAATTCTTGATTTTTACCAGGTTCATAGTTTGCAATAGACAGCTTTATGGGTCCTATCTTTTTGTTTTATTTATTGCCAGGCAAGAAAATGGTTCAGACTGAGAGGGAAGGGGATCTGAACCACACAGTCAAGGAAGAGAGGTGACTACAAGCCTATTTTGGGGGAAGGGGGGGGCTCGTCCTGTTAGGGAAGTGGAGTTTAACATTTGTGACTCAAGGTGGCTAAAGCCTATGTAATTGGGTGGTATTCCTTTCCTGGGTTTGGATTTGATGACCATCTACTAAGGTTCTCTGCAGTGCCTGTAGAAAGCTCCCTGAGGGAAGTGAGGTTGGATTGCTGCTTTCCCACCCAGGGTCACAGGTACTGGCTAACAGGAGATCTTAGTCCTCTTTGAAACCCTGGGGCAGTGAGACGCAATCCATTTCCTTAGCAGTAGATAAGGAGTGCCTGCTTGTGAGTTGACCTGTTGGGAGAGGGGTGGTCAGGAGAGGCAGCTGTAGAGAAATGTAAAAGGAACAGAGGGACAGGCTTTATAGAAAAAGAAAATGGGGGCTGTGGGGTGAGAGGACGATGGGAATGTATCTGTAATTGCTTCCTGCTGGATGGGGGTACTGTGGTCTCAGGAGGTCTCCCTGTTTTGGGGTGTCTGATCCATGGGCTGGTATCTATAGTCCTTGCATCAGGAAGATGTGACCCTTCTCATCCACTTGAGCCTGAGTGACAGGCTGAATGGTGGTAAATAGATAAATCGGGTTAACAGCCAAATTAGAGCCTGTGAATTGGGTTTGGGGCCTGTGGGTACAAGAATCAAAACAGTCATTACAGGGGTGACAGTAGGTATGAACGGGAACCTCAGGAGGAGTTTTGAAACCACCTGTCCTATGACTGAAACCTGTCATCTAATTTTGGGACATGTTTGACTAGTTCATTGTTTGTTTGTTTTTCCTGCATCTTTGACCAGCCCAGAGTGATTCATGTAAAAACAGCATCCCTCTGCTACAAAGAGAAATTCTCTGTTTTTCTGTGGTCAGGAAATCTAGGCCTCTCCTGTTTTGGAGTGTGACTGCTACTAGGGAATCTACCCGGTCTTGGGTTTGCATTAGACTTGGGAAGTTTCCTGCAGGTTTTCTTGAGTATCTTGATAAAAGGAGAGGTAGGTAATAGGTTAGGAGGGAGTCAGCCTCTCGTGAGGCTCCTACTGCTAAGGTTAAAAGGAGCAGATTTAAAGTGGGAATTTTTGGGCTGGAGAGATGGCTTAACAGTTGAGCGCTTGCCTGTGAAACCTAAGGACCCCAGTTGAAGGCTCGGTTCCCCAGAACCCACATTAGCCAGATGTATAAGGGGGCACATGAGCCTGGAGTTTGTTTGCAGTGGCTGGAAGCCCTGGCATGCCCATTCTCTCTCTCTCTCTCTCTCTCTCTCTCTCTCTCTCTCTCTCTCCCTCTCTCTCTGTCACTCTCAAATAAATAAATAAGAATGAACAAAACAAAAAAAAAATTTAAAGGGCATTCTTTTGCTTCCGGAGTGTCCATTTACGGACACGGGATAACTTTGGGTATTTTTAGGATGCACGTCTGTGCACAGTTCCAGTCCAGTTGGTGAGGAGAGAGAGAGAGGCTAAGTACCACCGAAGATGCCTGAAGTGGGGGGGAGAAAAGACGGAGTGCATTTTCCCAGGGTTCAGAAGGGAATTCCGAAGTGTCAGGGTCTCAGAGCCCCCCGTACCTGGTGCTGTTCTACCTCCTGGCCATGCTAGGGTCTGGGACAGTCCCCTGGTGTGGAAACTGAGAATACCTCCGGGCCCAAGCCCACTCCCCACCCCCAAAAGCATTGACATAAAAGTCTCCAAATGCCATTTTCTCCCTATTTTTCTGGCCCTCTTTCCTGAAGTAAAGTGTGTTTTCTGTTATGTAGTCTCTCTGTATCTCTCCTTCCCCTCTTTTGCCTCTTTTCCCACACACACATCTTCTCTCACATCTCTCTTCCTCTCCCTCAGCTTCAGAGTCCCATCCTACCCATTGTCCCCCATGGAATTAGGTGTTGTATTAATAAAGCTTGTAACTTGGGTCTCCAGCAGGTGTCACTGGGGGCAGATCCTAGGATCCAGCCCAAAGGTGTGTTTGGGGGTGGATCTGAATTCCAGCTCAAAAGTGTGCAGAGAGGTCTGAGCTGCGGGGGTCCTGCTTGCTGCCAGATTTGGGGCTTGTTGCTTTTTGGTGTTTGCTGGCTGTTTAGTTTTTCTTTTTCTTTTTTTCTTTTTTCTGTCGGCTTGGATCTGTGAAAGGGAGCCAACTTCTTTCACCATTGATGGGACCTCCCTTGGAGCTAGAAGATGAAATAAATTCCTTCTCTCATAAACGGTGTCGTCCCAGTATTGCGCAGCTGTCTCTCATTCTCTTTTTCTCTTCCTCTCCCTCAGCTTCAGAGTCTCATCCTACCCATTCCTTCCGATCGCCCAGCCACGCCCTGGGCATATGACTCTCTGAGTTCCTTGCCCCTCCACTCTACTGACCCATCCTGCTATGAGACGCTAAGAATAAATATGGAATAATCTTGCATATGCCAACAAAGGCATGGTCCCGTAACTTCCATTCTGGACTTCTGATGTGAAGCAACTCCTTCACCTTGTGTAACAGAGACATTGGAGGCAGGGAAAGGGGGGAATGGTCTCGCCAGGTTGCCTTTTGAATAAGGAGAATGAGAGATCACAAGATTAGGCAGGGCTAGTCAAAGTGTGACCGTGAACGTTGTTCTTCTGGGATAGGATGAAGAGTTTTGCCAATATCAGAGTAGTGGTATGTATTATTCTTGTAGTTGATGGGCTGGTTTTAGCCCGTTTCAATCAATCCGAGAGCTGAAAGCAAATAGTTTAGCTGCTGTGACGGTGGTAAGGAGATCCAAGTGAGGTCCTGTCTATAGAGGCTGAGAGGATTTAGAAAGTTAGGTCGGTTTTGTTTGTGTTTTGGTTTTCCAAGGTAGGGTCTCACTCTAGCTCAGGCTGACCTGGAATTCACTATGTAGTCTCAGGGTGGCCTCAAACTCTCAATGATCCTCCTACCTCTGCCTACTGAGTGCTGGGATTAAAGGCATGCACCACCACGCCTGGCTAGGTTTTTTAAAATTAATATTTTGGGTGCTGGAGAGGTGGCTTAGCAGTTAAGGCATTTGCTGCAAAGTCAAAAGAACTTGGTTCGATTCCCCAGAACCCACATAAGCCAGATGCACAAGGTGGCGCATGTGTCTGGAGTTCATTTGCAGTGGCTGGAGGCCCTGGCACACCCATTCTTTTCCTCTCTCTCTCTCTCTCTCTCTCTCTCTCTCTCTCTGTGTCTCCCTCTCTGCCTCTTTCTCTCTCACTCTCAAATAAATAAATAAAATTTTTAAATTAATATTTTTATTTGTTTATTTGAGAGAGAGATGTGAGGGGTGGTGGAAAATGGGCACATCAAGGCCTTCAGCTGCTGCAGATGAACTTGAGACACATGAGCTACCTTGTGCAGCTGGTTTATGTGAGTCGTGGGGAATCGAACCTGGGTCCTTTGACTTTGCAGGCAAATACCTTAATCACTAGGCCATCCCTCCAGTCCAAAAGTTAGTTTTTTTTAAGTAGACTCAGACTCCTGTTTGGATTGGGTGACATGGTGGGTCCAGAGAGGGTTTAGGAAGAATCTTATTAGCACGTCTTATGAAATATTGGATATGAGAGAGGGCTGGGATATATCCTCACAGAGGTATGGGAGGCAGAAGAGGATTCCCCAAACAAAAGAACTCACACACATTTATTCAAAGGTAGTTGGGCTGTGTGGAGCTCTGGGTTCATGAGAACAGATTCTCATGAGAGCTACTGGGAGAAAGTTAATCCAATTACTTTGTCTTTATCATAATTTGTTAACATGATTTCTATAAGGCCATTCATCCTTTCTACTTTGCCTGAGGGTTGTGGACATCAGGGGATATGAAGATTCCAGACAACATGAAGAGTTTTACAGACCTCCTGTGTAATTTTAGATCTTAACATCAGGTGGGCCATTGTCAGACTTTGACTGGAATGTCTGTTACCATATCAGCCCCTTCCGATGCTCATGGAAATGCCTCCACTCATCCTGAGAGTGTCTGTCATAACCAGTAACAATTTGATCTTAGCTGGGCGTGGTGGTGCATGCCTTTAATCCCAGCACTTGGGAGGCAGAGGTAGGAAGATTGCCATGGGTTTTGAGGCCAGCCTGAGACTACAATTCCAGGTTTCCAGGTCAGCCTGGGCTAGAGTGAGACCCTCCCTTAAAAAGCCAAAAAAAGAAAGAAAAAGAAAAAAAATTATTGGTGAGGGAGGAGAGAGAGAGAGAGAATGCGAGCAAGTATGGGCCTGCCAGGGTCTCCAGCCACTGCGGGTGAACTCCACACACACGTGTTACTTCGTGCATCTGCCTTTATGTGGGTCACGGGGAATTGAACCTGGGTGACAGGCTTTGCACACGGTGCCTTTGACTGCTGAGATATCTCCCAAGACCCAGAAGCTGATCTTTTTAATGGATGGCGTACGAATAAACTCTGTCCTCTAGTCCTGTGCGTTGGGAAAGGCAGAGTCCCAGCGCATCCCTGGAGTGATGGCGTTCGGCAGTATTGAGTTAGTTCACAGAAACCTCTGGTAGGAGAGAGCTCCTTACTTGTCTGTGGAAGGAGATCAGCTCATGTGGAATTGATTATGGATGGCTCTTACGATGTTAAATTGTCCTGTTTTTGGTAAAATTATTCTCCCTCATGTAGGAAATCACTGTTGGTTTAAGGTGACACCTTCTTGGGATAACTTTCTTTTTTTTTTTTTTTTTTTTGGAAGAGTAGGGAAGAAGATTAAGTGGCAAGACAATTAGGACAGAAATGGGGACTTGGAATTTTGCTTCTTTATTGGCTTTATTATTCCCTATACTGATGAAAGAGTTCTATTTCTCGTGCCACGAACAATGGCTGCTTGTTGGGGTTGAGAAGTGGCCCTTAACAATAAAGGGTATTATTTATCCTAGGTGACTCCCTGGAAGTCAGGAAGCCTCTTTCCCTCCAAATGACATGACAGTGAACGATAGGAAAAGCATATTTTCAATCTATATAAATATTAATTGACAAACTTTATAATCCATAGAATATTACAATCTATACAAACATCAATCTAATCAAATCTAGGATTCATTGAATCTATATAAACTCTATCCGTATTGCGATCTGTATAAATATTAATAAGCCAGAAGTAACGCTTTGATAGTGCAGTAAGCTCTGCTTGCTGTGATGTGGTTCCTGGCGGGAGCGGCCCCAAGTCTAAGGTCAAATCTGTGTGACTGTAGCATAGCCTGCCTGAGTAGTCCCATGAATTTTGATTGAGCGCCCATGCATAAAGCGTGTGGGGGCTGGGGACAGTCGGAGAGAGTTGGAGATGTTAGAAAAAGGTTTCAGAAAATGATCTAACAGTCCAGAGCCATCATGAGGAGTGCTTGCTTGCCTTGGGGAGACAGGGAGAGAGGGAGTAGAGTGGTTGGATTTAGGAAATTACATCTGTCTGCAGTGAGTTAGGAGGGCAAGCATAGCTTGGAGACAGGAAGGGATAGTCCTAGAATCTGCCCGGTTAGAAAGGGTTCTAAAAAGGGAGGTGAGCCGGGCCTGGTGGTTCATGCCTTTAATCCCAGCACTCGAGAGGCAGAGGTAGGAGGACTGCTGTGAGTTCGAGGCCACTCTGAGACTACATAGTGAATTCCAGGTCAGCCTGGAATTCAGTGTGAAAAAAAAAAAAAAAAAAGTACGGGGGTGAGGAGATGAATAAATAAGGAGATGGAGGAGGTAAGGACCAGCTTGCAAGTCTCTTTGATCGGGTGGTCAGTGGCTGCTCGAGCCTGCAAGCAGGAAGACCACCCCAAATGAGGTCAGTTGGTTGGAAAGGTACAGAACTATGCATATGTCAGGTCCAAGACTACTACTGCCACCCACGTGGAAATGAGACGGTCCCCTCTATTGATCCTGCATGGAATTATCAACCAAATTCTCCCCAGTTAATAGCAGTGTCTCGTTTTCCAACCTGTCCAATTGAGCACATGAAGAGAGCCTCACTCAAGGCTGGAAACTGATTTAAAAAAAAAATGCAGGAAATTGCACAGAATGCTGAGGAAAACCCAGCAGCTTTCATGAGCCACCTTACACAGGCCCTCATTAGATACACAAATTTGTATCCCAGTATGGAAGCTGGAAGACCATTCCTACAGATATATTTCCTACCCCAGTCTTCCCCAGACATTAAGAAAAGCTCCTGAGGCTAAAGGATGATCTACAACCCCCTCAAAACCACTTCATTAAAGCAGCCTTCAAGGTCCTTAATAATAGAGAAAAAGAAAATAAAAACCCAAAATGGAAAAGAAATCAGGCCAAATACCAGCTAGGAGCAACTGATTTAAGGGACAAAGAAAATCTTTCCTTTCTAACAGATGACTGCCAAGGCTCTGCTACAAGTGTGGTCAAGAGGATCATTGGGCAAGAACCTGTCTGAACACACGAGCTCATCTGGAAATGTTTCCAGAGAACAAAGAAAATGAATATCAAAAATAAGGCTAGGGGTTAGAAATGGCTCAGTGGCTAAGGTGTTTGCATGCAAAGCCTAATGACCCAAGTTGGAGTCCCCCACACCCACATAAAGTCAGATACATAGTGGCACACGCATCTAGAGTTCGTTTGCAGCAGCTGAAGACCCTGGCACACCCATTCTCTCTGTCTCTTTTCTATCTTTCTGCTTGCAAATAAGTAAATAAAAATATATTTTTTTAATTTTTTATTTATTTATTTGAGAGAGACAGACACAGAGAGAAAGACAGGTAGAGGGAGAGATTGAGAATGGGCGCGCCAGGGCTTCCAGCCTCTGCAAACGAACTCCAGGCGCGTGCGCCCCCTTGTGCATCTGGCTGACGTGGGACCTGGGGAACTGAGCCTCGAACCGGGGTCCTTAGGCTTCACAGGCAAGCGCTTAACCGCTAAGCCATCTCTCCAGCCCAATAAAAATATTTTTTAAACAAATCAGTTAGGGGGAAAGCCAGGCATGGTGGCTCACGCCTTTAATCCCAGCAGAAGGTAGGAGGATTTCCATGAGTTCAAGGCCACCCTGAGACCACATAGTTAATATCACAGCAGCCTGCATCAGAGTGAGACCCTACCTCAAAAAACCAAAAAGAAAAATAATCAGTCTGGAGAGATGGGTTAGTGGTTAAGGGACCTGCCTGCAAAGCCCAACAACTGTAGTTTGATTCCCCAGTACCCATGTAAAGCCAGATGTACAAAATGGCATATGTATCTGGAATTCATTTGCAGTGGCTTGAGGCCTTGCCACACCCATTTTATCTCTGTCTGTCTTCTCTCTACCTCTCTCTGCTTAGAGAAAAGTAAATAAATGAACTAAAAAGAAACACTCTGGGACGGGGTGTGGGTGTGTACACTTTTAATCCCAGTACTTGGGAGGCAGATATGGCAACATTGTTGTGAGTTCAAGGCCACCTGGGACTCCAGAGTGAGTTCCAGGTCAGCCTGAACTAGAGTGAAACCCTGCCTTGAAAAAAACAAAATCAGTCTGGTGTTGGAGAGATGGCTGGGTGGTTAATGGTGCTTGCTTGCAAAGTCTGATGGTCCAGGTTTGATTCCCCAGTACCCACATAAAGCCTAATGCACAAAGTGGCACATGTGTCTGGAGTTCATTTGCAGTGGCTGGAGGCCCTGGTGCTCAGCCCCCCACCCCCCACCAAACACTCTGTTTATCAAATTCTCTCTCTCCCTCACAAATAAATACAAATATATATTTTAAAAAATCCACAGCTGAGGCCCATATACTCCCTTTTTGCCTTGGGTGTGATAGTGGATGTCATAATGACATAAATGTCCTGAAAATTCAAATCATACGAGTGTGTGATGTGTTTAAGTTCCTTTGTGTACTGGGTGGGATTAGCAGAGAAAGAATCCAGACATTTTCCACTCTGGAGAGTTCAGAAAGTGAGAATGGGACTGAACACTGAGAATGCCCTTGGCTGTAGTAACTTCTCTTTTATTATTTATTTATTTTGACAGAGAAAGAGACAGAGTGAGAAAGAAAGAATGGGCGTGCCAGGGCCTCCGGCTACTGCACATGAACTCCAGATGCATGCGTCCCCTTGTGCATCTGGTTTATATGAGTCCTGGAGAATCAAACCTGGGTCCTTTAGCTTTGCAGGCAAATGCCTTAACCACTAAGCTATCCCTCCAGCCTTGTAGCAACTCCTCTTACTTTTTTTTTTTTTTTTGAGGTAGGGTTTCACTCTAGCCCAGGCTGACCAGGAATTCACTATGTAGTCCCAGGGTGGCCTCGAACTCATGGCGATCCTCCTACCTCTGCCTCCTAAATGCTGGGATTAAAGGTGTGTGCCACCACGCCTGGTTAAAATTTATTATTTTAAAAAATCTTATTTTTGTATGTTAGAGAAAGCACGTGAGACAAAAGGGAGAGAGAGACTGAGAGAGAGAATTGGAACACCAGGGCCTCAGCCACTGCAATTGAACTCCAGATGCTTGCGTCACCTAGTGGGCATGTGCAACCTTGCGCTTGCCTCACCTTTGTGGGTCTGGCTTATGTGGGATCTGGAGAGTCAAACATGGCTCCTTGGGCTTTGCAGGCAAACACCTTAACCACTAAGCCATCTCTCCAGTCCTATTTTAATATTTATTTATTTATTTGAGAGAGAGAAAATGGGCACACCAGTGGCTCTAGCCAGTGCATACAAAGTATATGCTGCTACCTTATGTAGGTAGAAAAAGTCTCATATATGTGGGGTTTCTAGCCATTTGCCATAGTGTTGTATGAAACTGTCTAAATCTGTTAGACTTTTAAAATCAAAGATCTCATCTTTAGGCCAGCGGTTGCCATTATCTAATTTAGAATTAAGCCAAACTGTTAACAGTAAAAACAAAAACGGGTTTCTTTGGTTTGATCTCTCCCCTTGGATTAAGCATCTGGAGATTATGTGAAAGGCCTTTGAGAGAAGAATCTTTAGAGGGATGAGTTCGATTCATACCACGGGGTAGAGAAAGATAGATAATTATAAGTCTTCTTGCATAAAGGGAGGAGTGGATCTTGTACTGTGAGGGAAAGAGAGTTGAGCACCTGTGACTCAGGTGACTCAAGCCTATGTGATGGGGAACGTTTCTTTTCTAGGTCTGAATCGAATGTTCACTTGTTAAGGTTCTCTGCAGTGCCTCAGGGAAGTGAGGTTTGGATTATCACATCCCCACCCAGGGCCACAGGTAGTGGCTGGGAGGAGGTCACATTCCTCATTCGGGCTCCGGAACAAGAAGGTTTAGGCAGTTTCCTTAACAGCAGACAGGGATTATCTGGTCCTGAGTACACATGATGGTGGGTGATGGACAGGAGAGGCAGCTCCCTGGGAATCTAGCAATTTTGTTGTGAATTTTGTTTTCCCTTGGTTGATTCAAAAGTTGAGCTCTCCTACACTCTATCAAGGCTTTGAACAATTTTCCAAAAGTTTAAACAGCTCTTAAAACTCATGTATTATTTTAGTGTCTTTGAACAATTTTTTTTTTTTTTAAATCCTGGGCTGGAGAGGTGGCTCAGCAATTACAGCACTTGCCTGTGAAGCCTAGGGACCCATATTCTACTCTCCAGATCCCGCGTAAGCCAGATGCACAAAGGTGAGGCAAGCATAAGGTCACACATGCCCACTAGGTGATGAAAGCATCTGGAGTTCAATTGCAGCGGCGGAGGCCCTGGTGTGCCAATTCTCTCTCAATTAAAAAAATAATATTCCTCTATTATTGTGCTGTTTTGGGAGGTGTGAAGATTCTGCATTGTTACATTGAAATGTCCACGGTCCACGTCGTGTTTACATGGACACTTAAAGGACAGTTCAGCTTTTGCACCCTAATGATTAAATTCCAGAGCTAATGCCCATTTCACTGCACCACAAAACTCATCCGGCCACCCTGCCAGTCAACACCTGCTGGGTACCCGAACAAATGCACATGAAGGTTGGGAAATGAAATCCCACAGGGAGTCTGTAATGTTGCTCTTAGGAAGAGGATATGACATTTGGAGGGAGACTTCCTGTTGAGTTTTTGTTCCAGTGAAGCAGTGAAAATCTTTGTGTATGGGTTTGTCTCCATTTTAGCAGCAGATGTCAAACCATGCTACACAGTGTTTCTGAGTTGGGCCAGAGACTGGTAGTTTTTCCCCAGTGCTCAGGAATGATACATAATTGAGTTCTTTGGATGTCTAGCTTTTCTTCCGGTGATTGTGATACTTGGACATGGGACATGCCTTGCAGTCATACAGTGCAGACCCAGCAACGACATTAACGTTCAAAATTGCCATTTGTAGGCTGGAGAGATGGCTTAACGGTTAAGTGCTTGCCTGTGAAGCCTAAGGACCTTGGTTCTCGAGGTTCAATTCCCCAGGACCCATGTTAGCCAGATGCACCAGGGGGCACACGCATCTGGAGTTCGTTTGCAGTGGTTGGAGGCCCTAGCTTGCCCGTTCTCTGCCTCTTTCTCTCTCTCTTTCTCTTTGTCTGTCGCTCTCAAACAAATAAAAATCAACAACAAAATTTTTTTTTAAATGCCATTTGTGGGCTGGAGAGATGGCTTAGCGGTTAAATGCTTGCCTGTGAAGCCTAAGGACCCTGGTTCGAGGCTCGGTTCCCCAGGACCCACGTTAGCCAGATGCTCAAGGGGACGCATGTGTCTGGAGTTCATTTGCAGTGGCTAAAGGCCCTGGCACGCCCATTCTCTCTCTTGCTCTCTGCCTCTTTCTCTCTCTTTCTCTGTTGCTCTCAAATAAATAAAAATAAACAAAAATAAATGCCATTTGTGTTGTGAAGGATCTTCCTTCCCACTCGTTATCTCACTTTATCTCTTGGCCATTGAATGATTTCATTTCAGCCAGTAGGCAACAACATAACATGAACACTTACAATAACCAAGAGTTTTATCTTGAGAGCTGGGAGGCAGCTTAGTGCTGAGATGACTTAGCATGTATGAGGCCCTAACTTCAATTCCCACCAAAATAGAAAGGAAAGAAGGGAGGATGAAAAATGTACAGTATCGGTAACATCCTGTTGTAGACAGGACCTAAGTGTGGTGGCACACACTTTTAGTCGCAGGCTGAGGTAGGAGGATTATTGTGAGCTGGAGACCAGCTCGGAGCTACCGAGTGAGTCAAGAACAGCCTAGGCTAGAGTGAGACCCTACCTGGGATGGGGGTTGGGCGGAGTCATACACAGGAGCCACTTACATTTGTCTCCATGTTTGTTTTGAAGGTTCATGGCATCCGTGTGCACAACTCGACTCCCACATGCCAGTGATATTTACACAAGGAAATTGCAAGAAGACATTTCTTTTCCTATTTTATAGGACAAAGGTCTAAATGTTCATTTGCTATCTATTGTGCTTTTTATTTGATCATGGCAGAACACTCTCGGCTTAGACATTAATGATTGCTCTTGTAAATATTAGATTGATCAGGAAGTACACAGATTGTTGATTGAACTTTGCTTGCTCCAAGTTGATGAGCATCATGAGGGCTGATAGCAGATGACCAGGAGAATTCTTTTCTGTGTTGTTTCTGTGGAAATGAAAGAAAGTTGGTGATATTCTTTTCTCTTTAAATCTTTTTCTAACAGTTTGTTTGATAGTCAGAGTGACCTCATAGAAATCACTGGATGCCTGTCACCTGGGGTTATTATTAGGAGATTATTTTAGCCTATTCTTCTTTTCCTGTTGATTTATACAGTTTAGTTGCCCTGTCAATGTCAAATCTATGTCCAGGTTCTTATATATACCTGAGAGATTTTCTTACTGAATTTTCAATGAAAGATTTTTTAAAATTTCTGATGAATTATATTTATAATCTTATAGTTAAATATGTAGTTAAATGTGAATCGATATAACTAGGGATTTATTTTTACTATTGATGCTTCTATTAAATTTCCTATTAGCTGTCATTAGAGTATAAGAATGATATAAAAGTTTTCCTTCTAAAAACACCATCTCTTTTTCATTTCATTACATTTTTCATTTTCATAAATAAAAACTCCACTATCAACAGTCATAAGATGCTTCTACTTTCACAATCTATTTTTAGAGAAATATCAGGAATGTGGTGTTCTTGGAGCATGAGATTAGAATCAGGCTGAGCAGGGCTCCTAAATAACCTCAAATCTGTTCTTTGGTTTTATGACCCTGGACAAGTTACTCTCTTAGGATTACAATCACCACATTTTAAATGGGCATTGTTAAAGGGCTGTGAAAATTGGAGTTGATGCACATGGAACATTCAGCTGTAATTATTAGCACTTCAGTTTGTAGATCTGTTTAGATCTTTGTAGATCAGTGTATAATTGTATGGCCAGGTCAACAGATGAATGTATAGGACATTTTCCTAAATTACCAGAAATCTTATATGTTGTTAATTGGATATGAGCTACTAAACTATGAATATCAAAGCAAGTTGTATCAATTGAAAATACATTTCAGAGTTCTAATTTGATATAATCCTAACTTCTATAAATGCTTGAGCCACTCATTTAATCAGAGTTACTATTCTGACTTTTTGGTAATAACTTTAATTCACACATGATAGAACACACCCATTTTAACATGTCCAGCTGAATGGTTTTTAATGTATTCAGAGTTGTGAAATTATTGCCATACTCAGTTTTAGGATGTTTTCATCACCCTATAAAGGAAGTTTGACCTTGTCATCTCTTACCCTTTATGGCCCTTTTCTCTACACAGCCACTAATCTGCTTTCTACCTCTGTAGATTTTCATTTCTTCTGGACATTTCTTATAAATGGAACCATGCACCATGCCATCTCTTGTGATTGGCTTCTTTTACTTACCCTCGTGTTTTCATGGCTCATCCAGTGATTCATTCCTTTTATTATGGAATGATATTCCGTTGTGTGCCTGTAATGCGCTTCATCCTCCAGTAGCTGGTGAATTTTGGCTATCATGCATAATGCTGCTATGAACAGTTGTGCGTAGGATTTTGTGTGGACATACTTTCATTCTTCTTGGGCATGTACCTAGTAATAGTATTTTTGGATCATATGGTAATGCTCATGTTTAAGCTTTTGAACACTGCTAGCTGTTTTAAAGAGCAGCTGCAAGCCGGGTGTGGTGGCACACACCTTTAAGCCTAGCACTAGGGAGGCAAATGTAGGTGGATTTCTGTGAGTCCAAAGCCACCCTGAGGCTACATAGTGAATTTCAGGTCAGCCTGGAGTAAATAGTGAAACCCTACCTTGAAAAAACAAAAACAAACAAACAAAAAAAGCAGCTGCACTATTTTCTTCTACCAAGATCACATGAGAGTTCTACTTTCTCTACATCCTTGCCAACCCCAGTTATTAACCTGTTTGTCACCATTCTAGTGGGTGTAAAGTAGTACCTCATTGTGGATTCTTAGCAATGTCTTAGAATTAAATATATTAAATTATAGAAAAGGGACTTCTGGCATTTACCTGGGAGTGACCTATGAAAACGTGACCTCAGACAAAGTTTGTACTGAGTGACCTTACAGGGTAAATTCTGCCTGAAGAGGCACAAGGCTGACAGAGGAACTCATATTACATGGAAAAGCACAACTGTTTACTCTCCAGGTTATAGGTAAAAAGCTCAAGTATTAGGTAACTAATTAATTAAGGAACTTAAAAAGACATCTGGGATTTATAAAAGCTAATCATCAGGCTGGAGAGATGGGTTAGCAGTTAAGGCACTCATGGGCCAGATACATAAGACAGCACAGACATCTAGATTTTGTTTGCAGTGGCTGGAGGCTCTAACACACCCATTCTCTCTCTCTCTCCCTTTCAAATAATAAATAACATTTTTGCAAAGGTAATTGTCAAAGGAGTTTAAACATGAGAATATTGAACTTATCCTGCTTAGGGAAAGAGTAGAGAGGGGATAGAGTTGTCAATACTTTGTACAGGGTCGTCATAAGGAATGATGCCTATTGATAAAGTGACCAAACATGTCATCTGCAAAAGTAAAATAAGACAGCAGAGAATATATGAAGGCAGAATGTATAAGATCAATTAAATATATCTACTGCTGGAGATTACCACTGTGCCAGTAATGCAGGTGCAGAGTGGGTTAAAGGTTCAACTCTAAGTTGCTGGAGAGGTGGCTCAGCTGTTAAGGCACTTCGTGCAGAGCCTAAGGACCCAGGTTTTATTCCCCCGTACCTACATAAAGCCAAATGTACAAGGGGGCACATGGGTCTGGAGCTGGTTTACAGTGGCTAGAGGCCCTGATGTGCCCATTTTCAATCTCTCTTGTCTCTGCCTCTTTCTATGACTTGGGAGCCAGAGAAGGGGAATGTACCTGTCTGAGTGCCTTTGTGATAAATGCATTCCTCCTTGTGCCGTAAGCATGCTGTCTTTTCAAGTCACGGTGATTTGAAGCCTGTGTTAAGGTGCACTGTCTCTCCGTGAATTGGTAGTATCCACCCTCCCCCATGAAGGCAGAGACACAAACACAGAGCACCGAGGCCTTTTCTCTCATCCTCTTTCCACACTGGTGGAGAAGTGGAGAGCCCCAGTCCAGTGAATTCGACTGCACATACTCACATCGTACCTAAGCTGGGCGAGACGCCAGGCGTTATAGAGCTGGGGTTATGTTTTACTCACAGTTTATGTTAGTGAAGGCAGTAGGAAGTCACAATATGGTAAACGCTTTTCGTTTCCAAGCACTGGTTATAGAGGGAAAGGCAGACAGACATCTCTGCTCATGGTAGACAATCAAATAAGGCTGAGAGGTGCCGCTTAGACATCTGTTTACACCCAACAACGCTGTGCATCCCTAGCATTAGGCATTCCTCGCAGTCCAGAGAAACACACGAATCGGACATTCTGCTATTTTTGTGTTCTCTTGAAGGTGGCTACGTGGATAAAATTTAACTGAGGGGAAGTGTAAGCGGTCCGTGCCCTTGTCACAGAAGCAAAACCCAGGAATTAAATCTTTCAGCTGCTTTATTCAGAGAGCTGGAACTCTGAGAAGACAGTGAATTAACGTCCCAAAGATCCGTTTTGCCTCCCACCTTCTGTCAGCAGATTAGGAGGGAAACAAAAGTCTTGGCCCTCGGGTCAAGTCTTCAGAGATTTATGCTGTTGTCGCTTTTCTCCTTAGAGTCTCCTCTCTCTGGGGAACAGGGCAGGGTTTGCATGTTCCAAAGACACTGGGTCTTGCTTTCCCGTGGCCTCCAATCTGAATGATATCTAGATGGAGGGTTAGCTCAGGTAGAATGGGGCTTGAGTGTGCAAGAAGCAGTGCGTGGCACACAGAAAGTATTCCCTATCCCTACGTAAGATGGTTTAGCAAAGATCAGATGTGGCTTAGCTTTTCTTGATCAAAAGAAAAAAATTTTTTTTTTATCACTCTATATTAGAGATCAAGACTGCCCCACTGTGGATAAAATGCTCAGTTTAAGAATCCAGATCGGAATAACTCTTGTCCAAGTCAGAAAAGTTTACAGCCGTGTCTCTTCCTTCACCTGCTCGAGGTATTTGATCCTCTCTGGGTTTCTGGTTTCTCTGCAGGGGAAGGAGTCTCTGAGCTACAGTGGTTTCTCATATTCCTTCTCTTTGCAGCGTCACCTAGACGAAGGAAAAACTTACTGCTGCCAGATCTATGTTATATTCAGAGCTAAAGGAAATGGAGGTAGGAAAATTAGGTCTTTTTCCCTTTAAAGAAAAAAAAAAGAAAACCACACTCTGACAGCTGAAAGCGAACATGTGGTTAGAGACGTTATCCATCATTTTGCACCAAAAATAATAATTTTAATTTTTGTTTTCTGAATTCTTATGAAAGAAATCTATACAGTCCTGAAATATGATGGGAGGTTTTAGTATTTTGTAGATTAAATTTTATAATTCTTTCACTATTTCACTCATTCAGCCTACTCAGGAAATTGATTTCAGGGCTATTGATGCTTAAAAAGGACTTTGAGATGAAAGCACGCTATATGCATTTGTGAAAAATGTCACAATGAAGCCATCTTTTTGGTACAATTAAGATATGCTAATAAGGACCAGGTATGATGGTGCATACCTGTAATCCCAGCACTTGAAGGTCCTAAATTCCAAGCCAGTTTTAGATACGAAGCAAAAGCTTATCTCAAAATGAATGAATATATATGTAATCTTTAAACAATATAACTGTAAGTGTGGTGTCTCATACCTTTAATCTCAGCTCTTGAAAGGCTGAGGAAGGAGGATTGTCTTGAGTTTGAGGCCAGTCTGGGCTACAGAGTGAATTTTGGGCCAGCCTGGACTAGAGAGAGAGAGATGCTGCCTTAAAATTAAGGGAAAAAAAGCAAAAACCAGATTTGACTGTGAGGGGTTAAAGGCCTAATGCCTGCAGGCTGAACTAGGCATGAGGAAGATATTTAGGCTTCCGAGAACAGGAAGATGGTCATTCTTGGTTGGCATAGTTTTTCATCCTGTCTCTGCCAGCCTTTTATTTCTCATTTCTCCTTCTGCTCACTTGTGAAAACAGTCTTTGTTATTGGGTCAGGTTCTCAGACTGCCTTCCTTCCTTCCTTTCTCTCTCTCTCTTTCTTTCTTTCTTTCTTTTTTTTTTGGTTTTTCGAGGTAGGGTCTCACTCTAGCCCAGGCTGACTATGGAGTCTCAGGGTGGCCTCGAACTCATGGCAATCCTCCTACCTCTGCCTCCCGATCAGACTGCCTTTCTTACACAGCCAATCCTGGTAAAATTTATTATTGTTGATTCCTGGACAAATAAACCTGGAGCCAGGGGGATGGCGTAGTGGAAAGAGCACTTGCCTTGCAGGCAAGAGGACTTGAGCTTGGCCTCCAGCACCCAAAACAAGCTGGGTCTGGTGGCACATGGCGGTAACCCAGCACTGCTGTGAACTGACACAGGGAAACCACTGAGGTTCTGTGGTCAGCCTTCCTAACTGAAAAATATCACGAGCTCCAGGTTTAGTGTGGGACTCTGTCTCGAGGGATGGAGGCAGAAGAGCAGGAGAAGAGGATACCTGGTGTCCTCTGACCCTCACATGCATGCACATGGGGCACATGCATCTACATGAACATGTGTACTGCATGCACATACATACCACATGTATTACCCTCACACCAGAAAGAAGGAAAAAAATGAAGAAATAGGCCTTAGGAGTGACCTGATTTTTTTTTAAATATTTTTTGTTCATTTTTATTTATTTGAGAGTGACCGAGAGAGAGGGAGAGAGAGAGAGAGAGAGAGAGAGAGAACAGGCGCGCCAGGGCTTCCAGCCACTGCAAATGAACTCCAGACGCATGCGCCCCCTTGTGCATCTGGCTAACGTGGGTCCTGGGGAAGCGAGTCTTGAACCAGGGTCCTTAGGCTTCACAGGCAAGCGCTTAACCGCTAAGCCATCTCTCCAGCCCTGACCTGATATTTTTAAATTGGACTCAGTATTTTGAATTTGTCAGTAGTGTGAAAGGTGATTAGTAGTGTGAAAAATAAAGTAGCTTAAAGATAATTTTTTACACAGCCTTAAATCATAAGTGTCTTTTTTGGTGTGTGTGTAGTATGTGTTGTGTGTGTACATATGTGGTGTACACACGTGTATATATGTATAAGCCCCATGTGTACCTGTGTGTGTATAGATGGCCACATACCATGTGCACATGTGTGTTTGCAGATGGTCTCACCTCATGTTCATGTTTGTGTGTGTATGATGGTCTCACCTCATGTTCATGTGTGTGTATATAGATGGTCTCAATTCATGTTCACGTGTGTGTATGTAGATGATCATGCCCCATGTGCATGTGTGTGCATGTAGATTGTCTCGCTCCATGTGTGTGTGTAGATGGTTACGCCTCATGTGCACATGAGATGGTCATGCCCTGTGTGCACATGTATGTATATGTACATGGTCATGCCCCATGTGTGTGTGTAGATGATCACACTCCATGTACATGTGTGCAGAGGTCAGAGGAAGATATCAGAGATCTTTCTCTGTTGCTCTTCTGCCTCAGTGAATCTGAAGCTCCCCATTTCTTGGGTAGACTGGCTTACAGGGAGTCCCAGTAGTCCTCCTGTCTCTGTGCCCCTCATTGTTGGGGGTACAGGTATGGGCAATCATGCAATCCTCCTGTCTCTGCACCCCTCATTGTTGGGGTTACAGGTATGGGTGGTCATGCAATCCTCCTGTCTCTGTGCCCCTCATTATTGGGGTTACAGGTATGGGCAGTCATGCAATCCTCCTGTCTCTGCACCCCTCATTGTTGGGGGTATAGCAATCCTCCTGTCTCTGCACCCCTCATTGTTGGGGTTACAGGTATGGGTGGTCATGCAATCCTCCTGTCTCTGTGCCCCTCATTATTGGGTTTACAGGTATGGGCAGTCATGCATTCCTCCTGTCTCTGAGCCCCTCATTGTTGGGGTTACAGATATGGGCGGTCATGCTTGGCTTTTTATGTGGGTGCTTGGGGTTGAACTTGGGTCCACATGCTTAAGCAGCAAGAGCTCTTACCTGCTGAACTATCCCTCCATCCTGTTTTTTATTAATTTTTTGGACATAGGTGTGCATACAGGAACACATGCATGTGTGTATGTGGTAGGTGGGGCACACATGGAGACCAGAGGTCAGTGTCGGGTATCTTCCTCGGTGGCGTCTTCCACCTTATGTTTTGGAGACAAGCTCTATCTCTGAGCCTGAAGCTCACCAACTTGGCTAGTCAAGGTAACCAGCAAGCCGCAAGGATCCTTCTGTCTCTACCTCCCTGGCTCTGGGATTGAGGCATTTACTATTGCTTCTAGCTTTCACATGGGTGCTGGACATCCAAACTCACTCACAGGTCCTCACACCTGTGTGGTCAGCGGTTTACCCATCTCCCCAGCCCAAATCATAAGTTCTAATTGCTGGGTGTACTTGTGCATGAATCCAGCTGCTCAGGAGACTGAGGCAGGAAGCTCACTGGAGCCCAGGAGTTTGAGAGCATCCTGAGCAACATACAAAGACCCTGCCTCAAAAGAAAAGAAAGAGGGCTGGAGAGATTGCTTAGTGGTTAAGTACTTGCCTGTGAAGCCTAACGACCCTGGTTCAAGGCTCAATTCCCCAGGACCCACGTTAGTCAGATGCACAAGGGGGCACACGCGTCTGGAATTCGTCTGCAGTGGCTGAAGGCCCTGGCGCGCCCATTTTCTCTCTCTCTCTCTCTTTGCCTCTTTCTCTCTCTGTCTGTCTCTCTCAAATTAATAAATAAAAATAAACAAAAAATGATAGCAATAGCCTGGTGTGGTGGCTCACACCTGTAACACCAGCATTCAGAAGGGTGAGGCAGGAGGATTGCAGATTTGAGGACAGGATGGGCTGCTAGACCTAGTCTCAAAAACGCATAAAACAATGGCACATGCCCTCCCCAACATTTGGGAGGCTGAGGTAGGAGGGTGCTATGATTTTTTGAGGCCAGCCTATGGTGACAGAGTGAGTTTCAGGTTAGTCTGAGCTAGAGTGAGACTCGGCCTCGGAAAACACACACACGCGAAACAAAAACCAAGGGGCAAGAGCAGTGGTTCAGTGGTTCAGAATGCTTCCTACACAAGCGTGGGGGCTTAAGCTGGCAGGAGACTGCCTGAATTCAGTTCTCCAGAACCCACATAAACAGCTGGACGTGCCTGTAACCCCAGTCCTGTGGGAAACCGTGACTGGACAGTTGTTGGGGTTCAAGAAAAGAAGTTCTAGAATCAGTGAGAGGCTTTCTAGGAAATACACACATTGACATACACATAAGGGACATATAAATATACCCCCCCACACACACACACCACATAATACACCACACCACACCACACATACTGTACACACACACGCAATTGAGTAAACAACCAAAAAAGACATAATGAATGGTAGTAACAGAAGTACAACTTACTTTCTGGGTACTAAAACAAGCTTTTTTTTTTTTTTTAGACAAAGTGAGAGAGACAGAGAGAGAGAGAGAAAGGGAGAAAGGGAGAATTGGCACACCACGGCCTCAGCCACTGCCATCAAACTCCAGACGCTTGCACCACCTAGTGGGCATGTGAAACCTTGCACTTGCCGCACCTTTGTGCATCTGGCTAATGTGGGATCTGGAAAGTCGAGCAGGCAAGCGCCTCAACACCTAAGCCATCTTTCCAGCCATGAATTGATCCTTGCAAAAGCATTCTCCCATGTTTTGCAGATGAGAAAACTGAGGCTCAGGGTAAATAACCTGCGTGGTCTGTACAGTGCAGTTTCAACCAATACCAGTTACTAACTGGTCTTTTAACACAGAGACAACTAAGGATGTCACGGGCATTATCCCAGATAATCCTCTCGAGAGATTTATAGCACGTGGGGCTAGAGAGATGGCTCAGTGGTTAAAGGCTCTTGCTTGCAAAACCTGATGATCTGGCCTGGATTCCTTAGTACCCATGTAAAGCCAGGTGCACAAAGTGGCACATGCATCTGGTGTTTGTTTGAGGTGGCATTGGGCCCCTGGCACATCCATTCTCATCCCCACTGTCTTCTTGCAAATACATCATAATATTTTTTTTTTGAGGTCTAGGCCTAAATCTATCTGGCCAACAGTATGGCTGGACTAAGAGAAGAGACTGGAACCAGCACATCCAGTTAGGACGCAACAGCCCTGACGAGTGCTGATGAGAGCGGAAATGAGGGTAGAACAATGTGTCTGGTAGGAGGCAGTCGGCTACTTTGTTGAGCTGCCATGGCAAAGCCTTCCCCTCTAGCTCCAGTGTCCTCCCCGCCCCCCACCCGTGCTTGGGGTGCTGCACTTCAGTGAACGGAGGCACTTTCATGTTAGAGTAAACAAAGAGGTCAGCGTGTGCAGTTTGCAGTCCAACGAACAGTGTAACTTTCCCACTTAACCACAAAGGCGTGGGCCGCTGTCCTGGAAACCTCAGATGTGGCCTGCAGACCTTACTTAAAGATTCTTTGCTTGAGGCCACTGAGAAATCCTGCTGGAACTGAGCTGATAACCTCCTCCATGTAGACCAGCTGACAGAAAGCTGGAAGAGGCCATTCTACATGTAGTCCAATGGGAGAGAGAGAAATCACCAGTGAAGATACTCAACAGTGGACACTGCAAGTCTTAGATTTGGCCAGCCAGGCCAAATGAGCCAACGGGTGCAATAGTGGCACGTCTGTCATGGTGGAAACCAACTGCCCTCCAATTGGACTGGATGCCCACTCCATGGGAGGGAATTCATCCCTGATACTGAAAACCTACAACAGGGGTAGTCATGAGTCCTAGGGGTGTAACATCTGCTGCTCTCTGGCTAAATGTATATACTATGCTCACCAAACTGCCCAGTAAGCACTTCTCTTAATGTTCATACGCTTGTATTAATGCTACTCTCACTTTTGGTTGAGAACTTGCTCTTTTCAGATGGCAGTGACCTTGGGATGACTCAGAAGGCACTATGGTGCTGGGAGGAAGTGACAGGAGTGCTCAGCACTGCAGTATCTCCATCACACCTTCCAGGGCTCAGGGTCCATTGCAGAAGAGGTGGCAGAAAGAATGTAAGAGCCAAAGGAAGGGTAGGACTCCTTACAACGTGCTCCTCCAGACACAAAATGGCCTGGATATCCATGACCACACAGTGCCTGACACTATCTACACAAGACCGTCATAATAGGAGAAAAAGATCATGACATCAAAATAAAAGAGAGACGGGGGGGGGGGTGGAATATGATGGAGAGTGGCGTTTCTAAGGGGAAAGTTGGGGGAGGGAGGGCATTATCATGGGATATTGTTTATAATCATCGAAGTTGTTAATAAAAATAAAGAGATTCTTTGCTTGGCTTTTTCAACCAAGAGAGCAGACCTTTCTTATTCAGGTCCAGTAGAATATTAGGTCATCAAGAAATAGTTCTCAGCCGGGCGTGGTGGCCCACACCTTTAATCCCAGCACTCAGGAGGCGGAGATAGGAGGATCGCCATGAGTTCGAGGCCACCCTGAGACTCCATAGTGAATTCCAGGTCAGCCTGGACCAGAATGAGACCCTACCTCAAAAACCAAAAAGAAAAAGAAAGAAATAGTTCTTGAGCTGATATTTTGGTGGTGGAACACTTGCCTACCGTGTGCAAGGCCCGGGGTTCAAGCCCCAGCTCTAGAAGAAAAGAAACATAGTTATTAAAAAACATAGTTTTGTACAATGATTGAGATGGGGAGTCAATATGATGTAGAATGGAATTTCAAAGGGGAAAGTGTCAGGGGGGAAGGAGGGAATTACCATGGGATATTTTTTTATAATCATGGAAAATGTTAATAAAAATTTAAAAAAAAACATACTGTTTAAAAGAGCAATATCCAAGCCGGGCATGGTGGTGCACGCCTTTAAACCCAGCACTCGGGAGGCAGAGGTAGGAGGATCACTGTGAGTTCAAGGCCACCCTGAGACTCCATAGTGAGTTCCAGGTCAGCCAGGGCTAGAATGAGACCCTATCTCGAAAAACCAAAAAAAAAAAAAAAAAAAAAAGAGCAATATTCTAGTCTAGTCACAGCAGGGACTCCAAAAGTGAATACAACTCATTTTGAAGACACGTTTGAACCAGGGTGGTCAAGCAGAAATAGGAAGCAGAGGTGAGGCCGGGTGTGGTGACGCATGCCTTTAGCCCCCAGCACTTGGGAGGGAGAGGTGGGAGGATTTCTGTGAGTTCAAGGCCAGCCTGAGACTACAGAGTGAATTCCAGGTCAGCCTGGGCTAGAGCGAGACCTACCTTGAAAAGCAAACAAACACACACACATAGGAAAAGAAGAGAAAGAAAGTGGAGGTGATTAGTGTTAGTTTATATCAGGCACTTTATAGAATTATCACTGGTTTCTTTGGAAAGTGTGTGTGGATACATGTAGTTTTCCCCAAATAAAAGAACCATTTAAAGTTTGTAGGAAAGCCTTTGAAAGTAATATCCAACAAGTAAAATCCCACCCACACTCTTTTCTTTTGTTGTTTTAGTTTGTTTTTGAGGTAGGGGCTCACTCTAGGCCAAGCTGACCTGGAATTCACTCTGTCGTTCAGGCTGGCCTCAGACTCACTTGATCCTCCTACCTCTGCCTCCTGTGTGCTGAGATTGAAGACGGGCACCCCACGCCTGGCTATTGTTATATCTTTATAGAATCAGTTTTATTATCATTAAATACTTACCAAAGTAAGATGGATGAACCCTAAATTGTCTTATGTCATATAATGGATGGGTTCATTATTTAATTTAATCAGCTTATCATAAATAAAAAGTAATGACATTCTTGTGGTAAATATGAACATGGGTTGCTAATGGGATACACTGTGTATAAGAAACTGGCATTCAGTGGTTTCTTGGTCCTGAGTTGGTCAGAGTGATTTCCGTAGTCCTAGTGTATAGGTCACTTGGTGGGGCTTCTTTTTTAAAAAATTTTTTATTTCTTTTATTTATTTGAAAGACAAGAGGTAGGAAAGAGAGAATGGGTGCACCAGGGCCTCCAGCCACACTGCAAGTGAACTCCAGACACATGTGCCACTTTCTACATCTGGCTTATGTGAGAACTGGAGAATTGAACCTGGGTCCTTAAACTTCACAGGCAAGCACCTTAACCACTAAGCCATCTCTCCAGCCCTTGGTGAGGCTTCTTGATGCAGTCAAGAGATGCAGTGTCTAGGGCTGGAGAGATGGCTTAGCGGTTAAGCGCTTGCCTGTGAAGCCTAAGGACCCCGGTTCGAGGCTCAATTCCCCAGGACCCACGTTAGCCAGATGCACAAGGGGGCGCACGCGTCTGGAGTTCGTGTGCAGTGGCTGGAGGCCCTGGCGTGCCCATTCTCTCTCTTCTCTCCCTATCTGCCTCTTTCTCTCTCTGTCACTATCAAATAAATAAATTAAATTAAACAAAAAAAAAGAGAGATGCAGTGTCTAGCAATACCTTCACAAGACCCTTGTAATAGGATAAAAAGACGATGACATCAAAATAAAAGACTAATGGAGAGAGAGAGGGAGGGGATATGACGGAGAGCAGAGTTGTGAAGGGGAGAATGGGGGAGGGGAGGGAAATATCATGGTGTATTTTCTGTAAGTATGAGAGTTGTCAATAAGAAAAATTAAAAAGAAAAAAAGATGCAGCAAATGCAGGATGGATGGGGCACGACATTCTGTTTTACCCCCAAGTAGAAGGAACACACTCTAAAATGACAAAAATATAGGATAGTGAATACATATTATTGTTTTCTTTCTTTCTTATTACCCTCGACCTTGTGTATGCTGGGCACGTGCTCTGCCACTAAGCTGCATTCCCAGACCCAGTACAGTGAATATAACCACTTATTATCACCTTCAAGCATAATGTAGTACACATAATTTTATGTGCTGTTCTTTCACATGACTAGTGTTGCAGTAAGTTTATCATAGCACATGATAAACACATGAGTGTGACATTGCGGCAGGCGTGATGTCACTAAGCAGTAGGAAGGTTCCAGTTCCACTGTAATCATATGGGACCACCATTGTTTAGGGTGACCATGGCCTGCCAAAATGTACTTCATGGCTCATGACTCACTCTTAACTTTATTCATTTTAATATTTTCATTTATTTGCAGAGAGAGTGTATGGGTGCATCAGGGCCTCTTGCTGCTGCAGACAAACTCCAGTCACATGGGTCACTTTGTGCATCTGGCTTTACCTGGGGACTGGAGAATGGAACCCAGGCGACCAGGCTTTTCAAGAGAGTGCCTTTAACAGATGAGCCATCTCCCCAGCCCATGACGAATTCTTTTCTCAGATTATATGGGGCCCCCTAGTTAATAGTAAATATTAAATGGCACAAAGGGTTTATATAAGATTGGCCCATGTTTATAAAATGACATGTAAAAACTTAGGTCCCATCTACTTGAGATGCTGAGACAGGATCATTTGAGACCAGCCTAGGCAACATTGTAGGACTATTTTTTTTTTAAATTTTTTTGGCTTAATTTTATTTATTTATTTGAGAACAACAGACAGAGAGAGAAAGAGGCAGAGAGAGAGAGAGAGAATGGGCACGCCAGGGCTTCCAGCCACTGCAAACAAACTCCAGAGGCGTGCACCCCCTTGTGCATCTGGCTAACGTGGGTCCTGGGGAATCGAGCCTCAAACCGGGGTCCTTAGGCTTCACAGGGAAGTGCTGAACTGCTAAGCCATCTCTCCAGCCCGACCTATTTTTTTTTAAACCTAAACATATCCATACCTTCAACCTGAAACTTGATGGTAATGCTTGGGCATATGTTACATAATCCCTTTAAAGATTTTTTTTCCCCCATCCTAGGACAGAGGGGGAGGGAGCAAGGGAGGGACAGTAAGAGAGAGAGAGAGAAGGTTGTGAGTGGGTAAACCTGTGTGGGAGATTGCATGTGCACACGTGTGTGCGTCCGTGTGAAAGCGAGAAGGCTACATCATCTCCCTCCCTCACTTTCCACTTTGTTCTTTAAGATAGAGCCTCACGTTTGAACCTAGACCTCATCTAGTCATGTGGACTAGCTAGCAAATCCTTGGGCTTCTCCTGCCCCCACCTTCCCAGAGTTGGGATTTCAGGTGCACGTCTCCACATGCTGCTATGGATCCAGACTTATGTGGCAAGCACTTTACCCACTGAGCCATCTCGCCAGCCCCTACCAAGAGACTCTGGCATTTCAGTATGAGACAGTTTCCTCTACTGCACTTTTTTTTTTAATACTGTTTTTTTGTTTGTTTGTTTATTTTTTTGAGGTTGGGTTTCACTCTAGTCCAGGCTGACCTGGAATTCACTATGTAGTCTCAGGGGAGCCTCGAACTCATGGCGATCCTCCAACCTCTGCGTCCCTAGTGCTAGGATTAAAGGCGTGTGCCACCACGCCCGGCTACACTTCTTTTAAAAAAAAATCTTATTTTTCTTTATTTATTTGAGAGACAGAGAGAGAAATAGGCAGATACAGAAAGAGAAAGAGAGAGAATGGGCAACGCCAGGGGATCCAGCCATTGCAAATGAACTCCAGATCTGGCTTACGTGGGTGCTGGGGAATCGAACCTGGGTCCTTCAGTTTTGCAGGCAGATACCTTAACCACTAAGCCATCCCTCCAGCCCTCTACTCACTTCTATTGCGAGGTTATCTGTATGTGTTCACTTAATGGAGGTGGAGCGTCCCCCTAATTTCAAAGAACAATGTAAGGCCTTTTACTTCTGACTTCAGTTACTCAGAACTTAGTCTGTACCCAGTGAGCTTTGATTTTTTTATTTTCCTCTTTAGTTAAAGTGATCAAAATGAAATCATCAAAGCATGAATGTATTACAACATGTTCTTGTAAGTTCTGAGCTGGCCATTCTTAAGTAAGTTTTATCCAAAGCAAAGGATGACATTTGCATTTTTGTCATCTTCATTTCAAAGTGTTTGTCATAGTGTTAGATTCAGTCGCAGTGAATGATTCCACGCTAGCAGGATCTCTGGAGCCATTCCTGAGAAACTACTCTTACTAGATCAGGGGATAAGTGATACAACACCCAAATACATAATCTAGATAGATATACATATATTTATGTAGGAATCGGGAAATTGAACCTGGACCAGCAGGCTTTGCAAGCAGATGCCTGTAACCACTGAACCATCTCTCTCCTACATCTTCATTTCTTAGAACCAGAAATTGACATGAGAGGAAACTGGGGGTAACCTGGGGTTCTCCTACAGAGGCTCTCACCTAAGGCTGTTTCCTACCACTCTCCTAACTGTCCTCCAGCCCCTGTGGTGCATCGTGGCTTCTCCCACAGCAGCCCTCCATCTTCCTACAGCATTACAGACGCACAGACACTTCAAAAGACTTTGTTTGATTTTCTTTGCTTTCTTGTGGAATATTCTTCCAGCTCTTCAATTACCCTCATTTATTAAGAGGTTATTAAATAGATGAGTAGGGCAGGGAATGCTAGGGGTGTGCGTGCATGCATAGCATAGACTGTTGAGAGACAAGGGCAGCAGTCTTCATGCGGTTATCCAGGCACGCCGCTCTTGCATTCAGAACGCACAGCCGGCTTGGAGTTCCCCAAACCACCACACTGTGCCTGGTGGATCGGTCTCTGGGATTAACGCATGATGCAGATACATTTCAGAGTTAGTGCACTCTAATTTTAATAACTTCACATAAATGATAAGACTTTGAGCTAATAAGTTACTCATTTCATTTCTAAATGTGCAAGAGCTCAGTGTTATTTTCTCCTAACTATTTAAAAATTAGAAAGTGAAAGCAGGGACATGCTAGAGAGTATTTGATTTGAAATAAATGAAATTCATACTCTTCAAGCACTGTGTAGAGCCAAGATGAAATGTCTATGCTTGCTATTGGGCTGCTCTCTCTCTCTCTTTTTTTTTTTTTTTTTTTTAGAGAGAATTTTATCCAAACGTTTTGTTGTTGTTGGCAAGAACACAGCCTGAATCTGCCTTCAGTAATGTGTTTTGCTCAGTCTTGGCTTTTGGATGAAAATCACTTATTATTTGCCAAAATTTCTGCACTTCTAATAATGTAGATCTTGAAAAATGTACATTATTCTTGACTGGTGTGAGAATTGCTTTGCTTAAAATGCAAGCATATAAAAGCTTATCTTAAACATAGATAGAAAACACAGACGCCTCACATAATGGCCTCCATATTTATGTGCATTTAAACTAAAAGACAAAATATGATGTCCACTGATCTCTGTACTCCGAGGAAAATAAAAAGATCAAGTTTGGAACAAAGAGCTGGGGAGTGGGATGATGTTGTAAGCAGTGAACAAATCCTCAACTATGTGGGTTCCTAGGAGGAGCATAAACAATACAAAGCATCTAATACATAGCAATAAGTGGAGTGGGGGGCGGCATATTTAACTGTCTTCCAGCAGTTAATCAGTTCGTTTTCTTGGGTTTTATTTACTATAGTATTGTGGGACGGTATCGATATTTTCTTAGAGCAGAAAGTGTAAAAATGCCTGGAGAATTTCCTGTTTAGACAAAAATGAAGAGGAGCCGCGAGCGCTCGCTTCCTGAGTGGCCACATTCCAGCTGTGCGCACTGGTCATAGCACATCTGCCAATCAGAAGGGGCCCTGGAGGGAAGCCCTGGGATGCTCAGGCTTGTTTACATGCGTCGTGACTCAGTTTCTCCCCTCCTCCTGGGTGCTGTACCACTAGGAAGATTAGTAAGGGAACTTGCTAGTGCGTGCCTACTAGACAAACTGGACAGAGTCAGGGTGAGAGCTGCGTAAGGACAGACTGCGGGCAGCCTGGACAGTTGTAGCTCGTTGTTAGTCACAGGTAAGAATGGTTGCTTTGTTACACAAGGATAGCTGGCTTTTTGGTCCAATTTCTGGCTTTCCATTTGTCAGCAAAACAAGCTGACATAAAGTTAGAGAGGAATGATTTTGTTGTTGTTGTTTTTGTTTTGTTCTTTAATGTTTAAAATGTACCCAGTATTGCTATGACTTTAATACCCAACAAATGAAAACCATGCTATTTTTACTTAAGGGAGGAGTCTAACTAAGTAAATCAGGACAAAAGTTTTAAAAGAGGCACAGTAACACTAACAATGTGTGGAAATTAGAACCAGAAACACTAACATTTTTTACTTGGAAAGCATTTTATCTAAACAAACATGTTTTATTGCAAATCTGTCTAGTTGTTACTCTTTCAGAAAATAATGCCTTAGTGTATCCTAGCCCTTTGGCTTAAAGTTTTTAAAATAATTTTATTCTGCACTCATTCAAAAAGAATTGATATATACACTTCAGTGTGAAAATCTGATGCCTTTTCCCCATGTTTCCCTCCAGAAGTTTTGGAATATGGCTTCATTATCCTCTCTAGATTGACCCACCAGCAATAAAGCTAAAAGGAAAAAAAAAAAAAGAATTCCTATCTAGTGTTTGCTTTGCCTTTAAATTCTGCCTTGCTGGCATTAATTCATAAGATACCATAGAAAATTGTATTTTGATAATATCCCATGGGATTTTTTTAAGTAGTCACATAGGACTGTTTTGTGGTTCAGATATATTCCTTTGTATTGTTAATTTTTTCAATAACACTGCAGCTTTCTTCGATTTTTTTTTTTTTAACTTTTAAGCTTATCCTAGGGAAAAAGTGTTTGTCATATTCAAAAGGACAGCTTGGGGTTTTGTAGTTCTCTTGCGTGCGTTAGTTTTTCAGGCTGATTAATGGCATTTTATAGCAGCTTTGAGAAGCACTTTTGAAAAATTTAGGCAGCTGTATTCTTATATACATATTTTCTCCATAGCAGGATTTTAGCACTGGGAACATTTTGGGGTGTTGCCCTATGCATTTCAGGACACTTAATAGCATCTCAGGTCTCTACCCAGGAGAGCGCCTTCCTCCCCACTTGTGAAAAGTGAAAAGTTTAAGTGTGCCTTGTCACATCTAATTATTGGAAGACCCTTCTGAACTGTTCTGGGTGAGAGAGAGTTAAGGATGGGGCCATACTTCTCCCAGTGTGTTTGCAGATGTTGTAGCCATTTGCTCATTTTCTCCCTCCCATTCTGCTAGAAGCTTCTGCCAGCCATGACTCACGGAATGATTTTTCTGAGCTGAGTAATCTGAGGCTTTTCATTTTCCTTCCTTTCTTTCTTTGGCTAAATCTGTTTTGGTTTTAGCAAAGTGTTTGACACAGCAAAGGTCTTTAAGAGGAAATAATACACAGATTGATCTGTTTTCTAAGTAGATCATTTTTAACAAACCATCAAAAGTTTCTATGCCTGGCCTACGTTGCGTGCTCTTTGACTCCCTGTGAAGCACATCTTCTCAACACCAATGAGAAGTGGTGCACAGAGGCCTCAGCTCCCCCAAACAGCCCTTTGTGGGAACAAATGGTACAGCAGCTGGAATGGGGAGCTTCTTTTCCATGCCTTTTAAAGAGCGTTCTGACCTGTGACCGTCATCTCTCTCTACAGATCGCAACGAACGAAACAAGCCAGAGCATCGTTCTTCAAGGTATGAATTTATGGTACTTAATATTTCTCTGTAAAGTCCCTCAATTGAAAAGCCATTTGGAGGCAGTGAAAGTGTCCCTTTCGGGGCTGCTGTTATATTGGCATTTGGGGAAGTGCCACAGAAACATATTGTCCATTCTCTGAATAAAACCTCTCTATGAATTTACTGACTACTTGCAAGATGGGTTTTACTTTGAGGGTTCCTTGTAGTGACCGGCACTGTTCTCATCCCATTCTTTTTGGTTGTTGTTAGCCTGAACCTGTTCAAGGTAGGATCTTGCTCTATTCCAGGCTGACCTGGAATTCATTATGTAGTCTCAGGGTGGCTTGAACTCAAGGTGATCCTCCTACCTCTGCCACCTGAGTGCTGGGATTAAAGGTGTGTGCAACCACACCTGGCTCCTTTTAATATTTTTTAACAGAAAATTTAAAAAGAAGGGATGGAGAGCAGTTAAGATGCTCGTCTGTGAAGCCTAAGGACCCAGGTTCAACTCCCCAGAACCCACATAATCTAGATGCACAAAGTGGCACATGCATCTGGCATTGGATTGCTGTGGCTAGGGGCCCTGGCATGCCATTGCGCTCTATCTCTCTGTCTCATAAAAAAAGAAAAGTTAAGGGCTGGAGAGCTGGCTTAGCAGTTAAGGCACTTGCCTGTAAAGTGAAAGGACCCAGGTTCAATTCCCCAGTACCCATGTAAAGCCAGATGCACAAGGTGGCACATGTGTCTAGAGGTTCTTGCTATGACTGGAGGCCCTGGCGTGTCCATTCTCATTCTCTCCCCCCCTTCTCTCAAAAGAAGAAAGAAAAAATAAATAATAAAAATTAAAAAATGAAAAATTTAAAACAGAAAATTAACCTGAGGAGATTGAGACTGAGCCTTTAACTATGGGTGACAGAAAGTTGGAAGTATAAAATACTTAGAATGATAAAATCTAATTCATTAAGGCCCCTGACGCAGTGACAGTTGGAATGAATTGAGCAGTGTAAATTTTAATGTTAATTTAAATCCCTACACCGAAACACCAGTGGAACATAAAAAACCCTAAGAGATATGTAGCTTAAGTAACATGTGAAAAAAAATACTTGAAGATTTAGCTCTTCAGAAATTTACTGTGGGTGAAAAATTTTGTGATTGCTTTCACCTTTCTCCACAAAGATTTGCATTGATTTGATTACATTAGAAAAGAAATATAATACCCAGTATAGTAAAAGTATCACTTCTACAGCACTTTTGATATTTTGTCCAATTCTGGGTCCATAAGGCTTTAAAAAGTCATGGTTTGGGCTGGAGAGAGGGCTTAGAGGTTAAGGCACTTGCCTATGAAGCCTAAGGACCCATGTTCAACTCTCCAGATCCCACGTAAGCTATACACACAAAGGTGAAGCAAACACAAGGTCGCACATGCTCACAAGGTGGCACATGTATCTGGAGTTCAATTGTAGTGGCTGAGGCCCTGGCATGCCAATTCTCTCTATCTCTCTCTAAAAAAAAAAAATTAGGGTTGGAGGGATGGCTTAGAGGTTAAGATGCTTACCTGCAAAGCCAAAGGACCTGGGTTCAATTCCCCAGGACCCATGTTAGCCAGATGCACAAGGGGGCGCATGCGTCTGGAGTTCATTTACAGTGGCTGGTGGCCCTGGCGTGCCCATTCTCTCTCTCCCCCTCCTTCTCTGTCAAATAAATAAATGAAAATAAAATATTTTTTAAAAATTTAAAGTCATGATATGCAGTGAAATGGCTGTACTGATACCATGTGAGGAGCTTAAATAAAAAAACAGAACCTAATTCTCCTCTCCAGAGAGTTTATTCAGTAAGTCTTAAGTGAATCCTCGAAGTCCACATTAATTAAGTCCCCTGGCGATTCTGATGTATAACCTGGCTGTGGGCCTCTGGTCTAGGGAACTATGAGTTGGGACCAGTAAGATGCTAGAGAAGAGTAGGGGCAAAATCATAGGAAGACTAGCTTGAGGAACTGGGCGTCATCAGAAAAGTTGTGGAGGTGTTTAGGACAGAAATGATAGCAGTTCCAAGAAGAATTGTTCTCATAATTTCTGTTCCCTACTTAAGAGGAGCTCTGGCAGATAGAGCCTTTGATTCCAGAGCTAGCTAGGATGGCAAAAGTACAAAATGTGTCTGGAATTATACTTGATTGAGCTAGAAAACTAGAAAGTGCTCAACTAATGGAGTCATGTCAAAAATGCATAGGTGGGGATGGCTTAGTGGTTAAAGCCAGGTTTCGTTCCCCAGAATCCAAATAAGCCAGATGTACATGGTGACACCTTTGTCTGGAGTTCATTTGCAGTGGCTAAAGGCCTGGGCACACCCATTCTTTTTCGTTTTCTCTCTCTCTCTCTCTCTTTGTCATAAATAAAATAAGCCAGGTGTGGTGGTGCACGCCTTTAAATTTTTTGTTGTTGTTGTTTTTATTTATTTATTTGAGAGCGACAGAGAGAGAAAGAGGCAGATAGAGATAGCGAGAGAGAATGGGCGCGCCAGGGCCTCCAGCCACTGCAAACGAACTCCAGACGCGTGCGCCCCCTTGTGCATCTGGCTAACATGGGTCCTGGGGAATTCAGCCTTGAACCAGGGTCCTTAGGCTTCACAGGCAAGCGCTTAACCACTAAGCCATCTCTCCAGCCCTGGTGCACGCCTTTAATCCCAGCACTTGGGAGGCAGAGGTAGGAGGATTGCTGTGAGTTCAAGGCCACCCTGTGACTACATAGTGAATTCAAGGTCAGCTTGGGCTAGACTGGAAACCTACCTCAAAAAACAAAAAGAAATAAAATAAAATACACAGGTGGTACTTTTGGGAGGCCAAGCTTTGGAACATTTTTTTTTTTTAATTTATTTGAGAGCGACAGACACAGAGAGAAAGACAGATAGAGGGAGAGAGAGAATGGACACGCCAGGGCATCCAGCCTCTGCAAACGAACTCCAGACGCGTGCGCCCCCTTGTGCATCTGGCTAACGTGGGACCTGGGGAACCGAGCCTCGAACCGGGGTCCTTAGGTTTCACAGGCAAGCGCTTAACCGCTAAGCCATCTCTCCACCCCAAGCTTTGGAAAAATTTGAGTAGTAAAAAAGATGATAATAAACTGGAATATATTAGATTTTTTTTAAAATCCATGTAGAAGGAATGATAGAACTTAGGAAACCATCTGTTTACAATTCTCAATGTAATGGTTGATTCGGGCAGGATGATCAGCAATGGATAACACCTGTAGAGTCACTGGGGAGTTGATATTCTTATGGACTTAACATCACCCATAGGGCCTGAGTTTGGATCCTTAGCATCCACGTAAACGCTGGCTATGACAAAACATGCCTGTAAGCGCAGTGCTGGTATAGGGGAGACAGGAGGGTCCCTATGGCTCATTGCTAGCTAGTCTAACCAAATTGGTGAGTTCTAGGTTCAGCAAGAGACTCTGTATCCAAAAAGTAAGATGGTGAGCTATTAAAAGAGATAATGCACATTATTTCTGGTCCCCACCACTTACATACATATACAGGTACACATGCACAAAAATGAGAGTTTTGTTTGTTTGTTTGTTTGTTTGTTTTTTTGAGACAAGCCCAACAGGCTGCCTTTTTAAAAAAATATTAATTTATTTATTTGAGAGAAAGAGGCGGGCGGGGGGGTGGGGAGAGGAGAACAGGTGAACCAGGGCCTCCAGCCACCGCAAATGAACTCCAGATGCATGTGCCCCCTTGTGCATTTGGCTTACGAGGATCCTGGGGAGTTGAACCGGGATCCTCTGGCTTTGCAGGCAAACGCCTTAACTGCTAAGCCATCCTTCCAGCCCCAGACTGCCTTTTTTTATGAGAGGGAGGGAGGGAGAGAGAGAGGGGGAAAATTGGTGCACTAGTGCCTCCGGCCACTGCAGTCGGACTCCGGATGCATGCGCCCCCATGTGCACATGTGTGACTTGTGCGTTTGCGTCACTGTGTGTCTGGCTTATGTGAGACCTGGAGAGAGAGAGAAAGAACTAGCATGCCAGGGTCTCCAGCCACTGTAACCAAACTCCAGACACATGCACTGCTTTGTGCATACGTGACGTGCAACCTTGCACATGCATCACCCTGTGCGTCTGGCTTACGTGAGTTCTGGCAAATCAAACATGGCTCCTTATGCTTCACAGGCAAATGTCTTAACTGCTAAACCATTTCTCCACAGTTTTGTTGTTGTTGTTGTTTTTGTTGTTGTTGTTTTTGTGGTAGGGTCTCACTCTAACCCAGGCTGACCTGGAGTTCATTGTGTAGTCTCAGGGTGGCCTTGAACTCACAGCGATCCTCCTACCTCTGCCTCTCGAGTGCTGGGGTTAAAGGTGCATGCCACCACATCCGGCTTCATTTTAGTTCTTTTAAAAAATACTTTTATTTATTATTTATGAGACAGAGAGTATGGGTGCATGAGGTTCTCCTGCCACTGCAAACAAACTGGATGCATACACTCTGCTGTGCATTTAGCTTTTACATGGGTATTGGAGAATTGAACATGGGCCTCAGGCTTTGCAAGCAAGCACTTTTAACTGCCAGCCATCTCTCTACATCTACCCCCCAAAAGAGGGTTTTAGTGGCAAAGGGGTGTAGTTACACCAGTCTACCTATATATGGTTACCAGTGAGACAGCTTGGTAGTGTGCACTTCCAGATGATGTGGTCCACAGTGCCTTTAGTGCTTAGATGGTAGTCTCAGCACAGGGAAGTTTAAAAAGATAGTGTGGTGGGCTGGAGAGATGGCTCAGCAGTTAAGGCTCTTGGCCTGCAAAGCCAAAGGACCCAGGTTCAATTCTCCAGGACCCATGTAAGCAAGATGCACAAGGTGGCACATGCATCTGGAATTCATTTGCAGCAGCTGAGGAAGCCCTGGCATGCCTATTTTCTCTATCTGCCTCTCTCTCTCTCAAGTAAGTAAATAAAAATAAAATACTGGTTTTGAAAAACGATAGTGTCTTGAGAATCATGAAAAGACAGAAGAATATTTTAGGTTTAAAAAAAGATCAAAAAAAACAGACATGGCAGTGATCCTAACTTAGAAAGTGGAGGCTGGGCGGGGAGGAGGGGTGTGCTGGAAAAATGGCTTCACCGTTAAAGCGCTTACCTGCGAAGCCTAAGAGAGCTTGTTCTAATCTCCAGGTCCCATGTTTAGCCAGACGCAAACATGCAATGTTGCACGTGAGCACAAGGGGTCGCATGTGTCTGGAGTTCCTTCACAGCGGCTGAAAGGCCCTGGCGTGTCTATTTTCTCTCTGTGTCTCTCTCTCTCTTGAAAAGGGCTGGAGAGATGGCTTAGCGGTTAAGCACTTGCCTATGAAGCCTAAGAACTCCAGTTCAAGGCTTGATTCCCCAGGACCCACATTAGCCAGATGCACAAGAGGACCCACATGTCTGGCGTTCATTTGCAGTGGCTGGAGGCCCTGGCACACCCATTCTCAATCTCTCCCTCTGCCTCTTTCTCTGTCTGTCACTCTCAAATAAATAAAAATAAACAAAAAATATTAAAAAAGGAAAGAAAGAAAAAGCAGAGGCTAGGGATGCAGAGTTCCAGGCCATTCTGGGATACATGGTAAGACCTTGTCTCAAAAAAAAATTAAAAAGGGGGAGAGATGGCTTAGCGGTTAAGCGCTTGCCTGTGAAGCCTAAGGACCCCGGTTGGAGGCTCGATTCCCCAGGTCCCACGTTAGCCAGATGTACAAGGGGGCGCATGCATCTGGAGTTCGTTTGCAGTGGCTGGAAGTCCTGGCGCGCCCATTCTCTCTATCTGCATCTTTCTCTCTCTGTCACTCTCAATTAAATAAATAAAAATGAACAAAAAAAATTTTTTTTAACACGAGATAAAAAAAAAAAACAAGGGTTGGGGATATAGGTTAGTAATAGAGTACTTACCTACCAGTTGCAAAGTCCTCTAGTTAATCTCGTAACAGAAGAATGAAATAAATAAAAGAGGAAAACAAGAAGAGCAAGAGACATTGACAACCATATGTGTGGTACGTGTGTATGTTTAAAATTTTCTGATCCTAAGAATAAGCTTAAATTAAAAAAAAGAAAAGAAATTGGAGAGGTGGCAACTAGAAAAGCTTAAAGGTAGATTTTAGTTTATACTTTATTTATGAACACGACTTGTTTAGGTCAAGGATAAAGGTCATTCTCAGGAGAAAGATGCTATGATACCAGGGGCAATGGGTCTTGTGTTGGCAGGCTAATCTCACGGGAGATGGCCCAGTGGATGAAAGCACTTGCCATGCCAACCCTGAGAACTTGGGTCCAGCTCCACATAGCCCATGTAGCAAACCTTTGCAATCCCAGTGTGCCTCCAGAGAGAAAAGAGGCAAAAAACGGGATTCCTGGGTGAACAGCAGTAAGACGCCTATGCAAGGGGGCAGGGTGGAGACAGGGAGAGATGAAGAGGTAAATGCACGAAAACAGTATTAATTGGTGAATGGAAGAAAGATAGACAGATAGGAGTTTTATTGCTTCTAGTCACTGCAAAACCAACTGCAGCTGCATGCATCACCATTTGCAGCTGGCTTTCTTGGGTCCTGGAGAATCGAGCCTGGGTCCTCAGGTTTCGCAGGCGAGCACCTTAACCACTAAGCCATCTCTCCAGGCCTTCTCTAGCTTTTCTTCAGAGTTGAACATTTCAGAGTAGAAAGTATCATTGGAGAGAGCCATCTCGTATGCCTGTAAGTCAGAAGGCAGCAAGTGCTTCTGTGGGCAAAACCTTAAGGGGGATGGATTTCACACACTATGACAAAGAGTCTCCTGTCAGTGGTGATCTGAGCAAATGCTGTGAGGAAAAGCTAAACAGGCTAGCCCTGGGAATAAAAATAGAAAATGTTCCTGGCTGTGTCATTATTCTAGATGCTCCAGCCTCTCCTTGCTTAATAGCCCATAAATATTTGCTGGGAGTCCCCATGCTGGCTTAGAATGGACTAGACAAACAGAAAAAAAAAAAAAAAAACAGGAAAGGAAAAAAAAGGCCTCCAGCTTCCTGGAGAATCCCTTGCAGTTTTGCTCCTAATCTCTGAGCATTTATGTACCCTCAAGTCAAGACTATACGTTCAGGAATCATTTCTGTAGTTCCTCAGATACCCTCAAGTCAAGATGCAGGCTTTGCAGTTCTATTTCAAGCCAGGATGTGGTCCTTCTGAGGGTGTTTGGGAACTATTATGGTTGTTCTTGAATTTACACTGTCAGGTTTTCTTGGACTGTGCTAATCAATCTCTATAACCCCAGTACTTACGAGAACACCTGACCCACATAAACCCCTTGACAAGTCACTATTGAGCAGGTGAATGCCAACTTCTTTTGAGGAAAAGGAAGGGAAGCGCCAATATTTTCTCCCCTTATAAATCGGGAAGGACCAGACACTCTGTAGCTTGCCCATTTCTTATTTATTTGTTTGTTTAACAGAGAAAAAGGGAGGCAGAGAGAAAGACAATGGGCGCGCCACAACCTCCAGCCACTGCAAACGAACCCCAGACACGTGCACCCCCTTGTGTATCTGACTAGTGTGGGTCCTGGGGAATTGAACCTGAGTCCTTTCGCATTGCAGGCAAACGCCTTAGCCACTAAGCTATCCCTTCAGCCCATTGCCCACTTCTTTTATTGAATGTTTATTACAACAGCAAGAAATAATACCCTATAATAAAGGAGCAATTCCCCACCCCACGCACACACAGACCTTTGTTTTCTCTCCAGGGTATCTGCTCAGGTCGGCAGTGCCTGGGTCTTCTGACATTCTCAGGTGGGCACACCTGTCCCCAGGCAGGCCAGTGATGCATCAAGTAGGTTAGTACCTGCTGCCTTAACAGAGCAGAGAGAAGAAAATATAAACAGTAAGTCACATCCTTCTGGTATGTGTTGGGGTTCTCCTCAGGCAGGAATAATGGGCTCAAACTCAGCAAGGATAGGAGCAAAGCATTTCTCCTGTTTGTGTTTTTACAAGGCCAGACACTTCCACTGAGAGGAGGATAAATCTGGCTTGTCGTCCCCTTTCTTCATTTCAGTGCTGAAATAAAGAGAGATATCTCTTGTCAGGTTAAAGGAGAGCCTCTGTCATGTGTAGACCAACAGTAACCACAAGGACAAACTATTGTGCACTCTCGTGTTTTAGGGTGTGTGTGTGTGTTGCGTGCATGTTTGTGTATGTGTGGATGCACACGGGGATGAAGACCAGAGGTTAAGGCCGGGTGTCTTGCTCAGTCATTTGCCACGTTATTTTTTTTTTTTTTTAGTTTATTTATTTGAGAGCGACAGACACAGAGAGAAAGACAGACAGAGGGAGAGAGAGAGAATGGGCGCGCCAGGGCTTCCAGCCTCTGCAAACGAACTCCAGACGCGTGCGCCCCCTTGTGCATCTGGCTAACGTGGGACCTGGGGAACCGAGCCTTGAACCGGGGTCCTTAGGCTTCACAGGCAAGTGCTTAACTGCTCAGTCATCTCTCCAGCCCTGCCACGTTATTTTTGAGACAGGCTCTCTCACCAGTTCTGCGAGCTTAACTGTCCAGCAAGCCTTCGAGGTCCTCTGGCTTCACTTCCCCAGCGTTGGGATTACATGCACACGGCACCATGTGCGCTTTACATGGGTTCTGGCATCTGAACTCAGGTCCTCAGGCTTGTGTGGCCAGCAGTTCACCCACTGAGCCTTCTCCTCAGCCCTTGTGTACATGACCTTTAAAAGGTGTGATAGGGGCTGGAGAGATGGCTTAGTGATTAAATGCTTGCCTGTGAAGCCTAAGGACCCTGGTTCGAGGCTCGATTCCCCAGGACCCATGTTAGCCACATGCACAAGGGGGTGCACGCGTCTGGAGTTTGTTCGCAGTGGCTGGAAGCCCTGGCGTGCCCATTCTCTCTCTCTCTCTCTCTATCTGCCTCTTTCTCTCTCTGTCTGTTGCTCTCAAGTAAATAAATGAATAATAAAAATTTTTAAAAGGTGTGATAGGTGGCTTTTGATTTCTTAATTTTAATGTAAATTTTTTTCTTTTGTTCTGGTGACTGATCAGTATGGAAGTCATGAATATCTGAGTTTTTCTTGTCTCAGCTTTAATCATTAGTTTGAACACATCATTGCCCAAATGGACATTCCATAGACGGCTCTCTATTAGGATCACCATTATGTCAAGAAATAAGTGTTTGGGCCAGGCGTGGTAGCACATACAAGACTTTAATTCCAGCACTTGGGAGGCAGAGGTAGAAGGATTGCCATGAGTTCGAGGCCAGCCTGAGACTACATAGTGAATTTCAGGTTAGCCTGGACTAGAGTGACACCCTGCCTTGAAAAACCAAAAAAAAAAAAAGAATTAGATGTTTGGGCTGAATGTCTGGTAGAAGGTATTCAGTCAAATGAAAGGAGGAAAGGAGGTTTAAAAAAAAAGGGAGAGAGGGCTGGAGAGATGGCTTAGCGGTTAAGCACTTGCCTGTGAAGCCTAAGGACCCCGGTTCGAGGCTCGGTTCCCCAGGTCCCACGTTAGCCAGATGCACAAGGGGGCGCACGCGTCTGGAGTTCTTTTGCAGAGGCTGGAAGCCCTGGCGCGCCCATTCTCTCTCCCTCTATCTGTCTTTCTCTCTGTGTCTGTCGCTCTCAAATAAATAAATAAATAAATAATTTTTTAAAAAAAGGGAGAGAAAGAAAAGGAAAGGAGAGGAAGGAAGGGAGTGAGGGCTCGTGTGCAGTCATGAACTGACGCCTGTATTTCTCTACTGGGCTGTGACGTAGACTCTGCCACTCTGATCTGCATTATAGGCCCCTCTGTAGCTCTGGATTCAGCTGTGAGCTGCAGGCTCTTTCATGGGAGAGCGTCATCCGTCAGCTTGATAGGTTCCGCGGGATCCCTGTGCACCGGGGTTAAAACCAGGAGGTCAGCTCTGACTGGTACAGTCGGAGCCTCAAGGTTCTGCCACGCCACTGTTTCTGGAGGGGTGGGGAGACTGGGAGAGCAACATGGCTAGAGGAGACAGATTTATCCAAGTCCCTGGCCTAGGAAAATAGAGTCGATTCTAGTCTCAAAACCTCCATTTTCCAGGGAGGAAGATTCTCGGGGTGGCTTTCTTTGTTCTCTTTTTTATACCCCCTTTTTTTTTTTTTTTTTTTTGACAGTTTGCTGAGTGGGCCCTTGATCTTTTTCTTTGAAGGTCAGGTTCAGGGTTAAAACACACTGGCCTTACAAGTGAATGGGCCCTAGGTGACAGGATGTCACAGATGCCTCTCCTTGCAACTTAGCGTGCCTTATGGAAAGGGTGGGCTGTTAGGGAGGGAGGAGGGTGGAGGTGTGGGGTCCTTGCTCTCTTGATTGTTTACATTGCCTGTCAAAGCCCGAGCAAGGGAAAGCCACTTTCCTTCTGGGCAGGCTGGTTTAGGTGGCTTTCTTACTTCCTGTGCAGCCCCTAAGCGCTGGGTGAATATCATAGCTCCTACCCTCATCTGTTCTGGTGTAATTCCCACTGTCAGTTTTCCAGTCTGTATCTATGAGGAAAGGACAGTCATTCTTCTCGGCTGTGTGTGTGTGTGTGTGTGTGTGTGTGTGTGTGTGTGTGTGTGTGTGTTTAGGGTGGGGTGGGGTTGATGCTGGAAATCTTTGGAATGAAGGAAGGGTAGTTACCTACTTAGGCTTGGCTGCCAATTTTGAGGCCCATTCGTATGATTTCTGCTCACATGCTATACAATGCCTGTAATCCCCAGAGGTGAAAGACAGCAAACTGAGGGAATAAAGCAGGAGAGAAAGAAGGAAGCTAGGGAAAGGCATTTGGAGATGTGCCGAGATGAGGGCTGGTGTTTGGGGAAAGGAGCTAGGCGGGCTAGACTCCCTGTTGAGCCCTTTTGAAGAAGTGAAACCTCTGAAGCTTCAGTTATGGCCCACTGGGAAAGGGAAGAGGGGAAGGGATACAGGGCTCTGAGACGCTAGCAGTGGTATAAGAATTTGGGGGTCCTCGCCAATACACTAATATATGCCAATGCACCAATAGTTTGGGGTGTTTCCAGATTCTTGTCTTATGAATTACACCAGAGGATAAGGTTCAGAAGTATTTTGTTATAGTCTAGCGTTTTAGGAGGCAGAGGTTTTAAGAGGAGGGAGCTTAAGCCTAGAACATAAGAAAGCGAGGGAGAGCTCTTGTCTAGGGAGGCAGGAGGGGGTTTGAGGAGCCCACCTTGAGACTCAGGTTGGGGATTTTCCTGAGCCCCATGGATGGATGGCTGGTTTAGCCAGTCTAGTCCTGATGTCAGGTGTGTGGATTTCTAGATTTCTAGAAAGGGGCAATCTTCCCAGGAATCATAGTTCTGTAGGAATGGCCTTCTCAGAAGGGAGTAGAAGGACTCCCCAAGGGGGCAGAGATAAGGAAAGGCCAGACCCTTCTGCCGCTCTTAACCTGTAGTAAAGGGAAATGACCTAGATTTGCCTGTACAGGCCCAAGTGAAATTCCCAAGTTTAGCCAAGAGAAACCTATCCGCTTTGAGGTCCTGTCACCCCAGATACCCTAGCCAGTTTCTACCTCTTACAACAGAAGCGTAATAAGCCTCAATCATTACTTTGGTTACTTTCTCCTCCCTCCATTTCTTCCTTTTTCTCTGTCTATCTGTCCTTTCTTTCTCTCTCCTTCCTTCCTTCCACCCTCCCTCTTTTCTTTCTTCCTTTCTTTCGCTCCCTTTTTCCTTCTTTCCCTTCTCCTTCCTTCCCTCTTTCTGACAGGGTTTCACTCTAGCCTAGACTGATCTGGAACTCGCTCTGTAGCCCAGGCTGGTCTCGAACTCTGCAGTCTTTCTTCTTCAGCCCCTCAGTCTCCTGAGGACTGGTATTATGGATGTCAGCCACGACGCCTGACTTACTTTTGTTGTTGTTTTTTTAATGGAACAATTTACACATGTGCGTGTCATCCTTGCACAGAGGCCATGCTAGTCTTCTCTGTATCGTTCCACTTTTAGTAGACATGCTGCCACAGTGAGCGCACGTCTGTTGTTTTCCAGTGTCTTCCTCGGGCAGGACTCACCTTATTCTGGAGTGCTGGATCCGGTTTTCTTCCTGTGCCCTTCAACGAAGCGGAGGCCCTTAATAGCACATCACAGAGGCTCTTCCACTTTTCAGCCAGCTGAGAAGGCCCTTGGCTTTCCAGGTTCTCGGGAGCTCCTTGTCTGTGGCATGAAAGGGGTGTAGTGGGTGGTCTGTAGGATGTGCAAACGTCGAGCTAACTGGAGGCTGCTGTCCAACTCAAGTGCTGAACATATTGCTAAACCCCAGCTTTATTTTCCAATCTCAAGGGTAGAATACCTATCTTCAGGGGTTAGAGTCTCCCTTACCCAGTTTCAAAAGGTCTTAACTTCTCAAACCTAGAAGCAACAGATAAATGCTCAACATTAGATGAGACATTTCTGTCACACCCGCCAAGGTTCAAGAACCATTGTGGAGCAGAAAAAGTACTCGAGCCAGAGGAGGGAGAGGAACGCAGTGTTCTGTGGTAGCTGGTGCATCCGTGGCCTCACAATGGCTGTTGTTACCTGCCCAAGCAACATGTCACCATGGATGATAAAGGAAGGCAAAAATAAAAGAAAGAAAAATATCAAGGGCTAGAGAGAAGGCTTAGTGGTTAAGGTGCTTGCCTGTGACGTCCAAGGACCCGTGTTCGACTCTCCAGGTCTCACGTAAGCCAGGTACAAGCACGCAAGGTCTCACATGCACACAAGGTGGCACGTGTGTCTGGAGTTTGATTGCAGCAGCTGGAGGCCCTGGGGTGCCAGTTTTCTCCCCCCACCTCTCTTTCTCACTGTGTCATTAAAAAAAAAAAAAATTTAAGCGAGTCTTTGGGGCTTGTCTCAAAAAAAAAAAAAAGAGAAAGTAAAGAAAAGAAAAGAGAAATCAAAATAGTAGAAAGACTGACTGGAGGAAGGAAGGCCATCCACAAAGCGGTTTCTGGCAGTAGAGGCAAGAGAAAGTGATGGGAGGAGATTATGATCAAAATACATTTTGTACATATAGAAATTGTCAGTTTAAAAAAAAAAGAGTCCTACATGGGGCTGCACGCCTTTAATCCCAGCACTTGGGAGGCAGGGGTAGGAAGATCACAGTGAGTTCAAGGCTAGCCTGAGACTACATAGAGAATCCTGGGTCAGTGTGGGCCAGAGTGAGACCCTACCTCGAAAAACCAAAAAAAAAGGAGTTAGGAGCTAGAGAGATGGCTTGGAGGTTAAACGCTTGCCTGTGAAGCATAAGGACCTAGGTTTGATTCTCCCGGTTCCACATAAGCCAGATGCACACGGTGGTGCATGTGTCTGGAGTTCCTTTGCAGTGGCTGGAGGCCCTGGCACATCCATTCTCTGTTTATCTATCTGCTTCTTTCTCTGTCTGTCTGGCGCTCTCAGATAAATAAATAAAAAATAAACAATGAAAAATTTATTTAAAAAAAAAAAAGCATTTGACTTGAGTCTACTCCAAAGGGTCATCCTAATTCAGAACAAGACAGTAGATTAGAATTTATCCCATTGTAGATGGGTCTCCTCGCAAAGTTAGCCTGGTCTTTCTAATGTTATGGTTAAGCTTGTGTTTTTCCCATGGATTGGGGTCTGCACAACAAATGTGACCTTCAAAGTATCTACAAGCTTTGGGCACCTTTTAGATGGGACTACCGTCCATCATCACGTTGACTAGAGCACAGTAGTTGGAACCTAGGAATAATTCCTTTGAGCAAAAATTTATTCAAATTTGTTATTCCCTTAGTTTTAGTAGGGTATGCCTCTACCCAGCCGAAAAATGTATCCATAAATACTAGTTAAAATGCATAAAAAATAAAGTTATTGGCCTGGAGAGATAGCTTAGTGGTTAAGGCACTTGCCTGCGAAGCCTAAGGACCCAGGTGTGATTCTTCAGTACCCTCGTAAGCCAGATGCACTAGGCAGCACATGTGTCTGGAGTTCATTTGCAGTTGCTATAGGCCCTAGCATGCCCATTCTCTTACTCTCTCTCTGCCAGTTTCTATCTCTCAAATAAATAAAAATAAAATATTTTTTTTAAAAAATAAAGTACTTTACAGAAGTCCAAGAGAGGGGCTAGAGAGATGGTTCAGCAGGTAAAGGTGCTTGCTTGTAAAGCCTGCTGGTCTGGGTTCAATTCCCCAAACATGGAAAGTGGCATGCATTTCTGGCATTTGGCTGCAGCAACAAGAGACCCTAGTATACCCATACTCACACACATATAAATAAATAAATAATTTCAAAAGCCTCCAAGTGAGAGCTCTACTGATGATTTGAGGGCTGGAGAGAAGACTTAGCAGTTAAGGCACTTGCCTGTGAAGTCTAAGGACCCACGCTTGATCTCTCTCCAGATCCCAGGTAAGCCACACACACAAAGGTGAGGCAAGTGCAAGGTTGCACACGTGCTCTAGGTGGCACAAGCATTTGGAGTTTGATTTCAGTGGCTGAGGCCCAGACACGCCAATGCTCTCTCTCTCTAAAAAAAAATATAAGTAAATAAATAAAAGTGATTTGAGTTTGTAACTTCCATTCCCAAATATGGCTATGGATAGCAATTCGAAAAAAGTACTATGAAATCAGGTTTGGGAAACTAATTAGAGGAAGTAGAAACTAAAGATAATAATAAATGTTAAGTCCTTTGGCAATCATTGCCCTGAGTAGAAAATTAGAAACTCTTGCTGGGTGTGGTGGCACACACCTTTAATCCCAGTATTCAGGAGGCAGAGGTAGGAGGATCACCGTGATTTCGAGGCCACCCTGAGGCTCCATAGTGAATTCCAGGTCAGCCTGGGCTAGAGTGAGACCCTACCTCAAAAACCCTCCCCCCCCAAAAGAAACTCTGTTTACTACCTCACAAGCTTTAAATAATAGACCTCAATGACTTATGGAGTCTGAATAACTAAATAACTAAATACTTCATCTCACATGTTTTATCTACTACAAGATAATCATTTACAGCCACATACAAAGAAGGCAGTGAAACAAAAAGTAGCCTATTTCTCAAAAATTATCACTTGAGGGCTGGAGAGATGGCTTAACGGTTGAGCGCTTGCCCATGAAACCTAAGGACCCCGGTTTGAGGCTCGGTTCCCCAGGACCCACTTAAGCCAGATGAACAAGGGGGTGCACGCATCTGGAGTTTGTTTGCGGTGGCTGGAGGCCCTGGTGCACCCATTCTCTTTCTCTCTATCTGCTTCTTCCTGTCTCTGTCTCTCTCAAATAAAGAAAAAGAAATACATTTTTTAAATTATCACTTGAATATTAGTCTTCCTAAAGCCTATTTAAAAATCACCTGTCATAATCCCCTTTGATGCCCATTCATGAAGTTCAGTGGAATTTCATTTTTAAAAAGTCACAAAAATGAAACTGAAAGCGAATCTAAAGTGTATAAGGAAGAGTAAAAATAGGCAACATGATTTTGAAGCACACTGGGGAGGGAGGTGGATTTCTGTAACTAAGAGAGGCCATTGGAGCAGAGTGGAGAGTGCTCACCTCCAGGCCCATAGGTAAGGTCCTGTATCTTGGGATCTGATAGAGGGAAATGACTGTGTTAACTAATGGAGCAAAGCAGTGATTATCCAGGTTCTTAAAAATCCTGTGGAAGGATTGCAGAGATGGCTGAGCAGTTAAGCACTTGCCTGTGAAGCCTAAGGACCCTGGTTTGAAGCGCTTGCCTGTGAAGCCCAGGACCCACGTAAGCTAGATGCGCAAGGTGGGGCATGCATCTGGAGTTTGTTTGCAGTGGCTGGAGGCCCTGTTGTGCCCATTCTCTCTCTCTCTCTCTCTCTCTGCCTCTTTCTCTGTCTGTCGCTCTCAAGTAAATAAATGAAATAAAATAAAAAGAATAAATCTTTTTTTTAAAAAAAAACCCTGTGGAATGCTAGATGTGGTGCCTTACACCTTTAATTCCAGCACGTTGGAAGCTGAGGTATGAGTATTGCTCTGTGTTCAAGGCTAGCCTGAGCAGTGTGTTTCAGGTCAGCCTGAGCCTGTGCCAGAGTGATAACCTGCCATTGGAAAAAAAAAAAAAAAAGAAAGAAAGAAAGAAAGAAAGAAAGAAAGAAAGAAAGAAAGAAAGAAAGAAAGAAAGAAAAGAAAGGAATGCAGGCTGGAGAGATGGCTGAGCAGTTAAGGCACTTGCCTATAAAGCCTAAACTACCCTGGTTGGATTCCCCAGTACCCACATCAAGCCAGATACACAAAGTGGCACATGTGTCTGGAGTTCAAGCACCATGATTCCATTTTTTTTAATACTTTATTTTTTATTTGAGAGAGATAGAAATAGGCAGGGAGAGAGAGAAATAGAGAGAGAGAGAATGGGCATGGCAGGGCCTGTTGCCACTGCAAACAAACTCTAAATACATGAGCCCCCTTGTGCATCAGGCATACATGGGTCCTGGGGAATCGAACCTGGGTCCTTTGGCTTTACAGGCCAGTGTCTTAACCACTAAGCCATCTCTCCAGCCCAATGACTCCATTTTTAATGTACAAAAATCTGTGACATCTGCCTTTACCCTTAGGTAACTATCACTAGAGAGAGTGGCAATTCAGTGTTTATCCTAGCCTTCTCTCTCTCTGTCTCTGTCTGTCTCTCTCTCGGTCCACACACAAACACACAAAATTTGCTAAGCATGATGATTTATACTTATAATCCCAGCTCTGAGGAGGCAGAGACTGGCACATCCCCAGGGCTCGCTGGTTGGCCAGTCTAACCTATTTGGTGAACTCCAAGCCACCGTCTCAAAAGGTGATGACATTCCTGAATAATGACACCCAAGATTGGCCTCTGCACACATGTGTAGCCATCTGCACACATGCAAATATGCACACACATTTAAAAAATGTTTTTGTATTCATATCTTTGTGTATAGATGTACATGAAATCCTTTATAGCCTCTTCCAAGATAGATTTTTTTTTCTTAAGCTTCTATTCTCATTTATAATCATTGTGGATATTAAAATGTGACATGACTTTCCTGTCACTTGCTTTATAGGCAAGTAACTTTCTTCTCAAATCTCAGGTAGCTCCGCGGTGGGATGGTTCTGCTCCAGGCTCAGTAGGGTCCATTACAAGCCCCCTCTCCCAATGTGTCCTGAAATGTCCCCTTACTTATGGAGGGATTTCGACTTGACTTGCAGCGTAGCACAGTTTTCAGTACACTCAGTTAGGAGCTGGTGATATTATAGTCACAGCAGTCGTTTTATCTTTGAGAATTTAAAAGGAACTTGGTTCTCCATATCGTTACCTTGTTGGTCTTAGAGATGGCGAAGACTTTGTTTTGGTATCTCACCATTCTCATGTTATGGATTTAAACAGAATAGCTAAGAGCAAAAGATTTAACTTGGGTTCCTCCCCCCCCCCCCGACTTTGTAAACATGTCGATTAAAACACCGTGCTCTGCTGGGCTTAGCTTAACTGCTATAATTCTGTAGGATCTCCCTGCCCATATGTTTTGATTCCTGTGCCTCTCTCAGCCATAGCTTGTGTGTAATTACTTCCTGGCATTATGTTTTGTGAGCTAGAACAGAAACCTCCCTTTGGCTTCAGCATCTATAATGATATAAACAGTGTGAAAAATTAAAGTGTGTACACGTCTGGTAAAGGAAAGAATCCTTTTGCAATGGGCGATGTGACATTTCCTGTCACCCTACAGAGAAGAGAATTGGATGTGTCGTGCTGTTTTATTTTAGTGTTAGGAAATGCAACTTTAGCATCTCCCCTGTGTGATGGGAATGAAATGGAAACGTTCATATCAGGTATCAGAGGGGTAACGGAGAGCCTTTACCAGATGACCTACCACAGCAGTCCGCGTCATTGAGGGCTTTTCTGAAGTCTCCAGTTAAACACCAGGCGACTCTGGAATGTCAGCTGCTCTACGTATGCACTTTCTCACGATGGTCCTGTGTGGCCACTCGTTTTTTATGTGTAGAGAACACATGAAACTTCTGACCCTTAAATTCAACCCCCCCCCCATTCGTTCCTCTGTTTCCCTTGGGGTGTGTTTCATATTTGTTCTTTACCTTTCTGCAGTATAATTTAGAAGCACTTATTTACAGCTCTCCAAAATCAATAGTGCAGAGCCTTCATTGAACTTCATACATACCTTCGTGCCTCTCAATCTGCCCTTAGGTTATGATTTTTTTCCAACTCCTAAATATCCTTGTGAAATTGAACCTTAAATTTTATTTAAATATTGCCCTTATTGGCATGGCATACATCACCTTTTCTTTTTTTTGGTTAAGACTATAAACTACTAAAGCATCGTAGATTCTGGATGGAGCTTAGTCTGCACTGAACTGGTAAGAATTCATTCAGTAGCCCACATTAACAATAAGCAGCTGTTGGTCAGAAACCAGCCCTTGTCCTTGTAAAACACAGCTCAGAACCAGAAATGAAGTCTGAGCCTGGCAGTACTCTCTCAGGAGTGAGCAGGGGATTCTCTCCACGTCACAACTGTGGCCTTTCCTGTTGACAGGCACTCTCATGTTTGAGCTATTTCTCTTGGTAGATAGAGAAGAGAGAAAAAGAGAAATCAGGAAATCGCCAGGAATTGTGTATGAATTCTGTTGTTTATTATGGGGGGCTGACTAGGCAAATTGAGCTCTGCAGGGCACAGCGGGCTGCTAGGAAGGGCAAGCTGGCACTCTCCCACCGCACACCGTGGGTAGAATTCCCTTCATCAGGGCAGCCTCAGTGTTGGCTTTTCAACTGATTGAATCAGGCCCACCCTGATTTTCTAGGTTAACCTTCCATAATTAAAGTAATTTTTTAAACTTTTTATTTATTTATTTGAGAGCGACAGACACAGAGAGAAAGACAGATAGAGGGAGAGAGAAAGAGAATGGGCACTCCAGGGCTTCCAGCCACTGCAAATGAACTCCAGACGCGTGTGCCCCCTTGTGCACCTGGCTAACGTGGGACCTGGGGAACCGAGCCTCGAACCGGGGTCCTTAGGCTTCACAGGCAAGCACTTAACTGCTAAGCCATCTCTCCAGCCCTAAAGTAATTTTTTAAAATGTTATTTACTTGCTGGGAGAGAGAGTGAGTCTGGGTGAAGCAGGGCCTCTTGCGGGTGCACACACAAACTCCAGATGCATGCACCACTTTGTGCATCTGGCTTTACATGGGTACCGGGGAATCATTCTCAGGCCAGCAGGGTTTGTAAGTAAGTGCTTTTAACTGCTGAGCCATCTCCTCAGCCCTGATTGGTTGTAGGCTCTTAACCGTGTTGATGTAATACCTTCGAAAGCACACACAATGAACTAGTGTTTGAATAGCTGGGAACAATGACAGATAAAATTGACCATCACCGATTTTTTTTGCGCCTCTGGTAGCAGACTGAACCCACCTGTGGATGAGTTTCAGAGTCATTTCGGCTTATCAAGGTCAGGGCTTTTTTTATCCCTGAAACCCAGAAGTTCTTTCTGATGGATCTGTTTAATATTCCTTATAAGTAACTGCCCAGTTACATCGGTTGGCATCCTAAAGAGCTCGCTGTGCTTGGGCCAGGGTGCCCGGTCATGATGTGATTCTACATAAGAGCATGAGCCGGCGTCTGCGTGCACAACTTGTTCCTGCTACCCTGTGCCCTTGCGTAGTACATGGCTGCTTGTGTTTGCTTTGTCTGGAAAATTCTGAGCAATGTTGAGTAGCGTCACAGATTTCTGACATACTAATAGGATATTAGCTTTGGCTACTTAAAGTGTACATGTGTGTGTGTATATATATATATATATATATATATATTTTCTTATTATTAGTACTGATTTTTCACATAGCAGGCTAACTTCATTTTAGGAAACCAGTTGCTTTCCTTTGAGGATAAACCCTAACCTCCCCTCAGTCTGCATATAGGATGTCTTCTTTGTACTCTCACTCAAAGCAGAAAAAGACAAGACACTCAGAAATAAGATAGCTAGTGGGAAAAGACTGATAGACATTGGTAGGATCCTTCCTGCTGGGCGAGGATTTGAGGCTCAGGAAGCCACCTTGGAGCCGAGCCCCTCGTACATTCTGCAGGCCTGCGTTTTGGCGTATGGTTTATTCCCGAGGCTTTGAGCAATGGGGTGATCATTCAGTGCCATGAAATCATACCCCATGCACAGGTGGCGGTTGTGGTGTAATTGATGCCTTCCTGCCTCTGAGGACTGTCTCCCAAGTTCCCACCATCCAGCTGGAAGACAAGAACCCGTGGGCCAGGTTGCCAGATGGACCAACCCCATCTGACCATAGCTGATGGACCCCTGACCTAGGTGTGCCAACCAAGTTCTGTCTTGTGAGCGCTGAAACTGGAAAAAGGCTTCCGGGACTTGACAATTATTTAGGTTTGGCCTGATGGGACATGTATGCGGAAGAGCAGGGAAAGTCCAGGTGTGCTGTGCAGATAAGAATGGGAGCAGAGGTGAAGTGCTCTCGGAGGTGGGGGACAAGGGGTGAGGCCCGAGTTCGGAGATGCCTGTCCCCCCCCAGAGCCACGCTACGTTCAGCTGTATTTCCTGTTGATGCAAAGGCCCGAGACATCCCCTGTATCTCACAATAAAACTCTTCTCGTTTCTTAAGGATATAGCCATTCTTTTTGGCCTCACGAGATAGCATGGCTCCAATACAAGAAGTAATGGTAACAGTATTGTGACTGAGAACTGAAAGTTGCATCCCCAACATGCTTAGGTTGGCTTTAGACCTATCCCAGATTAAAGCTTTGACCCTAAAATTTATTTCCACATGGATTAGGATGCTATGAATGCATTGAGAAAACAGAGTGGTTGGTACATAAAAATATTTACTGACTAACAAATTCCTTGTCATCTAATGTGTTGTATAAATAGGGCAATGTATTTTCTGTCTTATGAACCCTGACACCAGATCTGTGCCTTAGTGAGTAATAGAAGTCTTTATTGTTCTTTTACCAACAGAAGGTACCAAAAAGAAAAAAAGAAAAGAAAAGAACTTTTCATGTAGGATTTCCTGAAGCAACACAAAATACAGCTAGGTCCATGGATTTCCAAATATTTATTTGCATATGCTCTTTAGCATGTTAAAAAAAAAGTCTCGGGCTGGAGAGATGGCTTAGCAGTTAAGCGCTTGCCTGTGAAGCCTAAGGACCCCGGTTCGAGGCTTGGTTCCCCAGGTCCCACGTTAGCCAGATGCACAAGTGGGCGCACGCGTCTGGAGTTCGTTTGCAGAGGCTGGAAGCCCTGGCGCACCCATTCTCTCTCTCTCCCTCTATTTGTCTTTCTCTCTGTGTCTGTCACTCTCAAATAAATAAATAAATAATTAAAAAAATTAAAAAATATATTAAAAAAAAGTCTCAGGCGTCATGAAAGTCTTAAATCATTTTCTAATATCCTTCCAGACACGTTCCGCCTCTTCCACCACTGCCTGTAATTTCAGTCTTCCAAGCATAGGATGGTTACTGAAAGAAGACAAATTCTCGAGGTTTCTTGGAAATTAATTCCTCCTTATGTAATGGCGTGTGCATTTGTGTTTTCTCCTCTCGACATTCAGCTGTGGACATACTGAGGGGCAGTGAAACACAGTAGTGAAAATTTGGGAGGCTGGAGATACGGTTCAGCAATTAAAAAAGCCCTTATTTGCAAATCCTGATGTCCTGGGTTCGATTCTCCAGTACCCACATAAAACCAGATGCACAATGTGGCACATGTCCCTGGAGTTCCTTTACAGTAGCTAGAGGTCCTGGCCTGCCTATTCTCTCCCCCCCCTCTCTCTCCTCTTGAAAATAAATAAATATATATTAAAAATACTTTTACTTATTTGAGTGGGGAGGAGACACAGAAAGAGAATGGTGTGTCAGGGCCTCCTGCCGCTGCAAATGAACTCCAGACGCAAGCTTCACTTTGTGCATCTGGCTTTATGTGGGTCCTGGGAAATCGAGTCTGGGCTGCCAGGCTTTGCAAGCCAATACCTTTAACCACTGAGTCATATCCCCAGCCCCTATTTCATTATTCTTTAAATATATTTTATGTATGTATGTATTTATTTATTTGAGAGAGAAAGAGGGAGAGAATGGACATGCCAGAGCATTCAGCCACTGCCAATGAACTCCAGGTGCATGTTCTCTTTGTGCATCTGGCTCTATGTGGGTCCTGGAGAATTGAACCGGGATCCTTTGGCTTTTCAGGCGAATGCCTTAACTACTAAGCCATCTCTCCATCCCCTATTTCATTATTTTTTTTAATGTCTGATGTTACTTTACCTTCTCCTTTAGTGGTATTTCATCTGCACTGGCATGCATGACTGCATCTATATTTATATTATTTTGAAAAAGTTCCAGATATTGTTCCATACCTCCTAATCTGTTAAAGTGCCCCAGGGTGAGGTATTGTTGGTTCACTTTAAAAAAATATATTTTATTTTTATTTCTATATTAGAGAAGGGGAGAGAGAGAAAGAATGGACAGACCAGGGACTTTAGCCACTGCAAACAAACTCCAGACGCAAGTGCCACCATGGTCATCTATCTGGCTTACATGGGTTCTGGGGAATCAAACCTGGGTCCATAGGCTTCACAGGCAAGTGTCTTAACTGCTAAGCCATCTCTCCAGCACCACTTTTTGTTCTTTTGACTATTCATTTCTCTCTCTTCTCCACTTAACTCTAAGCTCTTTGAAGGCAAAGGTTTATTTTTATTTTTGTTCATTTGACAATAGCATGAGTAACTTTGCTGGCTCAGATGAATAGTTTACAAATGTAGGGAGAATGTTTCGTTGGATGTGCTTTATGTAATGCATAGTTTTCATTGCTGAGACCAAGCCCAGACCGTGTACACACCAGGCATGTGCTATACCACTGAGCTACATCCTTACTCTTTAATAAAAAAATATGGGGCTGGAGAGATGGCTTAGCGGTTAAGTGCTGCCTGTGAAGCCTAAGGACCCTGGTTCGAGGCTCGGTTCCCCAGGTCCCACGTTAGCCAGATGCACAAGGGGGCGCAGGCGTCTGGAGTTCGTTTGCAGAGGCTGGAAAGCCCTGGCGCGCCCATTCTCTCTCTCTCCCTCTATCTGTCTTTCTCTCTGTGTCTGTCACTCTCAAATAAATACATAAAAAATGAACAAAAAAAATATGAATTTGTATTATACATTTTTTGGATCACTTTAAGTCTAGACAGACAATTAAAGAATAAATTAAGCCCTGATTGGTGATATAAATCGCTCCACCATGTTGTCGATGTGCTATCACTGATACTGACTAGGAGAGAGGCACACACAGAGCATCTAGCAATAAAGAAATTCAAATAGTTCGGAAATGATATATTTTTTTAATTATTTATTTATTTATTTATTTGAGAGCAACAGACACAGAGAGAAAGACAGATAGAGGGAGAGAGAGAGAATGGGCGTGCCAGGGCCCCCAGCCTCTGCAAACAAACTCCAGACGCGTGCGCCCCCTTGTGCATCTGGCTAACGTGGGACCTGGGGAACCGAGCCTTGAACAGGGGTCCTTAGGCTTCACAGGCAAGCGCTTAACCGCTAAGCCATCTCTCCAGCCCTAAAAAAATTTTTTGTTTATTTTTATTTATTAATTTGAAAGCGACAGACACACACACAGAGAGAGAAAGAGGCAGATAGAGACAGAGAGAATGGGCGCGCCAGGGCCTCTGGCCACTGCAAACGAACTCCAGATGCATGTGCCCCCTTGTGTATCTGGCTAACGTGGGTCCTGGAGAACCAAGCCTCGAACCGGGGTCCTTAGGCTTCACAGGCAAGCACTTAACCGTTAAGCCATCTCTCCAGCCCGGAAATGATATTTTGACATTAACTACATTTGTGGTTTAATAATTGTAAGTTACAGCCGGGCGTGATGGCGCATGCCTTTAATCCCAGCACTCGGGAGGCAGAGGTAGGAGGATTGGCGTGAGTTTGAGGCCACCCTGAGACTCCATAGTGAATTCCAGGTTAGCCTGGGCTACAGTGAGACCCTACCTCAAAAAAACAAATAATAATAATAATAATAATTGTAAGTTAAAGCCAGGTGTGGTAGGTCACACCTATAATCCCAACACTTGGGAGGCCTGAGCTCAAAACCAATCTCAGTGACACAGTAAGTTCCAGACCAGCCTGGCTGCAGAGTGACACCCTGTTTCAACAAAAAAGCAAATAAAAAAAGGAAATATATATTTAAATATAATTTAGATTTTACTATGGGTAATGTTTAAGAATTGCCTTACAAAGTTTCTGAGTATTGTCATGAGCCATTTGTGTACGTGTGTACACACCTTAGTTCATTCACAAGTATGACAGACTAGCTGGCTAGGTGGAGTTCTTTTTTTTTCTTTTCTCTCTCTCTCTCTCTCCCCTCCCCCCCCCCTCTCTCTCTCTCTCTCTCTCTCAGCTCTGAAGGCTGGAAAGTGAATGATAAAGCTGCCCGTGGGTACCGTGTCTGGTGAGAGCCTGCTTCCTGGTTCATAGAGGGCACCTTTTTACTTATCCGTACATCACCAAGCAGTAAGGACTCTCTAGGGACTCTTGTGTGAGTGTCTTGGTTTTCCGGTGGCTTTGCAGGACATGGAAATGGGCTGATGGGAGGGCCTGCTAATACTACTCAGGTAATGGAGAAATTTCTAAATACTTGCAGGAAAAGCTTGTGCCCACACGCTGTTAAAGTTCCTGTTACAACTCCCAGAGGAGAACAAACCCTCGTGCTGTTAGAATGAACTTGCTGTTTCCATGTTTCGTTTACATTCTTGGTCAAAGGCCAACTTTGTGACAGAGACGCTTTAAGAACTGCCTATTTTTCAAGCACTTAATTCAGTGCTTTTTTTTTTTTTTTTTTTTAGGTAGGGTCTCACTCTGGCTCAGGTTGACCTGGAATTCACTATGTAGTCTCAGGGTGGCCTCGAACTCATAGCAATCCTCCTACCTCTGCCTCCCAAATGCTGGGATTAAAGGCGTGTGCCACCATGCCCGGCTGGTTCAGTGCATTTGTATGAATGCATTTGTTTTTGATAATACAGGCCTTTACTATCTGAAATGACATAGTTTCTTTCTGCTTTACATGGATTTATTGCTCCATTGTTATTTTATCAACCTTTGATTGAGCCATTTATTTATTTATGAGAGAGAGAGAGAATATGGGCATGCCGGAACCTCTAGCCACTGCAAATGAGCTTTAGACACATGTGCCACCAGGAGACAGAGGTAGGAAGATTGTTGTGAGTTCAAGGCCAGCCTGAGACTACCTACTGAATTCCAGGTCAGCCTGGGCTAGAGTGAGACTATCTCAAAAAGAGAGAGAGAGAAGAGAGAGAGAAACAGGGCTGAAAAGATGGCTACGTAGTTGAGGCACTTGCCTGCAAGCCAAACAGAGTTTGATTCCCCAGTACCCACCTAAAGCCAGAAGCACACAGTGCCTAGAGTCTCTGAAGGGCCCAGTCTCTCTTCTCTCACTCTCTCTGTCGGGCGTGGTGGCTCACACCTTTAATCCCAGCACTTTGGAGGCAGAGGTAGGAGGATCGCCATGAGTTTGAGGCCACCCTGAGACTACAGGTCAGCCTGGGCCAAAGCGAGACCCTACCTCGAAAAACAAAAATGTAAGGAGAAAAAAAAAACAACAACCAAGAATGGAGAAACATAAAGTTGTCAGGTTTTGGTTGTGGAGAGACGGTTATGTCAGTGGTTAATTGCGAAGGTGCTGATGATCTCTTTTGCACAATGTCACAGGATGAGCTGAGGCCTCTTACCACAGGTGCACATGCAGGCACGTGCAGCTTGATTATACTTTCTCCTAGCTCAGTTCCTACTGTCAGCTGTGTTGCGGTCATGTCTGCATTGCTGGTAGAAATCACCCAACCCAGAGCAGCTTGTAGGAAAAAAAAGAGGTTTATTTTGGCTTACAGGCTCGAGTGGGAAGCTCCAGGATGGCAGGGAAAACGACGACATGAGCAGAGGGTGGACATCACCCCCTGGCCAACATAAGATGAACAACAGCAATAGGAGAGTGTGCCCAACACTGGCAAGGGGACTGTGGTGGTTTGATTCAGGTGTCCCCCATAAACTTAGGCATTCTGAATGCTAGGTTCCCAGCTGATGGAGATTTGGGAATTAACACCTCCTGGAGGGAGTGTGTTGTTGGGGGCAGGCTTATGGGTGTTATAGCCAGTTCCCTCAAGCCAGTGTTTGCCACACTCTCCTATTGCTATTGTCCACCTGATGTTGGCCAGTGGGTGTTGTCCACCCTCTGCTCATGCCATCATTTTCCCCTGCCATCGTGGAGCTTCCCCCTTGAGCCTATAAGCCAAAATAAACCTCTTTTCCCCACAAGCTGCTCTTTTCTGGGTGATTTATACCATCAATACGAACCTGACTGCAACAGTAAAGTGGTACTGAGGAGTGGGATTGCTGCTAGACACCTGACTGTGTGGCTTTAACCTTTTGGTGTTGATTTTCAAGAGTAATGTGGAAGAATTTGAAACCATGGCCTAAGAGATGCCTTGCAGTGCTGTAAGTACAGCTTGATGGACTATTCTGGTCAAAGTTGAAAGACCTGATCACAGTAAGAACTATGGACTGTGAGGTTTGGTTTATGAGGGTGAGAAATAGCTTTGCTTGGACTGGCCTAGCAGTTTGTGAGGCTTGCTGTTATGCCCAGGTCCCGAGAAGTTGTGCATGGTTGCTTTGCGTAGAAATGAACTGGTGTGAGCAGAGGGATGTGGCACAGAAAAAAAATGAAATTTTGGGGCCAAAATGGCTGCCCATCCACCTCCAAGTTGTTTGAGATATTACAACCTTTCAGATTGGGCCAGCTGACCTGCACTGGGGCAACAGGAAGAGTGTAGACTCTTTTGAAGGAGCCTGAGTGCTCAAGGAGTGTCCTATTCTTTAAAGTCTGCTTTATTCCCCCTGGATTAACAAATGGGCACCCTACCTGGTATCGTGGAGTATAAGAAATGCTGGAAAGAGGGTCATTGAGTTTGCAACACGGTCTTGTGTTTTGGAAATGGCCATGGGCAGTGTGAAGCAGGTTTGCTCGTTGCCTGCATGGAGACCCCATGGGGCCATGAGGATGAACCGTGGCTTGCAGTGGAGACCAGTGGAGATGCCGGGACCATGAGATGGCTGCCAAGGAGAGCTGCCGGCCCCGATGAAGTTTTCCAGGACTATGAGTAGCCTAGCTGGAGTGGTGAAATTGGAATGCCAGAGAGTTGTTGCTGGTTAGAATTATCAGACTTGGAGATTTGTCATTGACTAGAGTTGTTGGACTTCCCAGTTTGATGTTTGCCCCAGCTGTTTTAAATCTTGTATTGGCTGAATGTTTCTTTGCTAAGCCCAGTGCCATCTTCTGCAGTGTGAATGTTTATCCAGTGCCATTATGGTGTTTTTTGAGGTTATTTTTTGGTGTTATAGCTCAGTTAAAAGATCTTGGACTATGGGGATGTATGAACATCATTGGATTTGATAAAAAACTATGAGGACTTTTAAAGTTAGATGAATGCATTGCATTTTACATCATGTATGGTTGTCAGTTTATGGATGTCAGGGGCAGAATGTGGTGGTTTGATTCAGGTGTCCCCCATAAACTCAGGTGTTCTGAATGCTAGGTTCCCAGCTGATGTAAATTTTGGAATTAATGCCTCCTAGAGGGAGTGTATTGTTGGGGGTGGGCTTTTGGGTGTTATAGCCAGTTTCCCCATGCCAGTGTTTGGCACACTCTCCTGTGGCTATTGTCCACCTGTGTTGGCCAGGGGGTGATGTCTACCCTCTGCTCATGCCATTGTTTTCCCTGCCATCATGGAGCTTCCCTCTCGAGCTTGTAAGCCAAAATAAGCCTCTTTTCCCCACAAGCTGCTCTTGGCTAGGTAATTTCTACCAGCAATAGGAACCTGACTGCAACAGGGACACTGGCTGTGACACCCATAAGCCGCCCCCCCATGCTCTGACTCCAGGAGGCTTTAATTCCCAAATCTCCATCAGCTGGGAAACTAGCGTTCAGAACACCTAATTTTATGGGAGACACCTGAATCAAACCACACACGCTGCTTGTGGAATTTTGAGATTTTTACTGATTTTTTCTTTTCTTTTGCCACGTCACAAGTAGATACCAGAGACCAATGTTATACAGCTCTCTCGTCAAGATTTCCATAAGTAATTCTTCTATTTTTATACTGATAAACTCACCAGATTATACACGAAGCCCGTTTCTCTTTTCCTGCTCTCGTCCTTTTTACTTTCTTTCCTGTGGCATTTATATGCTTTTAAAATTAAAATGACCTATATAATAAGATAAATACTACATGTGTTCCTTTGACTTTTCCGTTATCTCCAAAGGAATAGGATTCACCTTGCTCAGGTTTTTTCAAAACTGTTCGGTTTGTTCACGAACCCTAAAAATAAGAAGATAATTCAGAGGCTGGGGCGGAGGCTTGGTGGTAAAAGGTGTGGGTTTGTAAGCTTTCCTGACAGCGTTCAGTTCTTCATCCTCCACAAAAGCCAGATGGGAAGTGGCGAATGCCCCTGATCCCATCATGCCCACAGCGGGGGGAATTGGAGTGGGAAGAATCTCGACGTCCCAGGCCAGCTAACCAGGCACACATGCAACAGAAAGAGAGAGACTGTGTCTCAAATAGAGTGGAAGAGAGGACAAGCGCCCCAAGAGACCTCAGGTGCACAGTGGCACATGCACGCACACACACCATATGCATTTTAAAAAGATAGATCACCGGGCATGGTGGCGCACGCCTTTAATCCCAGCACTTGGGAGGCAGAGGTAGGTGGATCGCTGTGAGTTCCAGGCCACTTTGAGACTACATAGTGAGTTCCAGGTCAGCGTGGGCTAGAGTGAGACCCTACCTCAGAAAAAAAAAAAGATAGAGCGAGGTGTGGTGGCACACGCTTTTAATCCCAGCACTTGGGAGGCAGAGGTAGGAGGATTGCCATGAGTTCGAGGCCACCCTGAGAATATATAGTGACTTCCAGGTTAGCCTGAACTAGAGTGAGCCCCTGCCTCAAAAAACCAAAAAAATAATAATAATAATTAAAAGCTATAACTAGAGGGCTGGAAAGATCACTCAGTGGTTAAGGCACTTGTCTGCAAAGCCTAACAACCTGTGTTTGATTCCCAAGTACCCTGTAGAACCAGATGCACAAAGTGGCCCATGCATTTGGTTTGCAGTGGCTAGAGGCGCCCTGGCACACCCACGGGCTGATTCTGTCTCTCTTCTCTTTACCTCTGTACATACAATAAAAAACAAAAACAAAAACAAAACTCCTGGTTAAGATGGTGGCATAGGAAACCACTCTAAAGCAGCCTCGGGGAGAAAAAGCCAAAAAAACCCAGCAAAATGCACTCTTCTACTGAAAAGTGAGGAGTATAAGAAATTATCAACGGAGCAGAGAAGGAGGAGAGATCCAGAGCGTCCAGAGCCCACGCAGGCAGGCAGAAGCGGCTCCAGCAACGCCGCCAGGTCCGCAGGGCCACAGCGGCCAGGCTCGGCTTGAGCTGCAGGAAGAGGCAGGTGCGGGGACTCTCCACTCGCCCCGGCCTTTGTGCAAACTCAAGAAGGGAGGACAGCGGGAAGAACGGAGGAGCGGCTCCTGAGGAAGAGGATCTCGCGGACCGGCGGGAGAACGTTAGCCACCATCCACAGCCTCCCCTCCCCCACCGCCAGTGCAAGCATCAGCAAGCGCAGAGGCCTGGGGAAGGGGGATGACCTACACAGCACCGGGCACAGGCGATCAGAGCAGCCAGCCAGCCAGCCTAGCTGAGCCCACGGCGCAGCAAAGAGGGACACAAGCGGAAGTGCAGCATAGCCGAGACCAAAGCCGTCCCCAAAGAGAAGCTTCTCTTTTCAGATGGCAGTGGCCTTGGGATGACTCAGAAGGCACCATGGTGCTGAGAAGAAGTGACAGGAGTGCTCAGCACTGAAATATCTCTGTCACACCTTCCAAGGCTCAGGGTCCATTGAGGAAGAGGTGGCAGAAAGAATGTAAGAGCCAAAGGAAGGGTAGGACTCCTTACAACGTGCTCCTCCAGACACAAAACGGCCTGGATATCCATGACCTCACAGTGCCTGACACTACCTACACAAGACCATCATAATAGGAGGAAAAGATCATGACATCAAAATGAAAGAGAGGGGCTGGAGAGATGGCTTAGCCGTTAAGTGCTTGCCTGTGAAGCCTAAGGACCCCGGTTCAAGGCTCGATTCCGCAGGACCCACCTTAGCCAGATGCACAAGAGGGCGCACACGTCTAGAGTTTGTTTGCAGTGGCTACAGGCCCTGGCGCTCGCTCTCTCTCTCTCTCTCCCTCCCTGCCTCTTTCTCTGTCACTTTCAAATAAATAAATAAAAATTAAAAAATTAATAAAAGAGAGACTGAGAGGGGAAGGGGATATGATGGAGAGTGTAGTTTCAAAGGGGAAAATGGGGGAGGGAGGGAATTGCCATGGGCTCTTGTTTACAATCATGGAAGTTGTTAATAAAAAATTAAAAATGTGGGAGCTAGAGTGATGGCTTAGTGGTTAAGCACTTGCCTGTGAAGCCTAAGGACCCCTGTTCGAGGCTCAATTTCCCAGGACCCATGTTCGTCAGATGCACAAGAGGGCACATGCATCTGGAATTTGTTTGCAGTGGCTGGAAGCCCTGGCACACCCATTCTCTCTCTGTCTGTCTCTGTCTCTGTCTCTCTCTCTCTCTCTCTCTCTGTGTGTGTGTGTGTGTGTGTGTGTGTGTGTGTGTGTGTGTGTCTCTGTCTGTCACTCCCAAATAAATAAATAAAAATAAAATTAAAATTAAAAAAATTTAAAGCTATGGCCTTAATATGATATGTTTAGGGATCATCCAGTTTTCCAAGACCCCTCTCTGTCAAGGACAGCTTTAATTTCGATTTCAATAAAACTTTGCTTCCCTTTCAAAAAAAGAAAAACGTAGAGTGAGAAACATTAGAAATAAGTGCTATTCTCCTCATGTCTGACATCAAAAAGCATTACTAGGTATGCCTCTGGGTTGCATAGCAAGTCAGGAGGTAGTTTATTACCACTTTCTCTGCTCCATCTTTTTTTTTTAATTATTTGCAGAAAGAGAAGAAAATGAATGGATATGCCAGTGTTTCTTGCCACTGTAAATGATCTCCAGGGGCATGCACCACTTTGTGGGTACGGGGGAAATCAAACCTGAGCCATCAGGTTTTATACGTAAGCACCTTTAACTGCTGAGCCCTCTCTCCAGCCCTCCATCTTCTGTTCTATGTAATAGGACCAAGAGAAAACTAGATTTTATGTTCTGAGAATAAACAACACATTAAAGTATCCAGTTTATGTTTAATAATTTTTTTAAAAAAGCCCCGTAAAGCAGTTCTCTCTCAGTAGATGTGAAGCCATATGTTATAACAAGGTTTCTCCTTTCCTTGCGTCACGAGTAGTTTTCATCCACGAACAGAGTGTTCAGACTTGATCTTTGTTTCTTGTTGTGTAGGTGTTAGGGCTCCAAAACTGGACTGTAACGTAGGAAGCATCTGTCTTTAATTTTTTTTTTGTTCTTTAGTCTGACCATGTGACTTCTGAATTTTCACCAAGCTTCCTGTGCCCTAATTTCTCTTCCCAGGCACTGTCTCCTGTCAGTCTTATATCTGCCACAGGAGTTGCTACAAGGACCTCACTGAAGACCTTAAGAAAGGGCCCAAAGAGATGTATGTCTTCCTGTTGCATATGGCTTCTGAAACCAGGATGCCAGGACTGACGGAACAGAGTGTGTCTTCAGTTTTTTTTTTAATTTTTTTGTTTATTTTTATTTGAGAACAACAGACAGAGAAAGAGAGAGAGGGAGAGAAGGGGAGAGAGAATCGGCACGGCAGGGCCTCCAGCCACTGCAAACGAATTCCAAATGTGTGCACCCCCTTGTGCATCTGGCTAACGTGGGTCCTGGGGAATTGAGCCTTGAACCAGGGTCCTTAGGCTTCACAGGCAAGTACTTAACCACTAAGCCATCTCTCCAGCCCAGTTTTTTTTTTTTTTTAATTTTAAGAACGCATCTTCACATCCTCACAAGCTGTTGTTAAATAGAGTTTAAGAGGACAAGTGCATTTTTATGAGGTTTGCTTACATATGGTGTAAAATATGTTTGGCATGTGTGGCAGTCAGGTTCGCATTGCTGGCAGAAATCACCTGACGAAGAGCAGCTTGTGGGAAAGAAAAGGGTTTATATTGGCTTATGGAATTGAGGGGAAGCTCCATGATGGCAGAGGAAAATGACAACTTGAACAGAGGGTGGACATCACCTCCTCACCAACATCAGGTGGACAACAGCAACAGGAGAGTGTGCCAGACACTGGCAAGGGGCCATTGGCTATACTCTTAAGCCTGCCCCCAACAATACACTGCCTCCAGGAAGCATTAATTCTCAGTCTCCATCAGCTGGGAACCTGGCATTCAGAACACTTTTATGGTGTCAAACCACCACACCAGGGAATGCAAACTTGTCAAGAACACTTTTATGAACTGCTTTAATTTTTTAAAGCTGGCTGTAATTTTTTAATTAATGATTTATGTGCAGCTCCATCCCTACATGTGTATGACTTGAGAAGGGATTTATAATTCAGCAAAGAAAATACCATGCAGAAATACTTCTTTTTTTATTTTATTTTTGGCTTTTTGAGATAGAGTCTCACTCTAGCTCAGGCTGACCTGGAATTCACTATGTAGTCTCAGGGTGGCCTTGAACTCTTGGCAATCCTCCTACCTCTGCTTCCCAAGTGCTGGGATTAAAGGCATGTGCCACCACACCCAGCAATAAAAATAAAATTTTTTAAAAATTTTTTTTGTCCATTTTTTATTTATTTATTTGAGAGCAACAGACATAGAGAGAAAGATAAGAGGGAGAGAGAGAGAGAATGGGCGTGCCAGGGTTTCCAGCCACTGCAAACAAACTCCAGATACATGCGCCCCCTTGTGCATCTGGCTAACATGGGACCTGGGGAACCGAGCCTCGAACTGGGGTCCTTAGGCTTCACAGGCAAGCGCTTAACCACTAAGCCATCTCTCCAGCCCAAAAATAAAATATTTTTTAAGAAGAATGTTTATATAAGATGGGCATGGTGGAGCACACCTTTAATCCCAGCACTCGGGAGGCAGAGGTAGGAGGATCACTGTGAGTTTGAGACCACCCTGAGACTACATAGTGAATTCCAGGTCAGCCTGAGCTAGAGCGAGACCCTACCTTGAAACTCCCCCCCAAAAAAATATTTTTTTATTTTAGAGGGAAAAAGAGAATGAGAATGGGCATGCCAGGGCCTCCAATCTCAACAAATGAGCTCTAGACACATGCGCCACCTTGTGCATCTAGCTTATGTGGGTTCTGGGGAATTGAACCTGGGTCCTTTGGCTTTGCAGGCAAGCGCCTTAACCGCTAAGCCATCTCTCCAGCCCCCCATCTTATGAACATTCTTTATATCACTTTAGGTTGACTGTGGAGGAAAGCTATCAACCCAGAAAAGATTTATTCTGGTGACTTAACTCCTTGGTTCATTCAATAATCCTTTATTGAACATAATTCTACGTCAGCCCTTTAGCTCTTGGCTTTTTTGTGTTCGCCACTAGAGGTTAATTAGACATTACATCGCACGTGTTACAATAGCGCTCTGTTTTCAGATGCTAACTTAACAATGTTCCCAATTTCTTTGCAAACCAAGTGGTACCTGTGCACCATTCATACAGCAAGCCCTTTTGGGTGAAGTTTCTTCTGAATTCCATTACTACACTTGAATTACACATGGTTCGAAATCAGCAGCATGTCAGTGAACAGTTTGTGCCCTGTTGATTAGCAGCCACCAGAGTGTTAACTTTTGAAGAGACAGGCTTGGAAGGTAGTGTATAGTGAGAAAAAAGGAAAGGGCAGAAGTACCCCTGAAATTCTGTGAATGTACATTTCAGGTACTGAATCTGTTGCAAACTATTGAAATCTAAAACATCGTCTCGTAATCAGACCAGCATTCACCGTTGCAGAGGGAATGTTCAAGAATAAGCACCAGGTGCTTGTCAAGGTCATGTTTTGTATTTTATATGATTTCTTTTTTAAAGTTCTGACAGTGGAACCCAGGACATGGTCCCTTGCTCTCAGTCTGCCACTGAGCTCTATCCCCAGGCTGACCTTGAACTCACAATCCTCCTACCTTCACTTTCCTATGGCTGGGATCACAGGCAGGTGTCAGCCATGCTCAGGGAAAAAGTGTCTATTTTTAAGCATTAGACCCAGCCGCTCTGGGCAAGCATGATGTGCATACGATGGGATGAAGCTGGTAATTGAGCCCAGCCGGACAGAACCAGCAGCGAAATGATTCCTGAAGATCTGCTTCTTAACGCGGATCGGGTGTGGGTGGACTCAGCGGGGCAGTTTCACTTAACATTTCCTTCTGTCTGAGTAGGATTGAGTTCACATTAGTTCAGTAAGCACATGGTACACTTATACTGAATTGTGCTGTAAAACTGAGTGAAAGCCATTATTTCTACTTGAGAAACTAGCAGGCTAATTAGGGAATCAAGTCATGTATATGTAATGAAGAAAAAGGGGACTGGAGAGATTGCTCAGCAGTGAAGAGCCCTTCCTGGGCTGGCCTGAGGGCCAGAGGGAGCCTGAGTTTGCTGAATTCCCTAGAAGCCACGTGAAGAGCTGTGTCCACACACCTCTGTCCTGCAGGGAGCAGAGACTGGAGAATCACTGGGGCTGGCCAACCCACCAAAGCTCTGGAGTCAGTAAAGAGACTCCATTACAAGGCAAGTAGCGGATGAGGGGGCTTGATGGCGCACGCCTTTAATCCCTGGGGGATTAAAGTCTGGGGGCAGAGGTAGGAGGATGGCCATGAGTTCAAGGCCACCCATAGACTGTAGATTTCATTCTAAGTCAGCCTGGGCTAGAGTGAGACCTTACCTTAATAAAGAAAGAGGGCTTGAGACATGGCTTAGTGGTTAAGGCCCTTGCCTACAAAGCCAAAGGACCCAGGTTCAATTTTCCCAGGCCCACGTAAGTCACGCACAAGGTGGCACATGTGTCTGGAGTGTGTTTCCAGTGGCTGGAGGTTCTGGTGTGCCCGTCTCTATTTGCCTCTCTCTTTCACACACTCTTAAAATACATAAATAAAAAAATATATATATTTCTCAAAAAAAGGAAGGAAGGAAGAAAAAAGACATGCATGTGTGAGGAAAAATTTAAAATTCAGGACAGGGTAACATATTCCAATTTACAGTGTGCCCTAGTTATAAATAACAATTGAAAGCCTCTTCCACAATATTTGAACATTTTTTATTTTTTTTTGTTTATTTTTATTTACTTCTTTGAAAGCAACAGAGAGAAGGAGGGAGAGAGAGAGAATGGGCACACCAGGGCTTCCAGCCACTGCAAACGCACTCCAGATGCATGCGACCCCTTGTGCATCTGGCTAACGTGGATCCTGGGGAATCGAGCCTTGAACCGGGGTCCTTAGGCTTCATGGGCAAGTGCTTAACTGCTAAGCCATCTCCCCACCCCTGTTTGAACATTTTATAGGATTTTCTTTTCACAGACTTCAAGAAATAGGAAACTAAATCTGTAGAGCCACTGATCACCATGGCCATGTTGTGAACAGCATCTTAGAAGGATGACCCAAAAGAGCAGAGATCTGTGTTTCCACTGGGGATAAAAACACATCACAGAAGCCTATATGTGTTCTGTCCTGTGGGCTTTGTTTTGCCTCCACTCTACAAAACGTTAGGTATGTGACAGCATACATTGTGACATTCATAAAGGTTATAAGCAGGAACAGTCATTCTAACCGGAATGTAAAATATTTTTTTGACAGTAGGCTTATGATAACTGTAGGGCAGCCCAATTGGTGTTCTCATAGTAGCTCTCAGATGTTCAGCCTTGGGTAAAGTGCTTGTCCAGCACACGCTAAACCCTGGGTTCACTCTCCAGCACCCCTGTCAAAGTTGGTGCAATTAGACATCAATAATTTTTTCTGAGACGGGGTCATATATATCCCAAGCTAGTTTCAAATTCACTGTGTTGCTGAGGGTGACCTTAAACTTCTGATCTTTCTGCCTGCACCTCCTGAGTGCTGCTGTGAGACGCATGCATCACTACTTCAGTTTGTGCCATTGGAGATTGAACCCAGGCAGGCCCCAAGCTCTCAGTCCTCTTGCCTCAACCTCCCGAGTGTTGGGATTATAGGCATGTGCCAGCACACCCAGTCAAAGCACATCATGTGAGCCAGGCATGGGGTCGCACGCCTTTAATCCCAGCACACGGGAGGCAGAGGTGGGAAAATGGCTGTGAGTTCGAGGCCAGCCTGAGGCTACATAGTGAATTCCAGGTCAGCCTGGGCTAGAACAGTGTCCTACCACAAAAACAAAACTGTAGATAATTAAATAAAAATAAAATAAAATAAAAACAGTTTTAGGCCAGCCTCCAACATAGTGAGTTCAAGCCTGAGCTACACATAGATCCTGTCTCAAAAAAAAAAAAATCTTTTGTTATAAGGAAGACATAATCCAAATAGAAATTGGATTAACTTTGCTGTTGCTTTTAACACCAGAATATTATATGTAGCAACTTTTGTTTTGTTTTCTTCTGCATCTGCCAAGTGTGGTATGAGATTTCAGTGAGAATATTTGTTTTGGTTAGCTTCATGATTGAGAGAGTCGCCTATATATTGAACCTCATGGAACACCCCAAAACTTTAACACATCCACCTGAGCCTGAGTTCCCAGAGTTCCAGAGTGGCATCAACTTCAATGAATTCATGTCAGCCAGGTGTGATGCCAGGCACGATGACTAACCTCTAAGCCTCAGTTTCCTCATTTATAAAAAAAAAAAAATCATGTAATTTGTACATACAGTAAGCTATTACCATCATTTCTACCACAGGAATCTCATCATTAGGAATTTTAAGAAACTTCTAAAATGTAATTTTCTTTCTTAAGAACACATTAGCAGCCACAGCTGTGTAAGTACAAAATGGTAGGAAGTGACATACTAATACCTGAGAGGAAGCTGGGCGTGGTGGCGCACACCTTTAATCCCAGCACTCAGGGAGGCAGAGTGTAGGAGGATCACTGAGAGTTCAAGGCCACCCTGAGACTACATAGTGAATTCCAGGTCAGCCTGAGCTAGCATGAGACCCGACCTCAGAAAAACAAACAAAATAAAAATTAAACAACAACAACAAAAAAAAAATCTTGAGAGGAGCTCACTGAGCAGGAGTGGGAATAAAGGATAGCAGAGGACTTTCAAAGAAATTTTTTTAGCAGAGGACTTTTAACAACTAGGGAGCTTCCAGTGTCCTCAGGGAAGGTATTTCAGCAGACAGTGAGACAGACCTGAGACAGTTCTACCCTGACCTTAACTTTTGGTTCTCCCCATTGGGATCTGAAAGTCATTTCCCCTAGCTCTTCATTTCCCTCTTGGGAAGGCTCTAACTGCCACATTTCAGGAGTAATTTTATTGTCACCCTGAGCACTGGCAGCTGACAAGGGCTAGCCATTCTTTAAAAAGCGGAAGGCAAAAGGCCTGGAATAATTCTACAAGGGCCAGGACATTGTAAGCTCAGAGTAGAATTTCCCTGCTAGAATCAAGGTGTTGCCTGCCTGTGTTCCTTCTGAAATCCACGGGCAGTTTGAATCCTTCCTTGCCTCTTCCTACCTTATGCGGCTCACCATCTGTCTTTGACGCTTCTTGGCTTAAAACAGCATCCCTTTATGCCTGCCTTCATTGCCACATCAAACTTTGCCTTTCTGCTTCGAAGACAGAGCTACACAGATCCGTTCATACTAGACTATAGACATGCTGTCCTAGTGTGCTTTTTTAAAATATATTTTATTTACTTATTTGAGAGATGAAAGAGGCAGAGAGAGGAAGAGAATGGGCACGCCAGGACCTCCACCCACTGCAAACAAACTCCAGACGCGTGCGCCCCCTTGTGCATCTGGCTCACGTGGGTCCTGGGGAATCGAACCGGGATCCTTTGGCTTTGACAGGCAAACGTCTTAGCCGCTGAGTCATCTCTCCAGCCCCTAGTGTGCTTTTTATCTTGACTCATTATATGTGTAATGGCTCTATGTCCAAACAAACATGCTGCGGTACTGGGGCAATGCCTCCAACATGCATCTTTGCAGAGAAAGACGCAGCTCAACCTACAACATCTGCCGAGTTCTACCCCAGCCAACATACCTTCCTCTGCCGCAGGGCTAACAAAGGGTAATAGTGTCACTCCCAGTTAGTGAGCTGGGAGACAAGCGTGTTCTCAAACAGCCCTTCTCCTTGGCATGACACACAGGGCCCAAACATGACAAGGCTTTCTCAGCCCGGCCCCTGAGCACAGATGTTGACTTTTGCATGCCTGGATCTGAGTCCGTGGGCATGAGGTCAGCTACACAGATGGTCTTCACTGTCTCACCAACAAGTTTCCTCCTGCAAACTTCTAGGGTACCTATTTCTTCTACATTACCTCATGCTAATTCTACTTTCAAGTATATGTTACATAGAAAGCCTTTCTCTTTCTAAAAGCAGTGTTATGAAACAACTCTATCTTCTTGTGGCAATCCTTGCTTCATGGAGTCAGAGAGCTCCCACGGCTTAACTTTCCTTCTAGCCTGACACAACAGTGTAGTTTTAGTTCATTCTGCTGCTGTAACAGAATGCCACAGACGTAGGAACCTGCAAGGAACAGAACTTTTCTGGCTCATGTTCTGGAGACCAGAATGGCCAGCATTGAGAGACTGGAGCCTGGAAAGGGTTTCCTTGTTGGCAGAAGGCAAGAGAGCAAGAGATGGCTAGAGAGATGCCTTAGTGATTAAGACGCTTGCCTGCGAAGCCCGGGGTGCAGGTTCGATTCCCCAGGACCCACGTAAGCCAGATGCACAAGGTGGCACATGCATCTGGAGTCTTATTGCAGTGGCTGGAGGCCCTGGTGTGCCCATTCTCTCTATCTGGCCTCTTTCTTTCTCACTTTCTCTCAAATAAACAAATAAATAAAATATTTTAAAAAGAAGGCAAGAGGCAACATGTGTCAGCTGGGGCTGAGTATCTCTGTTATAATGAATCCTTTCTTGTTCTGAGGATAGAGCCCTTATGGCCTAATCACCTCTTACACTGATTAATTGGGGATTACATTTATAACACATGGGTTGGAGATATTACTCAGTGGTTAAAGGTTTGCTTATAAAGCCTGATGGCCCGTTTGATTCCTAGTACCCACATAAAGCCTGACACAAAGTGGCATGTGCATCTAGAGTTTGTTTGCAGTGGCAAGAGGCCATGTGTACTCTCCCTCTCTCTTTCTCTCTCCCTCTCCCTCTCCCCCCCCCCCCTCAAATAAATAAATATTCGAGAGAGAATGAGAATGGGAGCATAGGGACTCTTGCCTTTGCAAATGAACTTCAGGTGCATGGGTGCTGGGGAATTGAACCCAGCCAGCAGGCTTTGCAAACAAATACCTTTAATGGCTGAGCCATCTCTCCAGTCCCAATAATTTTTTTTAAAGTTTCTAACACATGTTTTGGGGGGTACATTTAAACCATAGTAGTTTCTTAAAGAACACTCCATTTAAATGAATTGATATGCTATTGTGTATTCTTGAAGTTTTAACCTATGTAAAAAAAAAAACAGGTTATATTTTTAAAAAACATAAATTTAAAAATATAAAAGGGGGCTGGAGAGATTGCTCTGTGGTTAAGATGCTTGCCTGCAAAACCTAATGACTCGGGATGGATTCTTTTTTTTTTTTTTTTTTTTTTAATTTTATTTATTTATTTGAGAGCGACAGACACAGAGAGAAAGACAGATAGAGGGAGAGAGAGAGAATGGGCGCGCCAGGGCCTCCAGCCTCTGCAAACGAACTCCAGACGCGTGCGCCCCCTTGTGCATCTGGCTAACGTGAGACCTGGGGAACCGAGCCTCGAACCGGGGTCCTTAGGCTTCACAGGCAAGCGCTTAACCGCTAAGCCATCTCTCCAGCCCAAGGGATGGATTCTTCAGTACCCACATAAAGTCAGATGCAGAAAGTGGCACATGCATCTGGAGTTCATTTGCAGTGGCTAGAGGCCCTGGCATACCCATTCTCTACCCCTCCTTTTCTCTCTCTCTCTCTCTCTCTCTCTCTCTATCAAATAATAAATAAATTTAAAAAAAAAGAAAAGAAAACATCTGAAAAGAGCATGTTATCAACAAGAAGTTCTCTCATTTCTCCAGATCCTTAAACTTCCATAGTTTCACATTTTTTCTAGTTAGTTCCAAAAGCAATTTGTGCAGCCAATTTGAATAAAAACAAAGCAAAAATCAATCTCACATATTTTGTACGTAGTGAGTCTTGACCAGTGAGTACACAGGCTCAGAAGGGCTTGTGACTTCTCCAGACAGAGCCAGAATCAATCAGCTTTTGAACAGCAAGTAGATTGTTTTGTTAGGTTGGGATGTTTCCAAGTCTGAAGAAGAAATGCTGGGCCGGCAGATAGCTCATTTGGTAAAGTGCTTGTCTCACAAACATGAGGGCACGAGTTAAGACCTGGACCCACATAAAAACATCGAGCGCAATGGTGCCTACTGGGAATCCCAGTCCTGGGGAAGCAGAATAGGTGGTCCCCTGGGGCTCACTTGGCCAGCCAGCCTACACTAATTGGCAAGCTCCGGGCTAATGAGAGACTCTGTCTTTAAAAAAATGTCTTGCCCCCTCCCCGAAGGACCAGTGCTGCTTGTGGCCATGGTTTAAATAGAGGTGCAGACAGTAAATGGACCACATTGTCTTCAGGGGGCTGTGTTGTGCCCCAAAAAGTGAACCAGTGGGTCCCACGGCTCTTGGAAAAATAAAAAAATAAGCTGGGCGTGGTGGCGCACGCCTTTAATCCCAGCCCTCGGGAGGAGGCAGAGGTAGGAGGATCGCCATGAGTTCAAGGCCACCCTGAGACTACATAGTGAATTCCAGGTTATCCTGAGCTACAGTGAGACCCTACCTTGAAAACCCAAAAAAGAAAAAAATTAATCATTTAATTTAATTCAATAAAAATGGTGAGTGGCATTACTGAGGAACTACACCTGAAGTTGTCCTCTGACCCCCCCCCACATGAACATGCATACACACATACATATTAAAAAATAAGATAAACTAGGCGTGGTGGCGCACACCTTTAATCCCAGCACTCGGGAGGTAGAGGTAGGAGGATCTCTGTGAGTTCGAGGCCATCCTGAGACCACATAGTGAATTCCAGGTCAGCCTGGACCAGAGTGAGACCCTACCTCAAAAAAACAAAGCAAAACAAAAGATAAAATAAAAAAGAGCCAGGTGTGTTGGCACACGCCTTTAACCCCAGCACTCGGGAGGTAGAGGTAAGAGGATCGCTGTGAGTTCAAGGCCACATTGAGACTACATAGTGAATTCCAGGTCATCCTGGGCTAGAGCAAGACCCTACCTCAACAGACCAAAAAAGAGAGAAGTAATGCTATTGTGTCTTAAATCAAATTGATTATGATTATGCAAATAATGTAATTGCATTTGCTATAAGGACATACAAGATATATGAGAGAGCTATGTGCAGATCTTTTAAACACAATATAATACTATCTAATTATAAGAAGTGTCTAGGGCTGGAGAGATGGTTTAGTGGTTAAGCCCTTGCCTGTGAAGTCCAAGGACTCTGGTTCAAGGCTCAATTCCCCAGGACCCACGTTAGCCAGATGCACAAGGGGGCGCACGCGTCTGGAGTTCATTTGCAGTGGTTGGAGGCCCACCCATTCTCTCTCTCTGCCTCTTTCTCTCTCTGTTGCTCTCAAGTAAATAAATAAAAGTAACAAAAAAAAATTTAAAAAAAGAAGTGTCTATATTCTCCATGGGAGATGCAGTTTATAGGTTTTTATGAAAGCATTTTCAATGCAAAATCTTATTCACGTTATAGATATATCACCCTTCTTATGTCTTATAAGCATTTTAATATAAAAAGCAATTTGAATTTTTTCTTTTAATTTTTAGTAACTATTGTATGCCTAACCTGCTGCCTGGTACCACAATGACTCCCAGAAATGACCCAACACTATAACAAGTTCTTCAAAAGGATTGATTGAATATGTAATACATTTTCTTTCTTTCTTTTCCTAGCCAAGGACCCTTGTCATCCATTAAAGCAGTAATCAAGAGATGTAAGTTTGTTTTTTCATGCTTTGTGTTTTCCTCTGCAATAATTTTAAATGATAGTTTAGATTTCCAGCAAGTGACTAAACGTGATGAATTTCCAAAGAACCCAGCAAATATAGCTTCTTCTAAGAAGTAATCAAGCATTCTAGACACACAGTGAGATTTTTCACCTTTCTTTATTTGATAAGAGAGTTGTTCGGAGTTAACCTTCTAGAATCAAGCCATTTAAAAACAAGATCTGTCGTCCTAGCACTTGAGAGATAGAAGCAGAAGAATCAGGAGTTCAAGGTCATCCTTAGCTACACAGCAAGTTCAAGGCCAGCCTAGACTTCTTGAGACCCTGTCTCAAAACAAACACCCAAACCTGGCAGTGTACTTGGTATCTGGGATCTGATGGAAGGTTTTGTAACCATTTTCTACAGTTGAAGACATCTGCTGGTTTTGCAAAATACTAAACCAAGTGCCTTTTTGTTCATTTGCTTTCATGAGCTCTCTTCAAAATATCTTTAAAGCTATACAAGTGCCCTATGAGGCTTATAGTTCAGCACATAAAAATTGGAGTGCTCTGAGTGGAATTCCCTTCAAAATGACTCATTTATATTTTGTGTCTTTACCTTTTGGTTATAGCTTTAAATTTTTCTCTTGGTATGGGATTTTAACACTTTAAATGAAAAGCTCTGGAATGGGCCCTTTTTCAAAGAGAACATGGACTAACTGTTACAGAAAAAAAAAATGAAGTTGGAATTTTTGATGTTTCTCATTATTTGAGCTGAGATCAGCACTCTAAAAAATATAACCTATTTTTAGAAACCTAATTTGTAACAATTTGCTATGAATTTAGCCTACCCACAGGTCATGAAGAGCATACATTTAAACCATTCCAGTGAAAATTTATAAAGTGGCAATACATAAAAATATGCTATGTTAGGCCACGCATGGTGGCACACACTTTTAATCCCAGCATTTGGGAGGTGGAGGTAGGAGGATTGCCATGAGTTCGAGCTGTCCTGAGAACCTGAGAATTCCAGGTCAGCCTGGGATAAAGTGAGATCCTACCTCTAAAAACTAAAAAAAAAAAAAAAAAAAAAAAAAAAAAGGGCATGTTTCTTTACTCTTGTTGTTGTTTGTGAATTGGAAAAATATAAAAATGAGGCTGGAGAGATGGCTTAGCGGTTAAGCTCTTGCCTGTGAAGCCTAAGGGCTCCGGCTCAAGGCTCGATTTCCCAGGACCCACGTTAGCCAGATGTACAAGGGGGCGCACACGTCTGGAGTTCTTTGCAGTGGCTAGAGACCCTGGCGTGCCCATTCTCTCTCTCTCTGCCTTTCTCTCTGTGTCTCTCGCTCTCAGATAAATAAAATTTTTAAAATGAACAAAAAAAATTAAAAATATAAAAATGTTACGTTGTATAATGAAGGGAATTTTGGTATTAAAATGAAAAATTTATGATATATTAACATGTCTTAGAGCTTGGGAATGGTGTTGAAAAGTAAGAAGCAGGAATGGAATTAAATAGGAAATTAGGGTTTAAATTTTAGGTAAGAATTTCATGGCAGGAGATGAAATTTGGGGTAGTCAGAGTTCTTGTAGCTATAAATATTTAGGGTGACTGTGTACAAGCAGAGAGGGTGGTAGGGGACAGTTTTTTGTCATCTGAGGTCCGGCTGTGACCTTTAATGGACAGTAGAGCAAAATATGTGTGGTCATCCTCACAAACCCTGTCTGGGTGAGGGGGAGAGGAGCTGTCAGGACATGCATGGCCTCTTCCCTTCCCTTCCCTTCCCTTCCCTCCCCTCCCCTCCCCTCCCTTCCCTTCCCCTCCCTTCCCCTCCCCTCCCTTCCCCTCCCCTCCCTTCCCCTCCCCTCCCCTCCCCTCCTCTCCCCTCCCCTCCCCTCCCCTCCCCTTCCCTTCCCTTCCCTTCCCTTTCCTCCCCTTCCCTCCCCCTCCCTCCCTCCCCTCCCCTCCACCTTGTGCATCTGGCTTGCTGGCTTATGTGGGTTCTAGGAAATTGAATCTTGGTCTTAGGCTTTGCAGGTAAGTGCCTTAACCACTGAGTCATCTCTCCAGTCCGGATCTTACTTTTTTCAATGCTATATTTTTTTAACAAGATGATTTTCAGATTCTTTTGTATTATTATAATTCCAGGCAGTTATGGGGGTGTTTCTTTGAGCATTCATTCTCATGGGCTAGTTTTCTTAGATTCCTAATTGTTATGTGGATTTAACATTAAGTTCTTTCTTGCTGCTTTTTTTTTTTTTTTTCCCTCCTGTGACGGGGTTTTGTTATGCAGTACACACTGACTTGGAACTCACTAAGTAGACTAGACTGACTTGACCTTGAACTTGTGTCAATTCTCCTACCTCTGCTATACCAGTGCTGGGATTTCAGGTGTGTGTCACCACTCCTGGGTCTTTCACTATTATTATTATTTTTTTAAACAGTACTGGAGATTGAACTCAGAGACTTGGGCACACTCTACCACTAAGCCACATCCTTTCATTAACTTGTTTTGTCTTTGTTGTTGTTTTTTTTTTTTTTTTTCAGGGTAGACTCTCTGTGTAGTCTAAGGCTGACCTTGAGCTCACAGCCAGCCTCCCAAGTGTTGGGATTTAAGGTGTGCACCACCATGCCTGGCCTTTAACTTTTCTCTCTCGCTCGCTTGCTTTTCTTTCTTTTTTTTAAATTTATTTCCCTCATAAACTTTTTTTTTTAATGAGAGAGAGAATATTGGTGCGCCAGGGCCTCCAGCCACTGCATTCAAAGTCCCGATGCATGTGCCTCCTTGCATGCTTGCATCGCCTTGTGTGTCTGGCTTACATGGGACCTGGAGAGTCAAACATAGGTCCTTAGGCTTCAAAGCCAAGTGCCTTGACTGCTAAACCATCTCTCCAGCCCACCCTCAAAAACTTTTTAAAAAATATTTTATTTTTATTTATTTGAGAGGGGGAAAAGGCAGAGTGAGAGAGAGAGAGAATGGGCGCGCCAGGGCTTCCAGCCACTACAAATGAACTCCAGATGTATGCACCACCTGTGCATCTGGCTTACATGGGTCCCAGGGAATGCAACCGGGATACTTAGTCTTCGCAGGCAAACGCCTTAACTGCTAAGCCATCTCTCCAGCCCTCCCTCATAAACTTTTTAAGAGAAACATATTTCCGGGAGTTAAGATGTAGCTAATATTCTTTCCCTGCCATAAGTCAGGAATTGTCTCATACGTTATACGGTAACACTGCTGGCATCATTTTAGTTAACCCCATTTTACAGCTGTTGGGACACTGAGTCCAGGATGATCAAGTGGCTTTACAGGGGAGAGCTGGGAATGAGCCTAGGCTTCCAGACTTTTAGGCACTGAATTGTCCACTCCACAGATGGTTTTGTTTTCATGTGAAATGCATTTGCTTATATACCGTCCAAACAAATATAGTCATTGAGTTTTTTATTATTGTGATTTTCACTGATAAAGTGGTTCTCTCTATAGCAAGGATGTTTACAATAATCTAATCCTTTTACGCGTTTGTTTCTTTTGACTGTCTAATCTATAACACTGAATTAATACCCAACTAATAGTATTGATTTAGACCAACTAATTAATTATATTAGTATAATTAATCATAATCGACTAATGAATTGAACTAATAGCCAACTTATCCTGCCCCACTGAGAGTTAAATCATTCAGAGAAATGAACTGCTCTGAGCCTTGCCCTCCCTGGCCAAGGGTTCTTTTTCTGTGGTTTGAGGAGGAGGATCTCCAAGGGTCTGTCCAAGCTTATAATCCTGCCACAAAGAAGGATTCTTTCTTTTTAAAAAAAAAAAATTTTTTTTTTGGTTTTATTTATTTATTTATTTATTTTTCATTTATTTATTTATTTGAGAGCGACAGACACAGAGAGAAAGACAGATAGAGGGAGAGATAGAGATTGGGCGCGCCAGGGCTTCCAGCCTCTGCAAACGAACTCCAGATGTGTGCGCCCCCTTGTGCATCTGGCTAACGTGGGACCTGGGGAAGCGAGCCTCGAACCGGGGTCCTTAGGCTTCACAGGCAAGCGCTTAACTACTAAGCCATCTCTCCAGCCCGGTTTATTTTTATTTATTTATTTGAAAGTGACAGAGAGAGAGAATGGGTGCGCCAGGGCCTCCAGCCACTACAAACGAAGTCCAGTTGCATGCGCCCCCTTGTGCATCTGGCTAACGTGGGTCCTGGGGAATCGAGCCTCAAACCGGGGTCCTTAGGCTTCACAGGCAAGTGCTTAACTGCTAGGCCATCTCTCCAGCCCGGAAGGATTCTTTCTTGATGGCAACATTACAAATCTACACCTCAGCTGTTTATAAACTGACAGTTTTGTATTTAGAATTGAACCATTTGAACTAGAAAAGTTTAAAAATAGCCAGGCATGGTGGCGCATGCCTTTAATCCCAGCACTCGGGAGGCAGAAATAGGAGGATCACCATGAGTTCAAGACCAGCCTGAGACTACATAGTAAATTTCAGGTTAGCCTGAGCTAGAGTGAAAGCCTACCTCGAAAAACCAAAATAAAGAAATAAATTCTGTATAAACATGGATACATGAAACTGAGAATATTCACTTTATTTTGTGGCACTGACCCAGAATGCACAAGAGACTAGCCTCTTAGGACAGAGAAGCTCTGCAGGGCATATTGGTCTGTGTGGGCATTGGTGACAAATTCTATTCTCCTGGCAACAGCCACATAAAACCTGTCTAGTCTTTGAAAATTAAGGTGACAGCTATCAGCAGATGAGAAATTATCAGGAAGAATGTCAGACACTACTTGGAAATGTAGGATTTTTAATTTGTTTATCTGTGGCAAAAAGTGACCATTGTTTTGTAAGCAAGAAAGAAACAGTGAAGATGAGTGAATATGGAGAAAATCAGCAAGAAGAGAACAGCAAGCATTGAGGACCATGGAGAAGGGGCCAAGCCACGGCCGGGAGGTCACCCTGGACTCCCTCTGTGACACTCTGCTGTCAGAGCTAGGAGAACTGGTCACTCACAACCCCTCCTGGGAAGGGAGAATCAAGTCAAAAGCCACCGATTTAAAAGAATGAAAATTGATATTAAATTACCTTTATAAGGACCAAATGTACTTCAAAAGCAATCCCTACTGAAGTAACTAATTTTACCCAATGGTCTTTAGAATTTTTTTTTTAACCATAGTTAAAACTACAGCTGGTTCTTTCTTTCTTTCTTTCTTTCTCTCTCTCTCTCTCTCTCTCTCTCTCTCTCTCTCTGTCTCTCAAATAAATAAATTTTTTAAAAGGGCTGGAGAGGCTTAGCAGCTAAGGCATTTGCCTGCAAAGCCAATGGACCCAGGTTCAATTCCCTAGGACCCATGAAAGCCAGATGCACAAGGTGGCATATGCATCTGGACTTTATTTGCAGTGGCTAGAGACCCTTGAGCACCCATTCTCTCTGTCTTTCTCTCTCTCTCTTTTGAATAAATAAATATGAAATATTAAAAAAAAAAACCTACAGCTGAGCATGATGGGGCCCTTTAATCCCAGCACTTGAGAGGCAGAGGTAGGAGGACTGCTGTGAGTTTGAGGCCACCCTGAGACTACATGAATTCCAGGTCAGCCTGAGCTAGAGCAAGACCCTACCTCAAAAACAAGCAAACAAAAACAAAAAGACAGGCAAATTTTTGGACTGTGGATATATGTGTGAATAAGCTGGTCTGTACATAGAATTTGTTGCAGAACATATTTCCTTGCCCTCTAAAACTACAGTCCATCTTTTTTCCCCAAAAGTGATCTTTAGAATATTCTCCTTGAGATAATATTCTCTATTTCATAAATGTTCACATAGCAAGCCAGTCTTGCTCCAGAATTCCTTATAGACCATAGGCAGCTGGTTCACTCTTTTTTTTTTTTCATCTTTTCCTTTTCTATAACCCCTTCTTTTTCTTCCTTAGCACTCATGAATAGTGCACAGCAAAATGCCCCGTGGAAGAGGTATGTTTGGACAGTAAGACAAAGTCTTTTCAAGATGCCATCTTTGCTGATTTCAGCTTCAATGGTGATGTGATTTGAGGCACACAGGGGATACTCTCCTGATTCAATGAGACCTCCTCACCAATCGGACGCATCCTGCAGAGCTCTTGCCTCTCTGGCCCTTTGTAGGCAGATGTGCCTCAGTGTAGTTTACCTCTGATGCGACTCAACAGTCAGTGAAGCCAATTGATGCTATGGGCAGCTTCCTAGTTAAGGTCTGGGTTTGGGTTGCCAACCCAACATAGGTTCAGCTGCCCCAGCCTACTTTCCGTTCTTGCCCCTGCCTCTACCCCACTCAGCTCTGGCAGCCTTACTCAGAGAAAAACAGAGAATAAAAGGCAAACGTGATAAGAGATGCATGCTTCCAACCTTCTCAAATAAGTAGCATTGAAAAGAGAGAGGAGACAGGCGTGGTAGTGATGCATGTCTTCAATCCCAGTACTCGGGAGGCAGAGGTAGGAGGATCACTGTGAGTTCGAGGCCACCCTGAGACTACATAGTGAATTCCAGGTCAGCCTGGGCTAGAGTGAGACCCTACCTTGAAAAAGAAAAGCAGAGGAATCGAGAGGTGATGAAAGCAACTGATTGAAATAGTTTCTATCTCAGCTGGGTGTGATGGCGCACACCTTTACCCCAGTACTCAGGAGACACAGGTAGGAGGATCACCATGAGTTCAAGGCCACCCTGAGACTACATAATGAATTCCAGGTCAGCCTGAGCTAGAGTGAGAGCCTACTTTAAAAAAAAAAAAAAAAAAAAAAAAAAAAAACAAGTTTATATCTCAAATTCCCCTGCTGCATAAATCGCTGCACTGGAGTACCTGAAGGGCCCCAAAGGATGTTTAGAATGTGCTCTGTGAACATAGACAATATTCTCTCTGATATAATTGACCCTCATTTGTGACATCGTTTCCATATTAGATTAGATTGATTTGCTTTATAAAGTAAAATTTAGGACAAACATGAACCGTAGAATCTTTTGACTTGAGGCAAAAGTCACTGCTCCATATGTGGTAATCTATGTGTTGCAGTCAGGTTCACAGTGCTGGTAGAAATCACCCAACCAAGAGCAGCTTGTGGGAAAAAGAGGTTTCTTTTGGCTTACAGGCTCAGGGGGAAGCTCCACAACGGCAGGGGGAAACGATGGCATGAGCAGAGGGTGGACATCACCCCCTGGCCAACATAAGGTAGACAATAGCAACAGGAGAGTGTGCCGAACATTGGCTTGGGGAAACTGGCTATAAAACTCATAAGCCCTCCCCCAACAATACACTGCCTCCAGGAGGCGTTAATTCCCAAATCTCCATCAGCTGGGAATTTAACATTCAGAACAACTAAGTTTATGGGGGACACCTGAATCAGACCACCACACTGTGTTAGGAAAAGGTTCGCACCTTTGGCATTTCTACATAAGGGTTGTAAACATCCAGAAAAGATCGAAAGGTTACCACTTCTACACTCCTTACCATACACTTATAAAGTCTATCATCATGCAATCATGCAGATTAGATACTTAAAATTTTTCTTCCCGTCGTTTTTCATGTCATAATCTTAATGCTTCTGCTGTGCAATTTATATCTAATTATCTTTCCTTTCTTCATTCTTCAAGTTATTTTCAGATCCACAGAATGTGTTTGGGGCAATATATTTGAAATCTGTATGTTCTGTGATTCAAATCTGTAATTATAATTAACCTTTTTCTATATATAAAAAATCATTTTGAATGACTTTTCTGATTAGAGATATTAAAATTTATACATCCTATATGTGTCCAGTGTAAGTTAATCTTTTCTATTGTTGTAATCTGTGAATTTTAAAGTTAAATTGAATGTATTAATTTTTTACTATATTGATTATTTTTTCTTCTATAGCTTCTCGGACCTCTATTCAAAGTGAACTGCATCGGGATAGGAGGTATGGTTATATTTATAATAGAGGGCATATATTCTGGTAATTTAAATAAAAAAGTCATCAACTGGAAAGTTAAATATTTAGCCTTCATAAGCAATATTTTACTGAGTTCTGTCTTATTACTACACATCCTGAATTTAATCTTCAAGTATGAAAGTTGAAGATTTTGCTGAAGAAAAGTGGCACAGGCCTTAAAAGATTCCTTTGTCTGCTGGGCGTGATGTCGCACGCCTTTAGTCCCAGCACTCAGGAGGCAGAGGCAGGAGGATCACCTAGAATCCAAAGCCACCCTGAGACTACATAGTGAATTCCAGGTCAGCCTGGACTAGAGTGAGAAACACCTTGAAAAACCAAATAATAATGATAATGATAATAATAATAATAAATAATTGCTGTAAAACATTGTTCTAACTGCTTCAGAGAAATGCTTTGTACCTCACAGATGTGTAGTAAATGTTGCCTAGCTGGATGGAAGACAAGAGAGAAAACTGATTAGAAGGATTTTTTTAAAATCCAGATAAGCAGGCAGGCTAGATAAATCTGGATGGATGGATGGTGGAGGGTTGGTTTGAAAGAGGGAAGAAGTATAGGAGTGAGGAAAGAGCAGATGGATAGAAGAAAGGATTAATAGAAGTCTGGTAGAATGGATGGACAAATGGATGGAAGGGTGGACAGATAAATTGATGGATAGAGCTTTTGAGTCATGATCTCTGCTTTCAAGTTTCTTATAGTTCAGTGTACAATAATAAAGAATAAGGGCATAATAGATGGCTTAGCAGTTAAGTGCTTGACTGTGAAGCCTAAGGACCCCGGTTCAAGGCTCAATTCCCCAGGACCCTCATTAGCCAGATGCACAAGGGGGTGCCACGTGTCTGGAGTTCGTTTGCAGTGGCTGGAGGTCCTGGTGTACCCATTCTGTCTCTCTCTCTCTCTTTCTGCCTCTTTCTCTCTCTGTTGCTCTCAAATAAATAAATAAAAATAAAGAATAAGAACTTTGGGGCTGGAGAGATGGCTTAGTGGTTAAGTCGCTTGCCTGCAACGCTAAAGGACCCCAGTTCTATTTCCCAGGACCCAAGTAAGCCAAATGCACAAGGGGACACATGCATCTGGAGCTCATTTGCAATGGCTGGGGGCCCTAGCATGCCCATTCTCTCTCTCCTTCTCTCTGCCTCTCTCTCTCTCTCTCTCTCTCAAATAAATAAATAAAAATAAAAATAAACTAAAAGTAGGGCTGGAGAGATGGCTTAGTCATTAAGGTGTTTACCTGCAAAGCCAAAGAACCCAGGTTCAACTCCCCAGGACCCACATAAGCCAGATACACAAGGGGCACATGCATCTGGAGTTTATTTGCAGAGGCTGGAGGCCCTGAGTGCCATTCTATATCTGCCTCTCTCTTTCCTCCTCTCTCTTAAATAAATTAATTAATTAATTTTTAAAAACTAAAAATAAAAAATAAAAAGAGGAAGAACTTTGGAGTGTGAAGGGAAATCATCTTACTCCATAGTTCAGACTAGTCTGGAACTCACTATTGCAGGCCAGGCTGGCCTGAAACTTATGGTGATCCTCCTGCTTCAATGCTTGGATTACATGTGTGAGGCTGTAATTAATTATAGGCAGAACAAGGGCTTTAGAGACTGACAGATCCAAGTTCAAACCTTGACTCTCCCCCCGCCCCCGACCATGTGACCTTGAACAAGCTGCTTGCTTACCGTCCATAGCTTCTATATCCCTGTCTTTACATTGGTGCTGGTCACACCTACGTCACAAGGTAGTCCCAAGGATATGTATGTGTTATAATGATTAACATTTATTAATGGGTGGCTTTAGGAAAAAAAAGCTGTCCACAAAAGGTTCTAGGGAATGCTGCTCAAACTTAACCAGGCTCTTTCCTTCACAAGCTAGCATGAAAATGTGGCTCTGGGCACAATTTTGATAATGACAGTGCTTTTTTATATTTTCCATAGGGTGCTAGAGCAAGGTAGAATGGGCTTCATCCCTGCTTGTTTGATAAGAAACTGAAGCTCAGAGTTAATTGATTTTTCCCTCCCAAGGTCACACAGTTGGTGTTGCTTAGGAAATCAAGTTGAAAATAAAAGTTAAACATAAAAGTATAGAATCAGCACTGGGAAAATGGCTTAGCGGTTAAGGCATTTCCCGGCAGAGCCTAAGGACCCCGATTCAGTTCCCCAGGACCCACGTAAGCCAGATGCACAAGGGGAGTTCATTTGCAGTGACTGGAGGCCCTGGCACACCCATTCATTCTCTCTCTGTCTCAAATAAATAAAAGTAAAATACTTTTTAAAAAAGATCTCAAAGTAAATATGTAAGCTCATAGCATCTTCAGATAACTTTGAATTGGAACAGAGATAGAGTCAAGACAAGGGTATTCTTTGTACATAGTAATTTTGCCCCAGTTATAATAATGGAAAGCCAAACAATTCCACTAACTAGTGTGTCTTTGAACCTTATACCATGCACTTGTGCTCTAGGCTAGACAGCAGCAGTGCTGTGGAATCATGATTTTATGGGCCTTAATTGGCGTTTGTCCCATCAAACAAGACAGAGCCAAGTGTATTTACCCTACTTCTTTTCTTTTTCTTTCTTTCTTTTTTTTTTTTTTTTTTTTTTTTGTTGTTGTTGTTGTTGTTGGTTTTTGAGGTAGGGTCTCACTCTAGCCCAGGTTGACCTGGAATTCACTATGTCATCTCAGGGTGACCTCAAACTTGTGGCGATCCTCCTACCTCTGCCTCCCTAGTGCTGAGATTAAAGGCATGTGCCACCACGCCCAGCTCACCCTACTTCTTTATTTTAATTTTTTTTTTTTTTTACTTTAGAGAGAGAGAGAATAGGTGTGCTAGGGCCTCAGCCACTGAAATCAAACTCCAGATGCTTGCACCACCTAGCGGGCATGTGCAAACTTGCACTTGCCTCACCTTTGCGCATCTGGCTTATGTGGGTTTCTGGACAGTCAAACATGGGTCCTTAGGCTTCGCAGACAAGTGTCTTAACCGCTAAGCCATCTCCTCAGCCCTTCATTTTTATTTATTTATTAGAGACAGAGAGAAGAACAGAGTGAGAGAGAAAATGGGTGCTCCAGGGCCTTTGGCCACTGCAAATGAAATCCAGATGCATGCGCCACCTTGTGCATCTGGCTTACATGGGACCTGGCGAATCAAACCTGGGGTACTTAGGCTTTGCAGGCAAGAGCCTCAATGGCTAAGCCATCTGTCCAGGCCAACAGCCCTTCTTTAACTTCTTGAGATTGGCGGAGAATGATGATGGTCCTTGGCTCCCTTGAAGGCTGCCTGGGTGCGCTAGGAGAGCACCCCTGCTAGGAAGGCCATTTCTGACAGGATGGAAGATCTTACCACTCTGAGGAGCCAGGAGCGTGCTCTCATAGGCAATGACAGCTTGCTGCCCACCTGTGAAACCTCACTGGGGTTTCCTCTTCCAGGCGCCCAGAGATCACCATTGTGGCGGCGGAGCCCCTTAGGCCAGCCTCGTGGTTTCCAGGAGCCCCTCCACCGGGACTAGGATTCCCCCCGACTCCTGCAGCAGGCCCTTGGAGGCCCAATGACCTGGTTCCCGCTGAGGTGAATAAATGCCATGTTACCCTCTTTGCACTCTCTTTGTAAAGCTACATTGAAAAATTAAGACAATGAGCTGGTCAACGTCTGAAGCAATCGATTGTCTTTTGCAGCTCCCGCCTTCCTACGAACAGGTCATAAAAGAAATCAACCAAGTTCAGGTTAATACTACAAATAACAACAATGCTGCTGCCACCGCAAGAAACACGATTACTTCCGCAACTCAGACCGACTTTCCAGAAGAAATAGACAGCGATCTGCCTCAAAGTAATGCGAGTCATGTGTCCTTTCTTGTTTCTGACCTAGTTCTAGGGGTCGTCAGTAGACTGCCGGCCTCTAAGATAATTTGCAGTTCGTGCATAATTTATTGAGCTCTGCTTCCTAGACATTGTGATCACTGTGTGCTTTCTTAATTTGGGTATGTAGTGATTATTATAATATATCATTGTCAGGAGCTGCAGCCCAATCTCTCGTTAGTATCACAGAAATATCATCTGTTAACTCCTGGTTTGCATGGCTGGGGCTCCCCCGTAGATTCCCACAGAGAAAAATTTTATATTTAGCAACTTGAACTCAGTAGGATGCTAAGAGTGATGGTTCTGTTAGTTGTTTCCCCACAAAGTATTTTTTTGGGGGGAGGGGGTTTCGAGGTAGGGTCTCACTCTGGCCCAGGCTGGCCTGGAATTCACTATGTAGGCTCAGGGTGGCCTCAAACTCATGGCGATTCTCCTACCTCTGCCTCCCGAGTGCTGGGATTAAAGGCGTGCGCCACCACACTCGGCTCCAAAGTATTTTATTATGGTGATTATTGCGTGAACTTCTTTCTGAGGAGATGTGAACAAACATCTACTCACCTCAGGGCACCAACCACAGAAACAGTTGCACCCAAATGTGGCTTGTTGAACCTCCCGGTTTAACTGGGGGTTACCTACAGGAGCATGGACGACTTAATGTGAGGCAGGGGAGGGGCTGGAACTCTCTCAGTAGTGGTTAACCAAGGCCTCAGGAAAGGTCTGGGCTTTATGAGCCCCACACCGTACATTCCCCTACAGTCATAAACTGCCTGTGAATCATGGGGGAAGGGAGTGGCCCCAAGAGCCCCTCCTCATCATTGCAGAAAGTTAATGGACCCAAACCTGTGTGGATCTCCTTTGTTAATCACAGCTGCCGACAGTTCAAGGGGCCAATGGCCATGTCGTCCCTGGAAGTGTCAGACCTGGAGGACAGCAGTCCACAGAAGTAATAGAGAGGAGAGTCACAACTTTGGGAAAGAAAAGCATTAAAGTTGTTGGGATTTTGACAGCCATGTGATGTCTGATGACAATCAGCAATATGTATATATTATTACATATTACCTATTAAATATACATTTATATATAAATTTATTTGTCTGTCTGAAAGAGAGAGAGACAGAGAGAGTATGGGTATGCCAAGACCTGTTGTTGTTCAAATGAACTCCAAATGCACATAACACTTTGTGCATTTGGCTTTTAAGGGTCCTGGGGAATAGAAACTGAAGAGCACTTCTCCTGTATTCTATAAATACCTGAGTACAGGGCTGGAGGAATAGCTTAGCGGTGAAGGCATTTGCCTGCAAAGCCACAGACCCCAGGTTGGATTCCCCAGGACCCACGTTAGCCAGATGCACGAGGGTACACGCATCTGGAGTTCCTTTGCAGTGGCTGGAAGCCCTGGCATGCCCATTCTGTCTCTTTCTCTCTCTTTCTTTCAAAGAATAACACAGCAACCTCTTTCTGTCCCTTTGGTTTTATAGCACTACAGGTGCCCCTCAAACCTCTTCAGCCTTCCCCAGAAGCCTCACCTGGTGCTCTCCCAGCAAATGCGGCACCCTTAATCGTCTTTGATGTTTCTGAGGAACAGAACGGTCCAGAAAACCTCAGTGCTGCAAGATGTCCAGTGCCAAAACCGAGATCAAAAGGCAACCTCAGGCCAGTAGCCAGGGATACTGACATCAAAGAGAAAACTCACCAGAAAACCAGCCCCGTGGTCCCCGAAGAGCGGCCATCCCCAGGCCCGCCACCCCCGGCTCTGTTGGACGGTACCTGCGACCTAGATAGTCAGGCAGTGATGGACACTATGAACACGGAACAAAGCCAAAATAGTATTGTTTCAAGGATCAAAGCATTTGAGGGCCAGACTAGCCTAGAAGCCTCGGAACTGGCCAAGAAGCCAGAGATCATTCCCCGTACGCTGCCCCCGAAGCCCGCAGCTCCCTCGGGGAAACCCTTGGTGGCTCCCAAACCAGCAGCAGCTCACCGCGTTTCTGGAGACTGGGAAGCCTGGGCTGAGAACAGACTCAGGGGGTCCCCCAGAGAAGGGCTCACCCCATACTCCTCCCCGCAGGAAGCCGCAAGCATCCCAGGAACCAAACCTGAATTGCCAAAGAAACCAACTCCTGGCCTTACACGAAGTGTTAATCATGAGATTTCTGATGGAGGAGGAGGAGGGCCTGTGACCCACAGCCCTGATGGGACCAGGAAGGTCCCGACTCCTGCCCCGAGGCCCTTGCTACCCAAGAAATCGGCCTCCTCTGAAAACTCCACCTACCCATCAGTTCCACCCAAACTGGTCCCCGTGCCTCCCCGTCTCTCGGTGGCATCCCAAGCCAAAGCCTTCAGGTCACTGGGAGAAGGGCCTCCTGCCAACCCCCCAGCGGCAGCCCTGCAAAGCCCGGCCCTGGAGGACGTGGACCTCATCAGCTTTGACGATGACATCTTGCCCAGCTCCTCCGGGAACCTAGCTGAGAACCCTGTGGGTTCTGACATGGTTCTAGGTGAGTAGAACTCTCAAGTGGAGGGGAGCCCTCACCAGAGGTGCCTTAGATGGCATCTGCTGTTTCCAGAACATGAGTTATGGAGGGGTAAGCAGAGAAATTAAGAGACAGGGGCACAGATGGACACAGAGGAAGGGGAACACATGGGGTGGAAGGAGGGGAGAGACCCTAGAACACACTCATTACAGTGGAAGCTTCAGGTATCTGAGAAGTCACACAGTGACCTCAGAGGGGCCCCAGCTGAGGTTACCAGGACAGAGGCCAGCCCTGGGGGAGGGCTTCTGCAAGAGAGCCATGCAGGAAGCCAGGGCCCCCACCACATGCTGCAGGACGCCCCCATAATCTCCACGGAACATCCTCCCTTGGCAAGGCAAATTTTCCTAAATAAAATTCAATGGCTCTAAGTTCGCTGCCAAGATCAGGACAATTAAATTTCCCAAGAGACATAGAGTATGTTTTCTTTCCTTACAGTGTCCAGATGGTGGGCGTGACGAGAAAGCTGAGCTATTTGTTATTGATAACATGCCTTGTACGTCTGTTTACTTACTTGGGTGGAATTCATGAGCATATTATAAGCAAGAATATTTCCCAAAGCTTAATTGTTGTCTTATAAATAATTTAGAATGCCTCAAAGAGTATATGATTTCAAAGCCACATTCTGATAGGCATGATGGTGATTAGGTGTAATCACAGCACTTGGAAGGCTGAGGCAGGAGAATCACAAGTTCACTGACAGCTTAACTACATAGTGAAACTCAGTCTCAACGAACACAAAATTCTGAACATGACAGCAGACATCTTCATTAAATATGTATCATGCATGCAACATTGTAACTGGCTACAAACTAAAAAGACATCCCTTCTGTTTACAAAGGGCGGAAGGAAAACCATATAGGAGTGTTGAACCTTTGGAAATTGCAACCTGACATTGTCATCTACAAGGTTCACACTCAAGAAACATACAGTTGGGCCACAGAGATGGCTCAGTGGCGACAGGTGCCTTCTTGCAAAGCCTGTGACCTGGGTTTGATTCCTCAGCACTCACATAAAGTCAGACACAATGTGGTGCATGCATCTGGAGTTTGTAGTGGCAAGGGACCCTAGTGTGCTCATACATACATCCAAATAAGCTAAAAAAAAAAAATTTTTTTTTTTTGAGCCAGGTGGGGTGGCGCATGCCTTTAATCCCAGCTCCCAGCACTTGAGAGGTAGAGGTAGGAGGGTCACTGTGAGTTCAAGGCCACCCTGAGAATACAGAGTGAATCCCAGGTCAGCCTGGGCTAGAGTGAGACCCTACCTGAAAAAAAAAAAAAATTAAAAAGGCAAAAAATCCAGATGGGTTGGCACATGTATTTAATCCCCACACTTGGGAGGCAGAGGTAGGTGGATCACCGTGAGTTCGAAGCCACCCTGAGACTACATAGACAATTCCAGATCAGCCTGAGTAGAGCCAGACCCTACCCAGGAATTTATCCATCTCCTCCACATTATCCAGTTTTGTGGAGTAGAGGTTTTTGAAATAAGTCCTGATGATTCTCCCAATTTCACTTACGTCTGTTGTGATCTCTCCTTTTTCATTTTGAATTTTGTTAATTTGAAGCTTCTCTTTTATTTTGCTTGACCAAATTGGCCAGGGGCTTGTCAATCTTGTTTATTTTTTCAAAGAACCAGTTCTTTGTTTTGTCAGTTGTCTTAATTGTTTCCTTGGTTTCCAATTCATGAATTTCTGCTCTGATTTTAATTATTTCTTTCCTTCTGGAGCTCTTTGGGTTGAATATTTCTTGCTTTTCCAGTGCCTTTAGGTGGATGGTTAGGTTATTGATTTGGGATCTCTCTGTCTTTTTTATGAAGGCATTGAGTGCTATGAATTTTCCCCTGAGGACCGCCTTCATTGTGTTCCATAAGTTTTGGTACGATGTGTTCTCGTCATCATTCAATTCTAGAAATTTTGCAATTTTATTTTTTATTTCATCCACTATCCATTTATTGTTTAAAAATGTGCTGTTCAGTTTCCAGGTGCCGTTGGGATTCTTGGTGGGTCTTTTGTTGTTGATTTCTAGCAATCTGATATCATGCAGGGAATTATGTCAAGCTTCCTAAATATGTGGAGGCAGTCTTTGTGACCCAGTATATGGTCTATTTTAGAGAATGTTCCATGGGCTACTGCGAAGAATGTGTAGTCTGTGGATTTGGGATGGAAAGTTCTGTAGTGTCCATTAGGTCAAGGTGATCTATGGTTTTGCCAAAAACAAAACAAAACAAAATCTCATAATGTTTCAAGTTTATGATTTTGTGTTGGACTGCATTCATAGCCATGTTTTGCTGCCTGGGACCTACCAGCCATAGGCTGGACATGCCTGTGAGCTTCTGCCAATGTTCCTAATACTCTGCTAAATAACCAGACATGTTTTTATTTTGTTCGTGCAACTCAGATATTATCTGGTTTATTGCCAAAAAAAAACCTCTGAGAGAGAGATTGGCCTCGGGTTGTGAAATTGTTTTCCAAACTAAGAATCAAATTTAGTCGCGCTGTGTGGGCTTGCTCGCCCCCAACCATTGTCATGACTTCTTAAACGGGACGACACTTGAGTAACTTAACTTGTTGCCCAATATAATTTTCTTATCCAAAATGTTTTTTGGTATTACAAACTTCACAGAAGGGCAGGGGTAGATAAATCTTAATAGCAGCATTCTGGTAAAGGGGACCATTGCAGTCAGGTTTGCATTGCTGGCAGAAATCATCCAACCAAAAGCAGCTTGTGGGAAAAGGGGTTTATTTTGGCTTACAGACTTGAAGGGAAGATCCATGATGGCAGGGGGAAATGATGACATGAGCAGAGGGTGGACATCACCCCCTGGCCAACATAAGATGGACAACAGCAACAGGAGAGTGTGCCCAACACTGGCAAGGGGAAACTGGCTGTAACACCCATAAGCCCGCCCCCAACAATACACCGCCATCAGGAGGCTTTAATTTCCAATTGCCATCAGCTGGGGAGACTAGCATTCAGAATATTTAAGTTTATGGGGGACACCTGAATCAAACCACCACAGGTAGAAATAGTAAGAAACAAAAAGGAAATACTACCGTTTAGAACCAGGTAGTCTGTGGGCGTGGCAGCATGGTTCAGAAGTGCTGAGACTTACTGCGCGTTGTGTCGAAGGTGATTACAGACAACTTCAGGAAGAAAGACAGCAGTGTCCTCTCAGCCTGAACACAGGCCCATTTCCACCACCTCATCACACAACATGTCATTATTAGGATGGAGTTTCAGCAAAATGTGTAATTTCCGTGCCCCGCCTGACTTTAACCATTGGTCTTGACCGTGAAGTCATACTGAACTAAATATTTTACCTTTTTTGTAAACCTTCTCCTCCTATATTTTCCACCTCACCTACGTAGCCTCCCCCAGTGAGACCTAGAAACCACCCTGGGTTGCCTGGCCCTTTTTCTCTTTTCTGAGGTCTCACTATGCAATACAGGCTCGTCTTGAGCTATCTTCCTCTTGCATCAGCATCTGGAAATGCAGGAATTGCAGGCATACGCCACTACATCTTTTGAACTAAAAAATAATATTATCAGAAAGTCTTACTTACTCTAGGGGGTTATTTGTAAGCCCTAGCAATTCTCTGGTCTCTCTTCCCCCATGGGACTGGGGTTTATGGGTGTGAGTGCTGGGGGAAATCAAAGTCACACGGTCTCAGACTCCCTCAGGCCCGCAACTTATACAGAAAGTGCACTTAACGCCATCTCCCAGCCCTGATTTCTTCCTTCTGCCTCTACCTGCCAAATGCTGGGATTGTAGGCTTGGGTCACCACAAATCATAATTTGATCAGATTTGTATTTCAAGTTTGATGCTCTTCTGATAATCTTAAATTGGCCTTCTTTTTAAATTTTTTTCCCCCCGCCGGCCATGGTGGCGCACGCCTTTAATCCCAGCACTCGGGAAGCAGAGGTAGGAGGATCGCCGTGAGTTCAAAGCCACCCTGAGACTACATAGTTAATTCCAGGTCAGCCTTAGCTAGAGTGAGATCCTACCTTGAAAAAAAAAAAAAAATTAGTTTTCAAGACAGGCGTGGTGGCGCAAGCTTTTAATCCCAGCACTCGGGAGGCAGAGGTAGGTGGATCACCGTGAGTTCAAAGCCACCCTGAGACTACATAGTTAATTCCAGGTCAGCCTTAGCTAGAGTGAAACCCTACCTCAAAAAAACAAAAGACAAAGTGAAAGAAGCCAGACGTCAAAGGCCCCATATGGTGCAATTCCATTGACACAAGATGCTCAGGAAGAGCAGAAGTCTGTTGATTGACAGAAAGCTCACTAGTGGTTGCCCAGGGTCAGGGGAAATGTGGAGGGACTGCAGTGCCTCCAGGATGTTTGTAGAGATGATGAAAATGTTTGACGGGCTGGAGAGATGGCTTAGCGGTTAAGCGCTTGCCTGTGAAGCCTAAGGACCCCGGTTCGAGGCTCGGTTCCCCAGGTCCCACGTTAGCCAGATGCACAAGGGGGCGCACGCATCTGGAGTTCGTTTGCAGTGGCTGGAAGCCCTGGCGCGCCCATTCTCTCTCTCCCTCTATCTGTCTTTCTCTCTGTGTCTGTCGCTCTCAAATAAGTAAATAAAAAAAAAAATTAAAAAAAAAAGAAAATGTTTGAAAACTGCTGTAATAATGATTGTGTAACTTTTCCAATATATAAGAGCCCTGAATTATAATGTAAGCTGGTCAACTGCATGCTGTTTGAATTGTATCTCAGCAAACCTATTAAAAATCAAACAAGCCTAAGAGAAGTAGACTCTAACACAGAGATATTGTCAGGTAATAGAGGACAACCTTGAAATTAAACCTACTCATAATCCAAAAAAAAAAAAAAGACAAATTTTATTTTATTTTTATTTATTTCTTTGAGAGCAACAGACAGAGAGAGAAAGAGGCAGATAGAGAGGGAGAGAATGGGTGCGCCAGGGCCTCCAGCCACTGCAGTCGAACTCCAGATGCATGTGCCACCTTGTGCATCTGGCTTACGTGGGCCCTGAGGAATCGAGCCTCGAACCGGGGTCCCAAGGCTTCACAGGCAAGTGCTTAACCGCTAAGCCATCTCTCCAGCCCTTAAATTGGTTTTCTAAACTTAGGACTTGCCTCATTTGTGATCTAATATGTTTTCATAGAGGGAGTTGTCTAATTTTTTCCCCTTAGTAGCCTAACAATTACGATGTTAACTGGCGTACTATGTGGAGAATTAAGAGACATAACATAGAGTGTATCTTGCCACCACCTACCCACCCGGAGCTGGTACTGACATGAGCTAACATGAGCGATGCCTTTGGCAGGAATGGTGTGGTGACCTGAGAGGTGGATGCAAGGAAGGGTGTCAAGTTGGTGAAGGGCTGCTTATTTGTAGTTCAGCTTATTTGTTTTGTTTTTTGAGGTAGTGTCTCACTCTAGCCCAGGCTGACCTGGAATTCACTATGGAGCCTCAGGGTGGCCTCGAACTCATGGTGCTCCTCCTACCTCTGCCTCCCGAATGCTGGGCTTAAAGGTGTGCACCACCATGCCCAGCTTTGTAGTTCAGCCTTTTGTGTGTCCTGCAAGGAGCTGGTTGGCAAACTGTGCATACGGAACAGCAGCTCCTAACAGGCTGAGCATGAATTGTGCTCATGAACAGAGCTGCGCGGAGATCTGGTTTATAGCAGGACCTCTTTCTTTCCTACCTTCTTTCTTTCTCTCTCACTTACCTTCTTTCTTGCCGTTCTTTCCCCTCCTTTCCTGCTTTTTTCCCCAGTGTACAGTATGTATTAATTTGAGCAATGGGAGTGAACACAAAAAACAACAGTCACAAATGTTACTTCCTTTCTTTAAAAAAAATTTTATTTATTTGAGAGAGAGAGAAAAAAAAAAATCAGATAGAGAGACAATGGGTGCACCAGGGCCTCTAGCCACTGCAAATGAACTCCACAGAACATAGAGCATCTTCAACATTTTAGAGCTGATTGATATTTTTATTTTGTAATTATCAATGCTGAGAATTCCACTTCATAAATACATGGTACAGAATGGCCAAAGTATGTTTAGAGTCATTTCAGATACTGTTTGAAAGTCTGTCCTAATCCCAAACCAAAATTGATCGAAAGATTTTTTTTTTAATGAAATTCAAATCAGGAACTCAAAACAACAGTTTTTTAATAAAAAAAAATCACACTACAACCCAAAGATATCTTAATTTGATACATATTGAAGAGTGATGGTAGAAAATATTAAGTCTATTTAAACCATTATGATTTCATTATCAAACCATAATAAATCAATTGTTTCTATGAGTAGAAAATTTCACATGCACAGGAAAAAAAAAAAAGACCACTGTACTTCATAACATGCAATGGCTTTGAACCTGATCTGAGACAGTTCAGGCAGTGTTGGTTAGCATGGTGTTGTGCGGCAGGGTGACATGTGCCATGCAACATGTACACGTATGTTCAGAATCAAGGCTGTAGTGAAGTCATACAATGAGGCATGGACTAGAACTACCAGAAAAACTTTAGATTCATTGCGTATTTGATTTTAAATGGAATTTTGATCATTATGGGTTCAGATACATATTGTTAAATTTTTATGACTGAAGCATTTAGTCACATGACTTCCTATGGAGCCGCACCGCAGGGTTGAACACCCTGGGGCGGGCTGGGCATGCCCTAGAGCGTTTGCCTCGCGCGCAAGAAGCTGGGTTTGATCCTCAGCACCCCATAGAACCAGGTGTGGCAGCACACACCTGTAATCTCAATGCCTGGGAGGAGGAAGCAGTAGGATCAGAAGTTTAAGGCCATCCTCAGCTACACAGTGAGTTTGAGGCCAGCCTGAGCTACATGATACCCTGTATCTAAGCAATTTAGGGAGGGGAAAAGAGGGAAGGAAGCCCGTGTTTCTGGGAGTATTTCCCTACAAGTAAGAAGTAAAGAATAGGTACAGAGTTACAGCATATACAACTCACTGTATCTCTTATAGAATGAAGGCAGAGACAGCCTCATTAGATCCTGTTTACTGTATAGACTATTAGTTACTGAACAGTTTTTTTTTTTTTTAATTTATTTATTTGAGAGCGACAGACACAGAGAGAAAGACAGATAGAGGGAGAGAGAGAATGGGCGCGCCAGAGCTTCCAGCCACTGCAAACGAACTCCAGACGTGTGCGCCCCCTTGTGCATCTGGCTAACGTGGGACCTGGGGAACCGAGCCTCGAACCGGGGTCCTTAGGCTTCACAGGCAAGCGCTTAACCGCTAAACCATCTCTCCAGCCCACTGAACAGTTTTTAAATATCTTTATTTTTACTTACATGTTGAGAGAGAGAGAGAGAGAATAGGTGTGCCAGGGCCTGTAGCCACTGCAAATGAACTCCAGACACATGTGCCACCTTATGCATCTGGTGTACGTGGGTTCTGGAGAATTGAACCTGGATCCTTAGGCTTTGCAGGCAAGCACTTTAACTGCTAAGCCATTTCAAGCACTTTAACTGTTAAGCCATTTCTCCAGCCCCTGAACATTTTATTTTATTTTCACTTATCTATTTGTTTTCATGTTTCCCATCTTTTAAAAGTATTTTATAGTCATTTTCCAAACCACTGTGAAAAGAATATTCACATTAAAGACTGTTTTAGTTAAAAAGAGAGAGAGAGAGAGAGAGAATGAGTTACAGTTATACTTTTGTTTTTGTTTAAAATGCTTTCCTTAGGCATGTACTATCCATTTAAAATACATTGGTGAAGATGGAGAGATGCTGAGTCATGTATCCTTGCACCCAAATTAAATAGTTGAAGGGAGATATCATTTCTGGAATAAAACTTCCTTCCCTTCTGTGTTCTTGAAGTGTAGCTCACTAAACTAAATCCAGACTGATGGGCCCCTTCGAGGTAACAGGCAGGTGGGGTATGGGGGAGGACAAGGCCCCTGGTGAGCTCTGTGGGTAGACAGATACTCCAGTCATCCGCAGGAAGAAGAAAAGAGTCTTTTTAGGGGGATCTGGGAGGGTTTACAATTTCTCAATTGCCCTTCATTTTCAGGCAGACACTTAGGAAATGGTTACCCTCCCCAGAAAGCCAGCTTGTACATAATTCAGGACGGTCCTGGATCGCCCCTGTCACAAAGGAAGAAAGAGACATATGAATTATTTACAGAGTACTCCATTATTTCCTTTTATGAGCTCCAACTTTGTTTTTGTCTCTGCAAACTGAGATTTTGTTTATCCATGAATCGTTCTCCCTGAGGCATGAAAAATATGACTCTTACATTATGAATGAAGGGTATTTTGTTTGAATTCGTGTTAACTAAAACATGCACAATAAACCATGTCTTTCATCAGATCCCTTTCAGCTCCCCACAAAAACAGAACCAGCAAAGGAAAGAGCCGTTCAACCAGCAACCACCAGGAAGCCCACTGTAATTCGAATTCCAGCTAAACCAGGAAAACGTAAGCACTTGGCTGTCTCCTTTACTTGCGTCTCCAAGAGCCTACGAGAGATCTAAATTAATTTGCCAACGTCTGCTTTTGAAATTATGTATAACCTGCCATTTATTATTCACAGTCATGGACACTCGAAAGCAAGCTGTCTTCTCACAGTTCTTTGGAGAATTACCACCATAGGTTTGAATTTCATTTTTCCTGCAGGTAGATTTTAGGCAGAGGGAATAGAAAGAGTCTGAATCTCAGGACAGTCGACAGCATCTCAGATTTGCACCTCTGGTAAAGTTTGGTGGGAAAGTAATGGATTCCAACAGCGATAAAGCTGTATATGTTTAGCAGGAGTAAATTTACTCTAGTCAGCATAATCTAAATGTGGCTATATGTGCATTGTGCAAAGAACTATATCCCAAGGCATTAAAAACATACAATACGGGCTGGAGAGATGGCTTAGCGGTTAAGCGCTTGCCTGTGAAGCCTAAGGACCCGGTTCAAGGCTCGGTTCCCCAGGTCCCACGTTAGCCAGATGCACAAGGGGGCGCACGCGTCTGGAGTTCGTTTGCAGTGGCTGGAAGCCCTGGCGCGCCCATTCTCTCTCTCCCTCTATCTGTCTTTCTCTCTGTGTCTGTCGCTCTCAAATAAATAAATAAAAAATTTAAAAAAAAAAACATACAATACTTCTTACAGTGGCTCAGCTGCTAAATAACAATACTTTTTTAAACTAGCCTAACACTATAATTTGATGTATTACTTGACTTTTTTTTTTTTTTTTTTTTTTGAGGTAGGGTCTCACTCTAGTTCAGGCTGACCTGGAATTCATTATATAGTCTCAGGGTAGCCTCGAACTCACAGTGATCCTCCTACGAAGTGCTGGGATTAAAGGTGTGTGGCTTTAATCACTGCACCCAGCTTTACTGGACTTTTCAATGGCTCAGCCAGTGAACTTCTGTATATTTATTGTAAGGGAGAAGCCAGAAGTGCCAGAGCTATTTAGTTGAGGCCCCAGAAATATTTTTTTAAAGTCTGGGTAAAAGCATGCCTGGGTATGCACACATGGTGGCTTCTAGAGTCCTTCCTGGCTTTGCTGGACATCATCACGCAGCTTTCTCCATGGGCCTCTGGTTTCATTTTTACCTGCAGTGCTTGTGTGTGAATCTAACAAAAGGTGCTGCCAACTCCACTCCTGACAGCAGAGGGGTGTCCGAGGGTCTCACCTGTAGCAGCCCACACTTGCGCTGTGAGGTCATACACTTAAAGAGACTGGCTTTCTTATGAAACACTACCAGGAAGGATCGTATGGATTTTACTGCCTTGAGGGTTTGATAATGACTGATGGCTCGCAGCCAAGTAGCGAGGAGATTGAACTGAGTTGCTGTGAGGAATGAGGAGAGGAAAGACAGGTATCAAATTCTAGCAGGGTCCTGCTTCTTAGGTTATATTGAAGTGTTAGATTAAGGAACAGGTGGCATAATCTCCCTTGACAGGGTGATATGACCCCGAAATGGGTAAAATGATAGCTCATTGGGTTCTTTGCCTGTGTATTGTTACCTTTTCTAGGCGTGTTCTGCATTTTAACAGGCATAGTGAAATGTAATGATGACAAATTCCCACAGAAGCTCACGTAGTAGTAAGAAGCTTAGCCTGTTTTGTTTTTATTTGATTTCATTTTTTATTTATTTCAAATACCCACAGAAGCTCACGTGGTAATAAGAAGCATAATCTGGTTTGTTTTTATTTTATTTTATTGTTTTTATTTATTTATTTATTTATTTTTGGCTTTTCGAGGTAGGGTCTCACTGTATCCCAGGCTGACCTGGAATTCACTATGTAGTCTCAGGGTGGCCTCGAACTCACAGTGATCCTCCTACCTCTGCCTCCCGAGTGCTGGGATTAAAGGCGTGCACCACCACGCCCGGCTTTTTTTTTTTTTTTTTTGAGGTTCTAGGAACTCAACCCAGTGCCTCCCCATGCTATACCACTGAGCTACACCACCCCCAGCCCATAATACAACTTTGATGATTGAAGTTATTCTGTTGTATCGGTGTCCCCAAAACTACTCCCAAGTGTGATAACTCATTGGAAGGACTCCACATACAGCTATGGGTTTACGTGAGTGCGCACACACATAAATGAGACAGAATCAGCCGGGCATGGTGGCGCACGCCTTTAATCCCAGCATTCGGGAGGCAGAGGTAGGAGGATCGCTGTGAGTTCAAGGCCACCCTGAGACTACATAGTATAGTCAATTCCAGGTCAGCCTTGGCTAAAGTGAGGCCCTACCTTAAATAAAAACCAAACAAAAAGACAGACTTAACAAAGGGAAGAGGCGAATGGGGTTCAGTGTGAAGGAAACCACGTTTAAGCTTCCAAGAATCTCCTGGTACAGTCGCATGGGGTACTTTAATCTGCCTGCACTGACTTAGAACAACATGTATGAATGTTGCCAAGCAAGAAAGCTGATTAGAGACTCATGTCCCAGTGTTGTTTCTGGGGCTTGGTTACCATAGCTACCTCTAGAAATTTGTTTTAAGGTTTGTAATTTTTATTTATTTAGTTATTTATTTAAGAGAGAGAAAGAGGCAGAGAGAGAGGGAGAGAATGGGCATGCCAGGGCATCCAGCCACTGCAAACGAACTCCAGATGCATGCGCCCCTTTGTGCATCTGGCCTACATGGGTCCTGGAGAATCGAAGCAGAATCCTTTAGCTTTGCAGGCAAATGCCTTAACCGCTAGGCCATCTCTCCAGCCCTAGAAAATTTGTAATATTTTTTAATTATTTATTTGAGAGAATGGAAGTAACAAAGCTTCTAGCCACTGCAAACAAACTCCAAATGCATGTGCCGCCTTGTGCATCTGACTTACATGGGTTCTGGGGTCCTTAGGCTTCACAGCAAGTGTCTTAACCTCTAAGGCATCTCTCCAGCCCAGAATTTTTGACATCTGTGAAAATTCCAAATTTCCAAAAGGAAAGCGGATTTCACCATACTCTTCTATGTGTTCTGGAAACGGTGTATATTGTCCTACAGACCAAGTTCCTAGATACCATCTACTGGCACACCTTCAAAGTAGGCCTCTCTAAGGATAAGCTGCTCCAGGCCTACTTTGTCTCCTTTTTCTGCACACCTGTAAATGGGCTAATAGTGCTAAAATCCTGACAGAATCAGCTGAGGAAACACCTTGACCTGTTTTCTAGACAGAGCTCTAGGAACTGTTAGAAAGCTGAAGGTCTAGGGAGGTGGCTAAGTGGTTAAAGGTGTTGGTTCGCAAAGCTTACCAGCGTGGGTTCAATGCCCCAGCATCCACATAAATGTGTGCAAGGTGGTGGATGCCACTGTGATGCCAATGTACCTCAACAGTGGGAGGCAGAGCCAGGAGAACCCGAAGCCTGCAGACCAGCTAATCTGATGTTCAATGCAGTGTGCAAGTTCGTTTGCAGCAGCAAGAGACCCTGTCTCAAAGGAAGTGGAACACAGACATCCTGAAGTTGTCCACTAACCTACACACACACACACGCACACACGCACACACACGCACCATGACAGGCCCTATCCATAGACACCCAAAAGTAAATTTAAAAGTTGAATATACGCTGCTAGGTTTGAGAGAATTCCCACGCCAAAATGATTTCGGAAGAGTTGATTCAAAAGCCAGTTCCTCAGAATTCTGTTAGCATACCGAATAAACATCACTGTATGCAGCTGGTGTCTGAAGGGAAGAAAGAAACAGCTTTGTGCTACAGAAGTCCTTGATAGTCTTTGAACCTGTCAGCTCCTTTCCCTCGTGAAACCTGTTTCTTCCAAGTGGGAGATCGTTTCTCAGATACAAGCAATGGGTGCCAATGCTCAGGCACTGCTTTTTCTCAGATGGCCTCACTGACTATTAAAATTGGAAGCCTCCGGGCTGGAGAGATGGCTTAGTGGTTAAGCACTTGCCTGTGAAGCCTAAGGACCCTTGTTCGAGGCTTGATTCACCAGGACCGACGTTAGCCAGATGCTCAAGGGGCCGCCCGCATCTGGAGTTTGTTTGCAGTGGCTGGACGCCCTGGCGTGCCCATTCTCTCTCTCTCTCTCTCTCAATCTCTCTCTCTCTCTCTCTCTCTATCTATCTATCTGCCTCTTTCTCTCTCTGTCTGTCGCTCTCAACTAAATAAATAAAAATTAATTTTTTAAAAAAAAATTGGAAACCTCCTATCTCAGTAGCCCATCACACCCAGACCAAATATTCCCTATGTCCCTCCCTGCCAGGAGGCCCCTCCTCTCTGCAGTGTGCTCCTAACTAATTCTCCCAGCAGAGTTGAGTGGGTTCCCTTCTTTCCTTGAGTCTGAGGAATCTACAGCCAGGGGAAAGCCTACAAGATGGTGACTGAGTCCGATGATCCCATGCAGCCCTGTGCCTCCCTTAACAACACTTGCCAGTTTCTAAATCAATGTTTGGCAAGCCTGGGTTTTCTCACTCCTTTGAGAATGTTTTCCTGTCTGTGTGAAAAACAGGTTACCTGTCAGGTTGTTTGTGAGAAAATGGAAGTAGAAGATGATCATTTGAACAAATGAGCGTTCTCATTTTTTTTTCAGTGCCCAAACCAGACAGTTTTAGAAATAGCTTTAGCACCATGGTGCTGAGAAGAAGTGACAGAGGAGCGCTCAGCACTGAAACGTCTCTATCACACCTTCCCAGGCTCAGGGTCCATTGCAGAAGAAGTGGCGGAAAGAAATGTAGGCGTCAAAGGAAGGGCGGGAATTCCTTACAATGCACTCTTTCAGGCACAAAATGGACTGGGTATCCGTGACCTCACAGTGCCTGGCACTACTTACATAATAGGAAAGATAATGACATCAAAATAAAAGAGAGACTAATTGAGAGGGGGAAAGGAGAGTTGCAAAGGGAAAAGTGAGTAGGGAGGGAATTATCATGGTTTATTGGATATAATTATGGAAGTTACCAATAAAAATAAAAACTAGCTTTCAGGGCTAGAGAGAGAGCTCAGCTGATAGAGTGCTTGCTTTGCAAGCATGAGGACCTGAGTTCAGTCCCCAGTACCTACATAAAAATACAAATAAACAGGGCTGGAGGAGTGGCCTAGTGGTTAAGGCACTTGCCTGCGAAGCCCAAGGATACTGGTTTGATTCTCCAGGACCCATGTAAGCTTAATTTTTAAAATTTATTTATATGAGAAGGAGAATGGGTGTGCCAGGACCTCTAGCTGCTGCAAAAGGTCCTGGGGAATCAAATCTGAGACCTTAGACTTTGCAGGCAAACACCTTAACCACAAAGCCATCTCTCCAGCTCATCTCTAGGCATTCTTATACATAGACTTTAATTAGCTGGCACTAATTAAATCTAACCATTTTGGTTTTCTCTCATTAAAATAAGTAAGGAATTCACTATTACTGAGATAGGATGTAGTTTAGATGTACACGTATTGTTTCTTTAATATAGGTTAATTATGCTCCTTAATCATAACTAATGAATTAGAAAACATTTAATTATTTTGCAATGGGGAGGGTTGAGTACTCCACCTATTAAGTTCAAAACAACTGAAAAAAAAATTGATAATTGCTAACATTAAGTTACTAACTTTAAGAACTTAAGTAGGGCTGGAGAGATAGCTTAGCAGTTAAGGTGCTTGTCTGTGAAGCCTAAGGACCTAGGTTCAATTCCCCAGTACCTACATAAATCTGGATGCACAAGGTGGTACATGAGTCTGGAGTTCGTTTGGAGTGGCTGGAGGCCCTGGTGCACCCATTCTGTCTGACTCATAATAAATTTTTTAAAAAATTTTGTTTGTTTCATTTTTATTTATTTGAGAGTGACAGAGAGAGAGAGAGAATGGGCACGTCAGGGCTTCCAGCCACTGCATACGAACTCCAGACGCGTGCGCCCCCTTGTGCATCTGGCTAAGGTGGGTCCTGGGAAATCGAGCCTCGAACCAGGGTCCTTAGGCTTCACAGGCAAGCGCTTAACCACTAAGCCATCTCTCCAGCCCTAAATTTTTAAAAATAACTTTTTTTTTAAAGTTCAGTTTCTTCGTCTGTACAATATTACCTGGTGTTGCAGTCAGGTTCGCATTGCTGGTAGAAATCACCCAATCAAGAGCAGCTTATGGGGAAAAGAGGTTTATTTTGGCTTATAGACTCGAGGGGGAAGCTCCACGATGGCATGGGAAAACGATTACATGAGCAGAGAGTGGACATCACCCCCTGGCCAACTTAAGGTGGACAATAGCAACAGGAGAGTGTGCCAAACACTGGCAAGGGGACACTGGCTATAACACCCATAAGCCCGCCTCCAACAACACACTGCCTCCAGGAGGCGTTAATTCCCAAATCTCCATCAGCTGGGAACGTGGCATTCAGAATACCTGAGTTTATGGGGACACCTGAATCCAACCACCACACCTAGTATGGCTTTCTCTGGGAAAACATTCTGTGGAGATGGAAATCCTCCCTTGTATGTGCTGGCTTCTATAATAGCCCCAAGTGGCAGCTGCGTGCTGGACATATCAGTGCCGCTGAGGAACTGGAATTTTTATTTCATTGTAACGTATGAAGTGACACATAGAAGGTTCTCAGCAAATGCTAGCTACTGTGTAAATATTGGACTGATGCTGGTTAATGCATCCGTTTTCTGAGGTCTGCTGACAGCTCTTTCTCATTTCATTAACAGCCCATTACTCTCTGTGGCTCTGTCATGGTAGCTGTTTTCCTGAGGAATCACTACAGTTGTTGCGTTCTTTGGGATCCTAGACTAGATGCTAGTAATGAATTGTTGCTGGGTTTGTTTGTTTTGTTTTGTTTTCCCTAGGTTTACATGAGGATTCACAAAGTCCACCTCCTCTTCCTGCTGAAAAACCTATTGGCAATACTTACAGTATACTATCCGGAAAACTCAGCAATGCTGACAAAACTAGAAACTTGGTAAGTGACCATCGTAGGTTGCGTTTGGTTGAAAATGGAGCTATAAGCTGCTTTTAAATACTCAGTTGCTATATTATTGTACTATTGGCCAGATAAAAAATACTTGTAGAGGGCTGGAGAGATGGCTTAGCAGTTAAGCGCTTGCCTGTGAAGCCTAAAGGACCCTGGTTTGAGGCTTGGTTCCCCAGGACCCATGTTAGCCAGATGCACAAGGGGGTGCACGCGTCTGGAGTTCGATTGCAGTGGCTGGAGGCCCTGGCACACCCATTCTTTGTCTCTATCTGCCTCTTTCTCTCCTCTCTTTCTCTCAAATAAATAAGAAAATAAAATGGATTTTTTTTGTTGTTGTTTTTTTAATATTTTTTATTTATTTATTTGAGAGCGACAGACACAGAGAGAAAGACAGATAGAGGGAGAGAGAGAGAATGGGTGCGCCAGGGCTTCCAGCCTCTGCAAACAAACTCCAGATGTGTGCGCCCCCTTGTGCATCTGGCTAACGTGGGACCTGGGGAACCGAGCCTCGAACCGGGGTCCTTAGGCTTCACAGGCAAGCGCTTAACCGCTAAGCCATCTCTCCAGCCCTAAAATGTTTTTTTAAATGAAAAAACTTTTTATTAGACTCTAATCACTAAGCTTCAAGTGCTTCATGTTATGTTCAATATTTTAAAAGTTCGTGTAGAAGGATTAGGTTCATTTGTGGCACTTTCTTATAAAGTAATCTTGTCCTATACCAATATAATGACATTGTCTTTAAATGATCCTAATACTAAAGTTATTAAACTTTCTCTTTTTTCGTTTTTTTTTCAAGGGAGGGTGTCACTTTAATCCAGGCTAACCTGGATTTTACTATGTAGCCTCAGGGATTTTTCAAATTCACAATCTTACCTCTGCCTCCTGAGTGCTGAGATTAAAGGTGTGTGCCACCATGCCTGGCAAAACTTTCAAAAATATTTGGGAGTAGATTTAGTCAAATTGTCAATTTTATTTAATGTTCTCAAGTAATAACTTTGAGACAATTACTCTAAGAATTTTTAAATCTGAAATTTAAGGAAAAAGTTTTAATTAAAGGGCTGGAGAGATGACTTAGTGGTTAAGGTGCTTGCTTATAAAGCCAAAGGACCGAGGTTTGATTCCCCAGGACCCATGTAATCCAGATGTACAAGGTGGTACATGCGTCTGGAGTTCATTTGCAGTAGCTGGAGGCTATGATGCAGCCATATTATCTCCCCTCCCCCATTTCTCTCTGCTTAAAAATAAATTAATTAATTTTAAAAAATAAAGAGGCCAGGTGTGATGGTGCACACCTTTAATCCTAGCAATTGCAGGCTGAGGTCAGAAGGTTGGTATGAGTTCAAGGCCAGCCTGAGACTGCCTACTGAATTCCAGGTCATTCTGGGCTGAATGAGACCCTACCTTGCAAAACCAAAAAAAAAAAAAAAAAAAAAAAAAAAAAAAAAAAAAAAAACAAGGTGGGGACTGGAAATATGGCTTAGTGCTTAAGGTGCTTTCCTACAAAGCCTAATGATCCAGGTTCCAGTACCCAATACCCACGTAAGCCACATGCACAAGGTGGCCCATGTACCTGGAGTTCATTTGCAGTGGCTGGAGGCCCTGGTGCGCTCATACTTGCCCTCTGCCTCTCTGTGTGTCTATATCCTTCTGCTTGCAAATAAATAAAATATTTTAAAAAATTAAAGACAAATGAATCAATTAAAAAGTAATGCTTTATTATACATTTGTTAAGATGAAATTCAAGGAATGTATTTATTTAATTTCAATCTCAATATTATTTCATCATGAGATTTTAGAATGTTCTAAATACTAAATGATTTTCATGGCTTGTATCAAGAGAAATCAATTTTTAAAGTCTTTAAACCAAATTGTCAGTTCCATTTTTCTAATAGTTTTCAACTGGGCATTAACTGTGCTGATCATACAGGCAAACCCATCTAATCATCTAGTGAAGAGAGATTTCTTTGAAAGAGACATTAAGTTAAATTAGCCAATACCAAGTTAATGAGATTTTTCTGTAGGATGAATTAAAATTTAGTGATCGTTTGTATTTTCAAAGTACTAGGTAATAAATTTCTATTAAAACTGGGCCAAGAGAACCCAAAAGGACATAGTTGTGGTCCTATCCTACTGTATCCCAAGCTTCTGTGTGGGAAAGTTGCTTGAGAAGATTACAGGCTTCTGCTGTTGAGAGGGTGATAAAAGGGAGGGATATGGTGATGAGTTAGTACCCAGTACTTGGAGTGCAATGTAATGGGCTTTACGGATAGCAAAAGTGCAACCAAGAAGTGGATGTGATTACACGCGCTGTTTAGTCGTCCACATTACTTCTGTATTCTAGACAAAAGAAGAAAGGAAGTTAGGGTGAAACATCTGCAAAGCTAATATATCCATTATTGTGTGGCAGTTACCTTCTTGTTGCTGGGACAAAACACCCTACCAGAAGCAGTTTGTGGAAGGAAAGGGTTTCAAAGGGAAGTCTCATCAGGGTGGGGAGGGGGAAGCATGGCATGGTCAGGAAGCTGGTTGACTTCTTCAGATACCAGCTGGGCGGAAGCAGCAAGAGTGAGCTAGCCATAATGGCAAGGGGGCACTGGAGTATACAGCCCCCAGGTCTGACCCAACCCCCTGACACACCTACTCTAGCAAGGCTCCGCCAACCTGGGAACCAAGTAAGAGGCTTCGTCACAAACACAGGAGACTGTGGGGACATTTTACATTCTAACTACCACAGTGCTTCACATGAACATGATGTACACAAGTGCCTGTAGCCACTGAGCCATCTCTCCCACCCAGTGACCATGATGTCAGCTCTATCCTGCACCGTCTACAGAAGTCAGAGCATACAGGGCTTGCTTTCTTTTTCAAAAATTATTATCATTATTATTATTACTGATTTAAAGAGAGAGAGAGAGAGAATGGGTACGCCAGGGCCTCCAGCCACTGCAAACAGACTCCAGATGCATGCAGCACCATGTGCATCTGGCTTATGTGGGCTCCGGGGAGTTGAACCTGGGTCCTTAGGCTTCACAGGTGAGTGCCTTAACTACTAAGCTGTCTTTCCAGCCCTCTTTTTTTCACTACTTTATTGTTTGTTTGTTTTTTTTTACTTTTTATTTATTTATTTGAAAGCGACAGACAAGACAGAGAGAGAAAGAGGCAAATAGAGAGAGAATGGGCACGCCAGGGCCTCCAGCCACTGCAAACGAACTCCAGATGCATGCGCCACTTTGTACACATCTGGCTAATGTGGGTCCTGGGGAATTGAGCCTTGAACTGGGATCCTTAGGCTTCACAGGCAAGCGCTTAACCGCTAAGCCATTTCTTCAGCCGTTCACTACTTAATTTTTATTTATTTATGTGTGTGTGAGAGAGAGAATGGGCACTCCAGCTGCTGCAAATGAACACATGTACCACCTTGTGCATCTGGCTTACGTGGGTCCTGAGAAATTGAACAGGGGTCCTTTGACTTTGCAGGCAAGCAGATTAACCGCTAAGCCATCTCTCCAGCCCCCGTGCTTTCTTAGATGCATATTGTAATACACATGCTGAGTCTGAAGGAAAAGGGAATAAGGAAACAGACCACAGGTTAAGTACTGTGCCTGAAGTCATTACTATGGATATCTGAAATCAAATGTGTACCTGAGAACATTCGTGTTTGAGAATTGTAAGTACTGACTGAATGTCAGAACAGAGGACAGGAGGTGTGGTTGAGTGTTTCTAGAGAGGATCTTGCAGAACAATAAGACATTGTCTCTCCTGTCCAAAAAAGAAGAAAAAGCGCTGTCACAGAGGCTGGGGAGGTGGCTCAACCATTGAAGATGTTTGCATATAAAGGCTGCCAACCTGGGTTCAATTCTCCAGTACCCACATAAAGCCAGAGGCACATCGTGATGCATGTGTCTGGAGTTTGCTTGCAGTGGCAGGAGGCCCTGGAGTGCCCATTCTCCTTCTATGTGTGTCTGTCTTTCTTTCTCATATTTATTTATTTACTTAAAAAATAAGTTGGCCAAATACCATGTTTGCTAGGAAACTTTTCATAAAATGTCATAGGGTCAGGTGACTACATTTGCCAAACTTCGCTGTTTTCACTTAATGATGGGCTGCAGGGTCCCATGAGGAGAAACTGGAGTCATTGTGTCAGAGGAGGCATTTCAGTGTGACCTGTTGCCCATCATGGGAACACAAGACTCTCAGAGCAGCTTCTGAAGAATCTTCTGGACCTGTGGGAGCACCAGGCAATGCCACAGAGCCCATGCCGGAGACCAGAGACATGGCACAGTGTCTGTGGATGGAGAAGGACAAGCTGAGTTTGAACTTCGGTCCTAAGATGCTGGACCAGCTCTTGGGAGAACATCTGTAGAGGCTGCTCAGCAGTTCTAGCCATTCTGACACACGGAAGTGTGGACTTGGGAGAAGCAGCTGTCCTTTGAAAATGCTCCAGATAGCTGGGAGAGTGGGGCGTGATGGTGCATACTTGTAATCTCAGCACTTGGAGAGTCTGAGTCAGGAGGATTGTGAGTTCCAGGCTAGTTCAGACTATATAGCAAGGCCTTACGTGTCTCCAAAAGAAAGAGGAGGTGGAAAGATGGCTCGGCAGTTAAAGGCCCTTGCTGGCAGACTGGATTTGATTTCCTAGTACCTATGTAAAGCCAGATGCACAAAGTGGCACATGCATCTGGAGTTTGTGGTGGCAGGGCACCCATTTTTTTTTTCTCTCTCTCTCAAGTAAATATATATTTTTAAAAAGGGAGGAAGAGGGCTGGAGAGATGGCTTAGTGGTTAAGCACTTGCCTGTGGAGCCCAAGGACCCCAGTTCAATATTCAATTCTCAAGTGTCGGGTGGGGAGGGAGGGAATTACCATGGGATATTTTTTTATAATCATGGAAAATGTTAATAAAAATTAAAAATTTTAAAAAAAATTCAATTCTCCAGGACCCACGTAAGCCAGATGCACAAGGTGGCACATGCATCTGGAGTTCCTTTGCAGTGGCTGGTAGCCCTGTCGTGCCCATTCTCTCTCTCTCCATGCCTATTTCTCCATCTATTACCCTCAAATAAATAAAGAAAGAATAAAAGAAGAAAGAAAGGAAGGAAGGAAGAAAGTCCTGAAGAACTATTCTGAAATTAAAGTACAATTTCAATGTAGGTGATCAAAACAATAGCATTTGTGAGGACAACAGAAGCAGGAAGACCAAGTTTGCCAGAGACTGGAATGCTTAGCCAAGCCTATCAAATGCCAGGTTCATGGATGTCAAAACTAGGAAAACAAACTACAAAAGAGCAAATGAAATTCAGAAAGACTTCAAAGTATGTGTGTAAAATTGAAGAGGAGGAAATCCTTAATGAGTAATCTTCATTACTATTCAGAGATTGCCAACAGAACCTGGGCACAAGCCCAGACCTGAGTAAACACTTAGGCAGTGGCTGTGCAAGGACTCCTCCTCTGTGTCTGGAGTATGTCACCTATCACAGTGCCTTATGGCATGTGCCTCACATCCCTGATGAACTGGCATATACTGCCTTTTTTATTCTGGCTTCAAGTTTGCTCACTGTGGAAAACTGGGAAATTATACTTAAAAGTCAGTCAGGAACGCGCCTGAATTTGGTTGTCAGAAGCTACGTGAGAAGTCCAGGCAGGATGGACGGCCCCCGTAATCAGGCACGGGGGAAACGGACAGGTGGATCCCTGGAGCTCACTGGCTAGCTAGCTTGGCTGACTTCTTGGCGAGCTCCAAGCCACTGAGACCCTAACTCATAAAGAGATAGATGGAAAGCTGGTGCGGTTTTGCACTCTTTTGATGCGAGCACTCGGGAGGCAGAGGCAGGAGGATCGCTGTGAGTTCAAGGCCAGCCTGGACTACAGTGAGACCCTACCTTGCCAACACCAAAAAAAAAAAAAAAAAAAGAAAAAAAGGTAGATGAAATACCTGAAACCCGAGGTGGTCCTCAGGCCTCCACACACATGTCCCCGTACATATATAAATACAAGTCAAATAAATAAAGTTTTCCACAAAAAAAAAAAACAAAAATACCACTGCTAGGTTGGAGGTATAACTGCATGCAAATAAATAAAACAAGACAAAACCTTCATCCAGGAAAACTACAGTTAATATTTAGTCCAAAATTACCACTATATGTTACATATTTATTCTGGTACATCATTTATGCCGTTCCATGTCAAAGCTGTACTAGTTGTTAAGGCATTTGGTAACTAACTACTTTTGAAAAGATAAATAAAATAAAAAATTTTCTCCCTTCCTGCTTGCTTCAATTTTAAAGATGACAAAAAAAGAGAAATATATTTTATCATAGCAATATTGTCAAAAAGAATTACAGGCAGCAGCATATTTATAAGGCATGGATTATATTCTAGAATACTGCAGGGTTTATGAGCTGGTGGCTTGCTTCACTACATTAACTGATCTCATTAGTGAAACCAAGTTTTAAGGGCAAGCTTAATTTGTTTTTAAAAATGAGGTTTTTAAAACATTGAAACATGTTTAAATTATCATAGTTATTGGCAATTAATCACTTGGTATTTAAGGGAAAGTTATAAGTAGGATGAATTTTAAATCAGGAAACTAAGTTTTAACTCATTTATAAGAAGGATGGAAACAGTTGGAATTTGCCCCCAAATTCCCAACCTATAATTAAAATCCCTTCATAAGATAAATACTTTTAATTGTAAAAGGCTAGCAATTTTTCCTCTCGAGGTATTGAGAAAATATTATTTCTTGGGTGTCATGTTGGGGTCTTTAAAAGTAGAAAAGAGAGGCTGGAAAGATGGATCAGCAATTAAGGCACTTGCCTGTAAAGCCTAACAACCAGAGTTTGATTCCCCAGGACCCACACAAAGGCAGATGCACAAAGTGGTGGATGCATCTTAAGTTTGCAGGGCTAAAGACTCTGGCACACCCATTCTGTCTGTAGCTGGCCATGGTTGCACACATCTTTAATCCCAGCGCTCAGGAGGCACAATTAGGAGGATCACTGTGAGTTCAAGTCCACCCACAGACTACATAGTGAATTCCAGGTCAGCCTGGGCTAGAATGAGACCCTATCTTGGAAAACCAAATTTAAAAAAAAAAAAGCAGAAAAGAAAAAGTATGCCTTGGTAGGAAAAATCTCAATTCTGATTTTAAAAAAGGAATTAAAGAGTACACTCCCCTCACCTTCTCCCTCCTCCCACCTCCCTCCCCTGCAAAAAAAAAAAAAAAAAAAAAAAAAAGGAAAAAAAAAAAGAAAAGAAACAGACATTTTGGACTTGAGATCATTTAGTGTCCCACCCAAAAGGAGATCTGAAAATATTTCCCATGTGCTATATTGATTTCCCAATCCTTGACCTGTAACATTTCTGGAAAACCTACTTAAATGGGACAGCCTGAGTCCCTGCCCTTGTGGAAGTCTCCCTATTAATGTCACTCTTCATGTTCTCTTACCAACTAAGATAGAACAATTCGGCTATACCTGTCTTTCATCTTTCAAATTATTGCCCCATGCTCTTCCCTACAAAATTCCTCTCAGGGATGGGGAGACAGTTCAGCAGTTAAAGGCACTTGCTTGCAAAGCTTGCTGGCCTAGATTCAATTCCCCAGGGCCCATGTAAATCCAGATGCAAAGTAGTGCACTCATCTGTGATCCCAATGCGCTAATGACAATGGGAGGCAGCGCCAGCAGAATCTGAAGTTCCTTTGCAATAGCAAGAGACCCTGTTTCTTTAAAAAAAAAAAAAAAGAGTGGGCCATTGAAGTTGTCCTCTGATCTTCACATGCATGATCATAGACAGAATAGATATAGACAGACAGACAGATACATGATAAATAATTCTCGGTGATTCTACCTGTTGGCTGTAGTAGCATAAGTGCTCATCTTTCCTAGAATTTTTTTCTCTTACATAACTTTCTTTCAGGCCACCACTTGAGCCTTTTTTTTTTTTTTAATTTAATTTATTTATTTGAGAGAGAATGGACACACCAGGGCCTCTAGCCACTACAAATGAACTCCAAACATAGACGCCACTTTGTGCATCTGGCTTATGTGGGCACTAGGGAATCAAACCTGGGTTCTTAGGCTTCATAGGCAAGTGCCTTAACCGCTAAGCCATCGTTGCAGCACCCCCCTTTTTATATATATATTTTTTAAATATTTTTTGTTCATATTTTATTTATTTATTTGAGAGCGACAGACACAGGGAGAAAGACAGATAGAGGGGGAGAGAGAGAATGGGCGCGCCAGGGCTTCCAGCCTCTGCAAACGAACTCCAGACGCGTGCGCCCCCTTGTGCATCTGACTAACGTGGGACCTGGGGAACCGAGCCTCGAACCGGGGTCCTTAGGCTTCACAGGCAAGCGCTTAACCGCTAAGCCATCTCTCCAGACCGCTTTTTTTATTTTTTAAACCATTTTTATTTATTTATTTTCAAGCAGAGAGAAAGAAAGGAGACAGAGAGAATGGGCACACCAGGACCTCCAGCCACTATGAACACCAGATACATGCACCACTATGTACATCTGGCTTTACATGGGTGCTGGGGTATCAGACTTGGACCATTAGCCTTTGCAGGCAAGCACCTTAACCATTAAGCCATTCCCAGCCTTTTTTTTATTAGGTAGGGTCTCACTCTAGCCCAGGCTGACCTGGGATTCACCATGTAATCTCAGGCCGGTCTTGAACTCACAGCATTCCTCCTACCTCTGCCTCCTGAGTGCTGGGCTTAAAGGTGTGTACCACCATGCCCGGCTACCCTTGAACTCTTTTATTTTTTGTTTTAATGTTCCTAATCCTTTTAATTCACAGCTCACTACTTAGTATGGAAATTATCCAGGGAGGAGATCTGTTTGTTCAAAGCCGAACAAACGACACTTCTCTCCCTATGTGTGTTTAAACCCAGGAACAGTTTGCTTTCTACGTGTAATTGGAATGAAGAAACACATACCTCTGTTAATTCCCTGCAGGGCAGGCTGATTGTCACCATGTGATTGCCATGGTGTACACATGATCCCATAATGGCACTGGGAGCCTCGCCTTGCCTTGCAGGACCGTCGTCAGGCTCTGGGCCTCTTCAGGGACATCATGTTTCCCCCCCCCCCTCCACATTTTTGCCTGGACTGTCTTTGTTGTTGTTGATTTTTATGGTGCTGGGGTCTGAAACTCAAGTCTTGTGTATGTTAGGCAAGTGCCCTGTTACTATTTGAAGCACATCCCCACCTTCACCAGGATTGGATATGGCCAATTTGGGCAGGACTGAGTCATTAATTAATAATTGTTTAACACAGCGAGCTCTCTTCAGCTATTTTCTACAACCCAGTAACATTCCCACTTACAGACCCAGCCAAAAATAAACGTGGTGGCGCACGCCTTTAATCCCAGCCCTCGGGAGGCAGAGGTAGGAGGATTGCTGTGAGTTCGAGGCCACCCGGAGACTACATAGTGAATTCCAGGTCATCCTGGGCTAGAGTGAGACCCTACCTCGGGGGGGGGGGGGTTGAAGTTCCTCTTGAGAAGCTCTTGTTTTCATTAGTCTTGACTAAAAATCCCCCTGTGATGCTTACAGGAGCCGGAGCTCGCTGGTGAATCAGGAGGCTTTGTGAGAGGACCTCCCAGGTTGCCACCGAGGTAGGTAAAGTGTGGGAAAAGCTAAAGAAAAAGTAATGGCTTGCAGGCCTACTTCTTGTTCTGTCATCCCCACAGAGATGGCTGTGAGCCACAGATACTCTTTTAGAGAGAAATTCACAAATTTGCCAGGGCCAATTAGTCTGCTTATGACAGCAGGTTACGGGAATCTCTGACCCTTTTTCCTTTTAACACAGTCCAAAACCTTACAGAGTGCACACATGGGTCTCTTACTTTTCCTCAAGTAAATAAACAGGACAACTTTGCAAACCTAAAGTAACCCCATACCTAAAGTAATCCCATTTCTGGAATATACACACACCAACATCCTCCCGGTTGGCCAGGGTAGGCCTGGCTTTCAGCTTTCCTAAAGAGAGACAGGCTTTGTGAACTCAGAGGTGACCTGCCTCTCAACTCCAGAGCTGCACGAACACAAGGCTGTAATGCTTTCAGAAGGCATCGTTATGTTGAAATTTGTATCTATTTAGGGATTTAGGGAAGGCTTTCAAAGTGAGTTTTCCCATCCCATTTTCAGAACTGACTTCCTCTTTGTTAATCTAAGAGTTTTAATGGTAACTTTGATGTCATGAGCATTAGGGGACTTGGATGTTCTTTTTCTAATCACATGAAAGACTCCAGCACACATGCTTGTGCGCACACACACACACACACACACACACGCACACGCCTGATCTCCTCTTACAAGCTTTGCATCTCAGACTGTGGTGGAAAGTACTTAGTTTCTTGAAATAAGTCATAGTGTGTTTTAAGAGCAGTTCGGGCCTTCAAGAGCTTATGACATTAAATTCTTGTTTATCTTGAACTAATGAATGCTTAGTGCAAGATAAGTGGGAGCTGGAACATCATGGCATCTTCTCTGGTAATTTAATGTCTAATGCTACAGTCATTTGCTCAGAAGCAGCACAGTCTGCAGGCTTCAGTAAATTGTATTCCACTAATGGAAAATCTGTGTGTGTGTGTGTGTGTGTGTCTGTGTGTGTGTGTGTGTGTGTCTGTGTGTGAAGGTGTAAGAAAAGTGATAACCAGGCTGGGGATATGGCTCCCCAACAGGTAAAGGTACTGGCATGGCAAGCATGCCAGCCCAGGTTCGATTCCTCAGTACCCACATAACGATAGCTGCACAAAGTGGCCCATGTGTTGAGTTCGTTTGCAGTGGCAAGAAACCCTGGCATGCCCATTCTTATTCTCTCTCTGTCTCTTCCTCTGTCAAGTAAATAAATAATCAAGCAGGAAAAGAGAGACCAGAACCCATTCTTTTTGTTTGTTTGTTTGTTTTTATTAATTAATTTGAGAGAGACAGAGAGAGAAAGAGGCAGAGAGAGAGCAAGAATGGGTGCACCAGGGCTTCCACTGCAAACAAACTCCAGACATAAGCGCCCCCTTGTGCATCTGGCTAACGTGGGTCCTGGGGAATCAAGCCTCGAACCGGGGTCTTTAGGCTTCACAGGCAAGTGCTTAACCGCTAAGCCATCTCTCCAGCCCAGAACTCATTCTTATTCTTATTCTTTCTCTCTTTCTCTCTGTCAAATAAATAGTGGAGCTGGAGAATTGGCTTAGCGGTTAAGGCACTTGCCTGCAAGGCCAAAGGGCCCAGATTCAATTCCCCAGGACACACATAAAGCCAGATGCACAAGGTGGCGCATGGGTCTGGAGTTTGTTTACAGTGGCTAAATGCTCTGGTTTGCCCATTCTCTCTTTCTCTCTCTTTAATAAATGAAATAAAATAAATTATTTAAATAAATAAATAAGAGAGACCACAGCCCAGCCGTGATCACGACACTGACTCATGGTTCCACATTCCCATTCAGGCCTGTCCATGGAAAAGTCACCCCAACTCCAAGACCTCCTCCCAAAGGAGCCCCTGAGAGACCACCTCCCCCCAGACTTTCCACGACCAAAACGTCAAGTAAAAAACTGCTTTTTAATCGATCATCTTCAGACATGGACCTTCAGAAAAAGCAAAGTCACATGGTGTCAGGACTGTCCAAAGCCAAGAGTCAAGTGTTTAAAACTCAAGATCCGGTGCTGCCCCCTCGCCCTCAACCTGGACACCCTCTCTACAGGAAATACATGGTAAATTTGGCTTAGAAAAAAAAAAAAATGTTTGTGGTTGGCCGGGCATGGTGGTGCATAGCTTTTAATCCTAGCACTTGGAAAGGAGAGGTTGGAAATGAGTTCAAAGCCGGGCTGGGACTGCAACTTGCGTTTACCCTGCAGGGGGCGGGGCAGGGTACCAATAAATATGTTGGTGGTTAAGAAATTTGTCCTAAGGTAAGACCCATGATCCTTAGGAAAAGGTGATAAAACTGCCTGTGGGATTATTCCTTGACTCAGGGGCTTTAGATACGCAGGTCACAACACAACCTATAGGTCTTCAAAACAGGGTGTCATTATTAGAATTTCAGGGAAAGAGAGTGCAGGCAGTTGGGGATTGTAACTCGCTGTCCATTTGACCAGACAGCTCTGGAAAAACCTGAGATACCAGGAGACTAGCTGACAGATACTATAGTTTATCTCTTGATATAGTTTGTATCCTGCAGCTGCCTGGTCTACCCAGTAACATTTAAAATGTAGTCAAAATTACATTTTTATTAAGATGGATGGGTTTTCTTACATTTTTCTTATTTGTAAACTTGATTATTATGGTCCATTTAATGGCTGCTAGTTAAAAAAATATATCAATAATTGAGATAGTTAAGATATTAATTTTGTTCTTTTGGATGTTTTTCAAATTACTTTTGCCTGCATTTCCCACAGATGAAAAACAGCTAATGTGCTCTCTGGTCATGTTAACCTGGGAAAAAAAAAAAAAGTAAAAGAATTAGAATAAAAAGGGAACAGGGGCTGGAGAGATGGCTTAGCAGTTAAGGCACTTGCCTGAGAAGCCTAAGGACCTAGATTCGATTCTCCAGGTCCCACATTAACCAGATGCACAAAGTGGCACATGCATCTGGAGTTTGCTTCCTCTAGAGGCCCTGGCTTACTCAATCATTCTCCTTCTCCCTCTCTCCTTACAAATAAATAAAATATTTTATTATTTTTTTTAAATTTTTTATTTATTTATTTGAGAGTGACAGACACAGAGAGAAAGACAGATAGAGGGAGAGAGAGAGAATGGGCGCGCCAGGGCTTCCAGCCTCTGCAAACGAACTCCAGACACGTGCGCCCCCTTGTGTATCTGGCTAACGTGGGACCTGGGGAACCGAGCCTCGAACCGGGGTCCTTAGGCTTCACAGGCAAGCGCTTAACCGCTACGCCACCTCTCCAGCCCAAATATTTTATTTTTTAAACATTTTTAAGTGTTTTATTTTGAGAGGGAGAAAGAGGCAGAAAGAGAGAGAAAAAGAGAGAATGCACGCACCAGGACCTTCAACCTACTGTAAACAAATTCCCTTGTGTGCATGTGTGCCATTGTGTGTGCTTGCATCAGTACGTCTGGCTACATGGGACCTGGATTGAACATAAGTTTTAGGTAAGCAAGTGCCTTAACTGCTAAGCCATCTCTCCAGCCCTAAATAAAATATTTTTAAAAAAATAAAAGGCGGGCTGGAGAGATGGCTTAGCAGTTAAGTGCTTGCCTGTGAAGCCTAAGGACCCCGGTTCGAGGCTCGGTTCCCCAGGTCCCACGTTAGCCAGATGCACAAGGGGGCGCACGCGTCTGGAGTTCGTTTGCAGTGGCTGGAGGCCCTGGCGTGCCCATTCTCTCTCCTTCTATCTGTCTTTCTCTCTATGTCTGTCGCCCTCAAATAAACAAATAAAAAATGAACAAAAAAGTTAAAAAAAATGTCTTAAAAAAAATAAAAAAATAAAATAAAAGGCAAAAATTAATTTAAAAAGTGATTTTTACTTTAGACCATTCAGGTGACTTTAAGATTTTTATATTAGTACATATGAATTATATGTAATAATGGGGTTCCCTATGACATTTTCATATGTATGTTTATGTGCTTTGATCATATTAACTCTCCATTATGTGTTTTGTTTTGTTTTGCTTTTGGAGGCAGGGTCTTACTCTGGCCCAGGCTGACCTGGAATTCACTATGTAGTCTCAGGGTGGCCTCGAACTCACAGTGACCCTGTGGTGGTTTGATTCAGGTGTCCCCCATAAACTTAAGTGTTCTGAATGCTAGGTTCCCAGCTGATGGAGATTTGGAAATTAACACCTCCTGGAAGCAGTGTATTGTTGGGGGCAGGCTTATGGATATTGTAGCCAGTGTCCCCTTGCCAGTGTTTGGCACACTCTCCTGTTTGCTACTGTCCACCTTGTGTGGGCCAGGGATGATGTCCACCCTGCCATCGTTTCCCCTACCATCGTGGAGCTTCCCCTTGAGCCTATAAGCCAAAATAAATCCTTTTTTCCCACAAGCTGCTCTTAGTTGGGTGATTTCTACCTTCAATGCCAACCTGACTGAAACAGACCCTCCTACCTCTACCTCCCAAGTGCTGGGATTAAAGACATGTGCCACCACACCCGCTATCCATTAAACTTTTGTTAGCTCTCTTTTGAGAAGGGGAAGGATAAGAAGGAAATAAAATAGTCATAACCATTGAAATGGATAAAGGTTATTTTACAGCCTTCTGACTAAGATCAAGTGTCACTGATGAAACTTTAATTGCCAAAACCCAAGGGATAATAGATTCTCTGGGGTGGATACCTTGCAGTAGTTTGTATGTATGGAGTAGTAATTCTTAGCCAGGCGGTTCAGAACACTACACACACACAAAGAGAGAGAGAGGGAGAGAGATAGAGAGAGAGAGAGATAAAGAGAGAGAGAATATAAAACATTTAAGGAACTCAAAGAAAGTAAGTAATACATTCAAAACAATTTTGCATTTAGGGCCCTGGGGCTTATCTTAGTGGTAGAATGATTGCTTAGTATGTGCAAGGCCCTGGGCTTGTTCCCCAGCACTGGAGAAGTCAATAAATAAAATAAACACAATAGGCTGGGCATGGTGATGGTGCGGCTCATGCACGCCTTTAATCCCAGCACTAGGGAAACAGAGGTAGGAGGATCGCTGTGAGTTCAAGGGCAGCCTAAGACTACATAGTGAATTCCAGGTCAGCCTGGGCTAGTGAGACCCTACCTTAAACAGCAAAGCAAAGCAAAACAAAACAAAACAAAAACAAACCAACCACAGAGTATTTAGGTATGTCTCTGTAAGGGTTATAGGTTTGACTTCTGGCCAAGCATAAACGGTCACAGCTTTTTCTCTGTAATGATTCAGCACTCCTGATAAAGTGGCCTGTGTGCACCTGCGTTGATGATGGATCGCGCCTGTGTGGGCACGCATGGATGAGATTGCTGTCTGGAGTGCGCATGCGCCATCCTCCCTATATAGCCTAGTGAACCTGGACTAAACACTGCGCTGCTCTGGCCTTGCACCCTGGTGTCTGCCAATGGCTGCTCCCCAGGCCTTCTCTAGCTGAGCCCACCTCCTCAACAACCTCCCCACACACACACCTCCTCCCCCCCCCCCCCCCGCCGAGCTACCGGCACCTGACAGTCTCAGTATGAAATAAACCCTTAAAACTATCGTTTTTCCATGGCTACCCCACTATTAAATTCCCACCAGTAGGGTAGGCGAGATGGCTCAGCAGCTAAACTTGCTCACTGGCAAAGCCTGATGGCCCAGGTTCACTTCTCCAGTAGCCCCATAAAGCCAGATGCACAAAGCGGCTCATGTGTCTGGAGGCCCTGGCACACCCATGCTCGTTCATTTTCATGCTTTCCCTCTCCCTGCCTGCAAACATAGGAATCAGAATCTTTTCAAATTTTCCGCCAGTGATCTGTTTAAGTCAGAAACTCTGGGACTATGTGAAAATGTAGAAAAGAGATGACTCAGCCCAGGCTGCCAAGGCCACGCACCCCATGTCTCTCCTCCTGGGTGATCCTTTCCCGTGTTCTAAGTGACTTTGTGTCACTCATTTCCCCAGTGTTCCTTCTATATTTCATATAGAATATATACATACATTATATAAAATCTTTTTCTCAAATAAAATTTTAATAAATAAATTAACTAAAAGCTCCAATAGCCTATCAGGTTTTAGGGGGCAACCTTTTTGAGAACCCAGAATAGAAGAGGGGCCTTGGTAGGCTCTGAGGTCAGGTGCTGAGCATGTATGACTGCCAGTGGACTTGGCAGATCTTCCCTATGGAACCAAACTTCCTGGGTTGCGATTGCGAAAGGGAACTTTAGGCCCCATTCACCCTTTATTATCCTGGGGGCTCAGCCCCACCGCCTGTGAACCTGAATGGCCTTGGACATAGCTGGCCTGCTCAAGAGCCTGGGTGCTGGAGGGGTTGCACTCATCCCTGACTGATCAGCACTGTGTGAGGTTATTTGACTGTGAACAATTCTTTTATTGGTTTATCTTTAAGCTGTCGGTGCCTCATGGAATTGCCAATGAAGACATTGTCTCACAGAACCCGGGAGAACTCTCTTGTAAGGTAAAGCAGAACTCCTTCTTGACTGACCCCTGTTTGAAACTAACTAACTAAATAAATAATAAATAAATAAACATGCCGGGTGTGGTGGCGCACACCTTTAATCCCAGCACTCAGGAGGCAGAGGGAGGAGGATCGCCGTGAGTTCGAGGCCACCCTGAGACTACATAGTGAATTCCAGGTCAGCCTGGGCTAGAGTGAGACCCTACCTCGAAAAACAAAACAAAACAAAACAAAAAAACTCACTGGCCTCTGTTCCTCCTGTTACACATTATTAAATGCTTTAGGCTCCAAAGATTAACACATGGAAAAGCAATAATGTTTTATTAAACAATAAGTGCTTCAGAGAGAGAGGGGTGTTGTACCTTACAGCGTGGGGACGTACTTGTGATCCTGAAGCAGACTGAGGATAACTACTTGGAATGCCAGAAGGGAGAGGACACAGGCAGAGTTCACCCGTCCCAGGTGAAGGTCGTCACTCCGCCGGAGCAGCCGCTCAGAAGCCGACCCGACGTAAGGAATTAACATTAACGGCGTCCGGCCCCGATCCCTCAAGGCAGCACAGTTCACAGGACCACTCACTGTATCTCGTACTTGGGCTTCTTTCTTTGTTCTCATTAGCACAGTCACTCTAACCAGAACAGAAATAACAGCAGCATTTTACTCCATTTTCTTTTTAGAATAAATTACTTCTAGGAGACTCGACACTGCTGCCTAACCCTTTGATACACTGCGTATAGCATGTTTTTTTGACCTCTTCACATCATGCTAGCTGCTAGGAACCAGAACACTTGTTCATAGATTTTATTTATTTAGTTATTTATTGTTTTTAAAAATACTTTTCATTTGTATTTACTTATTTGAGATAAACAGAGAGAGAGAGAGAATGGAGTGACCAGGGCTTCCAGCCACTGCAATGAACTCCAGATGCATGCGCCACCTTGTGCCTCTGGTTTACATGGGACCTGGAGAATCAAACCTGGGTCCTTTAGCTTTGTAGGCAAGTGCCTTAACCACTAAGCCATCTCTCCAGCTCCCCTACCCTTTTTGAAACAAGGTCTTACACTAGCCCAGGCTAACCTGGAACTCACTCTGTAGTCCCACATTGGCCTTGAACTCACTCAGCTCACACCAGTCCTGTTATCCCCTGCCTCCCAAGTTCTGGGATTCAAGACATGCACCACCACACCTGGCATGAATTTTCTTTCTTAATTATTTATTTATTTATTTGCAAGGGGGGGGGGTGTATGGCCATGCCAGGGCCTCTTGCCATTCACTGCACAGGAACTCCAGATACATGTGCCCCTTTATGCATCTGGTTTTATGTGAGTACTGGGGGATTGAACTTGGGCCAGCAGACTTTGCAAGCAAGTGCCCTTTAACTGCTGAACCATATTCCCAGCCCTTACTCATGAATTTTCAACTGGGAAAGCTGTTTAGTATCTAAATGCAACCTATTTACCAAAGCACCGGAGGTTAGTTTTCAAGCAGAATGAATAATTACTTTAAAAATTATTTTATCTTAAAAGGAGACCTACAAAAGCTGATATAAAAGGACACTTCCCTTTAAGATATAAGCATAAGAAGCAAGAGAGATGGCCCAGACATTAAAGGCACTTGTTCACAAAGCCTGTTGCCTGAATTTGATACCCCAGTACCTATGTAAACCCAGATGCACAAAGTGCTCTGTGCAGCTGGAGTTTGTTTGCAGTGGAAAGTGGCCCTGGTGCACCCATTTTCTCTCTCTCACATAAGTAAAATACATTTTAAAAGATGTAAGCATAATATAGCCAGGTGTGATGGTGCACACCTATTATCCAAGCACTCAGAAAGTAGAGGCAGGAGTTCAAGGTCATTCTAAGCCAAGTGGTAAGTTTGAGGTCAGCCTGTATCAAAAAAAAAAAAAAAATTAAGTAAGTTTAATATAAACCTTATTCCTGTGGTTTCAGCTTATTAAAGAATGAAATGCAGCCAGGCATGGTGGCGCATTCCTTTAATCCCAGCACTTGGGAGGCAGAGATAGGAGGATCACCATGAGTTCGAGGCCACCCTGAGACCACATAGTGAATTCCAGGTTAGCTTGAGATAGAGTGAGAACCTACCTCGAAAAAATAAATAAATAAATAAATAAATAAATAAATAAATAAATAAATAAATAAATAAAAGAGTGAAATGCAATCCAAAATCTCAAGTCACATTTTAGGCCTGACAAATGTGTGGATCCTCACTGCAAAGGGCTGAACCCAGACCTCACTGATGCTGGACTGGAGCTCTGCACTGAGCTGTACCCCAAGCCCTTGTCCTATTTCTAGAAGAGTTTCTTAAGTTATTCAGTAAAGCGTTCACTATCTGTTAGTTCATATAATATAAATGAAAAATAATAGCCACCAATCATTCAACCCAAGTAAAGAATTTGGTTGGCCATTCCTCCTACTTGTCGTGATCTCATCTAATCCTTTCTTGTTAGAAGTCAATGTATGGGCTGGGAAGATGGCTTAGACCTTAAAGTCTACCAGCCTGGGTTTGATTCCCCAGTACCCACATAAAGCCAGATGCACAGTGGCACATGTCTCTCGAGTGTACTTGTGGTATTGTGGTATGGTGTTTTCTCTCTCTCTCTCTCTCTCTCTCTCTCTCTCTCTATATATATATATATATATATATATATGTGCTTACAAATAAATAATTTTTTTAAAGAAGTCAATTTATCTTCTGGAGTTTGCGAAAAAAAAACTAAAAGGACAAAGCCAGGCATGGTGGCACATGCCTTTAATTCCAGCACTAGCAAGGCAGAGGTAGGAGGATCCCTGAGAGTTCGAAGCCACCCTGAGACTCCATAGTGAATTCCAGGTCAGCCTGGGGTAGAGTGAGACCCTGCCTCGCAAAACAAACAAAAACAAACAAAAAAAAGGGGGGGAGGGAGGGAAGAAAGAAAGAAGAATGGGCACACCAGAGCCTCTAGCCACTACAAACAAACTCCAGATCTGGCTTATGTGGGTACTGGGAAATTGAACCTGGGTACTTATGCATCACAGGCAAGCGCCTTAACTGCTAAACCATCTCTCCAGCCCTTCTTTCCTTTATATATATATATATATATATATTTTTTTTTTTTTAAGTTATCTTTTGAGAGAGAGAAAGAAGCAGAGACAGACAGACAGAGACAGATACAGAATGGGCATGCCAGGCCTCCAGCCACTGCAAACGAACTCTAGACACATGCGCCATCCTGTGCATATGGCTTACATGGGCCCTGGGGAATCAAACCTAGGTCTTTTGGCTTTGCAAGCAAGCACCTTAACCGCTAAACCAGCTCTCCAGCCCCTTTATTTCCTTTTCAAAGCTAACTGGTTTCATTTTGTTTTACTTGCTCACTTTAAAGACAAAATACTGGGCTGGAGAGCTGGCTTAGCAGTTAAGGCATTTGCCTGCAAAGCCTAATGACCTAGGTTCAATTCCCCAGGACCCACATAAGCCAGATGTACAAGGAGGCGCACATGAAAGGAGTTAATTTGCAGTGTCTAGAAGCTCTTGTGTACCCATTCTCTTTATTTGCCTTTCTCTCTCAAAATAAATAAAAATTTTAGTCAGTCATGGTGGCACACACCTTTAATCCCAGAACTTGAGAGGTAGAGGTAAGTGGATCGCTTTGAGTTCAAGGCCACCCTGAGACTACATAGTGAATTCCAGGTCAGCCAGAGCTAGAGTGAGACCCTACCTTGAAAAAGAAATAATAAAAAAGCCAAAACACTGAGGAATGTCACAGTTGAGCGTTCTTTCTGTGCTACCTTGGCAAGGAAACGTTCTTCTTCGTAACGGACCCCTTGCTTAGCCCACCTGTGTGTTGTCCATCGAGTATTCAGTGGCATTGTATCCAGGGAAATCTAATGAGAAAAAAGAAAACAGCTGGTCTCAGAGTGAACCTGAATCCAGCACCTCTCCTGCATCCTTCTTCCATAGCCCTGTTTCCCCGCCAAGGAGCCCGGCCACACCCAGAAGCCCGTGGACGGGGGCTTTCCTCACGCCGTGGTTCTCCATGATTTCCCAGCAGGTAAGGACGTGATTAGCACATTGATCGAGCCCTAGGATCCCCCTTCTTCATTTCCTGTGCCTGTGGAATCCTAGATTGGACATGTCCTCCTGTCCATCACTCTGCTTTCAGGAAGGGTCACCTGCCCCCTGACCATTCCAGAAAAGCTTAGCCATCAACCCTGGCCTTGAAACTCCAGAGAGAGAGAGAAGCAGACTATGTCCTGTACAAATGAAAAATGGCCAACTGCTTATTACCAGATGTGTCCTCGTTAACTCAAAATAATGGGTACTAGTTAGTAATTGTGATGAAGTGAATTTCATAAGTGAAGTTCATTTCTCCTAAGAATTGGCTTAGCCACTACCTACCTGTGATATTAAAATATTAAATCTTGGGATAGAGAGATGGCTTAACAGTTAAGCACTCTCCTGTGAAGCCTAAGGACCCCAGTTCGAGGCTGGATTCCCCAGAGCCCATGTTAGCCAGATGCACAAGGGGACGCACGTGTCTGGAGTTCATTTGCAGTGGCTGGAGGCCCTGGTGTGCCCATTCTCTCTCTTTCTCTCTGACTCTTTCTCTTTGTTGCTCTCAAATAAATAAAAATAAACAAAAAAATTAAAATATATGTATATATTAAATCTTGAGCCGGGCGTGGTGGCACACGCCTTTTAATCCCAGCACTCGGGAGGTGTAGGGTAAGCGGATCGCTATGAGTTCAAGGCCACCCTGAGACCACATAGTGAATTCCAGGTCAGCCTGAGCTAGAGCGAGACCCTACCTCAAAAACAAACAACATGAAATCTTAAAAGACTGGAGACATGGCTCAGTGGATAAAGTGTTTATAGCACAAGCATGGGTACCTGAGTTCAGATCCCTAGACCTCCACAAAGCCAGATGCTGTAATAGGCACTTGTAGCCCCACAACGAAATGGGGGACAGGAAAGCTGCCAAGAAAGTTGCAGAGCAGCTATCTTATCAGACGCAGAGATGAACAAGAGACCCTGCCTTAAGTAAGGTGGAAGACAAAGATACCTGAGGTGGTTCACTGACCACACACACACACACAAACATGCATACAAATACACCAATTTTTTAAAAATTTTGTTACCATTTTTTTTAGTTAGAGTGAGCAAGAATTGGCATGCCAGGGCCTCCAGCCACTGCAATTGAACTCCAGATGTGTGCACCGTCTTGTGCACATGTGCAACTTGGCACGCTTGCCTCACTTTATGCATCTGGCTTACATGGGATCTGGAGAGTTGAACATGGATCCTTAGGCTTCACCGGCAAGTGCCTTAACTGCTAAGCCATCTCTCCAGCCCTAATTTTGTAATCATTTTTAAATACATTTTATATCTAAGGAAATAAGTAAAATTTTACAAAACCTTTGTTTACAACCTCTTTTTGGCCCCTGCAAATTTTTGTTGCCTGCAAATTCACCTGCTGGACTGGAGAAATGGTTTAGTGGTTAAGGCATTTGCCTGCAAAGCCAAAGGACCCACGTCAACCAGATGCCCAAGGTGGTGCATGCATCTGGAGTTAATTTAGTGGATGAAGATCCTGTGCACCCATTCTCGCCCTCTTTATCTGCTTCTTTCTGTCTTTAAAATAAGTAAGATACAATAAAAATTTAAAAAATTAGTTGCTAAAGAGTTATTGTACTGCCTTAGTTAATATTTGAGGTTGAAATAATTTTTAAGCATGTCCAAGAATGATGATAACAATATCATACCATGTCTACAGAACCCTTTCATTATTCAGTGTGTTTGGGGCAAGAGATTTGTACTGGCACAGTAGAAATCCTTAAATGCCATGGTACTTTAAAAAAAACTGTTTCCCATCAATATATTCATAGATAATTTGTTACTAAAGGGGGCAAACTCATAATATCAATTTATTTTTAAATTATAAAAAGTAAATTTGATTAGTATAATCCATCCTCAGAACCAGCAGGCTGCACTGATCAGTAGACAGAACTGAGTGCTCCTTTTTCTCTAATCAAATCTACAACCAGGGTCATTTATCAGAGGTAACTAATTTTATATTATAGAGGAAGCCGACGATTTGAATCTTACATGTGGAGAAACTGTTTATCTTCTCGAAAAAATAGATGCAGAATGGTACAGAGGGAAATGTAGAAACCAGACCGGATTGTTTCCTGCCAACTACGTCAAAGTCATTGTAAGTGGGTCATGCTTATTATAGTCGGTCATTCACCCTGGGGTTCAATGAGACTTGCAGGTAGGAAAATCTAACCCGGTCCTATATTCTCTGTCTTCCGTCAATTCATTCGGCACTTGGAAAATCCAAAAAAATAAGTACTTGCTTAACTAAGTTATGACTAATAATTATTATATTATGAGACCTTGAAACATAGTGCTTAAATGCTGTCTAAATTCTAGAGTGCAAGACCACCACAGGAAAGTTGGTAAAACAGTTAACCTTGGGGGGTTAAGTACTTTAGGATATATATTCACTCTTTTTTTTTGTTGTTGTTTGGTTTTGGTTTGGTTTTAAATATTTTATTTTAATTTATTTATTAGAGAGGGAGGAAGAGAGAGAACGGGCCAAGGCCTTCTAGCCACTGCAAACGAACTCCAGATGCATGTGCCACCATGTGCTTTAGGCTTACGTGGGATCTGGAGAATCAAATCTGGGTCCTTAGGCTTTGCTGGCAAGTGCCTTAACCACTAAGCCAGCTCTCCAGCCCTTTTGTTGTTGTTTTTTGAGATAGAGTCTCACTGTAGCCCTGGCTGACTGGGAATTCACTATGTACTCTCAAAGCAGCCTTGAACTCATGGTGATCCTCAGCCTCCCAAGTGCTGGGATTAAAGGCGTGTGCCACCATGCCCACCTTATATGTTCATTCTTTGAGGTATTTAGTGGACATGAGTTAAATGGTACCATATTCCTGAAGAGTTGGTTTTGGAGCCTATGGTCCCAAATCAAATTGTGAATACTAAAATACTTGCATTGGAGGTAGTGGTCCATTCATGGTCTTTCACAAAATAGTTTCAGATCAAATTGGGGGAAAAGCCATGTTGAATTATCAGAATTTTATAGCGTCTCACCACCTAGCCTTGGAACACATGCTAGTATGTTACAGCTTTTAGTGCTAAGCCTGAATGGTTATGAAACATGGGGCTCAAACAAGGCTGTCCCTCCAGCACATGTGCCAGTAGGGAAAGTATGACTTAGCCCCAAACATAAAAATATTAATGCAGCTAGACCTATAAGTTAACAGCTTATTTGGGAGGGGAAAAGAAAAACCAATAATTTGCCTTTACATCAGAAACTTAGAAAACCAGTATGACATCAGATCTGTATTTTTCAAATAGAAATGAGTCTGAGTCTCTTAGATTACAAATGTAGGCCTTAAAAATTGCCCTGTGTATATGTGGCCTGATTCTGTGGAGAAGTCCGGCCACATTCCCTAGATTAATATTAGGAGTGATGTTCATTTTAACACTCTTCCTCATTTTTCTCCTGCCCAATGGAGCAGTGCTTTCAACAGTACAATTACCACACTGAAATCAATCACACCGAATCTGCCCCGTTATTAGTACAAATGTTATTTCTAAGCCCACAAGTTTAAAAAATTGTTTTAAAACTTCAAACTTATAAGATTCATCAAGATGGGCACTGACCTAATGAATACAGACCTTATAGCCTTAAGCAATTTCAGACTAAATGCACATGGCCAAAGGTCTGATTACAGCCCTGCTCAATGAGCCTATAAATGATGCCTATCCACTAGCTGCTTGTTTCCTACAAGTTCCTTTTTTTTTTTTTCCCTGCCCTATCTATATTGAAGGGAAGAAAAATATTCCAAAGTTACGAATGTGGAGAGAATCCTCAAGTTTGATCAGATGAACGCATTGCTGGCAGAATGATGTCAATGTGCTATGGAAGCAAGTAAAAGATAAAGGAGGGTTATACCACAGGCTCTTCTCCCCCACATTACCCTGTAGGCAAGCTCTCACTGGTGGAGCTTCGGCTGGTCTCTGCCTTGCTACTGCCTCATCCTTCTAAGTGCTGGTATTACAGGAGTAAACCACCATGCCCACCTGAAGCTCTTTATTTCTAAAACCCAATTCAGGATTCTTCTGTTTAGTGCCTATGCTAACAGGTTCAACGCTGTTTGCTTTCAATTGTGCATTTTGTAAATGCATGGCCTTGAATTCATCTTACTAAATTATGAAAACAAAATACAAGTGTTACCCATGGTTTTGTCTTTACTAGGTTGACATTCCAGAAGGAGGAAATGGGAAAAGAGAATCAGTTTCATCTCATGGAGTTAAGTAAGTTTCCTTTGTGTTCCTAGACACACGACAGAAGGAGGAAGCATTTCAAACATGAAGAATTACCTCGCTTAAACCTTACCACCGTGCTGTAATTCTGAGAAAAACTTTGCTGTTTAAAAATGATAGTGGGAGCCAGGCTTAGTGTCACATGCCTTTAATCCCAGCACTTCGGGAGGCAGAGGTAGGAGGGTTACCATGAGTTCAAGGCCACCCTGAGACTACATAGTGAATTCCAGGTCAGGCTGGGCTAGAGTGAGACCCTACCTCAGAAAACCAAAAAAAAAAAAAAAAAGTGGGGACTGGAGAGATGGCTTAGTGGGTAAGGCACTTGCCTGCAAAGCCAAAGGACCCAGGTTCAATTCCCCAGGACCCACATAAGCCAGATGCACAAGGTGGTGCATGCATCTGGAGTTCATTCGCAGTAGCTGGATGCCCTGGCACACCCATTCTCTCTCTCTCTCTTCTTCTCTCTGCCTCTTTCTCTCAAATAACTAAATAAATTTTAAAATAATGATAGTGGGTTAAAATTATAATGAGCAGTCACAGAGTGGCTGAGTAGTAGAGTACTTACCTAGCAAATGTATGAGGCCCTGGGTTCAAGTACCAGCAGTTAAGAAGACTAAGAGACGAAAGAGTTAAGCTGAAGGGATCTTCCTATATGTGTAAAGACCTTTCCATGAGTTTATATACCCTTTTATGCATTGTTGTAACTCTTCTGTGATTTAAAACCCTGCCACAGTGCAGCTTTATATTCTAGTTAAATGAGCAAATTAATAGAATTCACTACCTGGTGAAGACTGTAAACCTGTCTATGAATAGGTCAGGAGACGTACGGAGATGTTCCCCGGGGACCTGAGAAACGAAATGCAAAGGTTATCACAAACAAGAACACTTGGGATGCCGCGGCAGCCCAAGCCTGCTTCAGGATCAGGTTTCTGCTCTGAGCAGCAGGCACCCCTGCGAGCAGGTTGAACTTAAAGTGGCCTTGAATCACCATTGATCCATTGATCCCAGTACACTGGAATTTGATTCCAGCAAGGGCCAGCTTCTCCCTTCTGGCAATTGTTTCTCCTTTTTGTGATGGAAACTTCCTTCCTGTGGTCTCCAATCAAAGGTTTGGTCTCAACCCACACCAAACTGGGTGAGGGACCCCTTTTATCTCTGCTTGTCTTTTATTTTCAGTCACAATTGCAGATCAATTAAGGGTTGTTCCAAGTCTCAGAAATGAAAGCTTTTGGAAGGAGAGATTATGTGTTTTCTTTTTTTAAATTTTTTATTTATTTATTTGAGAGCGACAGACACAGAGAGAAAGACAGATAGAGGGAGAGAGAGAATGGGCGCGCCAGGGCTTCCAGCCTCTGCAAACGAGCTCCAGACGCGTGCGCCCCCTTGTGCATCTGGCTAACGTGGGACCTGGGGAACCGAGCCTCGAACCGGGGTCCTTAGGCTTCACAGGCAAGCGCTTAACCGCTAAGCCATCTCTCCAGCCCAGATTATGTGTTTTCAAATGCCAAGTTTCTGTTTTCTTTAAACCATCTCCTAACTTGAAGGCTGTGTATCTCCAGGCTTGGCTCACTGATGGCTTCAGCCCGTCTTGAATAGCTCTTCTGCTCAGCTGAGGCCTATTGCTGTCTGATGCTTGAGAAGTTTGATGTCTTGCCCTGAGGATCTCAGGGGGTGTACTCCTAAACCCAGTATATTTGCGATTGAAAGGGTTCAGGCTGGGCCGGCGCTTGCGTGGGTCCAGGGAAGCAAGCATGAGGAGTCTAGAGAGATTCTGTCATGAAGGAAAAACAACCCAAAGATAGTTGTGCAGTGTAAACTAACCACTGAGCTGCTTCTCTAGAACTCTCACCTTGAACTTTAGCCTTTCTGAGTGACTACATTCACCATCTGAAAATTAACACCAGCATTTAGACCTGGAACTTAATTTTCATGGAACAAGTATGCCTGGTTCCCTATTAGAAACAGGACAAACATTGAAAGACTGAGGGCTGGAGAGATGGCTCAGTGGTTAAAGGCACTTCTTTGCAAAGCTTAACAGCCTGGGTTTGATTCCCAAGTACCCACGTAAAGTCAGAGGCACAGGGTACCCAGTGGAAGAATGCTCTGGCAATGCCCATTCTCCCATTCGCTCTCTCCTTGCAAATAATCAATTTATTGAAAGATTTATGGAAGTTCAGAGTATTTTAAAAGTTGATTCAGGGCTGGAGAGATGGCTTAGAAGTTAGTTAAGCACTTGCCTGTGAAGCCTAAGGACCCCAGTTCAAGGCTCAATTCCCCAGGACCCACGTTAGCCAGATGCGCAAGGAGGTGCATGCTTCTGGAGTTCATTTGCAGTGGCTGGAGGCCCTGGCGTGCCCATTCTCTCTCTCTCCCTCTCTCTATCTGCCTCTTTCTCTCTCTGCCTATCATTCTCAAATAAATAAATAAATATAAACAAATATTTTTTTAGAAAAAGTTGATACTGTGTGGAGGAAAGGCTGGGCAAGTAGCTTAGTTGGTAGAGTGTTTGCCTTACATGTATGAGAGCCTAGGTTTGATCCTGGCACCAGAAGAAAATAAAAGTAACATAAGAAACCCTTACTGTGTTTTGTAAAGCAAGATGTTGCCCAATTCTAGAATTGAAAGTAAAGTCAATTAAGGTCTAAGAAAGGAAGTGGGAGGGAGGGAGAAAGAGAAGGAGGGAAGGGAAGGGAAGGGAAGGGAAGGGAAGGGAAGGGAAGGGAAGGGAAGGGAAGGGAAGGGAAGGGAAAGGAGGGGAAGAAGAAGGGGCAGGGAGGGGATGGGAAGAGGAGGGGAAAGGAAGGAAAAGGGACCTCCAGTTTAACCCATCAATGTATTTCTCTTTGTTCAGAGGCCTAAGATGTGTTGCTCGGTTTGAATACATTGGAGACCAGAAAGATGAGTTAAGTTTCTCAGAGGGAGAAGTAATTCTTCTTAAAGAGTATGTGAATGAGGAATGGGCTAGAGGAGAGCTTCAAGACAGAACGGGGATCTTCCCACTGAACTTTGTGGAGCTTCTGGACGATGGTCCAATCCCTGGTGCAAACACTTCAAGTGAGTAGAGGGGGCGTTTGTTATGTCACATCCTAGTGCAAGTAACTGATGATATGATAGCATGTAAGTGCCAAAGAACCCATTTGCCTTGTTTGTTTGGTTTTGGTTTTTCTGAGGTAGGGTCTCACTCTAGCCCAGTCTGTCTGGGATTCACTATGTAGTCTCAGGGTGGCCTCGAACTCACAGTGATCCTCCTACTTCTGCCTCCCGAGTGCTGGGATTAAAGGCGTGTGCCACCAGGCCCGGCTCAGACGTCTTGTTTTTAACATAGAAGAAAAAAATTATTTCAAATGCTGTGGGAGAGTCAGTATTATAGTCATCTCTCAAAACGCTACTTTTGGGGCTTAGTAGCTAAGGCATTTGCCTGCAAAGCCAAAGGACCCAGGTTTGATTCCTCAGGACCCACGTTAGCCAGATGCACAAGGGGGCGCACATGTCGAGTTCATTTGCAGTGGCTGGAGGCCCTGGCGTGCCCATTCTCTCTCTCCCTCGCTCTTTCTCTGTTAAATAAACAAAATTTAAAAAAAAAAAAAAAAAGCTACTTTTGGGCTGTGTAAACACGAGAGCCTGACTGTCCTGAGTTCAGTTTCCCAGCACCCACCTAAAACACCTGAGTCCCAGTCATGTGATGAGTGGACACTGGAGAATCGCTGGGGCTCACTGGTCAGTCAGTCTGCAGTTCTGTGTTCAGTGAGAGGCTCAATGTCAAGGAAGCGCATGGATAAGCAAAACAGAAGGACAGCCAGTGTTCTGTGGCCTCCACACACACACAGCCACACACATATGCCCAAAAGAGGCCACTCTGTGGTTTTAAATAATTAGCACTAGCCCCATGTGAGAATGGCAAAGACTTTTAACACAAATCAACCATATAGCTTAATGAATGTATGTCCTTCAGTTTCCAGTGAAGTAAACAGTCCCAAAGGGGAACTTAAAGTCAAGGAAATGTGGCTGACACGAAAAGACTCTGGGTCTAGACTCCCAGACTGTTCATCTCACTCCAACCTAACAGTTTTCCTCCAGTAAGATCTGGTCGGGCCTTTCGTTGACATTCTGATGTTTCTTACTTTCTTTTATGTAGGCACAAAGATACCACCAAAGACCAAAAATGAAGATTCTGCCTCAAATTCTCAGGTAGGCTGCTTGAATAAATAACTATAAGATAGCCAGATATAACACCTTGGAGAGATACTGAAATTAAACTTATGAAGAGAAAATAATATAAAAGCAACATTTTTCATGTCATATAGCAAGTGTTTACAATAAAGTAGGTTGGTATAATATTCTACATAGAACTCATACAAAGACGTGCAGACCCTAATAGAAAACGGAGAAAAATAAGGTACAGTGGGGTACACTGAAGACCCAGATACGCAAGAGGCTGAGGCAGGAAGTTCACTTATGCAAGGCTATAGTTCACTGTGCCTACCAGGTGTCCACAGCAAGTTGGACATCACCATGGTGACCTCCTAAGAGAAGAACACCACCAGGTTGCTTATGCTGGTCAGCAGCACCTATGAAGGAGGTACATTCCAGTCTGAGAAACAGTGAGACCTCCTGCTTAATAGGACATAAAGAGAAGAAAACAAGGGAGGAGCCCAGTTTGTTGATTCTGAAGCAAGATGATCAGGAATTCAAGGACAAACTGGGCTACATCGTGAGTTCAAGGCCAGCCAGGGCAGCAGAGCTATTTGGAAAACATACTAGGCTTCATAACAAGACTGTGTCTTAAAGAAAGGAAGGAAGGAAGGAAGGGAGGGAGGGAGGAAAAGAAAAGAAAAGAAAAGAAAAGAAAAGAAAAGAAAAGAAAAGAAAAGAAAAGAAAAAGAGAGGAGGAGAGGGGAGGGAAGGGAAGGGAAGGGAAGGGAAGGGAAGGGAAGGGAAGGGAAGGGAAGGGAAGGGAAGGGAAGGGAAGGGAAGGGAAGGGAAGGGAAGGGAAGCAAGAGAAGAGGGGACTGGAGAGATGGCTTAGCGATTAAGCGCTTTGTCTGTGAAGCCTAAGGACCCCAGTTCCAGGCTCAATTCCCCAGGACCCACGTAAGCCAGATGCACAAAGTAGCACATGCATTTGGAGTTCGTTTGCAGTGTTCGGAGGCCCTGGCGTGCCCATTCTCTCTCTCTCTCTCTCTCTTTCTCTCTCTCTCTCTCTCTGCCTCTTTCTCTCTCTGTCTGTCACTTGCAAATAAATAAATAAAAATAAACAACAAAAATTTGAAGAAAAAAAAGGAGGAGGAGGAGAGGAAGAAGACAGAGAGATGGAGAAAAAGTTAAAGGAGAAAAGAAAGAAACTGGATGCGGTGGTTCACATCTATAATCCTAACAATGAAGAGGCTAAAACAGGAAAATCACCATGGGTTCAAAACCAGCCTGGGTTGCAGAGGGAGACATTATGAAGGAAAGAGAAGAGTTAAAGAGAAGGAAGGAAAAAGAAAGAGAAATGAAGAAAAAAAAGAGGAATGAAAAAAGAAAAAAGGAAAAGAAGAGATGAGACACAACTGGAAAATGCAATTTTAAGAGGATACAATAAACAGATAATACAGAAAAATACTTAACCTTACAAGTAATCAAGGAAACATATAGTAGCAATAAAATACCATTTAACCTTACAAGTAACAAAGATTTAGTGCAAGTAACAAATGTGTGTGAAAATGAGACTATTTTATATAGATTTTATGCGATTATTATGACTTAGCACACTAACAAATGACAAAACATCAGATAAAATTTTAGTCACAAATCTGTCGTAGTGGCACACACCATTAATCCCAGCACTCTGGAGGTTAAGGTATAAGAATTGCTGTTAGTAAACTGGGCGTGGTGGTGCCTGCCTTTAATCATAGCATTTGGGAGGCAGAGATAGGAGGATTACCCCATTCTAGGCCAGCCTGAGACTACATAGTGAATTCCCGGTCAGCTTGAACTAGAGTGAGACCCTCCCTTGAAAAAACAAACAAACAAAAACAAAAGGAATGAAAGAAAAAGAATTGCTGTGTGTTCAAGGCCAGCCTGTGACTACACTGTGAATTCTAAGTCAGCCGGCAAGACCCTACCTCAAAAAAACAAAGCAAAAAATTTAGTCACAAAGATGTTCATAATGGTGTTAGTGTGATAGGAAAAGGTTGGAAACAACCTAAATGTGACCATTATTGGGAGAATATTCTGAAGCTATGAAAAACTAGATTTATAAGATAAATGCCATGGGAAGACAACATATTAAAGAGAAGGGGGATATAAAATTGAACATACAGCATTAAAAACTGAAAGAAGGGCGGGCGGGCTGGAGAGATGGCACAGTCGCTATGGTGCTTGCCTGTGAAGCCTACGGACTCAGGTTTGATGCTCCAATACCCATGTAAGTCAGATGCACAAGGTGGCGCATGCACCTGGAGTTCATTTGCAGTGGTTAGAGGCCTCGATGCGCCCATTCTCTCTGTCTGCCTCTTCTAGAATAAATAAGTAAAATATTAAAAAACAAAGAAAATAAGCTGTAAGGAATTGTGCTTAAATTGTTAACCTCAAATCGCTTCTAGGCATAAGATGTTATATGTGGGCAGGCTTTCCCCTGATTATTTATACATTTCTGAACTTTCCAAATGTTTGGAAAGATGGCTCAATGGTTAAAGGCACCTGCTTGCTAAACCTGACAACCTGGGTTCGGTTCCCAAGCCGCTTATATAAGTTGGTTGCAACAAGCAGCTCAAGCATCTGGCATTTGTTTGCAGTAGCAGGAGACCCTGGTGTGCCTCTCCCCTGCACGCACGCGCACACACACACACACACACACACACACACACACACACACGTATGCGAATAAATAAAATTTTTAATTTAGGGCTGAAAAGATGGCTCAACAGTGAAAAGCGCTTGTTTGCAAAGCCTTCCCACCTGGGTTCAGTTCTCCAGTACCCAGGTAAAGCCAGATACCCAAAGTGGAACATGCATCTGGAGTTCGTTTGCAACAGCAAGAGGCCCTGATGTGCCCAACACACATTCTGTCGCTTGCTCGCTCTCCTTGCAAATAAATAAGGATGCAAATTAAAATTTTCAAACAGTAAAAAGCTAGTGTAAACTTTTGTTTCTGACACTTAATAGCAACAGAGTAATTTAAAGAAGTCTTCAGGCTTTGAGCTTTTGTGACCCCTGAGCTTTTGTTTTTTTAGGCACGGAAGAACTCAAATTTGAAAGGAAACCTCCCATTTTCAGCACTCTTGCTTTGTTACAGGATCTCAGTCTTTCTGGAGAATGGTGCAAGGCCCTTCACAGTTTCACCGCCGAGACCAGCGATGACTTATCCTTCAAAAGGGGAGACCGGATCCTGGTCCTCGAGCGCCTGGACTCTGACTGGTACCGCGGCCGACTGCATGACCGAGAGGGGACCTTCCCAGCAGTGTTTGTACAGCCCTGCCCAGGTACCACGGCTTACCCGTCAAGGGGAGCCCCAGGCCTTTCACACAGCATCTCCTCCTGTTCTCTCTGGCCATGCTCAGTCTGAGTTACTTGTCTGCATCTAGAAGACTGGATTCTTAAAGTCTTCAAGGACAAGTGTGTCAGAGTAATAGAGAAAAAAAAGATTTTAAAAAGTCTTCACCAAGTCATGGCAAGTTTTGTCTATTTAATATACTTTGTACAAAGCAAACAACTAAATATGTCTTTTTTGCGAGTTAAATTAAGTTCAAAATTAATTGATAATATTCTGTTCTGCAAGTAATAAGGAGAGCCAGGTGTGGTGGCATACACCTTTAATTCCAGCACTTGGGGGGGGGGTAAGGAAGGGGGGTCACTGTGAATTTGAGACTAGCCTGGATTAGAGTAAATTCCAGTTAGCCTGGACTAAAGGGAGACCCTGCTTCAGAAATAGAAAAGGAAGGAAGGAAGGAAGGAAGGAAGGAAGGAAGGAAGGAAGGAAGGAAGGAAGGAAGGAAGGAAGGAAGGAAGGAAGGAAGGAAGGAAGGGAAGGAAGGAAGGAAGGAAGGAAGAAAGAAAGAAAGAAAGAAAGAAAGAAAGGAAGGAAGGAAGGAAGGAAGAAAGAAAGAAAGAAAGAAAGAAAGAAAGAAAGAAAGAAAGAAAGAAAGAAAGAAAGAGGGGCTGCAGAAATGGTTCAGCGGTTAAGGTGCTTGTCTGTAAAGCCTAATGACCCAAGTTCAATTTCCCAGTACCCATATAAATAGGCCAGATGCACAAAGTGGCACATGCATCTGGAGTGCATTTGCAGTGGCTGGAGGCCCTGGTGTGCTTATTCCCCCCCCCCCCCGCCCCACACACACCCCCTCTCTGCTGGGTATGGTGGCACACGCCTTTAATCCTAGCACTTGGGAAGCTGAGGTAGAGGATCACTGAGTTCAAAGCCAGCTTGAGACTATACGGTGAATTCTAGGTCAGCCTGGGCTAGAGCAAGACTCTACCTACAAAAGCCAAAAAGAAAGAATGAGAGAAAAATGAAAGTCACAGGAAAGTTCTCAAAAGGTTTAATTTTTGTTTTGCTTCATTGTTTTTCTGTACATTTGAGGGTGTTGTCTTTACAGCTGAAGCAAAAAGTACGTCTGCCACAGCTCTGAAGGGGAGGAAGGCAAAAGCCTTGTATGATTTCCACGGGGAGAATGATGATGAGTTGTCTTTCAAGGTCAGAATATGTGTCTTCATTTTGTGTAGTGAGTTGGTGAGGGAGGGGCTATGCTTGTTTCTGTGTGTGTGTGTGTGTGTGTGTGTGTGTGTGTGTGTGTGTGTGCACGTGCGCGCATGCATATGTGTGTGAGTGCCCATGCCAAGTCATGCTCATGCATGTGGGGGCCAGAGGTCAACATCAGGCATCCTCCCCCCTACTTTCCAGCATATTTCTTTTTTTTTAAGATTTATTTTATTTATTTGAGAGCGACAGAGAAACAGGCAGAGAGAGAGAGAGAGAGAGGGAGAATAGGCGCACCAGGGCCTCCAGCCTCCACACATGAACTCCAGATGCCTGCGCCACCTTGTGCATCTGGCTAACGTGGGTCCTGGGGAATCGAGCCTTGAACTAGGGTTCTTATGCTTCATAGGCAAGCGCTTAACCACTAAGCCATTCCTCCAGCCCTCCAGCATATTTCTTTAGGCAGGGTCGCTCACTGATTCCACTAGACTAGCTAGCCAGCAAGTCCTAGAGATCCTTTCTTTACCTTCCCAGCGCTGAGATTGTACGCACGCATCCGGCTTGTAAAAGGTTTCCTAGGATCCGAAGTCAGGTCCTTGTGCTTCCCCACTGAGCCACCTCACCAGCCCCAGAGTGCATATCTTATACCTGCATTGAGCCCTGCAAACTCTTTTTCTTGATATTTTATCTATTCATTTGCAAGGAGAAGGAGGGAGGAAGGGAGACGGACAGACACCAGGGCAAACTAACTCCAGATGCATGTACTACTTTGTGCATCTGGCTCTACGTGGGTACTTGGGAGTCAAACCCAGGTCACTAGGAATTGCAGGTAAGTGCCTTAACCACTGAGTCATCTCCCCAGTCCCATACAAATTCTTCAGTGTAGAACATCTTGATGGAATATTGATCATTACTTAAGAAAGAAGCAACATCAGACCCTGATTCTAAGGGTGGAGAGAGAGCTGGGCATGTTGTCACAGGCCTGTATCTCAGCACTCAGGAGGCAGAAGGTTCAAGTATTCACGACCAACCGGAACTTGAACTCACCAGCCCCAGATTACATAGTCAAGTATTCAAGACCTCGTCTCAAAAAAAAAAAAAGAAAGAAAAAGTTAAAAAATAGGGCTGATGCCAGGAGTGGTGGCTCATGCCTTGAATCCCAGCACTTGGGAAGCTGAGGTAGGAGGATCACTATGACTTCGAGGCCACCCTGAGACTACATAGTTAATTCCAGGTAAGCCTGGGCTAAAGTGAGACCCTACCTCAAACCCCCCCCCAAAAAAATAGGGCTCATAATTTATATTGTCAATTAGTATTTAGGGACCAAGAGGAAACCTTAGCTTAATAACCCTACAGTCCTCAGTTCCTTATGTCTTCACCTTATGCCATCAGTTCTCAGTAATATGGGAGTTGTCATTCGTAGCCTGTGTGAAGGGTGAGTCCCCATCATGGCTCTCACCATCTGCTGCTAATATGGCTGAAATTAATGGAGAAAGCACATGGCCCTGGTTACACTTTGCCATTGTAACCTCCTAAGTCACTGTACTCTTGTCCATGAAAAGGATTGACCTAAGCCGGGCATGATGGCGCACACCTTTAATCCCAGCACTCTGGAGGCAGGGGTAGGAGGAATTGCTGTGAGTTCCAGGCCACCCTGAGACTACATAGTGAATTCCAGGTCAGCCTGGGTTAGAGTGAAACCCTACCTCGAAATACTAAAAACAAAAGCCTTGACCTGGGCTTTGGGGAAATAATAGCCCCCCCAAAGGGATATAACCCTAATCCTCCTTCACAAAGAAACACCTTGTGTTTTCAATGTGGAATTAGTGTGTGACCCTGTTTCTGCTTCCTAGTCTATCCATGGTCAAAGGACAACACCCAGAGCAGTGTTCGGGGACTGTGCTGTGGGAAGGGGGGTCGTATTGTGTTGTAGTCACTGCTGTGTCAACAGCCTGTGTGTGGCCTGAGGGGTGAAATCTCCACCCTTTAATGTGTTTGGTCACAGGAGAAAATTGAGAGCCTCCAGGAGTAACTGGACAAGATGAGACTCAGACAAGGTCTGCAGTGTGAGCAAAAAGGGCATCCTCGGGCTGGAGAGATGGCTTAGTACTTAAGGCACTTGCCTTCAAAGCCAAAGGACCCAGGTTCGACTCCCCAGGACCCACATTAGCCAGATGCACAAGGGGCCGCACACATCTGGAGTTCTTTTGCAGTGGCTGGAGTCCCTGGTGTGCTCATTCATTCTCTCTCTGTCTCTCTCTCTGCCTATTTCTGTATCTTTCAAATAAATAAATAAAAATAAAATATTTTTTAAAAAGGTCATCCTTAGTTGTACGCACACACTGGGAGTAATTGCTGAGTGTCGGTGAAAGGTTGCACTCTTTTCTATTCTGTGGTAGTTTTCCTGCATTCTGAGAATGTTCTGGCTTTTACATTAAAATGTCATTTCTATATAAATTGGTATTTCTTCCGAACTCTATGGAAACTATGTAAAATCCAGTGGGTAACCTTGAATGAGTTCCTGTGTTCTTTCCCATTGCAAACTCTAGGGTCCCCATAGCTTGTGGTTGGGTATATGAGCCTTATTACCACACAGGATTTGAATCCTTCTCCTGTACTAGTTATGCATGCAATGCTGGCAAGTTACCTGCTCTGAACTTCAGTTTCCAGGCTGGAAAGATGGCTTAGTGGTTAAGGTGCTTGCTAACAAAGCCAAAGGGCCCTGCTTTGATTTTCCAGATTCCATATAAAGGTAGATGCACAAGGTGGCACATGCATCATTAGTTGGTTTGCAGTGGCTGGAGGCCCTGGTATGCCCATATGCATATTCTGGCCCCTGCAAATAAATAACAGTGGCTGGAGGCCCTGACCCATATTCATTCATTCTTTCTCTCCCTCTCTCTTTCTCTCTCTTCTTGCAAATAAATAAATAACAAAGATAGAGCTTCCTTTTATCTAAAATGAAGAAATTTATAGTCCATGCCTTTAATCCCAGCTAATGTAGGAGGATCATCAGAAGTTCAAGGCCAGCTTAGGGCTAAAGAGTGAGTTCCAGGTCAGCCTGGGCTAGTGTGAGATCCTCCCTGGAAAACCCTCTCCCTCCCCCGCAAAAAAAGGAAAAAGTATCTCTGAGCTGAGCATGGTGGCACACCCCTTTAATCCCAGCACTTGGGAGGCAGAAGTAAGAGGATCATCATGAGTTCAAAGCCACCCTGAGACTGCATAGTGAATTCCAGGTCAGCATGGGCTACAGAGAGACCCTGCCTTGAAAAACCAAACCAACCAAACAAAAAAGTATCTCTGTAAAATGAGAATAATGGTGCCCATCCCTAACTGTATTTGTTTAAATTAATTAGTTTTCTCTAAAGACCATGGGATAGGGCACAGCACACAGGAAGCCCACACCTCACTCTTGCCAAGTCCTCACATAAATGTCGCCACCCGTGTACCCTCTTAGATTGCCCTCATGAGTTAGCAACTCCACAATTTCTGCCCCCCTTCTTTGAGCTTCTTGATTGGTCTTCTCTCTCTGCAATGGGGCCTTTATTATTATAATATATAGTGGACATGACGTAATGCAATATATAATGTTCAGAACCCCATCTGACATGCGCTCCACAAATACTTGTTAGATGGAAATATATGCATGTATATATGAATGATTTTTTTTTTTTAATTAAAGAGGGACTATTTCAGTAGGAGTGCGTAAGATATAAGGGGCAGGGGGTTTGAGGAAAAGAGACCTGCAGGTAGATGGTGTCATACCTCACCCTTAAGGTTTATCATTTAATCCTCTCTGCAAATCGAGAGTTGTATAAAGATAAGTTTATCCCGCTGCTCCAGGTGGGCATGCTTAGCCTCAGCAGAAACCAACAATTATTCCCAACTCCTGTCTTCTTACAGGCTGGAGCTGTAATAACAGAGCTGGAGCTCGTAGATGATGACTGGATGAGCGGAGAGCTATTGGGGAAATCTGGAATATTTCCCAAAAACTACGTTCAGTTTCTACACGTCAGCTGAAGGTGAAGGCTGAGTCTTCCTGGGCACGAGAACTCACTTGACTCTCACTTTGACTATCAGATGTTTTGCACTATTTTTTTTTTTTTTTTTTACCAGAAAGAAATATCTAAGATGTACATGGTACACTACAATTTTCTGAAGGCAGTAAACTTCTGGAGTGTGTAGCTAGCTAGCTTTTGTCCACGGTAGAAAGATGCACATGGAAAGCTGTGAGGACCCTTGTAGCAGGCTGCACAAAGCAGACCATCTCCCCCAGAGGAAAGGAGAAGGCGGGTGGTATCCTGGCCACGTGGGGAGGCTGGCACTCAGACGCCTGCTTGAATCAGTGCACATGAATTAACCCTACTTCTTCATTTTTTTACTTTAGTCCAAAAATAGGACATTTGACATTCTACATGCTGTAACTATCGGGACATGAATGGTAATCAGAATTTCATTTTTGATATTCAGATTAATTCTAACAGCTTGAGTGCACTAAGCCTTGGTTCCCAGGGCAAGTGCTTTGCTTCCAAATGGATGGTTCGGTAACCAGTGGAGCACTGGTCAGCATGTGGGGGAGTCAGCTCATGCTCCCTGTGTTTCCTTCCCGTCTGTCCAGGCAGGGACCTCAAGAGGATGTGTCTTACTTAGTCACGAGAACCAAAACCATCCTTAAAATGCCTTGTTAATACAACTAATCTATCCACATATGTGCCATACTTAGTTCATTCCTTGGTAGATACTTTATGTTAACAGGGTTATTATAAAACACATTTTCTGAATCTACAATCATTCCTTTGACAATTACTGGTACCCAAAGGAAAATTCATTTTCCTTGCATTACCCCAGTAATCTATAAAAGCTGTGTCTCGTTATGCTACTGCACTATGAATCACATATAGTATCTTAGAACACAGGGCAACTGTTAGGATGAAAAACAGTGCCAGCCCACGTAGCTCATTTCCTGTCCATATAATCAGAAGGAAAAATAATCTAAGAGGACTGAAGGCTGGTACCGTTTTTTCCTCCAGCTCATCTCTGCACAATTATTAGAGTAAATAAAAGACCACTTTCCTGCCGTCCATTGTCATACATTCTAAGGTCAAGATAAAAGTGGCTGTTGCATGACTGAATCAATTACAGTTTATGAGCTTAAGCCAAATAGGTTGAAGACAATCTTCCTGACAGATCAGTGGACTAACATTTCACTGGAAATATAGAGCACTTTCCCAACGATGTCCATGACTTTCTTCGATCTTGAAGAAGAGTTTGATATGCTGGACCACTACTTAGTTTTTGTTTGCTCAATTATCCGAAAAGCTACACAGCCAGTGGTGGCGCCATTACCTAAATGTGGGATTCTGTGAGGAAGCCCTACTTACTTTGTCTTTGCCTAAAGTTCATCTCCCTAGTATGTGGCTGCATTTTGGTTTTGGAGTTTAGAAGCTGGTGAATAAGAGAGTATGCACAAAATGCCTGTAAGTTTTCACTCAAAAGTAATTCCACGAGACTGCCATGACAAAGCATTATCCAAACTAAATTCCCCCTTGCAGCAAGCTGTGCCCAGCAGGCAAGAGCCAAGGGAATGGAGTGAGACATGAGGTATGCCTTTGCCTATGTAGTTCTAACACCTTATATTGAAGATTCTGAAAACCTATCTGTATTGGGAAAAAAATACCCTCTTAGATGTTGGCCTTCAGTGCACTAGCTGTGTATCTCTTGACAGTATAATAAACTGAATGGAACTCTGAAAGCCCCTTTCTCAGACCAGGCTTATCCTTAAAACACCAATCCTTTGCACCATACAAGTTAGGTGGATTCCTTGGTTGACTGGCTGGCTTGTTAAAGAGACAGGCAGATGAATGAAGTTCACAGCATTAATACTATCTTGTTGAAAAAAAAAAATCCATATTGAAACAAGATTCAGTTTTATGGCATCACACCCTATCATGCTTTTTTTTGTTTTGTTTTGTCTTGCCACTTAATTTCTCTGTCAACCAATACAAATAAAAAAATGTAGCCAGTATGTTCCCATACGTACTTTCTTCTGTATACTGACTGAATTCAGGGTAAAATTTAACCATGTTAAAGAGAACCACAATTCTATGCCCAGTGAATTTCATCAGAGAAATGAAAATGTGTTATTTTGTTTCCAAAATTTTTAGGTGAAAACTTGGTATTGGTCGCCTGTCAGCAGCTTTTCATCTCTGTGACACAATAGCTGGCTAGGACCGGAGACGTGCCTCAGTGGGTAAAGTGCCATGCAAGCATGAAGAGTGAGTTCTAGCCCTCAGCACTATGTAGAAGCCAGGCATAGTGGCAAGTGCCTACAATCCCAGTGCAGGGACATAGGCAGGCAGGTATGGGGACTTGCTGGTGAGCTAGCCTGTGAATTCTTGGTTCTATGAAAGACCCTGTTTTAAAAAAATTAAGAGGGGGAGCAATTGAGAAAGACACCTGACATTAACCTCTGGAACTCCACACACACGTGTCCATGTACATACATGTGCCCACATGCATACAAACATCCACATACCACACACACACACTTTACAACTTAAAGACGTAAAGATTTTGGCACATGGCTTTAAGAGTTTTCAGTCCAAAGTCAGCTGACTCCATTGCTCTGGACCTGAGGCATCAAGGCAGACAGGGTGTGATGGGAGAAGAGCTTTTCACTTTATGGCAGCTGGGAAGCAGAGAGAGAGAGAGAGAGAGAGAGAGGGAGGGGAGAGGAGACAGGGAAGGCAGGAAGGAGGAAGGGAGGGAGGGAATAAGGTTCTGCTAGAGAGATAGCTTAGCAGTTAAGATGCTTGCCTGCAAAGCCAAAGGATCCAGGTTCAATTCCCTAGTACCCACGTAAGCCAGACGCACAAAGTAGTACATGCATCTGGAGTTTATGTGCAGTGGCTAGAGGCCCTGGTGTGCCCATTGTCTCTCCCTCCCTCTTTCTCAAGTAAGCAAAGAAAAGGGACAAGGCACATGGTATTATCCATCAAAGACATGCTACAGTGAGTGACCTTCCTGCACTAACATAATAGCCTGCTCATCTGTGAATTATCAGCACCTTCGTTTGCTGAAGTTAGTGCCCTCATGACCTGGTCACCTCCCAGCAACGCCATTAGCTAGCTGGGGGACCACAGCTTTTAACGCATGAGCCTTCTGGAGAGCTCTTATATCCAAACCAAATCATATAAACCTTCAAATCCTGAATCCTGGAATTCTTATTTTTAGGTCAAAACTGGAGAAACCATTTAATATATATTACCCATAGAACACTAAATTGCAGTGTAAATTTCCTTAAAAGATGCCCTTTGGTACGTGGCTGAAGGGTAACATAATACATCTTTCATTGTGCTCATGAAAATCACAGGTCTGAAGACCATCTGTAACATCCAAAGGAAAAATATCAGCGTACTTATCAAAACTTGTTATGAGAACTGGCATTTGACCCTTAACAATCACTGTTTCATTTCTTCAGTTTCTTGAATTTAGATAAATAACACCTGAGGAAATAGTAATGGATATATGGGCCAATTGTGCAGGGATATGTTCATTTTGGTATCTTCATTAATGGTTTATATCTATTAATGTCAAATGCACATAGGCCATAAGACCCATGATTTATTGCCATTTTGAATGCCATTGAATGAATTCCTAACAGTAAGTTTTTTCAGGACGAATAGGAAGTCGTTTTCTAACTCTAAGCCTTCACTGTAATTATGGAAGGAAAAAAGAGCCTTGCTTAGAACTCCGCCGCCATCTAGTGGCGACTCCTTTAACCGCACGCTCTTCGTATTCCACCGCAGACCAGTGGGGACCAGAGCTCAGCACACACAGGTTCAGTGACTGGCCTGACGTACATCATAGTGCTTTTGATGTCCAACCCAGTGCTTTTTCATTAGTTACTCTGAAACAACGCGTTTATCTTTAGCAGTTGTGCAAGTAGAATTGATCTGTCTCATTGGCATTTAAAAATTGCAACCTCCCATACAGTTTTCATTATTAGAGTTACAAAGACCTGTCTGTAATCCTACGCTGGGGAACTTGAGGCCAAGAGGACCTTGTGAGTTTAAAGATGGCCAAGGCTACATAGTGAAACTTTTCTCCAAACAACAAGTTGGAGGGAGAGAAGGGAAGGATTGATTGCATGAAATAAACTAAAACCCTGAATTTTTCTCTTTTAAGAAAAGAAATCCACCAGGTTTGGTGGCGCACACCTTTAAACACAGCACCAGGGAGGCAGAGGTAGAAGGATCAACATGAGTTCGAGGCCACCCTGAGACTAGAGTGAATTCCAGGTCAACCTGGAAGAGAGCGAGACCCGACCTTGGGGAAAGAAAGGAATGGGAAGGGAAGGAGGGAGGGCAAAGCTGAGCATGATGGTATTTACATGGTATCCCAAGATTTGGGAGGTGGAGGCAGGGCGATTAGCAATTCAGGCCATTCTGGCTACTTATCAAATGCAAGGTCAGCCTGGGCCACCTTCAGTTGATACTGATAGAAATGTGAGCCCGTCCATCAGTGGAGATTTCCTTTTCTGTTCAATAGCGGGTGTCTGGATGCTTAGAGCCCCTGCCAAGCGCGTCAGTGAGGCTGTGTGGTAGCCAGACACCTGAAGCCTGGAGGGCAGATGAGTACAAACTGAGTCTGGAACACACTGCATGTTTTTCAGGGATCCTAAGTTCACATATGCCACAGCTTGTTTAGTTATAAACCAGGTGAAATATGGTGATATACTCAAATTAGGCAATAACTCAGTGGCATATCATTTAGAAGTAATGACCCAAGTTCACAATTTAGAAATAATACCTACTGGGTTATCCACTATATATATGTGTGTGTGTATATATATATATATATATGTGTGTGTATATATATATATATATATACATATATATATGTGTGTGTGTGTATATATATATATATATATTTTTTTTTTTTTTTTTTTTTTGAGGCAAGTCCAACAAACTAGCCCTTTTGTTTTTTTTGAGGTAGGGTTTCACTCTATCCCAGGCTGACCTGGAATTCACTATGTCAGGGTGGCCTCGAACTCACGGCGATCCTCCTGCTTCTGCCTCCCAAGTGCTGGTATTAAAGGCACACACGCCACCACGTTTGGCTAGATTGGCCTTTTTTTGAGAGTGAGAGTGAGTGAGAGAAAGAGAATTGGCATACCAAAGCCTCTAGCCTCTGCAATCAAACTACCTCACAAGTGCTGGGATTAAAGGCGTGCACCACCGCACCTGGCCCAATGCTCAAGAGCCAGGTGCGGTGGTGCACGCTCCCAGCAGAGAGGGGTCAGGGGTAGGAGGATCACTTTGAGTTCGAGGACAGCCTGAGACTAGTGAGTTCCAGATGGCCTGGACTAGAGCAAAACCTTATATCAAACAAACAAACAAACAAAAAAAAAAAGCCAGGTGAAAGATAGTGAGACACACCTGTACTGCCAGCTATTTAGGAGGCTGAGGGAGGGTCGCTTAGCCCAGAAGCTTCAACTCAAACCTGACCAGTCTGTGAGGCCCCTTATGAGAGACAGATAGACACATCCTTCATGGCCATATACCTTATTTGGAAGATGACGGGCAGTTTAGAACTTCAAGGCAAACATCCGTGGTTACATGGATTTTTGAGGCCAACCTGGACTACATAGCACTATCTCATTATATAAACAAATCAGCATTTTATTTCTCCCATCATGTGGGAGTACTTTATTGATACAGCACCCCAATCCAAAGCCTATTGTGACCCACCACACTGCTCTGCTTGCCCCCACAGTGACCCACAGCTGAAAGACTAAGGCACTACTTCCCACTTACTTTTGGCTCATGGTTTCTTGTCCATGATGAGGCAGGACCACATGGCAGGGGAAACTTTTCTTGGTGGCCTTTGGGAGACAAAAAGAAAGGGGAAAGGCCAAGATCCCAATATCCGCCCCCCCCCCCCAACTAGGTACTACCTGGTAAAGAGTATTCCCTCCCAGTAGCACCAGTCTGGGGACACCCAAGCCTTTAAGACATATGCCTTTGGAAGATATTGCAGATTTAAGAGAATCACGCATTAAATTGTTGGGATCGACATTTATGTGATACTAAGGGATTGCTAAAATGAGGCGGGGGAGGGTTAAGAGTCATTTTATATTAAAATTTTATATGCAAGGAGAAACTATGGGCACACCAGGGGCTCTTGCCACTGTAAACAAACTCCAGATCCATGTACCACTTTGTGCATCTGGCTTTAGGTAGGTACTGGGGAATCAAGCCCAGGCCTTCAAGTAAGCGCCTTAACCACAGAGCCTTCTCTCCAGTACAGAATCATTTGAGACGGCTGTAGTCCCCAGCCTGCAATGCTACTGGGAGGCGGTGGAACCTCAAAGATGTGGGTCCAAGTGGCAGTTAAGTCAGGTCAAAGAAGGCAAACCCTGCCTCCCCTTGGAAAGGGACATGGGGCACCTGGCCCCTTCCCACCTTCTGCTCCTGGCTGCCATGAGGTTAAGTGTCCTCTGCCCTAGGTCCCTCCAGCGCGCCAAGGTTTGCTGTGTCACTGCCAGCACCAAGGCAGCTGAGCCAAGTGACCACCTTGAAACTGAGTGGCACTAAGCCTGCCCTCCGTTGCAAGCTGACCATCCCACATGTTGCCAGAGAAAGCTGACCCAAGGTGCCTGCTGGAATGTGTGTGTCAAGTTTCCAAATAACCGGGTAAGAAAAAATGTCAGGCCGGGCGTGGTGGCGCACACCTTTATTTATTTATTTTTTTAAATTTTTATTTATTTGACAGCGACAGACACAGACAGAAAGACAGATAGAGGGAGAGAAAGAGAATGGGCGCGCCAGGGCTTCCAGCCTCTGCAAACGAACTCCAGACGCGTGCGCCCTCTTGTGCATCTGGCTAACGTGGGACCTGGGGAACCGAGCCTCGAACTGGGGTCCTTAGGCTTCACAGGCAAGCGCTTAACCGCTAAGCCATCTCTCCAGCCCTTTTTTTTTTTTTTTTTTAATTTTTATTTAGGCGCACACCTTTAATCCCAGCACTCGGGAGGCAGGGGTAGGAGGATCACCGTGAGTTCGAGGCTACCCTGAGTTCGAGGCTACCCTGAGACTCCATAGTGAATTCCAGGTCAGTCTGGGCCAGAGTGAGACCCTACCTGGAAAAAAAAAAACCTGGAAGTTAGTTTCTTAAATGCTGGGAGAAATCACCAGGCCCCTGAGTCAGAAACAAGAAACCTGACCACTCAGCAGAACCATTGACTGCCAAGTCCATGTATTTCCCAGGCCCCACGACCCAAAAAGAACACTTCCACTTGGGTAACCAGTATAAGCCGCCCCCCCCCCCCCGCCCAGCGGGGAGTTTACCTCATCCCACAGGGCGGGGCATAGGATACAAATGTAACCCAAAGACCTACCTGACCCCAGTGAAAAGCAGGACCATGCAGGGGCGCCTGCGCTCAGTGGCAGATGGCCACATTACAAGTCACTCACTCCTCAGCCTGATGCACTGGTTGGGCAAACTTAAGTCTTACCTGAGCATGCTTCTCTGAAGGCTCAGACATGTCATGGCTGAAGGCACAGTACTCTCCCAGGGTCCCAGACCTACTGAGAATAAATAGCTGGGGGACTTGCCTCAGATCATCAGGCTTTTTCCCAGGCCTTATCTCAACCCTTTCTGGAATTGTCATATGCTGTGACTCAGCCATTCATGTGGGACAGGAAAGGGTGGTCCAGTTGCAATGTTTAGCATAGTCAGAAAGCGAGGGACAGTGGCACACCCCTATAACCCCAGCACTTGGGAGGCTGAGGCCGGATTGCTGTAAATTCAAGCATTATCAGACCAGCCTGGGGCTAGGCTATAAACAAGCCATCTAAAAAGGGGGGTGTCAGGTACCTATGGATGGTCAGGGGTATATTCACCAAATGTGACTCTGTCCTCATGGGTGTCTTTATGAGAAAAAGCACCAACCTCATGGTCAGATGGAAGTTGTCCACAGGGCACATTAGTCTCAAGAGCCAAGTTGTACGGCCAGCACGTTATCTGACTGCAACAGCAACATCGTTACCTAAAAACTTGTCACAGTGGCAAGGCTCCATTTGTCACCCTACGAGCCTGAAGGCCCAATCTGTCTGGGACAAGCAAGGCCAGAGTCCTTATTCGGCTTGTTTACTTCAAGATAAATGTTCCTTTGGGCAGGCATCACAAGGCAGTGCATGACAGTTCTTTCCCCTGGAAGATGGGGGTGCCAGGGGACTGCTGACTTAACCAGCCATTTGAATTCAGTCCAAGACCAGTCACCTGTTGTGGTTATTTACATGAGTGCAATGACCCCACAGCCACAACTTACAGCCCTGAGAAAGGAAGCCCCTCTTGGGCTGGAGAGATGGCTTAGCGGTTAAGGCGTTGGCCTGCCAAGCCAAAGGATCCCAGTTCCATTCCCCAGGACCCACATAAGCCAGATGCAGAAGGCATTTTTTTTGGATTGTTTGCAGTTGCTGGAAGCCCTGACGTGCCCATTCTCTCCCTCTCTCAAAATATATATATATATATATTAAAAGGAAAGCCTTTCACCTGCCAGTCTGTAATCTAGAAGTGGCAGCTCAGATGGCTGCTGACAGCAAGGTTCATCAAAAGGAGCACTTAGAGCCGGGCATGGTGGTGCAGGACTATAATCCCAGCACTCAGGAGGCTGTTAGGAGGATCGCCACGAGTTCAAGGCCACCCTGAGACTCCATAGTGAATTCCAGGTCAGCCTGGGCCAGAGTGAGACCCTACCTCAGGAAAAAAAAGCACTTGATGATGCTGGTGTGGCACAATGATGCCATCCTCTCCAAATGGAGACCCCTGACCCACTCAGGGGACCTCAATCTAGAGAGCCCTCAAGAGCCAACAGGTGCCAAGTATGCTGCTGGCAGTGGATTGTCAATTTCCTAAGACTTCCATTTTTCCCTTGTTCTAGTTTTGATCTGTACTCAAGGAGGAAGCCATTGAGAGAGGAGGTCCTAGTGGCAGGTTTCAGGACACTGGGTAAAAAGATTATGGGTCCTGGTCTATTGAACAGCCATGAAGTGACTGGTGAATGAGCCATCTCTTCTGCCATGCTCTTACTATGCCACAACACACCTGGTCAGACTGAAACAGAGCCAAAGTGTGCCACCCTTACTTGACTGACACACCCAATATTACAGTAAGAAAGCGAACAGTTTCATACAAAACCAAGAGGAATGAGACCAAGGGGGCTATATCCCTAAATGCATACACATTTCCATTATCTAGGGTTTCCAAGTGTTGGGCTTCCTTCTAGGTGGCTGTCTTTGGAATGCCACAGGGATTTAAGCAGAGTCCACTCGAAGTCCTAACAAATATGGTGCTGAACAGGTCCCCGCAGTTTATGTTGGACTTGTCAAATGGACTTGTGTGAAGACTTTGGACAGAGCCTCTACCCATTCTAGAAGCAAATGGTACCACATTCTTCTAATAACACCATTCACAGAACCCAAAGGAACCCAAGGCAAAGTAATTGCTCTTAAAACCTTTTCCAAAAATGAACCCTCCTAACATGCCCATCCAGACTTCTACCTTCCTAATATCCTGCTCTCAAGGAACTAAGAGGAAATCCAATTTCTGGACCCCAATGCCAGAGTGCTCTTTGGACAAAATGTGTTTAGCCTAGAAAGAAGAGTCTACGTACTTTACCTGTGAGTAGAAATAGTAGGACAGCCTGGGTGACACAAGACACCTCAAAATGTGAACATTTTTAAGGATGGAGATGTCAATTCAGTGGCACGGTGCTTGTAACTGGTACTACAAATGCCAATCTAGAAGCTGGCACACATCTTTAATCCCCAACACTTGGGAGGCTAAAATAGGATTAGTGGTGAATTCAAAGCCTGTCTGGCTGGGTAAAAGTGAGTTGAAGTCACCTGAGCTAGGGCGAGATCCTGTCTAAAAGGGGGGGGGGGGGGCTAAAGAGATTGCTTAGTGGTTCAGGCGCTTGCCTGCAAAGCCTAAGGACTTGGGTTCAATTCCCCAGTACTCACGTAAGCCAGATGCACAAGGTGGGACAAGCGTCTAGTTAGTTTACAGTGGCTACAGGCCTTCACATGCCTATTCTCTCTCCCCCTCCCACATAAATATTTGAAAGAAAAAAGAGAACCCCACTCACTGTATCAGGATGTCAATGTAAAATGCCTATTTGAGGGCTGGAGATGGCTCAGCAGTTAAGGCACTTGCCTGCAAAGCCTAAGGACCCATGTTCAATCTCCCTCCAGATCTCATTAGCCAGATGCACAAGGTCACACGTGAAGTAGCACAATCATGTGGCATTCAATTGCATTGGCTGAGGCCCTGGAGTGCCAGGTCTCTAAATGCTTATTTGACATATAAGGAGACACAGAATAGACAGCTAAAAAAGAAAAGCCTACGTATTTGTAACTAGGAAACCAATTTACCTACAGAAAATCTACATCCCTCAAAACGGAATGGGGGAACCCTAACTGCACAGATGCAGAGGTAAACACTGGGGGACTGGGACAATGGCAGAGCACTTGCCTAGGTCTCCACTGTGCTGCCCAGTACAGCACAACTGCCTCTGGGCCATCAACATCACCTGAGAACACAGAAATACCAACTCTCAGGCCTCACCCTAGAACTCAGGAGCCTGAGGACAGAACTGCCAGTCTGAATGGTCTAAGTACAAGGGCTCATGCTAAGGGATGTCAGTGCCATGCTCCAGAAGCATAGCTAAGCAAGCATTTCCTTAAAAACAAAGCCGGGCGTGGACGTGCTTTTAATCCCAGCACTGGGGAGGCAGAAGCAGGAGAGCAGTTTGAGGCCACCCTGAGTGAGACCCTACCTTGGGGGGGGGGGAGGCCCAGCCAAGCCCCAAGGGGCAAGTTAATGTTTCCTTCATTTCCCATGCATTTACAGATCATCACAAAATCTTTTAACTATAGAATGGATAAAATCCACTTTTTTCAGAAACTCACCAGATCATATTAAATCTGATTCACCAAGCTATCAGGTTTTAAAAGAATGCCCAGAACCAAACCATCACAAATAGGACCTTTTATTTGTCACTATTAAAACCAGAATTTTAAACAGACTCTTGCACCGGCGGCTCGTATCCATCAGCTCGCTCAGCCTTAGTGCCTGTCTCGTCACCGGTGGCCTTTCCAGAACTACTGCCTTCGCCATGAAGCTCCATGAGTTTTCCCACTGAAAGGAGAAAGCACACAAAAAACAAACCATTGTTACAAATACGTAACTTTAAGCAATGAATCTTCAGTACTACATAGATATGGCATCATGTCATTGTTTTGCCTATAGGAAAGGTCACATATTTGGCCCCACAATTTTTCCTCCCATGAATGTTGATTTCTAACTTACATTCAAATTTGGGCTTCTTCAGCATTTTTACTTTTCTAACGAAGACATCGTGAAGAGGGTAAATAGACTGGCAAGCCTTTTCTATGTCTTTCCCAATGCTGTCTGGAATCCTGCAAACCACCAACAATGTAGGTTAAAAAACAAAGATCACTAGAATGAAATCTTGGAGTTAATTTACACATAGAACCCAAGGGAGAGATTATCTGAATAGTACCTAAGCCTTCTGAGTCTGAACCTTACGTTTCTCTAACAACAGCCTTTTAGCATCTAAGTGTCCGCATGGGAACATCAGAAAAATGTATGTTATCAGTGGACATCAATTGGGACCGAAACATTTTTTCATCACATATTCCCATTCGTCACTGTGCAGTTTTATCCATGTATCTAAGTCACCACAACATCTAAGTTTCACTATCTGCTATGGGATAGTATGAGCCAAAGAGAGGGGAAAGAAGGATACTCTAGAGATTTCAATAAAGGTCTGACTATTCCTTACTCATGCGTTCCTTCACTCGAGGGATGATTCAATAGGCATGCAGGGCTTTCATGAAAACGAAAATAAACTCACAATTTATTAACCACTTCTTTCAAGTCATTTGTTTGCACCTCTCGGGTCATGATTTCCATCATCTTCTTCCGGATCTGGCGGACCTGTTGGTGCTGCGCATAGGATGTCTTGCGGATCTGGTTGTTGCGTTTTTTAGTAAAACCAACACAGAACAGACGAAGCAAATAGCCGTCGGTTGTCTTGACATCAACATGAGCTTCAATCATGGTCTAGAGAGAAAAGGATACTGTCAGACATAATAGGTTTTAGTGCTGTGTTATCTCAAGTTGCAATATAAAAAGCTTGAGCCAGGCACAGGGGAGCAAGCACTGGGGAGTCTGAGGCAGGAGGATTGCTGTGAGTTTGAAGGGCCAAAGAGACCCTTGAAGGGCAGCTTAAATGTCAAACCCATTATGTAACACAGCAGTATCTAATTATGCAATTAACCTCCACAGAGTGAATTCAAGTAAGATAGCCCCAAATCTTTCATATCCACTCCAAATCCTCAAACCATCTTCCTGAAAACTGCACCCAAATCTTTGGCATTTACATTTTCATTAGCCACCCTTCCCTCAACAGCAGAGCTACTAAAGTTAAGAGGACGCTAAGTACAAAGGGGATTTCTAAGACTGCACCATAAGGATGGGCATCTACACTTGACCAGCCTGGTCTAGACAGCAGCACAAGCCGCACAGTATTCTCAGCAGGTAAAGTATTGCTGTACAACTGCACATTGTTAAGCATCCTTTACAATACAAGCTTAAGTCATACTAAGAATTAAAACACGTAAGTTCACAGCTAACCATAATACCCACATTAGGTCCTATTGTGTAAGTTTAAAGAGGTCATCTTCCATAGCAGCTTGACTTTTGTGCATTTTGCAAAGTAGGTACCTTAGTTTTAAAACATACTCTAACTCCCCACCCAGTATGTCCAGAAATGCAACCACAAATCCTTAAGGGAATGTCAGAAGTAAATGTTAACGGTATAATCAGCACATGTCATTTGGGACCGAAACATTTGGTCATCATTCATTCCCATATAAAAATTATCCCAAAGTCATATTAGCAGGATACATTTGATCATTAATTCCAGAAACTATGTTTACTGAGTGCTTTATGTATCCAGCACTGTTTGGCATCTACTTCTTCTGTTTCATCTTCAAAATTCAGTGGGCTAGTAACTTTCCTCCACTGTTTTAAATTTTTAAAAAGTCCAAGCAAGTTTAAGTTACTTTCCAAGGAGAACACAATTGGGAAACAGAGCCATGATTTCAAACCCACACCAAAGCATCTGTCACTATTAACCAGAGGTAATCAAAAGACCACTAAGAACCACTGTCACTCTGAACTCACTAGATTGAGGCCCCAAGATATTCTGTAGACAGTTATAACTTCCCATGTCACCTAGCTGCTCCTTAACAAACACTTTGTGACTGAGTGACATAGCTCAGTGACAGGAGAATTTGCCTACCATGTGCAAAGCCCTGGATCCCATGTCCAGCACCAAAAATTAATTCTGGAATTATTTCGAACACTCACGCCTGGTCATGGCTTATGCACTGATGCACAAAACCTCAGGGTTAGCAGTTAATACCAAGAAAACCACCAAGGACTCCTTTCTGCTATCACATCTCGACATCCTTGGCCCACACCCCACGGCACCAGATGCTGTCTGCTCTCACCTGCCACTTTTTGACCATGGAACACATTTTGTCCCGGGTGAGATCCATGCCATGGAAGTTAGTCAGACAGTTTTTGCCCTGAACATCTTCAGTGATGAGCTTGAACTTCCTGAAGGCAACTTCATCATTCTGCAGGTCAGCAAGGCTCACTTCAAAGACTCGCCCCTTGAGGCCATCAGAGGCAATTTCTGCAAACACCAAATGTCTTATTAGCCTTTGTTACCAAGTCCACCTGGACACCTGTAACTTACAGGCAGTACCCACCTACACATGTTTTGGTCTCCTTGCTTACAAAAGTAGCATGCTAAAAAAAAAGATTGAAAGGTAGATGCCATACCTGCAACCAATAAGCTTCCCCCGCCCCATTTTTTTCTAATGTGCAACCCACTTCAGTGCCAGCAGCCTACAGGGAGAGGCCAGGCAATGGTTCGGGGCCAGTTTGCTCTGGCATGGGACACTGTGACAGGACCAGGGGAACGGGCCTGCCATAAATCCAAATCCATGCCCAAGTTGCCTACAACATACATGGCCCAATTTGAGGAAAATGTAAAAACAAGTGTACTCACTGGTTCCTTGAGTCCTGGTGACTAGCGTCTTTCCAATGTTTCGAATATTAAACATAGCCGGTGCCTTCACATCATACCAATCTTTCTTAGAAAATGGATCAACCCTGGGTTAAATAAACAAACAAAAAAAACTTAAGTCTCACTGCAAACCACAAAATCACCGAGACTTTCAGAACTTACTGAGACTTCTAAAGCTGTATTCGCCATTCTGCTGTGAACATCACTTCCCAACCAAGATTTTAATAAGTTAATCTGCACTTACTACTAAATGAAGTGAAGTGAGGTGAGGTTACCTATAGCTGGCTCTACCGTGGCTGTCACTGTACAGAGAGCTGCATTTTCAACATGCACATCTCAAGACTATCAGTTCGAAAAGAAAAACCTTCCCTGGCAACCGAGACCCTCCCGGGTAGCACAGGGCCCACGAGCAACCGAGGCGTGGGGTCCCAGACGTGACTTCCCGGACTCCGAGAACAGAGAAGACCACAACTCGGAACACACCATGCCCTGGTCGAGGCAGCCACCCGGCTCACCCTGGGCGCGCACCCAGTAAACCCGAGACAAGCCGGCCGGCCAGTCGCGTGACACAACACCAGAGCGGCCAGGCCGCGGTCTCCGGGAGGCACCGACCAGCGCGGTGCAATCCGACCGGTATCAGTGCCATCCGACCGACATCGGTGCCATCCGATCCACACCGTGGCCCACAACCCATCCGGCGATCTCAGCAGGACCCTAAAAAGCCCATGCCCCCGAAAGCCGCCACTTACACTTTCTTCTTGGCTCCCTTCTTGCCGCCTTTCGTAAGGCGCTTGTTCTTGCCAACCGCCATGGTGCTGCTCAGGGAGCCAAAAGGGCGGAAGTGCAACTCGCGCGAGATCTTACGCGTCCTGGGCGGGGAGCGCCGTCAGCGTGACCCTTGCTCCTTTGCCCTTCCGGCCGTCAGAATCTCGCGACACGAGACAGCGACTCGCTGCGCCCGGAGCTGGGACAGCGCCCTCGTGTGTGGGGAGGCCGCGCAGCACGCCGGCCGCCCGAGGTGCGCTCCCCGGCTTTCCTGTGGCTTCTGTCGCTCTGAGGTTGGGAAAGTTTCTTGCTCTGACATCATGTTTCTTCCCGAGACAGTGAGCTCTGAATCAGATAGCAAATCCAGCCGGGCGCACGCCTTTAATCCCAGCACTCGGGAGGCAGAGGTAGGAGGATCGCCGTGAGTTCGAGGCCACCCTGAGACTACATAGTGAATTCCAGGTCAGCCTCTGACCTACCTCAAAAACCTAACAGAAAAACAAAACAAAAAGAGACAGCAAATCCGAGTTAGGATGTTATCTTCAGCAGTATTTACTAGCTTCCCGTTCTCTCTCTATTTATTTTTACTTATTTATTTATTTTGGTTTTTATGGTAGGGTCTTACTCTAGCCCAGGCTGACCTGGAAGTCACTCCGTAGTCTAGAGTGGCCTCAAACTCACCATGATTCTCCTACCTCTGCTTCCCAAAGGCTGTGATTAAAGGTGTGTGCTACCGCACCTGGCTTTTTTTTTTATTTTTATTTTCGTATTTATTTATTTATTTTTGGGTTTTTGAGGTAGAGTCTCACTCTAGCTCAGGCTGACCTGGAATTCACTATGTAGTCTCAGGGTGACTTCAAACTCACAGCGATCTTCCTACATCTGCCTCCCAAGTGCTGGACTTAAAGGCATGTGCCACGTCACCCAACTATATCCCTTTTTTTAATTAAAAAAAAAAAAATACAGTGGAAAGTGGTGTAGCTAAGTGGTAGGGCTTAGCTTACTTGAAGCCCTGGATTTCATCCATAGCACCATAAAATGGGGAAGGTAAGATTTTTAATAGATTTTTATGTATTTATTTGCAAGTAGAGAAAGACAGAAGAGAGACAGATAAAATGGTCATGCCAGGGCCTCCAGCTGCCACAAACAAATCTAGGCACATGCACCCCTTTGTGCATCTGGCTTTACTTAGGTACTGAGGAATCAAACCTGCCTTGCCCTAGCTTGCAGTCAAGTACCATGACCACTGAGCCATCTCTCCAGCCCAGGAGGTCAATTTTTTTTTTTCCAGGTAGGGTCTTACTCTAGCTCAGGATGACCTGAAATTCACTATGTAGTCTCAGGGTGGCTTCGGACTCAGTGATCCTTCTACCTCTGCCCCCCAAGGGCTGGGATTAAAGGCACGGGCCACCATGTCCAGCAGGAGGTCAATTTTGGTAACTAATCCCCTCTCAAAGTTTTACAACTACACCCTCCCATTCTTGCTTGTTCATTTTTGTTTGTTTGTTGATTTTTTTTTTGAGACAGAATCTCCCCACGTAATGCAGGATGGCTTCAAACTTGTGACTCTTGTGCCTCCTGAGTACCCCAGATAGTCACTACCACATCAAGATGAACTACAGAGCTGAGTGTGGTGGCACACGCCTTTGATCCCAACACTCTAGAGACAGAGGTAGGAGGGTCGCCGTGAGTTTGAGGCCAGCCTTGTACAGAGTGAATTACAGATAAGCCTGGGCTAAAGTGAGATCCTACCTCAAGAAAAACAAAAGGATTAATAGAAGCTCCAAGGTGATGGTTACAGACACAGTGATCAATCAAAACAGATCAAAGCAGATATCCAGAGGCTACAAAGAACTCGACACTAAATCAGACCTGCCGTGGCTCAGAGAACATTGCAGAAGGGATGGAAAGATTGCAAAAGCCACAGAGTGAGTAAGAGTGCCCTGAGGTATGGTCTCCCCACTATCCCGCAGGAACTGAATGAGGCCTTCCTCACTCCACAATGAATACCTACAGAGGAGTCTTCGGGGTAATGGGAGCTGGGGCATTTATGTTATATATAAAATAAAATTTAAGAAAAAGATTAACGATAAAGATTTAACAAAGTGAGATGGCTGGCTGGCTACCTCGAGAAACAAGCTCTGGAAAATTTCTGGCCTACAAAGTTTTGATACTTGGCCAGTGGTATTGAATTCCCTTCTCTCACTTACCCTGTGACAGAAAAAAAAACTGTGGCCAAGCCAGAAACTAAGTCCCTATAGCCAGGCTCCAAGCTTCAATCTATTTACTTACTCATTTATTTATTGCAGTGTGTGCAGTGTGCTTGTGTGTGTATGAGCATATTAGATGTGTGTTTGTGTGCATGTGTGTGCCTGTTTGGATGTGTGGGGCACATGTTTGTGTGGTGCACCTGCGTGTGGAGATCAGAGGTCAAGTCAGGCATATTCCTCAATCACACTCTACCTTATTCTTCAAAGAATCATCAGCACAGGGTCTCTCTCTGAACCAAGAACTCACAATACAGCTAGACTGGCTAGCCAGCAAGCCCTTGTCTGTGCCTTCCCAGCACCACCATGCCCAGCTTTTACATGAGCACAGTGAATCTAAACTCAGGTCCTCATGCTTGCCTAATAACACTTTACTAAGGAAGCCATATCCCTGCCCCTTAAATTTTTTTTTAATATCATAAAGTTTAATTATGGTTCAGGAAAAGAGATGGAATTTTTAAAAATACACATATTGACTAATTTGAGAGCAGAGCTACTGGTAAATTACCCTATTTTCTATTGGGAAAATGACAAAATGTCCCATTTATGGTCTGATTATAAAGATAACATATACCCAAGTGTCAAAGAATAAATACAAGAAAGGCAAAAACTCAATACTAAGGGGGCCATAGGGTTTAAAAGAAATCACAGGGCTGGAGCAGTTAAGATGCTTGCCTGCAAAGCCAAAAGACTCAGGTTTAGTTCTCCAGGACCCACATGAGCCAGATGCACAAGGTGGTGCATGCATATGGAGTTGGTTTGAAGTAGCTGGAGGCCCTGGTGTGCCCATTTTCTATCTCTCTTTGCCTCTCTCTCTGTGCCTCAAGTAAATAAATAAATAACATTTTTTAAAAATAAATCACAGAGCCAAGTGTGGTGGTGCACGCCTTTAATCCCAGCACTCGGGAGGCAGAGGTAGGAGGACTGCTGTGAGTTCAAGGCCACTCTGAGACTACAATAGTGAATTCAAGGTCAGCCTGGGCTACTTCGAAAAACCAAAATAAATAAATAAAACACAGAGAGATCTGGAGAGATGTTTCAGCAGTTAAGAACACTTGGTAAACAAGCACGAGATCTTGAGAGGGCCTGAGGCATAGCACCCTTGTAAATGGCTGGGCGTGGCTGCATACATCTGTAACCCCAATCTTGTGGGAGGAGTGGGGAGTGGCAACTGAAAAACCTGTAATCCCAGCATTCAGAAGGCCAATGCAGGGGCTGGAGAGATGGCTCGGCAGTTAAGGCTCTTACCTGCAAAGCCTCAGACCACGGTGCAATTCCCCAGTAAAGGCCAAGTGCACAAAGTGGTGCATGTCCAAAAAAAAAAAAAAAAAAAAAAGTTAATCCTACCTTTTATCTGCCGGGCGTGGTGGCGCACGCCTTTAATCCCAGCACTCGGGAGGCAGAGGTAGGAGGATCGCCGTGAGTTCGAGGCCACCCTGAGACTACATAGTGAATTCCAGGTCAGCCTGAGCCAGAGTGAGACCCTGCCTCGAAAAACCAAAAAAAAAAAAAAAAAAAAAAAAAAAAGTTAATCCTACAAAGTGGTGCATGCATTTGGAGTGGCTAGTGACCCTGGAGTGCACACTCCCCACCTCTGTCCCCGCTCTCTCAATCGCACGCTCTCTCAATCGCACGCTCTCTCTCTCTCTCTCTCTCTCTCTCTCTCTCTTTTTCTCTCTGCTTGTGATAAGAAATACAGAAGACCCCAGGCAGGAGGATCAAGGTCAGCCCAGGCTACCTAACGGGACTCTAATTCAGAAAAGCAAGGCTGAAGAGGTCAGTAGCAGTGTATAGGGCTCACTTCCAGCACCACAAAAATAAAACACATACACACATCAAGTGTGGTGTCAAAAATAAATTCTTGGGGACTGGAGAGATGGCTTAGCAGTTAAGGTGCTTGCCTGTAAAGCCAAAGGACCCAAGTTCAACTCCCCAGGACCCACGTAAGCCAGATGCACAAGGTGGCACACGTGTCTGGAGTTTGTTTACAGTGGCTGGAGGCCCTTGCGTGAATTCTTGGTTAGAATTATTCTTTTTTTTTCTTTTCAAAATTTTTTTTATTAACAACTTCCATGATTATAAAAAAGATCCCATGGTAATAGCCTTTTTCCCCCAACTTTCACCTTTGAAACTCCACTCTCCATCATATCCACTCCCCATCTCAGTCTTTTATTTTGATGTCATCATCTTTTCCTCCTCTTATGATGGTCTTGTGTAGGTAGTGTCAGGCACTGTGAGGTCATGGATATCCAGGCCATTTTGTGTCTGGGGGGAGCATGTTGTAAGGAGCCCTGCCCTTCCTTTGGCTCTTACATTGTTTCCGCCACCTCTTCTACAATGGACCCTGAGCCTTGGAAGGTGTGATAGAGATATTGCAGTACTGAGCACTCTGGTCCAGTACCATGATGCCTTCTGAGTCATACCAAGGTTACTTCCATCTGAAAAGAGAAGGTTCTGTGTCCAAAAGTGAGAGTGTCATTAATATATGTGTATGAACATTAAGAGAAGTGCTTACTGGGCAGTTTGATGAGCATAGTATATACATTTAGCCAGACAGCAGCAGATGTTACACCCCCTAGGGCTCATGACTACCCCTGTTGTAGGTTTTCAATATCAGGGATGTATTCCCTCCCATGAAGCAGGCCTCCAGTTCAAGTATCTTTTTACAGATGATGGTATCTGACATATTTAAGTGACTATACAGATTGAACACCCTAAATCTGAAAGAAGCATAGAGAGAGAGAGAGAGAATGGGCACTCCAGGGCTTCCAGCCACACATGCACCCCCTTGTGCATCTGGCTAACGTGGGACCTGGGGAATCAAACCAGGGTACTTAGGCTTCACAGACAAGTGCTTAACCACTAAGCCATCTCTCCAGCCCTTTTCCTGTTTTATTGAGGTAGGGTCTCGCTGTAGCCCAGGCTGACTTGGAATTCATTATGTAGTTTCAGGGTGGCCTTGAACTCATGGCGATCATCCTACCTGTCTCCAAAAAAAGCGTGTGCCAACACACCAGGCACATTTCTACATTGTAGGAATTTTTATTTTTTAATTTATTTTTATTTTTATTTATTTATTTAAGAGCGACGGGGGGGGGGGGAATGGGTGTGCCAGGGCCTCCAGCCACTACAAACAAACTCCAGATGCATGGGCCCATTGTGCATCTGGCTAACGTGGGTCCTGGGGAATCGAGCCTTGAACTGGGGTTCTTAGGCTTCATAGGCAAGTGCTTAACTGCTAAGCCATCTCTCCAGCCCCAGAATTTTTTAAAATTTTTTTGTTTTTTATTTATTTGAGATCAACAGACAGAGAGAGAAAGAGGCAGATAGATAGATAGAGAATGGGCATGCCAGGGCTTCTAGCCGCTGCAAAGGAACTCCAGATGCGTGTGCCCCTTGTACATCTGGCTAACGTGAGTCCTGGGGACTCAAGCCTCAAACCGGAGTCCGTAGGCCTGACAGGCAAGCGCTTAACCGCTAAGCCATCTCTCGAGCCCAGCCGCGGAATTTTTATTTTTTGAAGCAGGGTCTCATTCTAGCTCAGGCTGGCCTGGAACTCACTCTACTCTTGGCTGGCTTTGAGCCCATGGTGATCCTCTACCTTAGCTTCCCACATGCTAGGATTAAATATGTGACCCACCACACCTCTCTGTAATACCCCTAGGTCCGCCATGAACAACACACCTCCTTCAGCAAGGCTCCGCCTCCCAAATTGCCACCAGCTGGGAACCAAGCATTCAGAACACATGAGTTTACGGGGGACATCTGATTTAAACCACCGCAGTGATGAAACTGGTAGGTTTTGTTAGAATTTGGGATTGACAAGAGCAACATAAGAAACAAGAGGGAAAGAAAGCCAGCATGGACTGTTCTTTATTGGAGGGCAGCTTTCCTGTGTAAAATGGCCTCTGCTGCGTCTGCATGTGGAGAACAGAGATAGCTAGGGTGAGGGACGGGGTGGGGGTCTTTGGGAGAGAAGAATGGGGGGAAGGTAAGGCCTTTTCATTTGTTTGCTAATCGCCTGTCTGGGTGGCCTGATTAGCTCTTTGAGGTTGCTTTGTAACAGAAGTCCCTAATCATGCTACCGTCCAGGAAAACTTTATGGTCCACAGAAGTCTGTGGTCTGAGGCCAGTGGCTTATTAACCCTTTAGGTATAGTGTACAGAACTGAGTTCTATAGGAAATGATGTGGAAAATGAAGCTGTTATTTGCCAGTTATTGCTTCATGCTGGATCACCAGTGTATCTGAAAATTTGGTCTCTGATGATGAAGGAAGCTACCTGACACACATAACTGTCATAAACAGTCAGGGTTGTAGAGATAGTTTGGTGATAAAAGGCACTTGCTTGCAAAGGCTGACAACCTGAATTTGATTCCTCGTACCCGCATAAAGCCAGACGCACAAAGTGGTGCATGCTTCTGGGGTTCATTACAGAAGCAAGAGGCCTGAGTGTGCTCATTCTCTCTCTCTCTCTCTCTCTCTCTCTCTCTCTTTCTCCTTCCCTTCCTCCCTTCCCAGTCTGTACTTACAAATAAATAAATAATTTTTTTTTAATTTTGATTTTTGGTTTTTCGAGGTAGGGTCTCACCATATTCCTGGCTGACCTGGAATTCACTATGGAGTCTCAGGGTGGCCTCGAACTCATGGTGATCCTCCTACCTCTGACTCCCCAGTGCTGGGATTAAAAGCATGCGCCACTACACCTGGCTTGTTTACTTATTGCCATGAGTTTGAGGCCACCCTGAAACCACATAGTGAATTCCAGGTCAGCCTGGGCTAGGGTGAAACTCTACCTTGAAAAACCAAACAAAAAAAAAAAAAGTAAGTAAACAGGAAAATCAGTACTTATGGTACATTAGTCAGTAGCAGCTGGATGCCCCAAGCCATTAGGTCTGGACCTTGATAGAGAACTTCAGTTTGGTTTAGTCCTCTGCAGTTATGTATGGACTCATGCCAATGTGGATACCACTAAGCCAACTCTTCAGCCCTACATTGTAAGTTAAAAAATATATTTTATTTTATTTATTTGAGAGAGAGAGAAAGGTAGATAGAGAGAGAATGGGCACTCCAGGGCCTATAGGCACTGCAAATGAACTCCAGACACATGCACCACCTTGTCCATCAGACTTCTAATCTGGGCAACTTTCCCTCAGTTGCCCACTCACACCTATGTCAGCACCCTTCTGCCGCTGACCTTGTGAAATGTCAGCTGCCATTTTGATAGGAATCATTCTGCCCACCTCAGCCTGCAGGGTTGTTATGATTGGCAGACAAGATGAAAGAACTTGTTCTAGGAAATGAAGCGAGAGAACTGAGAAGGAGAACGGAGATGAAATCTGGACACGGTGACACTGGTATCATAACATAGTTTCCACCAAACTGGGTTCCCCGTTCCAGTTGCCATCACTGAGAACACCCTTGTGCAAGGCACGACACTCGCTTTTCTTCACAGCCCTCACAGACATGGCTGCTGTCTTGACATGGGGAAGGAAATGATTGCTTGCAGTCTCAAAACACAAGTCCCGGAACTTTCTTCTGGCCAGCGACATTTCACAAAGTCAAAATGTAGAGATCCGCTACCGTCACTGCGGGTACAGAGCCTGCCTGGATCCAGGCCCGCCTTACAGTAGTTTGCCACAGAAGAACTTCTCGTCTTTCTGAACTTGTTTCCTCCTTGCTGTGTTAATTAGAAGCTGGTTCAAAGCGACCGTCTCACACAACTCAAGGAAGCAGCATTCACACAGCTGCCGCTGGAGTTTCGCAACTTGGTAAAGAAGCGGCAATGCACATGTAAATAACAATGGCATAAACAAGGTGAGGCTGTGCCTCACTTAAGTGACAATCCAAATGTGGGTAGATCAGAGCTGATGTAGGCTCCACAGTGTTGGGTAAACCTAAGTTGCATTGTCAGGCCCATCCTACTGTGTTGCTCTGATCCATGTGGTTCAAGGTGAAAACAAATCCACATTCAATCCATCAAGAAAAGAAGAAGCAAATAGGGGCTGAAGAGATGGCTCAGCAGTTAAGGCACTTGCCAGCAAAGCCAAAGGACCTAGGTTCAATTCCCAGTACCCACATAAAGCCAGGTGCATGCATTTGGAGTTCATTTGTAGTAGATGGAGGTCCTGGTGCACCCATTCTCTTTCTCTCTCTTTCTGCCGCTCTCTGTCTTAAATAACAAATAAAATATATAGAAAAGAAAAATGTATTTATTTTCTCACTCTTATATTTACTCCTAAATAAATCAGGAGGGAAAAACCCAACCTCTCCCTCAGGGATTTTAGAATCTGGTGTGCTGAGGAGATGGTGTAGTGGGGCTGGAGAGATGGCTTAGTGGTTAAGGCGCTTGCCTGCAAAGCCTAAGGACCTAGGTTCAATTCTCCAGGTCCCACGTAAGCCAGATGCTCATGGTGGTACATGGTCTGGAGTTCATTTGCAGTGGCTGAGGCCCTGGCATGCCCACTCTCTCTCTCTCAAACTCTCTTTGTCTCTAATAAATAAATAAAAATAATTTTTGGAAATTTTAAAAAAGAGATGGTGTAGTGTATATTATTATTATCTACTTCATGGATTTTTGTTTGAGATAAAGTCTTATGTAGCCTAGGCTGGCCTCTAATGCACTGTGACCTCCAATTCCTGATCCTCTTGCCTCTGCCTCCCAAGTGCTGGGATTACACGCAGTGTGCCACCATGCTTGGTTTAGATTTCTTTTCAATGCATGGTGACTCTCTTTGTTTGCTTTCCTGTTTAAATGGAATCCATTGCATCTTAGAATTTGTAGTCATTGTAATAAGATTTTCACTGTAAAGTACACATTTATTTATTCAGTAGTATTAACTAGGTTATAGTGACCTTTCTCCTCTCACAGGGTCCTTTATTTTAAGGTCTTCTTAGCAGCTCTGAGACTGTAATTTGCAGTTAATTGACCTGACCAGTTCCAGCTTCCTTCAAGCTAGTTTCATAATCATAGGCAAGTCACTTGATCCCTGACATTGAGGTTCCTGTAAAACGGAGATAGTAACGCTTGTGCTGGCCACCTCAGAGGATTATTGGCATACTGTCAGTAAAACTGGAAAATACATAGGACAGTGATTTATTTTTTAATTGCTGTCATTTCAAGCTTCAAGCATACTCCCGTATCTAGGGTGGCTTATTTTATTTTCAGAAACTGGTATTTATTATCAAAGTCATTCAATGTCAGCAAGATGTAGGGTGGTGTTTAAATTGCGAACTAAGTTTTCTGAGTACTTAGAAAGATGAGTGCAGATTGAATTTCTCTTTCCTGAAATACCACAAAACCTCATTTTTTCTATTCCTAATCCTGTTCCTGCATTTGTCCTTTTCAGTAATTGCTAAAATGAGAAGCAGTTTGAATAATTTAGGTGGCTAGTAGTTACACTAAAAACACAGCACCAAAACCAGGTAGACATTTTTATTATATTTTGCCAATACAAAAGAAAATTAACACTGAGGCAGCTCTGCCGTAGCAGCAGAACCATTTTCATTAACTCACGTAATCTCTTCTAGTCCTCCAGGGTAAAAGGGGGAAACAAGACCCAGTGGTTAGTGACTTGTCCCAAATCCACAGCTGAGGACACGGAGCTGAGGTCCAAACCCAAGTTCATACACAATGATTACATTTTCCCTCCAACAGATTTTCAGATGATTCTGGTGTTGCTGGTCTTGTGGTGCCTGTTTTTAAAACTACTGGGGAAACTTGGCTGTACTGGCCACTCAGGAGCTGCACTGTGCATTCTTTAATCTATGTGTTTTTTTATTTAGCAGAGTACAAAATCACACCCAGGGCCCGTGCATCCTAGGTAAATATCCATGGAGCTTCACTCCCAGTCCTGTGTTCTCTTATGCGCTGGTCAGTTAGGGGTGGTCATAGGAAGGAGGAGACACAAGGGAAGCACAAGAAAGCTCATTTATTTTTGTATTTATTTATTTATTTTGAGAGAGAAAAAGAGGAAGATAGACAAAAACAACACACCAGAGTCTCTAGCCACTGCACAAGAACTCCAGGCACATGTGCCACCTGTGCATCTGGCTTACGTGGGTTCTACGGGATCAAACCTGGGTCCTTAGGCTTCATAGGCAAGTACCTTAACTGCTCATCTATCTCTCCAGCCTAAGAAGGCACATTTATTTTCCTCAGAGATTCTAAGAGGATGTCACTGCCACCCAATGATCAGTGTCTGGTTTGGGTCAGGGGAAAGAAGGTGGAGAAAAGCCAGTGGTAGAAATTGAGGAGATTTCTGTAGGAAAAGCAACACAGGGCCCAATAAACAGCTTAGACGGGCCGTTGTATTTTCAGGGTGCCCTGAGCTTTCAGGGTGGTCTTGCCTCCAGCCACTGCAAATGAACTCTAGATCATGTGCCAATCTGTGCATGTAGCAGGAGGATCCCTGGGCCTCGTTGGCTAGATAATCTAGCCAAAATGGTGACCCTGACCCTGTCTCAAAAAAAATAAGGTAGAGGGCATAATGTGGAACGATACTGAGCAAGACACCCAATGTTGGCCTTTGGCCTCCACATACATGTGCACCTCCCCTCCCCTACCAAAAAATGCCTAGAGGGGCTGAAGAGATGGCTAAATGGTTAAGGCACATGCCTGTGATCCCAGTTCGATTTTCCAGGTCCCACATTAGCCAGATGCGCAAGGGGACCAACGTAATTTTATTCACTTTCTGGAAGTTTGAACATAATTTTTTTTTTTTTTTCGAGGTAGGGTCTCACTCTAGCCCAGGCTGACCTGGAATTCACAGTGTAGTCTCAGGGTGGCCTCAAACTCATGGCGATCCTCCTACCTCTGCCTCCTGAGTGCTGGGATTAAAGGCGTGCGCCACCATGCCCGGCTGAACATAATTTTTTAAATCAGTCCTTTGGAGAGTCACAAAGGACTTTGCCATCCATGATGGTCCAGCCTTGTGCAGGAAACAACAGCTGCTGTGATTCATGAGCACAAGAGCCATGTCATGTTCAGAAGACAGCGTTCATTGGCACTCCTCCCATGTTCTGCCCCTACCAGTCTCTTTGCCCCATTCCTTATTGTTTCCTTAGCCTTGGAGGGGGTGATGTAGATGTCCCATTTAGGACTGAGCACTCAGTAGTCACTCACTCTCAGCACTGTGGCCAGTTATGAGTCTCTTCTAACTGCTACCTGCTGCAAAAAGAAGGTTCTCTGACCAAAGCTGAGAGCAGTACAAATCTCTGGGTATTAGCACTTTTTTTTTTCTTTTTTAGTGTGCATGTGTATGCTGCATATCTGTGTGTACGTGCATACAAGTCACAATGCACATGCAACAGCCAGAAGGGCTGGGGACCAAATTAATGAATTAATTTATTTATTGCAAAGCTGGGACATGAACCCCAGGCCTTGTGTATATTAAGCAAACTTTACCACTGAGCTACACCTTCAGCCTGACGGTCTTTGCACAATATTGTGAATGTGCTAAATGTCACTAGTGACATTTTTTGATTTTGTTTTAGTTTGGTTTGGTTTGGTTTTTTGAAGTAGGGTCCTGTTCTAGCCCAGGCTGACCTGGAATTCACTCTGAAGTCTCAGAGTGGCCTCGAACTCACAGCGATCCTCCTACCTCTGCCTCCCAAGTGCTGGGATTAAAAGTGTGCACCACCACTCCTGCTTGTTTTTTTTTTTTTTTTTTTTTTTTTGGTTTTGCGAGGTAGGGTCTCACTCTGGTCCAGGCTGACCTGGAATTAACTCTGTCATCTCAGGGTGGCCTTGAACTCATGGCAATCCTCCTACCTCTGCCTCCCGAGTGCTGGGATTAAAGGCATGTGCCACCACAAAACGCCTGGCTGCTTTTTTTTTTTTTTGTTTGTTTGTTTTGTTTTTAAGGTAGGGTTTCTTCTAGCTCAGGATGACCTGGAGCTCACTTTGTAATCCCAGGCTGTCCTCGAACTCACAGCAATACTCCTACCTCTGCCTTCCAAATGCTTGGACTAAAGGCTTGCATCACTATGCCAGGCACTAATGATAATTTTTATGTTATGTTATATATATATATAGTTTTTTAAGGTAGTGTCTCACTCCAGGTCAGGCTGACCTGGAACTCACTATGTAGTTTCAGGGTGGCCTCAAACTCTTGGTGATCCTCCTATCTCAGCCTCCTAAGTGCTGGGATTAAAGGCGTGTACCACCATGTCCGCCTTTATGTTATGTATATTTTACCAAAGTTAAACAATCAAACTGAACATGTGTCTACCATTCAGTTTAAGAAACACAAAGAACTGACAATAAACATATATTTGTGTCTCTCACTCTCTCTCTCCTGTCTCTCTGTGTATGTGTGTGTGTTGCTAAGAATGAACCTATGGCCTTGTCCCTACTTTTGCAAGAGTTTTACCATTGAGCTACATACAGCCCAAGCCCAGCTTCAACTTCATGATGCACCACATGCCAAAATATACAGTCGGGCCAGGCGTGGTGGCACACGCCTTTAATCCCAGCACTCAGGAGGCAGAGGTAGGAGGATCACCATGAGTTCGAGGCCATCTTGAGAATACATAGTGAGTTCCAGGTCAGCCTGAGCTAGAGTGAAACCCTACCTAAAAAACAAACAAACAAACAAAAAAAAAACAGTTGGGAACGTCTTTGGTGGGCTGTGAGGAGCCAAGGTGGTTTGGTGAGTACTGAGGTTACACACTTAAAACTCTGTTTTAGGAAAACTGTCTGGCTTTGTTTAGATGTTTGGAGGCACAGTCTACCTGTGTTGTCAGGTTACTGTCTCATGCCTCCCTAGGAGCTGGTTTGCAGAGTTTGGGATTAACCTCGGGGCCTCGTCCCTTGATGGCCTCCATTAACATGGACGAGGGGGAAGTGAAGAGAGACCCTGATTGGCCTTCGGTTTCCATTTATGCCCACTGCCCTTCAGTCCTATTTCTGTCACAGCTGAAGTTAGTGCGCCAGAAGATGGATGGTTAGAGCCACCCAAGAAAGACCAGAGCAGGAGACGTCAGCCAGTGTTCTTTATGGGTGGATTAACAGGCCTATGCGACATAAGCACCAGCTGCCCTTCACTGATCATTTGCTAAGGGAAGAAGCACACAGCTTTTTCTGGTTAGCTCACGGTCATTTTCACAGCACAACGAGGTGTCACTCCTGTCCTTCGGACCACTGAGCAAACTGGGTGCTCTTAAGGGTAAAGGCACCTGATTTCATAGTGCATGTGTGCTGAAAGAAAGAACGAGGAAGGAAGGAAGGAAGGAAGAAAAGGTCACAGTACTTGCCTGCAAAGCCTAATTACCCGGGTTCAATTCTCCAGTACCCACATAAAGCCTGATGCACAAAGTGGCGCGTGAACCTGGAGTTTGTCTGCAGTGGCTGGAGGCCCTGGCATATCCATTCTCTCTCTCTCTTTCTCTCTCTCTCCTTGCAAATAAAGAAAAATAAAAAGGAAAACAAAGTTAAAATTAAGAAACATGGTGTTTTGCTTCCCTCAGCATGTCTCTGCTGCATTTAAGCATATGTTCTCACTTTAATTGCCAATGTAATTTTATTCACTTTCTGGAAGTTTGAACATAATTTTTTAAATCAGTCCTTTGGAGAGTCGCAAAGGACTTCTTTTTGTTTATCTCCAAGAACATTAAATTGATGGTGTCATAGTCTGAGAAGCATAAAACCACAGGGCAGGGTCCTGCTTCTGGGGCCTCAGAGAAGAGATGGGAGCTTGAGCAGGAAATCGGAGCCTGGAGGGTGGGGGATGGGAACAGGCGTTTGCCTGGGAGTCACTGTGCTGTCCTCTGAGAGCTCATTTCACCCTGGAAGGAAAAGAAAAGGTGGCCTCTGAATGAGCCTTTTCTTAACGTAAGATCGTCAAGGTTCATGTTTCCCCTTCTGTTCAGTTCCCTCTGGCTACTCTGAGCTTTTGTCCAGAGCTTATTTAAATGTTTCAGCCTGGCCTGACTGTGCCACAGGGAATGAAGGTAGGAGATCCCTCCACCTTGGACCCAAGACTAGGAGGCGGTAGGTCCCCTTGAGGCCACTTGCTGGTGACAGCGTTGACTGTGAACAAGTCCCACAGGGAAGGTAAAATCCAGGACACGAAAGGAGGTTAGACAGCCGGGCACTTCTCCTTGCCGCCAGTGACGTAGCTTTCCCACTAGGTCCTTCTGTGCATTTGCGTGAAGGGAGATAGGCATCCGTTATCCTGGTGCCTCAGATCAGCGTCTAAGTGACCTGCAAGTCAGACCCATTAGTGAGACACGAAAGCAATTTCAGGAGGCAAGAAAGAAAGACAGGAAAAAATTGGGAACATGGGAAGGAAATGGAGCCTCAGCCCCCAGAGTCTGGTTGACGTCCAACTGCTGAGTGTCAAGAATTCCAGCACAGTTAACATTTTCCTGTGAAGGATGCCACCTTAGAGATATTTCTCTTCAAATAAGGATGTCGGGGCTGGACAGATGGCACAGTGGTTAAGGTGCTTGCCTGCAAAGCTTAAGGACCAGGGTTCGATTCCCCAGTACCCACATAAAGCCAGATGTACAAGGTGACACATGTGTCTGGAGTTCATTTGCAGTGGCTAGAGGCCCTGAAGCACACACTTTCTCTCTCTCAGTTCTTTCTCTCTCAAATAAATAAGTAAATAAATATTTACAAAAAGAATGTCACATTAGCCATAGATCATGCTGAAGGCCTCAACAGTTTTGCTCTCCATCTGGATATTTTCTGGAAATCTCACAGATAAGACTATTAATTCATTTTATTTACAATGAAGATACCCTAACAGCTCCAATCCCTCATCAGTTGTAATCCTTGTACCTCAGGAATCACCACCCTATGGTTACATTTAAAGTCCTCAGCAACCCTTTAAAGATAATTGCTTCGGAACACGTCCAAATCGATTATCTGCCTGTTGTAAAGACAATGAATTGCCCCTGTCCTCAGAGAAGCTCACTCCCATGCTCTTGTTCCCTGACCACCTCTTTCTAGAAATGCTTAAATCTATGCCAAAAGTCCCTCTCAGTAAACCCCAGCGCGGCTTCCCTCGGACTTCCTGAAGTTCCTGTCTGCAGTACCGTCGAGGATCCAGCCTTACCTGAGTGGAGATCCCCACAGGACAAGTGAGAGAAGGGTGCTTCTCAGCTGCTGAGGTGGCAGGAGTGACGGGGTCCCCACTGCACTGCCACTGACATAGTGACACTTAAAAAAGAGAGAGAGAGAATGGGCGTGCCAAGGCCTCCAGCCACTGCAAACGAACTCAGGACACATGCATCCCCTTGTGCATCTGGCTGACGTGGAGAGTCAAACCAGGATCCTTTGGCTTTGCAAGCAGATGCCTTAACCACTAAGCCATCCCTCCAGCCCCACTGCCCACTTTTTCTTCTTCTTCTTCTTCTTCTTTTTATGAGACAGAGAGAAGTGAGAGAGAGAGAGAATTGGTGAGCTAGGGCCTCCAGCCACTTCAGTCGAACTCCAGACATGTGCGTCATCTTGTGCTCTTGGATCACCTTGTGTGTCTGACTTATGTGGGACCTGGAGAGTCAAACATAGGTCCTTAGGCTTTGCAGGCAAGCATCTTAACCACTAAGCCATCTCTCAAGCCCCACTTTTTTTTTTTTTTTTTTTTTTCTGAATCAGGACCATGCTTTGTAGCTCAGGCTGGCGAAACTCATGGTCCCTCTTGTCTCAGTCTCCTGAGAGCATGGATTACACACAAAACACCATACCTAGCAGCAGTTGTTTATAAATGAAGGGAAATAACATAGAATCAGATGGATTGTGTACTTGGAGAACTTATGGCTTTGTGTGTGTGTTTGTGTGTGTGTACCTGGGCACGTGTATGTGTGTTACATTGCTGTGCAACATGTATTTCTTACTATGTATTATGAGCAGAAAAGTTAGAAAACCCACTGCTACAGAAGGGGGGGAGAGGGAGGGAGAGAAAGAAGCAGAGAGAGAGAATGGGTGCGCCAGGGCCTCTAGCCACCACAAACAAACTCCAGATGCATGCACCATTTTGTGCATCTGGCTTATGTGGGTACGGGGGAATTGAACCTGAGTCCTTAGGCTTTGCAGGCAAGCCCCTTAATTACTTAACCATCTCTCCAGCCCCTAAAACTACATCTTTAGCTCTGATTTTACACAATTTTGTCAATTTATCAGACGACCTTGTAGGACAAACTGGTGTCCAGAAAATGATGCGTCCATGATGGGCAGGACCACACCTTGATGAGGACCGCTTAGTTGTGCAAACCCATAACTCTCTCTCTCTCTCTCTCTCTCTCTCTCTCTCTTTGGAGGTACGGTCTGGCTTTAGCCCAGGCTGACCTGGAATTTACTCTGTAGTCTCAGGGTGGCCTCTAACTTACAGCGCTCTTCCTACCTTTGCCTTCTGAGTGCTGGGATTAAAGTTGTGTGCCGCCACAGCGGGCAGACCTGTGGCCCTCTATTTAAGCTCAAATCTCATGTCAGCCCTGAAGAGGGACTTGGATATGGGGAACACTGGGGTGTGGGAGCACTGAACCTCTTTATTCTTCTTCCTAGTGTCGCCACATTGACTAACTGTCCTTCCTCTGCTTTTCACTATTGCTTCTCTCTAAGTAGCATATTGAGGATGGGTGACTGAACCCGGTTTAAGAGGGCTGCCGGAGGCAGGCTCCGACCCTAACAAATCTGGTACCTCTGCTACAAATACACATCGACTAAAATCTAAAGCTGAAAACCTGGAACCTACATCTTATTGTATTCCTTTCACTTTATAACTTGTACACTCAGAGAGTTGGCCATTTAAGCACATGCAAAACATCTTTAAAAGTTGTTGGGTATGAGCTGGGTGTGAGGGCGCACGCCTTTAATCCCAGCAGCACTCGGGAGGCAGAGGTAGGAGGATCACCGTGAGTTCGAGGCTACCCTGAGAATACAGAGTGAATTCCAGGTCAGCCTGGGCTAGAGTGAGACCCTACCTTGAAAAAAAAAAAAAAAAAAAGTTGTTGGGTATGGGGCTGGAGAGATGTCTTAGCAGTTCTTTATGCAGTGGCTAGAGGTCCTGGCGTGTCCATTCTCTTTCTCATCTCTCTCTTCCCCTCTCTTTCAAATAAGTAAAGAAATATTTAAAAAGTTGCTGGGGGGCTGGAGAGATGGCTCAGTGGTTAAGGCACTGCAAAGCCTAATGACCTGGGTTTGGTTCCCCAGTACCTTTGTAAAGCCAGATGCACAAAGTGGTGCATGTGTTTGGAGTTCATTTGTAATGACTATGGGCTCTGGTGTGTCCATTCTCTCTCTCCCTCTGCCCCTCCCACAGCTTGCAAATAAATAAATAAAAAGTTGCTGGTGTGGTGGCACATGCCTAGAATTCCAGCATTCAGGAAGTGGAGACAGAGGATTAGGAGTTCAAAGGCAGCTTCAGCTACATAGTAAGCTTGAGGCCAGCCTCAGTTACATGAGACAAACAAACAAAAATGTTGTTTTGTACCTCAATCTGGTGGTACAGGTCTATAATTCCAGCTACTTGGCAGGCTGAAGTTGGCGTATGCAAGTTCAAACCCAGTCTAAGCAATTTAGGGAGACATTGTCTCAAATTACAAAGCAAAAAAGGGCTGAGGCTGTAGCTCATCAGTAGAATGTGTGGCTAACGCTCATGAGGCCCTAAATTTAATCCCTACTCTCTCTCTCTCTCATATACACATACAACATATGTGCATGTGTGCACGCCCATGTTATTCTAGATGGCTTTACTTAGAAATTTTGCACTATTTCATGGTTAATTGGGGCTGGAGAGATGGCTTAGTGGTTAGGGTGCTTGCCTGTGGAGCCTAAGGACCCAGGTTCAATTCCCCAGTACCCACATAAGCCAGTTGCACATAGCACGTGTCTGGAGTTCATTTGCAGTGGTTAGTCCCTGGCATGCCCATTCTCTATCTGCCCCCTCTTTCTCTGTTTTATGGGAGAGAGAATGAGAATTGGCACAACAGAGCCTCTAGCCACTACAGTCAAACTCCAGATGCATGCATCACCTTGTGGGCATGTGCCACCTTGTGCTTGTACCACCTTGTTGTCTGGCTTACATGGCATCTGTAGAGTTGAACATGGGTCCTTAGGTTTTGCAGACAAGTTCCTTAACCACTAAGCCATCTCTCCAGCCCTCTTTCTCTCTCTTTTAAATAAATAAATTAATTAAATTTAAAAAAGTTAATGACTCTGTTAAAGTCTTTCATTTGGTTTTCTAGAAATGAAACTACTCATCTGTTGACAAAGTTAGATGCTTATAGTGCTCTTTGGGCTACAGAGATGGTTTAGTGGTTAAGGCGCTTGCCTATGAAGCCTAAGTACCCAGGTCGATTCCCCAGGACCCACATAAGCCAGATGCATAAAGTGGTGCATGCATCTGGAGTTCCTTTGCAGTGGCTTGAGGTCCTGGCATGCCCATTCTCTCTCTCACTAATAAATAAATTTTTCAAAAAATTTTTAAAAGAGTGATCTTTGTGAGGATTCAACCTCTTTACTTCATTATTATTATTATTATTATTATTATTATTATTATTATTATTATTTTGGTTTTTTTCAAGGTAGGATCACATTTTAGCTCAGACTGACCTATAACTCACTCTGTAGCCCTAGGCTGGCCTCAAATGCATGAACTCATGACAATCCTCCTACTTCTGCCTTCAGAGTGCTGGATTAAAGGTATGTTCCACCATACCTGGCCTCTTAAAAGGGCTTAGGTGATTTTTCTGTCACCTGTCCATCTGAGATTCACAGCTTAGGTCTGGCCCATTGCCCCTCTCATCTATAATACTCTGTTGACTTCAAATAGCAATAAGTAATTATAACATTAGCTTTGAGTCTGAATTACCTGTGACTAAACTATTTCCTGTGTATGTCACAGTTCATGTGAATTCACTTATATCACAGACATTTCTCATCAGTTTATAAGTTTTGTTCAAAGCCAAGTACTCAGTCATTTTCTTCTAGGCTTTTACACATAAACAGTAGTTCCTCATACTGGCATCTCTTAAGTGATATTCATCAATACGTTCTATTAACTTTAGAGAAAACTAAGATCCTAACAAAAGTGACAGATGATCTTACCAAATACAGTTGACTCCCTGACGTTTATCCCACCCAGATGACTAGGAGAAACCAATCAAGGGCATTCCATCCCGGGACCGGCAGTTGGTTCTAGAATAAGCATGTGACCAATTATGTCAGGTTCTTAACAATACTTTCTTGCTCCTGAGACGTCTTCTTTCCCTGAATGTTGGCATGTCTGGGTTGTGATGTAAAGACTTCCCAGTTATAATGCCTCTGGGATGACAGAGTAAAGGGGAGGGAGAATCCTGGAGCATTTGTAATATTGCTAAGCAAGTACATCAATCACCCCTGCCCTGCCCCTGAACTTCCTCGTTCTGTGACACAATAAATGTCCTTATTGTTTGTGGGTATGATTCATAGTACAGATGGGGTTTTATTAATTATTTACAGCCAAAGCATTCGAACTGATCTATTTATTGTATGTCCAGCTTGACTGTGACATGGCCTCTACCCAGGGCTGTCGTGTTGGAGCCTTGGTTCCGCGCTGAGCTACTATTGAGAGGTATTGGATGTGAGGATACTAATGGGGTAGAAAGTAGGAGGTGGGTCCCACTTGGAGGAAGTGGTGGTGGGCAGTGGGGATTATGCCCTGGAAGGCTGTGCCTTCGAGTGTCTTCTGTGCTTCCCGGCTGCCACGTGATCAACTTCCTCCCACTTTGATCTGCCGTGATGTGTGATGTGTCAGCCTTGCTTCAGGCCTACAAGCATGGAGTCAGCTGATTGTGAACTGAGAAACTATAACCCAAAGTAAACACTTCCTCCTTTTAAGTTGATTCTCAGGAATTTTGTCACAGAGATGAAAAAGTGTCTAACACATTGACTACCCTCCCCTGCCCCAGAGACTGCTAAAATGTTTTATTCAACCCACCTGGTATAGTTAGAAGACTTTGAAGAATGAATAAACATGGCTCCAAATTTATAAAAACTCTGCCAAGTGCCCAGTGCTGAACATCTTTCAGGATTAGTTTATGTTAGAAGCTGCTCTTCATCAAGCTCCATTGCATACCCAGGCCAGGTTTGAGAATTTAATTCTTTCCTCGTCATACAAAAATTCTCAGCCAGGTGTGGTAATGCACACCTTTAATCCTGTCTTCCAAAAGGCAGAGGTAGGAGGATCACTATGAGTTCCAAGACAGCCTGGTCTAGAGTGAGCCCCTACCACCAAAAGACTAAAAAGAACAACAACAACAAAAAAAAAAGGGTAAGGTGTGGTGGCACACATCTTTAATCCCAGCACTCAGGAGGCAGAGGCAGGAGGATTGCCGTGAGTTCGAGGCCACCCTGAGACTCCATAGTGAATTACAGGCTAGCTTGGGCTAGAGTGAGATCCTAACTCAAAGAACAAAACAAACAAAAAAAGACAAAGAAAAGAAGAGTGGGGGCTAGCGGGATGCTCAGTGGTTATAGGTGCTTGCTTGTAAAGCCTCACGGCTGGGGTTTGATTCCTCAGAACCCGTGCAAAGCCAGATGCACAGATAAGTGAGTGCATCTGGAGTGGAGTTAGTTTGCAGTGGCAAGAGGCCCTGTTGTGCCCATTCTCTCTCTCACCCTCTCTCTCCCTCTTCTTGGAATATATATGTATTCCTGGTTCTAGATAATAATTTTTTTTTTTTTTGGTCTTTTGAGGTAAGGTTTCATGCTAGTCCAGGCTGACCTGGAATTCACTATGTAATCTCATGGTGGCCTGGAACTCACAGTGATCCTCTTACCTCTGCCTCCCGAGTGCTGGGATTAAAGGCGTGCACCACCACACCCAGTTGGATAATAATTTTTAAAAAATGTTTTATTTATCTATGAGAGAAAGAAATAGGTAGAGGGAAAGAGGCAGATAGAAAGAACAAGAGAATGAGTATTGATGTGCCAGGCTCTCCTGCCACTAAACGAACTCCATACACACATGTCGCTTTGTGTACCTGGCTTGACATGGGTACTGTGCATTTGAGCTCAGGCTGTCAGGCTTTGTGAGCAAGTGTCATTAACTCCTGAGCCATCTCTCCAGCCCAATAATCAATATTTTTTAAAATTTAATTCTAGGAGAGCTGGAGAGATGGCTTGCAGTTAAGTGCTTGCCTGTGAAGCCTAAGGACCCTGGTTTGAGGCTCAATTCCCCAGTATCCACATAAGCCAGACGCATGCATCTGGAGTTTGTTTGCAGTGGCTGGAGGCCCTGGTGTACTCCTCTCTCTCTGCCTCTTTCTCTGTCTGTCAATCTCAAATAAATAAATAAAATAAAATAAAATAAATTTAATACTGGGCAAAGGAATCAGGCATGGTGTCTCATGCCTTAGTAAGTGAGGGCAGGAAGATCAGGAGTTCAAAGTAAGTTCAGGGCCATTCTGGGCTACACGAGACCCTGTCTCAAAAGCGGGGGGAGACGGACATGGTGGTGGACACCTTTAATCCCAGGACTCAGAGGCAGAGGTTAGAGGATTGCTATGGCTTTAAGGCCACCCTGAGACACATACTGAATTCCAGGTCAGCCTAGGTTAGCACAAAAACCCTACCTTGAAAAACCTAAATATACATACATATATAAATATATATAATATGCAAAGAAAAATGCTTAAGGCCAGCATAGTCTACACAGCAAGTTGTGAGCAGCTAGGGCTATATAATGTACTAAGACCTTGCTCCAAAAAAAAAACAAGAAAAAGAGAAAAAAACCCTTACAAAAGTAAAGGCAAAGGACTTAAATGGATATACATTGCCAGTAAGCACATGGAAATAAACACAGCATTGTCACTAGAGTAATGCAAATTTGAAACCAAAATTCAATTTCACATCTGCTAGGATGAATTTTATGTGTGTGTGTGTGTGTGTGTGTGTGTGTGTGTGTGTGTGTGTATGTGTATGAACCACCATAACAATTTTTAAAGACAGGCAATAAAATGTTGGAGATTTAGAGAACCTGAAACCCCAATACATTGTCACATTGGTAAATCAGGTTGGCAGCTCCTCAAGTGCCTCAATAAAGATGCTATATAACTGAAAGTGACACTTGTAGGTATATACACAGTAGAGTTAAAAACACAAAAACGTAGCTGGGCGTGGTGGCACACACCTTTAATCCCAGCATTCGGGAGGCAGAGGTAGGAGGATCACTGTAAATTTGAGGCCAGCCTGAGACTACATAGTGAATTCCAGGTCATCCTGGGCTAGAGTGAGACCCTACCTCAAAAAAAAAAAAAAAAAAAAACCCACAAAAAGTACACATACATGTTCACACCAAAATGTAGGAATGATCCAAGTGTTTATCAGCTAGTGACTGAATAAACAAAATCTGGTGGATACACTTAGTGGAATATTATTTTCTAATATCTTAATTAATTTATTTATTTGGGAGAGGTGTGAGCACTCCAGAGCCTCCCACCACTGCAGATGAACTCCAGACACATGTGCCACTTTGTGCATCTGGCTATTTGTGGGTACGGGAGACTTGCAGCCAGACTGTTAGGCTTTGCAAACAAATGCTTTTAACCAGCCCTGGAGTAGTCCGGTCCGGGAATATTATTATACTGTAAAAAAGAATGGAGTTTTGATACATGCAAGACAAGAATGAGCAAAAGCACAGGGCTAAGTGAAAAAAAGCCACATACTAGATAATACTGCTTCTATGAAATGTCCATAATAGGCAAACATCTAGAGATTAGTAATACATCAGTGGGTGCAAGAGATGGCTTAGTGGTTAAGGCACTTGCCTACAAAGCCTACAGACCCTGGTTCGATTCCCTGGTACCCATGTAGGACAGATGCACAGGGTGGTGCATACATCTGGACTGTGCAGTGACTGGAGGCCCTGGCACACCCATTTTCCCTCTCTCTCTCTCTCTCTCTCTCTCTCTGCCTCTTTTCCTTCTTTCTCTCAAATAAATGAAGAAAATAATAAAAAACATTTAAAATAAATACATTAGTGTCATCCATAAGTAGGGGTAGAACAAAGAATGAGGAGAAACCTAGCGGGTGTGATATTGCCCCTGGGTTGATGAAGATATTCTAAAATTAGATGGTGAATTCTACATTTCAATTAAAAAAATTTTTTTGCAATGGTGGGAATCAGCCCAGGGCCTTTTGCATATTGACAGCCACTGCGCCAATGAGCTAAACCCCTCCCCACCGTGACACTGAATTGCTCATTTTCTAAAGATAAATTGCATAAGTTACATCTCAGTTATAAACTAATTTATTGCATATCTCATCTGGATCTACTATAATAACAAAACAAATCCTAAAAATGTCTTCAGAATCAAGGTAAGAAGTCTATGAGAAAAATAACCAAAGTCTATGAGAAAAATAACCAAAGTCTATGAGAAAAATAACCAAAGTCTATGAGAAAAATAACAGCACAGGAGAGGCCTCAGGAGGATTGAGCGTTTCAAGCCAGCCCTGACTACACAGCAAGACCCATCTCAAACAAACAAACCTTAAATAACAGCAGTGAACAATGATGAAGCCACTCCAAATTCACATGTCAATTTCTCAAATATCTCCCCATAATTTTTACTTATATATAGTTCCTCTGAAGCACTTGCTGTTTCCTACACTGAACTAATTACACCTCTGGGGATCTCTAAATGTCCACGAAGAGGCAAAGGGTACAATTAAACTAGCAGCTCCTCTATTGCCACGGGCTGGGGTGGAGTGGAAATCTGCACTCCTGTCTAGCTGCTCTTTCCAGCGTGGTTCCAAACTATCACATTTTTAAAAAAGACCAGGTATAGGTTATTGAATGCAGTCTCGGTCTCTTTCTTAAAGTGAGATGTTTTATTTTTATTTTTATTTATTTTTATTTTTTGAGGTAGAGTTTCACTCTAGTTCAGGCTGACCTAGAATTCACTATGTAGTCTCAGGGTGGCTTCGAACTCACAGTGATCCTCTTACCCCTGCCTCCCGAGTGCTGGGATTAAAGGTGTGCGCCACCACGCCTGGCAAAGTGAGACTTTTTAAAAGGGAGACTTTCAGGAGCTTTAGAGCCAACTAAAGTCATCACAGTTCTTTAAGTTAAGTGTACATGAGGTTTCCAGAGATGCTGAATCACAGAAGTGTCAATAAATCTCTGAAAAGACGCTAAGCCTCACTGAGCAGTGAGGAATTGTACATTAACAGAACAAGAAAAATAATCATTTTAGGGCTAGGGATGTAGCTCAGTGTTAAGTCACTTGTCTAGCATGCATCTCTAGAGCCACAAGGGGATAGAGAGAAAGAGAGAGGGGAGATGGAGAGAGGTAGAGAGATTGAATAGCATACAGTTAATGAATAATACAATTTGTATTTTGTAAAATTAACATTTTTGTGATTCTATGTAGCATGAATATTTTTAGTATAGTTGCTCATTAAATATTTAAATCATTTTAGAGTTATTTAATAAGTATCCTAAAATGAAATGTACATCTAAAATATTAGCTGGACATTATGGTCCATACCTCTAATCCCAGTAACTTGGAAAGTTTAGTGGAGAGGATTGTGAGTTCAAGGCCAGCCTGGCCAACATATGAAGACCCTCCATCTCAAAATGCTAATAATATTAATAAATAATATTCACATAGTAGCCAGGCGTGGTGGCACATGCCTTTAATCCCAGCACTCGGGAGGCAGAGGTAGAAGGATCGCCGAGAGTTTGAGGCCACCCTAAGAATACATAGTGAATTCCGGGTCAGCCTGAGCTAGAGTGAGACCCTACCTTAGAAAACCAAAATAATAATAATAATAATAATAATATTAACATAACAATATTAATAAATAAGACGTAGGGGTTTATGCAAAAATATAGTGATCAGAAGACATGTATGCTTATATTAGACCTTCATTTCCTAAGTTATACCTTTCTGACACGTTTGAATTTCTCTTTTTAAAAAATATTTTATTTTTATTTATTTGACAGAGAAAGAGGGGGAGAGAGAGATAATGGGCAGTGAGACAGGGTTTCACTGTGTTAACCAGGCTGGTCTTGAACTCCTGAGCTCAAGCAATCCTCCTACCTTGCTTCCTGAGTAGCTGGAACTACAGGCACACATCACTGCCCCACAGATAAAAGTTGCATTTATATCTATCTATGTTCGTTTCTTTTCTTCTTCTTTTGTAAGCCAGGGTCTTATTAGTTTTCCTGATACACAGTATTGTAGCCAGGTTAGCCTCAAGCTTGTTATAATCCTTCTACTTCAGCCTCTTAGGAGGTGGGCCACCATGCCCAGCTTTTATTTTGCATTTCTTTTTTCATTTTATGTATTATTTATTTGAGCAAGTATGAGAGAGAGAAGAAAATGAGTGCACCAAACTCCAGACCCATGTGCCACCTTGTGCATCTGGCTTTATGTAAGTATTGGGGAATTGAACCAGGGTTGTTAGGCTTTACAGGCAAGTGCCTTAACCTCAGAACTATCTCTCCAGCCCAAATTCTGCATTTCTAATAAGTTCCAGGTGATGCTGAGGCTCTTGGACCACACTCAGTGTAGCAAGGCCTTCACTTGCCTAGTCTACAGAGTGAGTTCCAGGCCAGCCTGGGTTGCAGTAAGACCCTGCCTCAGAAAATACAATCTGAAAAGCCAGGCGTGGTGGCGCATGCCTTTAATCCCAGCACTTGGGGGCAGAGGTAGGAGGACTGCTGTGAGTTCGAGGCCACCCTGAGACTACATAGTGAAATCAAGGTCAGCCTGAGCTAGAGTGAGACCCTACCTCGAAAACCCAAAAGAAAAAATCCTAAGAAGAAAAAAGAAAAATAAATAACAGGACTGGCAAGATGGCTCCGCAGTTAAAGTGTTTGCCTGCAAAGCCTAAGTACCCAGGCTTGACTCCCCAGATTCCATGTTAAGCCAGCCGCATTCACAAGGTTGCATATGTGCACAAGGTGGTGCATGTGTCTGGGGTCCAATCATAGTGGCCAATTCTCTCTCTCTCTCTTAAAAAGAAATAGTGCATTAAAAAAAAATATCAAAATAGGACTAGAGAGATGGCTCAGCACTTGCTTGAAAAGCCTGATGGCCAGGGTACAATTCTCCAGTATGTTAAGCCAGCTGCATCTGGAGTTTTCAGTGGCAAGAGGCCCTGCTGCACCCATTTTCCCCCACCCCCTGCTTGCATGCTTGCAAATAAATAAATAACTCCCCCCCCCCCCGGGGTAGGGTTTTACTGAAGCTCAGGCTGACCTGGAATTCACTGTGTAGTCTCAGGGTGGCCTCGAACTCATGACGATCCTCCTACCTCTGCCTCCAGAGTGCTGGGATTAAAGGCATGCACCACCATGCCCAGCTTTTAATATTTGATTTATTTATTTATAAGCAGAGACATACAGAAAGAGAGAGAAAGAGAGCAAGGGAGAGAATGGGTGCACTGTGGTCTCCAGCTGCTGCAAATGAACTCCAGATGCATGCGCCACCTTGTACATCTGACTTTTGTGGGTACTGGGGAATCAAACCCAGGTCATTAGGCTTTACAGGCAAATATCTTAACCACTGAGCAATTTCTCCAGCCTACAAAGAAATATTTAAAAAAAAAAAAAAGAATAGCAAAATAAAATGCAAGCCTGGAAACTCTTGTCAAACTAATAGTAAAGCCCTGAAAACAGCTTTATTTTTTCAAGAAATGAAAAGGGAAGAGAGGAGCACGTACATTTAAATTATTTATAATAGTCTAATAGCAGTAGGAAGGGAGACTGAAGAGAACGATGCCTCACGGAGTTGAGCAGGGAGATTATTCTTGTCCTACTTACAGCACAGGAGCAAGTTCAGGGCAGTGGGTAATCACCAAAGAAATTCTGTGTAATTCTCTGTAAAGGTAATTAAACATCAGAAGGCAGATTGGCCAAGAGATAATCTCTGTGATTAGAGGGCTACAGAGACAGCCCCAGCATGGACCGCTGGGCTGCAACACCCACAGTCCACCAGCAAGAGCCTCAGCGACACACCATGAGCGAAGATCCCAGTACATCTCAAGAGCCTCCCAGGAGGCTGGGCCTGCTTTATCACTTAGAAGCGCTTTATCAAGAAAAAAGCCCCGCCGCTTAGGGCTGGAGAGATGGCTTAGCAGCTAAGCCACTTGCCAGCAAAGCCTAAGGATCTGGATTTGATTCCCCAGTACCCACGTGAAGCCAGATGCACAAGGTAGTGCATGCATCTGGAGTTCATTTGCAGTGGTGAGAGGCCCTGGTACACCCATTCTTTCTTTCTCTTTCTCTCTCTCTCAAATAAATAAACCAAAATAAATAATTAAATAAAATAATTAAAAAAAAACCCACAGTTTAAGTTACTCTATAGTTAAAAATAATTATCACTCCCCCTGTGAAACAGACTCTCTCCACCCCCAGAGTCACAGGTTCCACATCCCAGGTTCTACAGACATCAGCTTGAAAACATCTTCCAAAGTTGCATCGGTGCTGAATATGCACAGACATGCTACCTTGTCATGATGCAGAATAGTAACTATTTGTATAGCGTTTACATTACTGTAGGCATGCGTCATCTAGAGATGACTTAATTATACAGGAGGTGTGAAAATTCTGCCATTTTATTAAAGGAACTTGAACATCCATGGCCTTGGGCTATTTGCAGGGGGCCCTGCAACCAACCTCTCACCAATAATGAGGGTCAAATATACTTTGATACTTAATGAAACGTAATTTAGAAATAAAGCACAACACTTGTAAGCCCAGCAGCTCATATTTGTGCCAGGATGTAGCCTTTCCACCGGTTACAGAGCTTGATTGCTAAACTTCTCCGGCCTCCCACTAGAACTAGCCTCCATGCCTCCTTTTTCCTCTCCAGAGAACTCTTTCCCCATATCCTCACCAACATTTGTTGACATTTGCTTTCTTAATTCTAACTGGGATGAAATGGAAACTCAAAACAGTTTTAATTTGCATTTCCCTGATGGCTAAGGATAGTGAACATTTTACTTTGAGAAATTATTAGCAATTTGTATAGTTTCTTTTCTTTCCTTCTTTCCTCTTTTTTCTTCTGCTTTTTTCCAGGTAGGGTCTTGCTCTAGCCCAGGCTAGCTATGTAGTCTCAGGTTGGCCTCGAACTCATGGTGATCCTCCTAACTCTGCCTCCTAAGTGCTGGGATTAAAGGCGTGTGCCTTTTGAGAATTGTCTATTCAGTTCTATGTTAGTTACTTTTCTCATAGCTGTGACAAAGGACCTGACAAAAATCAACTTAAGGAGAGAGGGAAGGAAAGAGGGGCATATTTTGGCCGCCGCTTGGAGGTGCAGTTCGTCATGGCAGAGAGGGCATGTTGGCAGCTTGGAGGTGCAGTTCATCATGGCAGAGAGGGCATGTTGGCAGGAGTGTGAGACAACTGGTCATGTTGGATCAGCAATCAAGGACAAGAGAGATGGATGCCAGTGCTCACCTCACTCTTTCACATTAGTCCGCTCAGGACCGCAGCCCCTGGTGCCACCTACATTAAGATTATGTCTTCCTGGGGACTGAGGAAATGGCTGGCTTAGCGGTTATAGCATTTGCCTGCGAAGCCTAAGGACCCGGGTTCGATTCCCCAGGACCCATGTAAACCACATGCACAAGGGGGAACGTGTGTCTGGAGTTCATATGCAGTGGCTAGAAGCCCTGGTGTGCCCATTCTCTCTTTCTCTCTGATAAATAAAATATATATATTTTTTAAAGAGTATGTCTTCCCTCTTCAGTTAAACTCTTCTGAAAGCACCCCCAGAGACACACCCATGTGTTACTATGGTAATTCTAATTGCAGTTGAGGTGACCATTAAGATTAATGATCATGGGTCATAGGAGGTTATTGTATATATGTAAGTAGAACAGATTAATGGGGGTGAAAAGGTCTAAGTGAGGTCAGGGGAAGAGATTCAGTAAGGAAAGGTGGAGGGAGGGCTAATCACAATCTAAGAGGATATAAATAAGTCATATGGAAACCTACTTTTTTGGACAATGGAACACTCAGGAGCCATAGATTGTTATGAAAATTCTGGAGATTATTAAAAGCTTGTAATTTGGGGGCTGGAGAGATGGCTTAGCAGTTAAGGTGTTTGCCTGCAAAGCCAAAGGATCCTGGTTCAATTCCCTAGGACCCATGTAAGCCATATGCACAAGGTGGCACATGTATCTAGAGTTTGTTTGCAGTGGCTGGAGGCCATGGAGCACCCATTCTCTCTCTCTCTCAAATAAATAAAATAAAATAAATATTAAAATAAATAAGCACATAAGTAAAAATGCAACTTTTTTCAAATTTTTATTAACAGCTTCCATGATTATAAAAAATATCCCATGGTAATGCTCTCCCTCCCCCCACTTTCCCCTTTGAAACTCCACTCTCCATCATATCCCCTCAATCAGTCTCTCTTTTATTTTGATGTCATGATCTTTTCCTCCTCTTATGATGGTCTTATGTAGGTAGTGTCAGGCACTGTGATATCCAGGCCATTTTGTGTCTGAGGGGAGCACGTTGTAAGGAGTCCTAACCTTCCTTTAGCTCTTACATTCTTTCCGCCACCTCTTCCGCATTAGACCCTGAGCCTTGGAAGGTGAGATAGAGATATTTCAGTGCTGAGCACTCCTGTCACTTCTTTCCAGCACCATGATGCCTTCTGAGTTATCCCAAGGTCACTGCCATCTGAAAAGAGAAGATTCTCTACCAAAAGTGAGAGTAGCATTAATATAAGGGTATGAACATTAAGAGAAGTGCTTACTGGGCAGTTTGATAAGTGTAATATATACATTTAGCCAGACAGCAGGAGACATTACACCCCTACGGCTCACCCCTGTTTTAAGTTTTCAGTATCAGGGATGTATTCCCTCCAATGGAGCGGGCATCCAGTCCAATTGGAGGGCAGTTGGATTCCACCATGACAGACGTGCCACTATTGCACCCGTTGGCTCATTTGGCCTGGCTGGCCAAATATAAGGCTTGCAGTGTCCACTGTTGAGTGTCTTCACTGGTGGTATCTCTTTCTCCCATTGAACTGCATGCAGAATGTCTTCTTCCAGCTTTCTGTCAGCTGGTCTACATGGAGGAGGTTGTCAGCTCAATTCCATCAGGATTTCTCAGGGCCTCTAGCTGCTGTAAACAAATTCTAGCTGCATGTGCCACCTTGTGCATCTGGCTTTATGTGGGTTCTGGTGAATTGAACCTTGGTCATTAGGCTTTTGCAGGCAAGTGCTTTAACTGCTCAGCCATCTCTCCAACCCCAGCTACAATTGTTTGTTTGTTTTTTTAAAGCAGAGGAACTCTTTTCTTTTAATTAATTTATTTATTAATTTTAGAGAGAGGCAGAGAGAGAGAACGGGCACACCAGGGCCTCTAGCTGCTGCAAACAAACTCTAGATGCATGTGCCATCTTGTGCATCTAGCTTACGTGGGTCCTGGGGAATTGAATTGTGGTCCTTTGGCTTTGCAGGCAAGAGCACCTTAACTGCTAAGCCATTTATCTAGCCCTAGGTTTTAAAGAAATACAGAATAACTGTTAGAAGGATGTTCTCAGACTTAATAGTTTTTTTTTAACTATTTAGAAAAGCATCATTTTTGCACATTGATGGAGCCCAAATCTGTATTTCTCCTTATAGTTCCACTTTCCCTAACATCTATCTAATCATCTATCTATTCTCCTTCTCCTTCTTATTTTATGTTATTTCGGTTTGTTTTTTCAAGGTAAGGTCTTAGCCCAGACTGACCTGGAACTCACTCTGCACTTCCAGGCTGGCCTCAAATTCTTTTCTTCTTTTTAAAATTTTATTTTTATTTATTTATTTAAGAGAGAGAGAGGCAGATAGAGAGAATGGGCACACCTGAGCCTCCAGTCACTGCAAATGACTCCAGACACATGCACCACCTTGTACATGTGGCTTATGTGGGTCCTAGGGAATTGAACCTCAGTCCTTTGGCTTTGCAGGCAAGAGCCTTATCTGCTAAGCCATCTCTCCAGCCTGTTTTTTCTTTTTAAAAGATTTTTACAGGCTGGAGGAATTGCTTAGCGGTTAAGGCATTTGCCTGCAAAGCCAAAGGACCCAGGTTTGATTCCCCAGGACCCATGTAAGCCAGATGCACATGGGGGTGCACATTTCTGGAGTTCATTTGCAGTGGCTGGAGCCCTGGAGCACCCATTCTCTCTCTCTGTCTCTCTCTCACCCTCCCTCCCTCTCTCTGTCAAATAAATAAATAAAAATAAAAATTTTAAAATCACCTGCTCCTCATAAATTCCTAGGGATGGAAAACCAGCTTGATAGCAGAGTACTTGCCTAGTGAGACCCTAGGTTCAAATCCTAGAAACACAAAATTAATTACAATGATAAATAAATAAATAACCCTTGGGATGCTTACAGATAACTAAAGGAAATAACTTGTTTTTAGTTTTCGAGTGACACTTCTCTTTGCAATTGTAGTGCATGTTTTAAACAGTATATGTAAGCTGGGCCTGGTGGCACAAGCCTCTAATCCCAGTCACTCAGGTAGTGAGATAAGATAGAAAGATCAAGGTTGTAGAAGGCTATTGAGCGAGTTCAAGGTCAGCCTTGCAACTTCCTGACAACCTGTCTCAAAGTAAAAAGAGGACTCAGAAAAAAAAGAGAGGACTGAGGACACAGCACAGTGGTAAAGCACTGGCCTAGCTTCATTCCCTTGTACTACAAAGGGATGAAAACAAAAAACTATAGAGGCTCAGTGCAGCGGCGCACGCCTGTAATCCCAGCACTCGGGAGGCAGAGGTAGGAGGATCTCCGTGAGTACGAGGCCACCCTGAGACTACACAGTGAATTCGAGGTCAGCCTGAGCTAGAGTGAAACCCTACCTCGAAAAAAAAAAAAAAAAAAAAAAACCTGAAGAAGAAAAAATTCCTTAACTATGGTTTATATTTAATCAAGCTAGAAAATATTTGTGTGTTTTATGAACCTTTGCAAAATTCCTTTACCTGACCTGAGCAATGACTCAGGAAATTTTTTTCTTAAATCCAAAGTAGAGGGGGATGGACAAGAGGTTGATGGGTTAATCAAAACAAAGACGTTTTGAAAAAGGCATATGCAGACCTAATTCGTTGCTAGTTAACTTAAAAATAAATTAATACAACCTCGAGGCTTTGAGCAGAAGTACCCTGCAGTGGTGAATAGACTGCTCTTATAAGTCGTGAATCTTTATAGGAAAACCCCAGTACCAGAGGTAGGATACTGCCCAGTGAATTGTTGGCCAGGGAGGCCCCGGAAGCCCCCCAAAGAGCAGAGGCTGTTACCACTGCTCTTGACTGCCTACCAGAACTAGGTGGTGACACCTTGTTGCCTAAGAGACCACATGCTTCAGTTTTAGGACACTGAGAAGTCAAGTTGGAACTGAGTTGGGAGGCCCTTCCCTGCAAGCTAGTGGTTATAGGGCTGGCAAGTGTTATGGTGGGGGATCAAAATCATCTACAAGTTTAACCAGCAACAGACCCTGCGACTACACAACTGACCAGCCAGTGCAGATGCACCTATGACATAGTACAATAGAGGCAGGACTGTTATGGGGTAACCAACTGCTCTCTGGTTGAATCTGAGGACCACTCCACAGGAGAGAATTCATGCTTGCTACTTAAAACCTAATCAAAAGCCTGTGTTTGGGCTGGAGAGATGGTTTAGTGGCTAAGGCGCTTGCCTGAAAAGCCTTAGGACTCATGTTTGACTCTCCAGATCCCACCTAAACCAGATGCACAAGATGACACAGCATGCAAGGTCGCACATGTGCACAAGATGGCACTCACATCTGGAGTTTGGTTGTAGTTACTGGAGGTCCTGGCGTGCCAATTCTCTCTTGCTCACTCTTGCGCTCTCTCTCTCTCTCTCTCTCTCTCATAACAAAAAAATACATATAAACAAGCCTGTGTTTGGGAAGGTCATAGGTTCTAGTGGGGGAAGCTACTATTGTTGTTGGGCAAAATGGATATATTGGACCCATCAAAGTGCCCTCTGAATACTTATGTTTATGCCCATAAATTAGTGCTGGTTCTGGTAGCTTCATTGGAGATGGCAGTGGCTACTGAAGAGACTCAGAACTCACCAAAGTACTGAGAGGAAGAAACTGTTGAGTGCCCAGCACTAAATGAGACATGTCTAACATCTCTGTCACACCCTCCAGGGCTCAGGGAACAGTGAGGAAGATGACTCAGAAAGAATGTAGACATGAAGCGCCTATTGCATTTATGTCCTCAAGTGACTGCCATTACCTGTCCAAGACCAGCACAAGATTGAGCCCATCAACATTCATTATGGACAACAGAGGAGGGGAAGAAAACCTCACTGAAATAGAAGAGAGGCTAGTTAGAGAGAAGAAAGGATTCAGTGGAGGTGGAACAAAAGATAACAAAGGGGATTATGCTCAAAATACATTATCTGCACATATAAAAATTATCAATAAGAAAGTTTAAAATATGCAAACAAACTAAAATCTAGAGAAGGGAGACCAAAGTGTCCCTATTATTTCATCAACTAATCTAAAAAAAAAAAAATCAAAGGTTTGTTGATTTGCTTAACATTATCACAATTGGTTCATGAAATTGTGTGTGTGTGTGTGTGTGTATGGTGCTAGGGATTGGATCCAGGGTCTCATGCGCTGGCTGTATGCAGAGCTACACTTCCAGCCTGATTTGTGGGGTTTTTTTGTTTTTTGTTTTTGTTTTTTGGAGGTAGGGTCACACTCAAGCCCAGGCTGACCTGGAATTCACTATGTAGTCTCAGGGTGGCCTCGAACTCACAGTGATCCTCCTACCGCTGCCTCCCGAGTGCTGGGATTAAAGGCGTGTGCTACCACGCCCGGCTTTGTAAACAGAGTAGTGATTTTTTTTTCTTTTTTTTTTTGAGGTAGGGTCTCACTCTAGCCCAGGCTGACCTGGAACTCACTATGGAGTCTCAGGGTGGCCTCAAACTCACAGTGATCCTCCTACCTCTGCCTCCCAAGTCTGGGATTAAAGATGTACACCACCATGCCCGGCTCTGATTTGTGTGTTTTAAGGAGGCTAAAGCGCCAGGAGTGTAGCTTCATAGTAGAACTCTTGACTAGCAAGTGGAAGGCTCTGGGTTCTAGAGGAAAAATTGTTAACTAATACTTGAGATTGGTAGATTAGTGGTAATAGTAGGTTTTCTGATTTTTTATTTATTTATTTATTTGGTTTTCCAAGGTAGGGTCTCACTCTGGCCCAGGCTGACCTGGAATTAACTATGTAGTCTCAGGGTAGCCTCAAACTCACAGTGATCCTTCTACCTCTGCCTCCTGAGTGCTGGGATTAGAGGCGTGTGCCACCATGCCCAGCTCCTGATTTTTAATTATTTAAATTATCTTATGAAAGAATTCTATTCATAGATGAGTAATTTATGGATAATATGTGGTATTTATCTAAGCAAATGGTTGAATAAGCTATCTGAGAGAAATACAACTTTTTAGGGGAAATGAAAACTAACATAAAAACATGCAAAAGCATGTTACCTGATGCTTATTTGGAAGGAGGCTATTTTCTACACAGCTGCATTACAGTCCACTACAGTCCTCTGCTCTACCGCTTGAGCTAATGCCTCCATAGCCTGTGTACTGTCTCATCAAGTTCCCTTTTGAGTAGAATGTTGTGTGAATATAGTAGATGCTTGGTAAGCCTCTGATTTTTTTTTTTTGGTTTATTTTTGTTTTTCGAGGTAGGGTCTCACTTTAGCCCAGGCTGACCTGGAATTCACTATGGAGTCTCAGGGTGGACTTGAACTCATGGTGATCCACCTACCTCTGCTTCTCAAGTGCTGGGATTAAAGGCATGCACCACCATGCCTGGCACTCTGAATTTTTAAAAAATTGAAATAAAAATCAGTTATAAGGACTGGAGAGATGGCTTAGCGGTTAAGCGCTTGCCTGTGAAGCCTAAGGACCCCGGTTCGAGGCTTGGTTCCCCAGGTCCCACGTTAGCCAGATGCACAAGGGGGCGCACGCATCTGGAGTTTGTTTGCAGAGGCTGGAAGCCCTGGCGCGCCCATTCTCTCTCTCCCCCTCTATCTGTCTTTCTCTCTGTGTCTGTCACTCTCAAATAAATAAATAAATAATTTTAAAAAAATCAGTTATAAAATATGTCTTAATAAAACACAGTTGAATAATTTTAATAAAATGCTTAGCTACTATTTTTAAGAGAGATTTTGTTGTGGAATGCATTGCTTTTATACAGCAACATAGTAAATTAATTAACTAATTAATTAATTTATTTATTTATTTATGTTGGTTTTTCAAGGTAGGGTCTCACTCTAGCTCAGGCTGACCTGGAATTCACTATGTAGTCTCAGGGTGGCCTCGAAGTCATGATGATCCTTCTACCTCTGCCTCCTGAGTGCTGGGATTAAAGGTGTGCACCACCATACCCAGCGTAAATTTATATGCTTTAAATAATCATGATAAATCTGTATACCACTTGTTGGGTAAAGACATGGCCTTACCTGTTAAAGTGATGCATTTTTCTGAAGGAAACAACTTTAATCTTTTTAAAAAAGATTTAATTAATTAATTTGTTTATTAGAGACAGAGAGAGAGAGAGAATGGGCATGCCAGGACCTCCGGCCACTGCATACGAACTCCAGACACATGCATCACTTTGTACATCTTGCTTATGTGGGTACTAGGGAATCAAGCTTGGGTCACAGGCAAGTGCTTTAAGCACTAAGTAATCTCTCCAGACTACTAACTCTATCTTAATAAAAGCCTAACTAAGAAGATATAGCCTTCTTATAATTTATAAGTAAAAACATCCCGTCATAATCATGGAAGCTGTTGGAAAGAGTGTAACAGTTAAAAGCTTAAAAGAATCATGAATTATTTATAAAGTTGACTTTATTTATAATTTTATAACTATTTTCTATTCAAAGACTTTCACAGAAAGTCTTTAATAAAAGAAAATGTGTAGCCAGCTGTGGTGGGCAACATTTTATAATCCCAGCCCTTGAAAAGGCTGAGGCAGGAGGATTGAACTGAATTCCAGGATAGTCTGGGATATGTAATAAGACCCTGTGTCAAAAAAAAAAAAAAAAACAAATCCGGGCGTGGTGGTGCATGCCTTTAACCCCAGCACTAGGGAAGCAGAGGTAGGAGGAGCACCATGAGTTCAAGGCCACCCTAAGACCTGAGACTACGTTGTGAATTCCAGGTCAGCCTGAGCCAGAGTGAGACCCTGCCTCAGGAAAAAAAAAAAAAAAAAAGGAATTAGCATTGAGTGCAACAGTCAATTAATAGGTATTTTTACTTTTTTGAAACATGGTCTTATGTAGCCCAGCCTGGCCTGAAACTCACTGTGCAGCCAAAGATGGCCTTGAATTTCTGATCTTCCTGTCTCCATCTCCCAAGTGCTTAGATTAGAGGTGTGTGCCACCTGCCTGGTTTTATGTGAGGCCGGGGATTGGACCTAGGCTTCATGCATGCTAGACAAGCTCTCTATCCACTTTTTATGATCCAGAGGCTACAGGTCAGTGAGAGGCCGTGGCCTCCAGGAGATGCCTTTGCAGAAAGGGAAGGGGGGTTCTTAGCACTCTTCCTCTTCTTAACCAGCACCCATTCATAGCTTTCTGGCCCAGGATGAGCTCCGGGCTGCTAAAGTCAAGTCTGCCTTCCAAAGCTCACTTAATGGTTGGGTAGGAAACAATACAGCACTCTAATAGGTCATAATCATTGAAAGAAACAAAAATTCCAGATTCTTCCACTTTACCCTAATTTTTAATTTCATCAATTCTTCATCTGTAAAATGGGACTAATAAAACTTAATTTGTAGCTTTGTTATGAGCATTAAATAACATCATGTAATGAGGTGGACTCTGGGCAGTTTGGCTCCTAACCGGCTCAGTGACTCCATCCCAGAAGTAGCAATCCTATTTCATGCCTCAGTGGACTGACAAATTACTACATGTCCCGCAGTTTCAGGGCCACTTGTGATATTTCAAGCCTCTAATGTTAAATTGTGGGATGCTGGATCCACGTGGTTAGCACTGTGTTTGGAGTGAAAGCTGTCATGAGAGTACAAAAAAAGGACACTCGAAGCTAAAGTAAAGCCGTGTGGCTGAGTGCATGCCTAGCATTCGAGGCCCCGGGTGCCTGTGGGGTGGCTGGGGCAGGTGTTCTTAGGGATAGGCGCAGGGAATCCAGAGGTGAGGTCTGAAGGAGTCAGGTGAGAGTGGAAAGAATCATGAATGTAATAGCAGGGGAACCTACTGCTTTGGAAGAGTTCACAGGGATTGAACTATAGCTTGAGAAGGGCTTTTGAGCCAGTTCTGTCCTCCTGCTAAAAGCCTACATGCCCTTCTGAGAATAATGGTATCAATTGTATGAAATAGGAAACTACTGTATTGTAGTGTGGTTATTGGAATATTTAAAACACAAGAGTGATGTTTGCATGCATTCATCCATTCATTAATAATAAGGTCTAGTAATTACTACTGTGATTTCACAGTAACAGTGAGGGTAGTGTGTTAAGATGTCTGCAATATCTGGAGGACATCTGGACATGTGTGTGCATTTGTTCTGTTGGTAGGAGGTGGTGTGTCTGGTTTTTATTATTATTATTATTATTCTTTCTTTCTCCTCTGTCTTCCCTTTCTCCCTCCTTCTCTTCTCTTCTCTCTCTCTTTTTTTCTTCTTTCACAAATCAAACCCAGGCCTTATACATGCTAAACCAGCACTCTGCTACTGAACTACACTCACAGTCCAGTAATACTGGACTTTACTGCTTACACTCCTAACTGAGAGAAATCCTAAATTTCAGCTAGAAATTAATAAAATATATAAAAGTGAATTTTTTCTTCACCCCAGTTCAACCTAACGTAGACCCCAGGTTATGAACTCCTGAATTTAGGTTGTAGTTTCTAAACAGGGCTCCCTGCCTTCAGTCAAATCCTGTCTCTAATCCAGTGTAGTGTGGGAATGCACCAATTTGATCATGCCATTCACCTCTGAAAACCACTTCACTGGTCCCCTGGTCCTTAGGAGTAAATTTAAATTCTCTGTTGTGAGTTATAAACCCCTCCAGGGTGGGTCTCTCTACATCCTGACTTCTGTTTCTCTTTTTCTAGACAAACAAACATGTCAGAGTCCTTTTTTTTTTTCACAGTAGGGTCTCACTCTGGTCCAGGCTGACCTGGAATTAACTATGTAGTCTCAGTGTGGCCTCAAACTCACGGTGATCCTCCTACCTCTGCCTCCCCAGTGCTGGGATTAAAGGTGTGTGCCACCACACCCGGCCTATATAGTTTTATATAACCCAGGCTGGCCTCAAGATCACAGTTTTCACACCTTGTGTTTATAGGCAGGCACCACCAGGCTAGGCTTTTGCTTACCCACTTACTGTTTTGTTATCTTTATTTTATTTTATTTATTTATTTGCAAGCAGAGAGAGGCAGAGAGAAGAGAGTCTTGATAGAGCGAGAATGAGCACGCCAGGGACTCCAGCCACTGCAAACGAACTCCAGACACATGTGTCCCTTGTGCATCTGGCTTATGTGGTGTCCTGGGGAATTGAACCCGTGTCCTTTGGCTTTGCAGGCAAGTGCCTTAACTGCAAAGCCATCCCTCCAGCCCTTGTTATATTTATTTCATTTCACTAGAACTCTCTTCTTTGCCTCTACACCAGTTCTGCTGAGTAAATGCCTTAGTCACTGTCTCCCGCAGTAACTGAGACCTGACTCCACATCTGCATGTTCCTGGCCTCACACTGCTTTCATCACGACCATTGAACATGTAATCGCAGCACAAATTGTGAGCTGCTTTGTTTGCTGTGTCTTTGCCAGGGCTCTCCCAAGAGCCTAGAACACAGCCTGTTTGGTGCTGAAGTGCTACACAAGGAGAACATGCTTTTCTTTCATTTCCAACATTTATTTCGTTTTCAGCGCGCTGTTCTTTCTATCTGAATGGCCTCCATGGCGCTGTGTAACCGGCCTGATGGTATTGTGCTGAGGAACAAGTAAGTGAAGAAGTGGCCTCAGCTGGGTAAGGAGGAGGCTGCCTACAAGAGAGTGAATTTAGGTGGAGAATTCATGGATTTTGTGTGCTCAGTTTTAAAATTAATTATCTCAATCTTTTTGTGTGTGCATATTCACCTGTAATGTAGAGGCAGTACGTATTTCAAGAGTCTCTTCTGATTATAAAAATATTGCAAGTAGAACTTTGGAGGCCTTCTGAATGAACTGTGAATTCACTGGGTTGGTGTTTGCACACAGTGACCCATGAGGCAAATCTGGTGTGTGAGTTGTTTTTATATGGTCCATATGCTAAGAATTATTTTCACATTATTAAATCACTGGAGGGGGAAAAGTCAGAATAATGAACTGTGTTCATAAATAAACGTTTATTGGAACATAGCCAGTTCCTTTAGACAACGCTATGGCTGGATTTTGTTTTTGGTTTTGTCATAGGGCTCAGGTTCTTGGGTTCATAGATGGAAGAATGGATACTGGACTCAGAGGAGAGAGGGGAGTTTCATCATGGTGGAGAAGGCGTGGCAGGCCAGAGCAGGAAGCTCAGGTCACATCTTACAAGAGCGAGGAAGCAGACAGAGAGCAGTCTGTGGGACCAGGACGTAACACCTCAAGGACACCCCCATACCCTCTTTCTCCAGCAAGGAGCCACCTCCTACAGGTTCCAGCTGGGACTCTAATATTTAATCACCTCAGCCTATGCTTTTGGTAAGATCGACATTTTCAGAATATTGATTCTTCCAATCCAAGAACATAGGATATCTTTCCATTTCCTTGTGTCTTCTGCAATTTCTCACTTGAGTGTTTTAAAGTTCTCATTGTAGAGTTCCTTCACTTCCTTGGTTAGGTTTATTCCAAGGTACTTTTATCTTTTTCTTTTTCTTTTCCTTTTTTTTTCTTTCTTTTTCTTTTTTTTTTTTGAGGCAGTTGTGAATGGGAGAAATACCCTGATTTCATTCTCCACACATTTGTTGTTAGTATATAGGAAAGCTACTGATTTCTGAGTATTTATTTTGTATCCTGCTATGTTGCTAAAAGTGTTTATCAGCTCTAACAGTTTACTGGTAGAGTTTTTAGGATTTTTTATGTATAGAATTATATCATCTGCAAATAGTAATAATTTGATCTCTTCCAATTCATATCCCTTTTATGAGTTTCTCTTGCCTTATTGTTATAGCTAAGACTTCCAGTACTATATTAAATAAAAGTGGGGATAGTGGTCACCCTTGTTTTGTTCCTGAATTTAGTGGAAAAGCTTCAAGTTTTTCACCATTTAGCATTATGTTGGCTGTAGGTTTGTCATAAATAACTTTTATTATGTGGAGATATGTTCCTTCTAGTTCCAGTTTCTGTAATACTTTTGCCATGAGGGATGTTGGATTTTGTCAAATACCTTTTCTGCATCTATTGAGATGATCATGTGATTTTTGTCCTTCATACCATTTATATGATGTATTATATTTATTGTTTTGCATATGTTGAACCATCCCTGCATCCCTGGGATAAAGCCAAGTTGGTCAGGTTGAATAATCTTTTTATTTATTTATTTATTTTTAGTTTTTCGAGGTAGGGTCTCACTCTAGCCCAGGCTGACCTGGAATTCACTATGGAGTCTCAGGTTGGCCTCGAACTCATGGCGATCCTCCTACCTCTGCCTCCCGAGTGCTAGGATTAAAGGCATGCGTCACCATGCCTGCAGGATGAATAATCTTTTTGATATATTCTTGTATTCTGTTTGCCAATATTTTGTTCAGAATTGTTGCATCTATGTTCATGAGGGGGATTGGTCTGTAATCTTCTTTTTTAGTTCTGTCTTTGCCTGGTTTTAGTATGAGGATGATGCTGGCTTTATAGAAGGAGTTTGGTAGAATTCCTTCCTTTTCTATTTTATGGAAAAGTCTGAGAAGCATTAGTATTAGTTCTTCCATGAAGGTCTGGTAAAATTCACCAGTAAATCCATCTGGGCCTGGGCTTTTTTTTAGTTGGGAGACTTTTTATAACTGCTTGAATCTCTGTACTTGTTATAGGTTTATTTAAATGGTTTATCTCATCTTGATTTAATTTTGGTATGAATCAAGGAAATCATCTATCTCTTTCAGGTTTTCCAACTTAGATGCATATATATTCTTAAAGTATGTCCTTATAATTGTCTGAATTTCTTTGGTATCTGTTGTAATGATGCCTTTTTCATCTTTAATTTTATTAAGTTTTCTCTCTTCTCTCTTTCTTCTGATCAAATTTGCTAAGGGTTTATCAATCTTGTTTACCCTTTCAAAGAACCAACTCTTTGTTTCATTGATTCTTTGTATTGTTTTTTTGGTTTCTATTTCATTAATTTCTGCCCTAATCTTTATGATTTCTTTTCATCTACTGTTTTTTGGTTTGCCTTGTTCTTCTTTTTCCAAGGCCTTAAGGTGGAACATTAAATTGTTTATTGTTTAACCTAAACTATGGTGCAATACACCATGACCCCTTCCATCTTGCATTTTTTTTATGTCTCCAAAACCATTTCCACATGAGTGGGGCTTCCAGGTTCTGCTGCCAGATTGGGATGAAGCTTGGTCCTTCCCTTCAGGCCTTTTGGAAGAATTTGCATTTTTACTGAGCCAAAGTGTCTATAGTCTCTGTTCCCAGTACATAAAACTTTCTCTCATTTCTTTCTGTGCCAACCTTCATGATTTTCTTTCAATATTTTTATTTTTATTTATTTATGGGGGGGAGAGATAAAAAATGGGCACCCAGGGCATACAGCCACTGCAAATGAACTCCAGACACATGCACCACCTCCTCTGGTCCTTTCTCCAGTGACAAAGGCACAAATGTGTTCCAGTCGGAGTACAGCTACCAGTTGAAAACAGTGAGGCCCACAACAGAGTCTATATTCAGCCTTTGCTTCTTTTTCTCCAATACAAACTTCTATGGAAAGCATACTACATGCAGAAAAAAAAAAAAAAAAGACTCCTGGAATGCACAGTGGTGTGGAGGACAGAGTTTGTTAAAGAGGTAATTCAAGCTTCAAGCAGAATAAAGGCAAAAAATAAGCTTAAGGCTGGAGAAATGGTTTAGTGGTTAAGGTGCTTCCCTATAAAGCCAAAGGACCCAGCTTCAACTCCCCAGAACTCATATAAAACAGATGCTCAAGGTGATGCATGCATCTGGACTTTGTTTGCAGGGGCTGAAGACCCTGACTTGCCCATTCTCTATCTGCCTCTTTGTCTCTCCTTCTCTCTCTCAAATAAATAAAACTTAAAAAAAAAAAAAAAAAAAAAAGCTTAGGGCTGGAGAGATGGCTTAGCGGTTAAGTGCTTGTCTGTGAAGCCTAAGGATCCTGGTTGGAGGCTCGATTCTCCAGGACCCACGTAATCCAGATGCACAAGGGGGGGGCACGCATCTGGAGTTCGTTTGCACCATTCTCTCGCATGTGCCTCTCTCTCTCTCTGCCTCTTTCTCTCTGACTGACTGTCGCTTTCAAATAAATAAATAAAAACAAACAACAAAAACAAAAGCTTAAATAGTGTTTGGTAAATATGAAGAGAAAGGGGCCGTTAAAATGACCTTGAGGGCTGGAAAGATGGCTTACCAGTTAAGTGCTTGCCTGTGAAGCCTAAGGACCCCGGTTCGAGGCTCGATTCCCCAGGACCCACGTTAGCCAGATGCACAAGGGGGAGCACGCGTCTGGAGTTCGTTTGCAGAGGCTGGAGGCCCTGGCGTGCCCATTCTCTCTCTCTCCCTCTATCTGTCTTTCTCTCTGTGTCTATCCCTCTCAAATAAAAAAATAAAATAAAAAAATAAAAATGACCTTGAAATGGGCATGGTGGCGCATGCCTTTAATCCCAGCACTCAAGAGGCAGAGGTAGGAGGATCACCATAAATTAGACTACATAGTGAATTCCAGGTCAGCCTGGGCTAGAGCGAGATCCTACCTTGAAAAACCAAGGAAAAAAAAAAAAAGGCTTGGATTGTAATGGGGAGGTAATATGATGGAGAATGGAATTTCAAATGGGAAAGTGTGGGGGTGGGGAGGGAGGGAATTACCATGGGATATATTTTATAATCATGGAAAATGTTAATAAAAATTAAAAAATTAAAAAATAAATGAAAAAAAAAAGGCTTGAAGATAAGAATTTGGATGACGTTCCAAGTATGAGTGGATTTATTGCTAATGCAACATGGATTGAGTAAGAAGAAAACTAAGTTATAAAGTTTGAATGACTCTTAAAGACAAAATGTTTTTCCTGCATTATTGGTTCATTATATTATAAGCATTAAAAGTGCCTATTAATGAGTCGGGTGTGGTGGTGCACACCTTTAATCCCAGCACTCAGGAGGCAGAGGTAGGAGGATCGCTGTGAGTTCGAGGCCACCCTGAGACTCCATAGTGAATTCCAGGTCAGCCTGGGCCAGAGTGAGACCCTACCTCAAAAAACCAAATAAATAAAATAAAATTTAAAAAAAGTGCCTTTTAAGAATGATTGCTTTACCTAGTGAAATTTATCTCACTTGATCCTCAGAACAGCCCTCTCTAATAAGTATTATTAGCTCTATTTTACAAATGAAGCTAGTGAGACAGAATGGGAAAAGAGAATGTAATAAGGAGGGCTACAAATAGAACTAAACTCTCCTTTCTTCATATTTGAAATATAGGGACCAGGCATGCTGCATGTCTGTAATACCAGTACTTGGAGGTGGAGGCCTTGGCTATGTAACAAGTTCAATGTCAGCCTGGGTTACATGAGATCGTATCTCAAATAAATCAAAAAGAAAAAAAAAAAAAAAAGAGGGAAGAAATAGGGGCCACATATTTAAGCATTCTAAATGCCAGCATTTAAGTTGAAGGAGCAAACATCCCTCCCCTTTCATTTGACTCAGCACCTTTCATTTGACTCTGGAGAGTCATGTTTTTCATTGATTTAGTGGCAATTGTCTGCATGTTTAATTCTAAAAGGATATGATAGAATTTGTGCAGTTCAGAACATTGCACCTGGCAGAACTGTTTCCACAGGCAGCTCTAAAATGATTCAGAGCAGATACAGATGGGGAGAGGGTCAGGGAGATGAGGGAGATTTCTGGGAGTTGGAGAACCAACTGAAAGTTTGTATGAAAATACCATAAGGAAGTTCCTTATGTTGTACACCAATTAAAAACAAATAAAAGGGCTAGAGAGATGACTCAGTGGTTGAGGCACTTGCTTGCAAAGCCCAACAACCTGGGGTCCATTCCCTAGTACCCACGTAAAGTCAGGTACACAATGTGGCTCCTATGTCCTGATTTTGTTTGCAGCAGCTGGAAGCCCTGGCACACCTATTCTCTTTCTGTCTTGTCTGTCTGCCTCTCTTTCTCTTTATTTCTCTGCTTGCGAATAAATAAATACAAGATTTTAGCTGGGCATGGTAGTGCATGCCTTTAATCCCAGCACTCAGGAGGCAGAAATAGGAGGATCACCATGAATTTAAGGCCACCCTGACACTTCATTGTGAATTCCAGGTCAGCCTGGGCTAGAGTGAGACCCTATCTCAAAAAACAAAACAAAACAAAAGAAGATTTTTAAAAAATAAATTTTTCCTGAATTATTGGTTAATTATATTATAAACATTAAAAGTGCCTTTTACGAATGATTGCTTTAATAAATATAAAATATCACTTCGTATGATATTTATACAACATTGAGAAAAATTATCATTTTGATGTTATCGATAAAATACTGAATGAAAAAAAAAAAGAGTGAAGTTTATTAGTAGCTCTAAGTTCCCAACTTCAGTTTCAGCCTTGCTTGGGAAATCCAAGCTGGTGTTATTTTGTAAGTGTTTTCTTTTTCTTTTCTTGCTAAAAAACTAAGGTAATCAGTCATCTTCAGGCAGTCAAACCAGTTTGATGGGTACCTGCCCCATCAGAAATGGCTTCCGACCTTCCAGCTCACTGCTGCTGATTAGAGCAGCGTTGACAGGTGCAGCTGTGAGGGAAAGGGGACACTTTGCACGCTCCACAAAGAGATTTTGTAAATAGAGATGGGGACTGTGTCAACACTACCTGTGTCTTCTCTAGTTGCCATGGTGCACTGAACCCAGCAGAAAGAGATCACAGTGCACGGGCTGCAAAGGCAGGTTTTATTTTGGGGGGTTGGGTGGGTGGGAAGGATGAGGAGTAAGGATGAAGACTAAATTATTGTTAACCAGAACTTTTGATTCCCATAGCTCCCAGGTAGGTCCTGAAGGCTTCTCAGTAATTAAAAAAAAAAAAAAGTTACCAGGATATAACCGAGAATGGGGTTCACTGCAAATGAAGTTGGGATGGTTCTATATGGATAGCCAGGGAACAAAAGGATGTATCAGCGAGATTGGGAATGAAATGCAGTTAGGGGAATGTCTTTGGGGAAAGGGTCTAGGTGCAAGCAGAGAGATAGAAAGAGGGAATGAGTGTGCTGCACTAGGCAGGATGGAATTCACAGACCATCCTTTATAGTTCTGGTGTGAACTTTGTACAGCGTCTCTCCTTTTATTACCCATAAAAATGGCAGACAGGAAGTAGACCCAAGTGGTTGCTGAGCAGGCAGAGCAGGAATTGGTATCAGTTTGTTGTGTTCAGTCTTTTGTTTTGTTTTGTTTTTTTGGTTTTGGGGTTTTCGAGTTAGGGTTTCACTCTAGCCCAGTCTGACTTGGAATTCATTATGTGGTCTCAGGGTGGCCTCAAATTCACAACTATCCTCCTACCTCTGCCTTCTCAGTGCTGGGATTAAAGGCGTGCACCACCAGTGTTTAGTCTTAGATGCTTTTTGAGACCTTTCTAATTTCTTAAGAAAGGCACTTAAAGCCATAAATTTCCCTCTTAGGACTGCCTTCATTGATTCCCAAAGGTTTTGGTATGTTGTGTTCTCATTATCATTTGATTCTCTGAATTTTTTTTTTTTTTTCAAGTCAGGAAAAAAACACTTTAATGGTGTTGTTATATAGTGTGTTGGCTAATTCCAGCGGATCCTCTTCTCTCACTGCAGCCATAACTTCCAGTATTTGAATTATGTGGCAGGGTTCATTTCTATCTTTTAAACAGTACCCATGTTCCCATTTCTTTTTGGTAGGAAATGAAGTTTTTATATATTTTGATCCAACATGTGTACTTTTAACTCCACACCAAGGTGCATCTGTCTCTATCATTAATTTTTCACTAGGTATTGATTTCAAAACTTCCAAATTAGCTTCAGTTTTCAGTGAGCAACCATTAAACCCTATGTAAAGGTCCAGGTCAATCAAAGTGGCGGCTGCTTCCTTGGTGCCATCAAACGAATGCACCACACCACCCACACACCGATCTCTGTTTCTTCTCATTATGTCCAAAAATTCAGCATGTGAGTTTCGACAATGAAGAAACATGGGTAATTTTGTTTGTTCTGACAGTTCAAATTGTTTTTCAAAATATTTGAGCTGAGTGTCTCTGGGACAAAACTGAAGTCGATCAAAATCGAGTCCACACTCCCCTACGGCCACAACTTCGCCCTTGTTGTTCTCAGCAAGGGTTAGCAGTTCCTTCAAGTAATGATCAGGGTTATTCTGTTCAAATTCATCGCATCTTGTAGGATGACATCCAACTGTACTGAAAAACATGTCTGAAGCAGTTTTGAGAAAGACTTCTTCAAAATTACTTAATTCATATTTTGTTTTGGTAAAAGCAATGAGGTACCATTTGTGTGTGCCAACTGCAGTGCATCTCTACTGTCTTGTAGATTTCCAACTGTAATCATAAACTTTTTACCACCAATCTGGACAGCTCTTTCTATTACATCTTGTAAGTCATCTTGATGCTTTTGTGTCCCCCTATAAATTCCTCTGAACATAGGATCTGTCAGGTTGATGCCAATATCAATGAACTTAAAGCGACTCATGACAGCTTTGCTGGCTCCTCCCCGGCGGGCAGGCGGGCCGACTCTCTGAATTTTTTGATTTCCTTCTTGATTTCTTCATTGACCCATTCATCATTTAGTAGTGTATTGTTTAGTTTCCATGATTTAGTGTATGCTCTATAGCTTTTCTTGGTATTGATTTGTAGTTTGATTCCATTGTAATAAGATAGAATTTAAGGAATTATTTCAATTTTCCTGTATTTGTATTTGGTCTATTTTAGAGAATGTTCCATGTGCTGCCGAAAAGAATATATATTCTGCAGCATTTGGATGAAATATCCTGTATATATCTGTTAGGTCCATTTCTTCTGTGACCTCATTTAATCCAGATGCCTCTCTGTTTATTTTTTCCTGGGATGACCTGTCAATTGATGAGAGTGGGATGTTGAAGTCACCCACTACTACTGAGTTTGGTGTTATCTGGGACCTTAGGTCTAATAGCATTTGTTGGATGAAGTTGGAAGCCCCCATGTTAGGTGCATATATGTTTAGGACTATAATGTCCTCCTGTTGGAGTGTGCCTTTAATCAATATAGAGTGACCTTCCTTATCTTTTCTAACTAATGTTGGATTGAAGTCTACCTTGTCAGATATTAGGACAGCAACCCCTGCTTGTTTTGTAGGCCCATTTTCTTGAAACACCGTTTTCCAACCTTTCACCCTAAGATAGTATCCATCCTTTGTAGATAGGTGAGTTTCTTAGAGGCAACAAATTGAAGGATCCTGCTTTTTTTGTTTTGTTTTGTTTTGTTTTTTTTCAAGGTAGGGTCTCACTCTAGCCCAGGCTGACCTGGAATTCACTATGGAGTCTCAGGGTGGCCTCGAACTTATGGAGCTCCTCCTACCTCTGCCTCCTGAGTGCTGGGATTAAAGGTGTGTGCCACCATGCCTGGCATAGGATCCTGCTTTCTAATCCAGTCTGCAAACTATGTCTTTTGGTTGGGGCACTGAGGCTGTTGAGAGATATTATTAAGAGATATTATTGAGCCGGGTGTGGTGGTGCACGCCTTTAATCCCAGCACTTGGGAGGCAGAGGTAGGAGGATCACTGTGAGTTCGAGGCCACCCTGAGACTCCATAGTGAACTGCAGGTCAGCCTGGGCTAGAGTGAAACCCTACCTTGAAAAACCAAAAAAAAAAAAAAAAAAAAAAAAAAAAAAAAGAGATATTATTGAAAGGTATGTATTTATTTTTGCCATTTTTTTTGTAGTTCTTCCAGTTCTACCTTTGCTCTCTTGTGTATTTGAGTATGGTTTGTTTTTTCCAGGTTCCTTATGTGTGTGCTTTTCTTTCTCTTCAGCATGGAGTATTCTTTCCAGTATTTTCTGTAGATCTAGTTTTGTCTTCATATATTCCTTTAGCCTGCTTGTGTTGTGGAATGTCCTTATTTCTCTGTCTATCTGAATGGATAGCTTTGCAGGATAAAGTAATCTGGGTTGACAGTTGTCATCTTTCAGAACTTAGAATACATCACTCCAAGCCCTTCTGGCTTTCAAAGTTTGTGTTGAATAATTTGATATGATCCTGATAGGCTTGCCTTTGTAGGTAACTTGATTTTTCTAAATGCTTTCAATATTTTTTCTTTGGTTTGTATGTTTGATAGTTTCCTCTGTTGTTCACTGTGGTTCTCCCTTCACGTTTCTTGAGTTTGCGGAAAGCTCCGGTGTGAGTGGAGAATCCCCTCACCTGGCTTTTCCTGTGGCTCAAGCCGAGCCTGGCCGCTGTGGCCCGGTGGACCTGGTGGCGTTGCTGGAGCCGCTTCTGCCTGCCTGCATGGGCTCTGGACGCTCTGGATCTCTCCTCCTTCTCTGCTGCGTTGGTAATTTCTTATACTCCTCACTGTTCAGTAGAAGAATGTATTTTGTTGTTTTATTTTATTTTATTTTATTTTTGCTTTTTCTCCCCTTGTCTGCTTTGGCTTGGTTCCTATGCTGCCATCTTAACCAGAAGTCTTAGATGCTTTTTTTTGTTTGTTTGTTTGTTTTTTTGAGGTAGGGTCTCACTCTAGCCCAGGATGACCTGAAATTCACTCTGGAGTCTCAGGCTGGCCTTGAACTCACAGCGATCCTCCTACCTCTGCCTCCCGAGTGCTGGGATTAAAGGCGTGCGCCACCACGCCCAGTTTTAGATGCCTTTTTAATGGAGTTTGGAAAACTAGAACTTTTTTTTTTTTTTTTTTTTTGAGGTAGGGTCTCACTCTAGCCCAGGCTGATCTGGAATTCACTATGTAGTCTCAGTGTGGCCTCAAACTCACGGTGATCCTCCTACCTCTGCCTCCCGAGTGCTGGGATTAAATGTGTGTGCCACCACGCCAGGTAGATTAGAACTTTTTTATTTGTTTTTGCAGTAGGGTCTCACTCCAGCCCAGGGTGACCTGTAACTCACTCTGTAGTACCAGGCTGGCACTACGTCCTCCTACCTTTGTCGAGAAAGCTGGGATTAAAGACATTCACCACCATACCTGGCTTTTAGAATATATATATATCTATATATACACATACATATACATATACACACACACATATATATATGTATATATATGTGTATATATATGTTGAATATATATATATATATGACTTATTTATTTATTTGAGAGATGGCGGGGGGACAGTGAGTGAGCAAGCCAGGGCCTCCTGCTGCCGCCTATGAACTCCCAGACACATGGGCCACTTTGTTCATCTGGCTTTACATGGGAACTGAAGAATAGAATCCCAGCCATCAGGCTTTGCAGGCAAGAACCCTTTGACTACTGAGCTACCTCTCCAGCCCAGATTAGAACTTTTTAGGTGACTTGAAAGATTTGCATCAGAGATCTAACACTGAAGCTATCCACTAAGTCATCTTTATAGAATCCCTGTACACAAGGAAGAGCCCATTGCCAAGAGTCACCTCTTCAGACTTCACAGGCCTGGTCACCGAGAAATCAAGCTGGGCGGAGCTGAAAACCTCCTTCCTGCAGCCCAGCTGACTGAAAGCTGGAAAAGCTGCACTGTATGCAGCCCTATGGGAGACAGAAGTCACCAGCAGTGAAAACAGTGGACCCTTGAAAGCTCAAATATGGCCAGACAGGCCAAATGACCGAAAAGGTGCAATAGTGGCATGTCTGCTCTGGGGGAAACCAACTGTTCTCATCAAACTGCCCTGTAAGCACTATACTAAATGTTCATATTCATATGTTAATGCTACTCTCACTTTTGGTTAGAGAAGCTTTTCTTTTCAGGTGGCAGTGACCATTGGGATGACCCAAAAGGCATCATAGTGCTGAGAAGAACTGACAGAGGAGTGCTCAGCACTGAAATGTCTTACACCCTCCAAGGCTCAGGGACCATTGCAGAAGAGGTGGTAGAAAGAATATAAGAGCCAAAGGAAGTGTAGGGCTCCTTACAATGCAAATGTCCAGACAGAAATTGGCCTCGATATCCATGATCTCACAGTGCCTAGCAATACCTTCACAACACCCTCATAATAGGAAAAAAAGATGATGATATCAAAATAAAAGTGACACTAACAGAGAGGGAGGGAATATGATGGAGAGTGGAGTTGTGAAGGGGAAAGTTGGTGAGGGGAAGGCATTATCATGGGTTATTGCTTGTAAGTTTAGAAGTTGTCAATAAAAATATATATATACGTTAAGGGCTGGAGAGATGGCTTAGCAGTTAAGCACTTGCTTGTGAAGCCCAAGGACCCTGGTTCGAGGCTGGATTCCCCAGGACCCACGTAAGCCAGATGCACAAGGGGGCGCACACATCTGGAGTTTGTTCGCAGTGGCTGGAGGCCCTGGCGTGCCCATTCTCTCTCTCTTATCTGCCTCTTTCTCTCTCTATCACTTTCAAATAAATAAAAGTAAACAAAATTAAAAAAAATACCTTTATAAAGAAAGAGTTACCGCTTCAGGTCTGGTGGGATGGCTCAGTGGGCGAAGGGCTCGCGCGGACCTGAGCGGCAGCGCGTCTGTCATCCCAGAGCGCCTGCGGCGCGGTGGAGGGCGGGGGTGAAGAAGTCCCCCAAGCTCCTGGGCCAGCTAGCCTGGCGCACAACAGAGCGACCCTGCTTCAAACCTGGGAGCAGGACCGACAAGTGAGGTGGCCTCTAACTTCTACACCAGAGAATCGCTGGGGCTCCCCGATGGACAGCAGCTCCAGATGAGATGAGCAAAGCGAAGGGCCCCCAACGCTCCCCTCGGCTGTCCTCAAGCACGCACGCGGGACGCCACATGCACACACGGGTGATGTACACCGACCGCACACACCATGCCATGCACATAGTCTACCAGCTCATACACCAAGCGCGTGCAAAACAATGCCTATGCTCTTATCTAATTGAATTCAACGTCAGCCTGGGCTAGAGTGAGACCCTACCTTGTTTGAAGACATTAATCTTTATGGGGATGGGAAATGATGATGACATTCATCTCTAAATGAAAAAAGCAGGCTACAAGTACATCTAGCATGATCTCAATTTTGTAATACACACCTATTTAGTGGGAACATATGTATATACCAAAGTTAGAAATGTTACCTCTCGATATTGCAGTTGTGGACCTGGGTTTCATTTTTGAACTTTTATAAATTTTGCAAACTTTACACTATTAACATACATTACTCTTTTTTTTTTCAGGTTTTTTTTTGTTATTTATTTATTTAACAGAGAAAGAGGGAGAGAGAGAATGGGCACACCAGGGCCTCCAGCCACTGCCAACTCCAGAGGCTTGTTGTGCCCCCTTGTGCATCTGGCTAATGTGGGTCCTGGAGAATCCAACCTGGGTCCTTTGACTTTTGCAGGCAAATGCCTTAATGGCTAAGCCATCCCTCCAGCCCTTTTATTTATTTATTTTTTTTGGAGAAAGTGTCTCACATAGCTCAGGCTGGCAACAAATTCTCTATGTAGTCAAGGGTGGCCTTAAACACCTTCTTGTCTCCATCTCCCAAGTGCTGGGATTATAGGCATGTGCTACCAGGCTCAGCTTTTTTGCTTGCTTGTTTGCTGAGATGGTGTCTTGTAACTGTCCTGGCAAGAATGTAGGTATTCTGCTGGGACACTTTTGCCCCTCCCTTAGCTATCAGATTTTGAAAAAAGGACCCCAAGAAATTGGGAGTTGTCTCAGGGATCTCATTCTGGGAGAAAACTGTCTCCTGAAAGTGCTGACAGTTTATCAGACCCTTGCAGGAGAGGCTGAAGCTGGGAAAGTGATACTGGAGATTCCATACCTGGAGTGTTTAGTCATGCTTACTTCTTGCTCTCTAACTAAACCCAAACCTCATGTCAGGACCCTGTTGATGGAAGGGGGTGGGAGGAGGGATCCCCCCAACCTCCCAATGTGGCCACATGGACTATATCTCTTTCTCTCTCTTTTTTTCTTTTTTCCTTTTCACAATTCCTTGCTTGTTTAACTGTACTACTGAGGGCAGGTGGCCAAGCCTAACTTGATAGGACTGCCAGGACCCAGGCTGTGATGACACAACATAGTGTCACTGTGGAGGCCAGGCTGGTTTCCAATTCTCCAGCCTTCTGCCTTTAGCCTCCCTAGGACTGGGAAGTGGGTCATCAACCTCCACAGGCCTTTTGTGACTGTGCTCTTTCACGTGGAAGACAGAAACATAGTAAGAATAACGAATACACCCCACCATCAGTTTCGTGGCAGTCACAGAAGTTTTGTGGGGAAGGGAGGATGAGGAGAAGGTCTGAGAATGCAGGAGGCAGGTGCAGTCCCTTCGCAGATAAGCCTTATAATTTTCCATTAGTCAGTGTCACCTTACCCAGGACCATGAGTCAGCACAATTGCATCCTTGCACTGCCTTCCATGACTTACAGTCCTTCCTATTTCAGTCTCCTACTTCTTATTTTTAATTTTAATTTTATTTATTTATTTTCAAGAAGAGACCGAGACAGAAAGACAGAGTGGGCACGCCAGAGCCGCTAGCCACTGTAATGTGCATGTGCACTTTGGGCATTTGGCTTTATGTGGGTACTAGGGAATCGAACCTGGGTCATTAGGCTTTGCAGGCAAGGGCCTTAACCACTGAACCATTTCTCCAGCTCTCAGTCTCCTGTTTTCTTCTCTCCTCATCCACTCTACATTTCAAACATCCCCAGACCTGGCCTTCGCCATATGTGGAGGAGGCAGAAGATAAGTTAGGATGCCTTCAAAATCAGGCCAGTGACAAGTGAGCTAGGCAAGTCCTTGAGGTCATGGTCAACCCTTTCCCAGCCTGACCTAGTTATCGCCCCTTCAGTCAATGGCATTTCCACCAATCGCTCAAGTGACAAGCCTGGAAGATATCCTTTGTTTCTTTCCTTCTTTCTGAATTAATTAAATAGTACTAAGAAAGTGAATTTACTTTGGTCTCCTAGAGTCAAATATTTGGGAACTTAAAGGAACAATAAAGTCTATTTGCTTATTCTGCTCACTGAGTTGACCCTGGCTAATAATGGGTGAGGGAAAATTGGGAAAAAAAAGAAAATTATGTTCTTTTCTTAATTCTCATCCCCTTGTAAAGAAAACAGAAGGCAGTATGAAATAAATGTGCATTTGGGTCTAGTGGTGACTTATTAAACTTGTTTCCACTTAAGTTAGTCTTCATTTTTTCCAGGACCTCAGCTCAATAGACCCCACCCTCTTCTAAGCGTTTACGATTTTGACTCAGAACTAGAAAGAGAACAGCACTGTAATGTGTGACTTTCTGTATTAGTTTTTTCTCTACTAGTAAAAATGACACAAGCAAAATACATTTCCTAAAGGTTAAATACAAAATTATACAGAGTTTTCCATTAAAGCAAGTTTAATTTAGCAGAAGAATAAATACCTTTTAATTTTACAACATAAAATAATTTCCTCATGTATTGCTACTGTAGTCCTACTTTATTTTTATTTATTTATTTTTAATTTTATTTATGTCTTTTGGTTTTTCTATGTAGGGTCTTGTTCTAGCCCAGGGTGACCTGGAATTCATTATGTGGTCTCAGTGTGGCCTTAGACTCATGGTGATACCCCTACCTCTGCCTCTGGAATGCTGGAATTAAAAGCGTGCACCACCACACCCAGCTCAAGATAAACTTTTTTTTTTTTTTTTTTTTTTTTTTTTTTTTTTTTGAGGTAAGGTTTTGCTCTAGCCAGGCTGAACTAGAATTCACTATGTAGCCTCAGGGTAGCCTTGAACTCACAAGATCCTCCTACATCTGCCTTCCAAGGGCTGGGATTAAAGGTGTGCACCACCATGCCTGGCTTAAATTTTCTTTACTAAATGAATATTTCATATTCTGCTTCCTTTTGTATGAACAATGATTCAGCCCTATGTCCTTTTGTACAAGGATAATGAACAGCATCTTGCTATGCAATCCAGCTGGTCAGAACTCTCTGTGTAGTACAGGTAAATTTTAAACCTGTGGTCATACTGCCTCTGCTGACATCACAAGTGTGCACCATCATGTTAGACTTATGCTAACATCTTGTTTTACTTTTATTATTTATTTACTTACTCGCAAGAAGAAAGAGATGAGAAGAGAGGCAGAGGAAATAGGCACACCAGGGCCTCCAGCCGCTGCAAACTCCAGATGTATGCGTCACTTTGTGCATCTGGTTTTATGTGGGACCCTGGGGAGTCAAACCTGAGCTGTTTGGCTTTGCAGGCAAGCACCTTACCTGCTGAGCCCTCACACTAACATTTAAATCACTACTTAATGACATGGGATGAGAGTTACCTGAACTTAGCTTTTCACTCATGAACTTCTATAGGGCTGAGCATGTAACTCAGTGGCAGAGCATGTATAGTCTTAGCATGCATGAGGTCTTGGGATCGGTTTCCAATATCAAAAGAAAAAGAGTATCTGTGAAGTGCGTGTGTGTGAAAGAATGTTTTCTTTTTCATTATTTTGTTTATTTTTATTTATTTATTTATTTGAGAGTGACAGACAGAAAGAGGCAGAGAGAGAGAGAGGGAGAGAGAATGGGCGCGCCAGGGCCTCCAGACACTGCCAACAAACTCCAGATGTGTGCCCCCACGTGTATCTGGCTTATGTGGGTCCTGGGGAATCCAGCCTCAAACTGGGGTCCCTAGGTTTCACAGGCAAGCGCTTAATCCCTAAGCCATCTCTCCAGCCCCCAAAGGATGTTTTCTAATATGTATTAACAAAGTAATCATTTTATTGCTCTGTAGGTCTACACTTAAGAGTTACAAATGAGGGGCTGGAGAGATGGCTTAGTGGTTAAGCGCTTGCCTGTGAAGCCTAAGGACCCCAGTTCGAGGCTCGATTCCCCAGGACCCACGTTAGCCAGATGCACAAGGGGGCGCACGCATCTGGAATTCGTCTGCAGTGGCTGGAAGCCCTGGCGCACCCATTCTCTCTCTCTCTCTATCTGCCTCTTTCTCTGTCTGTCGCTTTCAAATAAATAAATAAAAATAAACCAAAAAAAAAAATTAAAAAAAAAAAGAGTTACAAATGAGCCGGGTGTGGTGGCGCACACCTTTAATCCCAGTACTTGGGAGGCAGGGGTAGGAGGATCGCCTGAGTTCGAGGCCAAACTGAGACTCCATAGAGTTACAACTGGATCCAGTTGTTTAGTAAAGTTAAAAAGTTCATTAAGCTGGGTGGGATGGTGCATGCCTTTAACCTCAGCACTCGGGAAGCAGAGGTAGGAGGAGCACTGTGAGTTCCAGGCCACCCTGAGACTACATAGTGAAATCCAGGTCAGCCTGAGCTAGAGTATGACCTTACCTCGAAAAACAAAACAAAACAAAACAAACAAAAGTTCATTTATTGTAGGAGTGTTTTGTTTCCTTCCCTGATTGATTTCATGTCTTTTTCCTATTTATTCTTCAAGAGTCCGGTCTAGGATCATCTTCTCTTGGAAGTCTTTCTTTCTTTTCTTTTTTGCTTGTTTTTGCTTTTTCTAGGTTGGAGCTCACTCTAGCTCAGGCTGACCTGGAATTTACTATGTCATCCCAGGTTGGCCTTAGACTCACAGCCTCCCGAGTGCTGGGGTTAAAGGTGTGCGCCACCACACCCGGTTGGAAGTCTTTTAGTTTAGAACATACTGCAGTAATTTCCACCTCAGTGACAAGGTTGGGTGTCCTCAAGAAGGGACTGGACTTTTACTGCAATGCCTACTGTATGGGAGATCCTAATATTTTTAGAATTAATATGTGACTCTCCCTTTATTTGAAATATTTTCTGGTCCTGTTTGACTCAAAAAGGTAAAGCGATCCTTGGCCTCAACCAGGCATGGTAGTGCAGCCTTTAATCCCAGCACTGGGGAAGCAGAGGTAAGGAGGACCCCTGTGAAGTTGAGGACAGCCTGGGACTACAGAGTGACTTCCAGGTCAGCCTAGGCTAGAGTGAGACCCTGTTTCAAACAAAAACAAAACTATAAAAGGCCTCAAAAATTATTGACCGGGGCGGGGGAGATGACGCTGGACAAATGGATCAGCGATTAAAGGTACTTGCTTGCAAAGGCTGATAACGGGGGTTCAGTTTTCCAATACCCATGTAAAGCTGGATGCACAAAGTGGCACATGCACCTGAAGTTCATGTGCAGTGGCAGGAGGCCCTGGTGCACCCACACTCACACTCTTGGTCTGCCTTTTTCCTCCTGTCTCTCTTAAATAAATAAGTAAGTTATTTTACAAATTATTGAGGATGCTGGGCTTAGTGGTACACACCTTTAATCCCAGCACTGGGGAGGCAGAGGTAGGAAGATCACAGTGAATTCGAGGCTAGTCTGGGACTACAGAGTGAACTCCAGATCAGCCTAGGCTAGAATGAGACTGTACCTTGAGGGGCAAAAAAATAAATAAATAAAAGGAAAGAAATCCTTGACTTAATAACATGATACTTTTCCTATGCCTATTACTATTTTCAGCGCCCATTGTATGGAATAACTGTTTGTTTTTTTTTTTTGTTTGTTTGTTTTTGTTTATTTGAGGTAGGGTCTCACTCTGGCCTAGGCTGACCTGGAATTCACTATCTAGTCTCAGGGTGGCCTTGAACTCACAGCAATCCTCCTACCTCTACCTCCCGAGTGCTGGGATTAAAGGTGTGTGCCACCATGCCCCACTGTTTTAAATTCTTGAAGTTTGTGCTGGGGGTAATGGCTCAGGAGTTGAAGGCACTTGCTTGCAAAGCCTGCTGTCCAGGTATTTGATTCCCTGGTACCCATATAAAGCCAGGTGCACAAAGTGGCGCATGCGCCTGGAGTTTGTTTGCAGTGGTAAGAGACCTGACATGCCAATACTCTCTTTCAACTAAATAAACTTAAAAAAAAATAAACTCTTGACATTATAAATACTACAAAAATGAACAGATTTTTAATTTCTGACCTACCTTGTTAAGTCTGGGGTGTATTTAAAAATCATATTTTATTTTTAGTTATTTATTTATTTGAAAGAGAGAGAGAGAGAATGGGCACACCAGGGCCTCCAGCCACTGCAAACAAACTCCAGATGCATGCGCCCCCTTGTGCATCTGGCTAGTGTGGGTCCTGGAGAATTGAACCGGGATTCTTTGGCTTTGCAGGCAAATGTCTTAACCACTAAGCCATCTCTCCAGCACCTATAGGATCATTTTTAAAGAGGAAGAGCAGCATTTTGCTAATGTGCCCCTCATCAGTGTGTATTTCTAGTACATGAGAGTGGCCATTTCTCTTTGGCCAAGCCTGGACGCTATAAATATCTGCAACGGGAGAGGTAAAGATGTTATCTCAACACTATTTTCTTCATTTACGTTTAGTGGATTTGAGCATGCACATGTTCTCAGCAGAGGAAACCATCTGGAGTCCCTGTAAGGAAACAGGTGTTTCCTTTAAGAAAAGAAAACCTATTTCTTCTCATTTAGCTAGAAAGAGAAAGTACTCCAGGACAATCCCTTGACCTTGTAAGTCCAGATGTGATTCTAAACAAGCCACCTTCCCTTTGAAGGTCTGGGACGAAACACGACTTCCTTTAGCTTGCAGGTTCAGCTTTGGAGACTTTAGGTTGCAGCATAGCTGTGGCCAGTCTGGAACATTCTCAAAGTTATGGTTTTGGACAAAGGTAGTATGTCTGCCAGGCCTGGTGGCACACACCTCTCATCCCAGCACTCAGGAGGCAGAGGTAGGAGGGTTGCTGTGAGTTCGAGGCCACCCTGAGAAACTACACAGTGAATTCCAGGTCACTCTGCGCTAGGGAGAGACCCTACCTCGAAACTCCTCCCCCCCACTCAAAAAAGTAATATGTCTAGGAAGAGTCATCCAGAACTGGAAAAAATGTTTTCACTTGATGTTTTGTCTATCTATGGCTATATAACAAATAACCCAGAAGTCAGTTGTGTGAATTGACAAGTAACTGTGGTCTCATAACTTGTGTGGGCCGCTGGTCCTGTGTGCAGTTCTATAACATGTGGTATTGACTGGGGCTGTGGTCTTCTGAAGGCTCAGTGAGGCCGAAGTCCTCATGACGACCTCACTCACATGGGAGTCCGTTGGACCCATTGTTGGTCAGACATTCAGTTGATCATGGTGGCTAACAGGCCTTGATTTTTCTCCATATAGCTTGGATTCTAAAAGAAACTGAAGCTTTTCATGTCATACAGAAGTCACCTTCCTTTGTATGGAGGGCTAGCAAGTAGTTCACAGTTCAAACCCCACAGTGAGGGCTCGGGAAAGAACTTCCTTTCTTATCTGCCGGAGCCTCCCTTGTGGTGTCTCATTCCTCTTGTGAATGAACTCCAACCTCTATACTGGGAATGTATCAGAGGAAGCACTGGGCTCTCCGAGACCCCACCTGGACAAGAAATTCAGAACTTGGGCTGGAGGGATGGCTTAGTGGTTAAGGCGTTTGCCTGCAAAGCCAGAGGACCCAGGCTCAATTCCTCAGGACCCACTTAAGCCAGATGCACAAGGGGGCTCACGCGTCTGGGGTTGGTTTGCAGTGGCTGGAGGCCTTGGCACGTCCATTCTCATTCTTACTCTCTTTCCCTCTCTCTCTGACTCTAATAAAAAAGAAAGAAAGAAAGAAATTCAGAACATGGCTGCCCCATGCCAGTTTTTGTAGTGATACACACTTCTTTTTAAAAATATTATATTTTTATTTATTTATTTGAGAGTGACAGAGAGAGAAAGAGGCAGTTAGAGAGAGAGAGAAAGAGAGAGAATGGGCGCGTCAGGGTCTCCAGCCACTGCAAACGAACTCCAGACGCATGCGCTCCCTTGTACATCTGGCTAACGCGGGTTCTGGGGAATTGAGCTTTGACCCAGGGTCCTTAGGCTTCACAGGCAAGCACTTAACTGCTAAGCCATCTCTCCAGCCCTTCTTTTTAAAAAATATTATGTTTTTATTTATTTATTTGAGAGCAACAGAGAAAGAGGGAGGAATAGAGAGAGAGAATGGGCACACCAGGGCCTCCAGCCACTGAAAATGAACTCCAGACACATGTGCTCCCTTGTGCATCTGGCTAACATGGGTCCTGGGGAATTGAGCTTTGAACCAGGGTCGTTAGGCTTCACAGGCAAGTGCTTAACCGCTAAGCCATCTTTCTAGCCCAGTGATACACACTTCTACAGATTGTAGTGCTGATGGGGGCTGTAGCTCAGGATGAGAGCTCTTGCTTAGAATGCAAGTTTGAGTTTGATTCTCAGCAGTGAAAAACACTGCAATGGTGGGGTGATGTGGCAGAGCAGCGCATTTCGTTGTGGTCTGACGGCTCTACCATAAAGAACAGTAGACACAAGCGACCTACTCACACATTCAGAACAAAATTGGAGCAGAGTGCCGCCCACGCCTGCAATCCCAGCACTCAGGAGGCTGAGGCAGGAGTATTACAATGAGTTTGAGGACAGCTCGTGTTCTATAGGAAGTTCCTTGGTCTACATAGTGAGACTGTCTCTAAAATCCAACCAGCTAACCAAACAAAATAAGTCATAAAGTCTATAAACATGAAGTTTTATTTAACATGAATAGCAATGTTTGACTTTCTCACACGAAGGAGCAAGTTTTAGCCTGAGATCTCATAAGGTGTACTGAAGAAACTCTGAATTTAGGGATACACATATGTGCATTACAACTCATGTGGGTGGCATCTTCCCCCTAAGTTATCACTTAATTTATACACTAGCAATATGCCAGAAGTTATTGGATGGATTGAGTATTTTCCTGATAAAAGAAAATTCCATTTCACCTTGGTTCTCAAGTTTTTTTTTTTCTCTGTATGTAGGTAAGAGTTTGTAGATCAATAATCTTGATTTCAGCATGAAATTACATTCTCTTTGCTTGAGTTCCTCTGAGGTATGCAGAAAGCTTCCTGTTCTGAATCCATTTTTTCTCTTCCTTTTTCTTTTCTTTTTATTCCTCCCCACTCCCACCTTTTTTCTTATACTGGGCATTGAACTCAGGGCTTCACATATGCTAGGCTTCACATATGCTAGCACTGAGCTACATAATCATCCCTTAAAAAAATACTTTATTTATTTGAGAGCGAGAGCAAGAGCGAGAGAGAGAGAGAGAGAGAGAGAGAGAGAGAGGAAGAGAGGGAGAGGGAGAGAGAGAGGCAGATAGAGAGAATGGGTACACCAGGGCCTCTAGCCATTGCAAACTCCAGTTGCATGTGCCACCTTGTGCATCTGGCTTTACGTGGGTAGTGGGGAGTTGAACCTGGGTCTTTTGGCTTTGCAGTCAAGCTCCTTAACCACTAAGCTATCTCTCTAGCTCACCATCCCTTTATACTCTTCGTTTATTTTTTTTTTTTAATTGAGACAGGGTCTTGCCAGGTAGTCCTTGAACTTGAGATCTTCCTGCCTGAACCTCCTAAATAGTTCAGGTATAGCCCTGAATTACCACTTCCAGATTTTTCCTCTTTTTTTTTTTTTTTTTTTTTTTTTTTCTGCTGTGGTTTCAATGCACGCATGCTGAGGATAAGGAAAATTACAAAAATGTTTGGTTTTAATTTACCAAGAAGTTGATGTCAGAGTCCAAATTTTCTGGCAATAGGACACTTGAACTTGGCTTTCCAGGGGGTAATATTACCATTCCTTCCTGGCTGTCTTTCTTCCTTTGATGTGTATGATACAGGGACATAGTAAAGCAGTACTATACATTTTTCTGCTGATAGTTCATATGAAGACTTTTGACTAGGAAACTTCCACTAGTAATACAACAGATATAAATGGTGACACTGCTTTCCATATCAAGATACCCATTTATAAGCCAGGCGTGGTGGTGCATATCTTTAATCCCAGCACTTGGGAAGCAGAGTTAGGAGGATCACCATGAGTTCAAAGTCACCCTGAGACTACATAGTGAATTCCAGGTCAGCCTGGGCTAGAGTGAGACTCTACTTTGAAAAACCAAAAATAAAATAAAATTAAATTAAAAAACAAAACAACACAACCCCACTATGGGCTGGAGAGATGGCTTAATGGTTGCACTTACCTGCAAAGGCAAAGGACCCACGTTCAATTCCCCAGGGCCCATGTAAGGCAGATCTATAAGGAGGTGTATGCATCTGGAGTTCATTTACAGTGGCTGGAGGCCCTGGCACATCCATTCTCTCTATCTGCCTCTTTCTCTCTCAAATAAATAAAAATTAAAAAAAGATACCCATTTATAACATGATTTCCCTCACTCTGATATTAGACTAGGGTAAGGGCCAAAAAATTAAAGCAAGTACTTTAGAGTTTAATTCAATGCAAATAATATGTATAGAGTATTTTTTTATTTATTCATTTTAAAAAAATTATTTTATTTGAGAGAGAGAGAAAGAAAGAGACAAATAGTGAAGAAAATAGGTGTGCCAGGGCCTTCAGTCACTGCAAACGAACTCCAGACACATGCATCGCCTTGAGCATCTGGCTTACATGCATCCTGGGAAATTGAACCTGGGTCCTTTAGCTTTTCAGGCAAACATCTTAACCAGTAAGCCATCTCGCCATCCTGAGTATTTGTAATTTTATGTTATGATTTTATATTATGCTATTTAAGAATAATGGACAGATATTTTATCCTTAAGCATTCCACAGTTCTGTATTGCACACCTAAACAGGCATCCACAACCACTGCATTTTGACCAGGGCTTGGCTGACTTTGTTATGCTTCTACAGTAAACCTCTGGAGTAGTGCAGGAAGTTGAAAAAATCCTGGAAAATTGTAAAAAAAAAAAAAAGTGCATAGTTTGTTGTGACATAATTGGACTTATGTCTATCTTGTTTCCCAGGTAGGACAGCATCCCCAGTGTCCTCAAAAATGCATGAGACACAAACCTTAGGTCACCGACATGGAGCAATACCGGCCACAGAAGGCAGTTTTACTATTGCTGAGTGCACCTTTTGACCGGAAAACATTTACTTAACAAATGCTTTACTTGTGCTTATACTGCAGATACATTAACTTCAACCATCTGCCCAAATCAGAGGCAGTGAGCTCTTTCCAGAGGGAGGGTTTTCGTGATTAAATGCCTCCCACACTCAGAACAGGGCTGTGTGCAAGGTCAAGGGAACCTTGTCTCTCTCCGGCACATTTGCTCATTTGACTATGTGAGGTGTTTCCTTTTCTTCAGGGATTTCAGTGGCATGTAATATCACAAGGACATGTCCCTCATCTCCGGAATATTTGAACTTATTTTTGGCATAAAAGAATTCTGGTTAGCATTTTGGGGGTATTATATGAAGGCATAATACTAAAGAGGACTTTTCTTTTTTGGCTTTTTGAGGTAGGGTTTCACTCTAGTCCAGGACGACCTGGAATTCATTATGTAGTCTCAGGGTGGCCTCAAACTCTCAGTGATCCTCCTACCTCTCTGCCTCCTGAGTGATGGGATTAAAGGCGTTTGCCACCATGCCTGGCCTAAGAGGACTTTTCTCATGTTGCTTCTCCCCTCCCAAATTTCTATGTGAGAGTAACATTCTGCCTATTTTTCATGGCCCTTTCTCTATAAATGTACTTCAACTCTCAAACCAATACAAATATTTTCCTTTTTAAAAATGTACTTTTAAGGTGGCACTCAGGAGGCTGAGGTAGGAGGATCACCATGAGTTTGAGGCCATGCTGAGACTACATAGTGAAGTCTAGGTCAGCTTGGATTAGAGTGACACCTTACCTTGAAAAACCAAAACAAAATCTTTTATTTATTTGAGAAGGATATATATATATATATATATATATATATATATATATATGGAGAGAGAGAGAGAGAGAGAGAGAGAGAGACCAGAGAGAGACACCAAGAGAGAGACCAAGAGAGAGAGAAGTGGGCATGCCAGGGCCTTCTGCTATTGCATATGAAATGCAGATATATGTACCACTTTGTCTGGCTTTACATGGTACTGGGGAATCGAACCTGAGATGACAGGCTTTGAAAGAAAGCACCTTTGCGGGGCATGGTGGCACATGCCTTTCTTTAACTCCAGCATTCAGGAGGCAGAGGTAGGAGGATCGCTGGGAGTTCAAGGCCACCCTCAGACTACATAGTGAATTCCGGGTCAGCCTGGGCTGGAGTGACACCCTATCTCGGGGTAGGGGTGAAGAAAGCACCTTGAGTCGCTGAGCCATCTCACTAGCCCTCAAGTGTTTTCCCCCCTTCAGTTCCTCCAGAGTACTTCCTTTTCTTGATCCCATTTTATTTTATTATTATTTTTGCTTTAGTTTCATTTTAGGAAGTCAGCACTATTTTATACATTATATACTTTTTTTTTGGTCGCATTACATAGGTTTTAAAAAAACCACGACTTCCTCTACTTTTATTTTTCACTAATGCACCATGCATCCTGCTATTCCATTAGCAGCGGTGGAGGGGAATGCCGCCCCCAGAGCGTGTACTGGTTTCATCCTTAATACAATTTACCTTGTAGAACAATCTGCGAACGAGGCAAACTTAACTTCCACACTGGAAGATCGAAGAGAGGAACCTCCCCAACCCCCCCCTTGGCCAGATCCCGAGGCATCCTTCCTGCACCGAGCGCTGCAGCTGTCTCCCGCATCCTCCCCTCGCCGGCACGTGGGGCGGCAGCTGCGCAGGCCAGGCATCCTTCCCGCCCCGCTCCGGTGGGATGCAGCTGCCGCGGGCATCCCGGTGGAAATCTGCCCAAGCCTGCGCGGGGCCTGGGGACTCTGGGACAGCAGCCTCGCCGGCTGCCACCTCCGTGACTCGTAGGTCCCCAGGGTGCCCACGTGCGAGCAGACACCTTGACAACGTGGGGCGGGTCCCCTGCGCGCCGGGAGACCGGCGGTAACTTAACGACGGACGGCCGCAGCAGCGGATCAGCGCCGGCCACGCTCGCCCCGGGGAGGAGGCGGGGAAAGGGCGCGCTCCCGGACTTACCTGCGCGGCGCGCTCCCTCACGCGCGGCCCCGCGCCTGGAGGCGCGCCCTCCCTCCCGGCGCACGCGCACGCCGCCCTCCCCCGCGCGTCCCCAGCCCCGCCGCGCGCCCCGCGCACGCGCACGCCGCTGTCATGGCGGCGTGGAGCAGCTCCAGTGGGCGCAGGCACGTCCCCAACGGGGCGACCCGCGGCAGTAGTCTCCTCAGCCCGCGCAGCGACCTCCCCGGCAGCTGAGCGCGTCGTTTCTGGACGAGGGGTGGGGGCGGACGGCGGGAGGGAGACTGGAGGCCCCGCCGAGCATGGAGTGGTGTGCAGCCGCCGGCCCCCGCGCGCGGGACTAAGGGAATTTGGAGGCTGCGACCCCTCGCGCGTGTCCCCGCCGGCGCGCGCGCGCGCACGCACGCACGCACGCACGCACTCCCTCGCACGCGCCTCCCGTGCCCGCGGCTCAGGTGCCCGCGAGGTGCTCCGCGCCCTCCTCCCCCGGGCGAGCGCAGGCCCGAGGCGCCGCCCCCTGCCCCCGCCTTTTCCTGCCCGCCCGGGAGCTCGGCCGCCGCCGCCGCCACCTCGGGCTCGCGGCTCCCCGGCGGGGCTGAGGACGAGCGGGTCCCGGAGTGTCTGGGTGAGGAGCAACTTTGGACCTCCCGGGGAGGCCGGGGCACGGGCGCCTACCCCCGGCCGGTGGCCGCTCGCGCTGCCCCCACCCACACGCCCGTGCCGCTCTGCGCCCCGCACCCCACCGCACGCCGTGCACCTGTGTGCAGAGGGCGCCCCGCGCCCCGAACCTGCGGCGCGCTGGGGGAGGAGGGAGCCCGTGCCAGGGCCTCTGCACCCGCCTTCGCCACCGCGGGCTCTCGAGCCCCGGAGCAGCGGGTGCCAGGGACTGGGGGCGCCTGGAGTAACTTCTCTGACAATAACCACTTCCCTCCCGCCCTCCCCGCCCCCTCGCCCCCAAACCCTCTACCACAAAACCGACTTAACATATGCTTCGTCTTCCAATAGGGTTTGGCGTTGTTGTCAGCCTCGGGGAGAGAGATTGGACAAATAATCTCCAAGAGGAGGAGGAGGGCGACGCCAAGGACTTTCCACATCAACTGCTTTTTTTTTTTTTTTTTGGAATTTCTCCTCAAGTTGGAACATAGACTCTTTTGGCATATCGTGTGTTGGGATTTTTCATTATCTTATTTTTATTTTTTTGCAATTGCCACGATTAACTGGCCCAGGGTGACTTCAAGTTGTCCTTATCTCCTGAACTGGTAATGGCCAGTGAAGACAATCGTGTCCCTTCCCCGCCACCAACAGGTGATGACGGGGGAGGTGGAGGGAAAGAGGAAACCCCTACGGAAGGGGGTGCATTCTCTCTGAAGCCAGGGCTCCCCATCAGGGGCATCAGGATGAAATTTGCCGTGCTGACCGGGTTGGTTGAGGTTGGAGAAGTATCCAATAGGGATATTGTAGAAACTGTCTTTAACCTGGTAAGTACCTAAATATTTTATGAGCATATACTTTTCTCGGTGAGTTGGGGAACAGGACGGTTAAGGTGGAGTCATGTGTTTCACTCACACTGATGCTGGCTTTTTCCATGGACGCAGAAATTCTGCATAGCCTAAGTTTGTTTCTCTCATTTTTCGGTTTAAAGGGAATTATGCAAATTTCGATGCTCCAGGTTTTGAATGAATAGAGATCACTTTGAGGGCTAAGGAGGTGTGTTGATATGGAAGTAATTTTTGGTGTGTGGAGTGAGTGTTCAGTGGAGAAGTTGGGTGTCAGTTTTTTCCTTTGGCGCTTATGTTTAAGGCTACATTTCTCTTGAACATTTTAAATAAGTTCTTGTGACTCCTTTTTTTTTTTTTGGACTTGAGACCTAATGTAGGTTCTTGCTTGTTATGTTTTGCTATAGTAAGTTTTAAACACAAAATTCATGTTTGCAGTGCTCATAAAAGGTTAATTTATTGCAACTAAGTATTTTTAATTTTGATTAATTTTACTTTTTGAAATAACTAAAAAAATTACATTTCGGAATGAGATTAAAGTTATACTTAACCCAACATGGCTCAGGGAAATTTTGAGGAAGAGGGGGCGGAAAGAATGTCAGAGCCACAAGTTGGGTCATGATATACAGAGACATTAATCTAACCAATAACTGTGGGCTAACTCCACAATGCACGACCCATATACCTCAACAAGGAGGGGTCAATGGGGAGGAGGTAGGTCACGGATGAACCTAATAATGGTACCAAACTGCCTGTACTTGCAGACTAGAAAACTAATAAAAAAAAAAATAAAGCAACTCGTGAAAACTGGCAGTGTGAAAATGAATTGAGGCAGATTCAGTGAAATCTTTATTATTATTATTTTTTTGTGAATATATGCCTGGCTGTAAAGCATCATTGGAAGTTGCTGGTTACATGATGGTGAATTTTGAAAGTTATTTTTAAAAAGTGGTTATAAAAATTTTTCCTTTCCCCCTTACTCTATTCATAGTATTTATCTTTAGTGACGATGTTTTAGGTTTTTTTTTTAACTCTAACCTCTGTTGCTTATCACCTTGAAGAATCAAAAGGGAATTGGCCTTAAAATACTTTCCCCTCTTTTTGTCGGCTTGTGTTAGATGGTAACACATGGCATCAATATGAATGTATAAAAGTTGTAATAACTGTTTAGCACCTTTCTCTTTTAAAGCCTGTGTATTTTCAAGGTTAGACTTGTTTATTTCCTGGGCAGTTAATAATTTCCTTTACTAGGCCTTTAACTGCTAGTCCGGTCATTTGCAATGCAGATTCTAAAATGAGAAAGTAGCTAGATGAAACTCACTTACTTTTGAATATAACATAACCTTCAAGTAATATGGTATTTCCCTACTAGGGTATTGAATTGAAAGGTTATGCACAAATGTCAACAGACACACATGTACTCACATTTTAAGAACCATATATTATATAAGCGTTCTGATATAAAAAAATATAGTGAACATATGTATATATAATAGGATAGTATAGTGAATCTGTTGAACATCACACATGTAGACACACACACACGTATATACACACTATTACCTACATGCACACACACACATATATATTTATATTATATGTATATGAAACAGCATAGTGAACTCTGGTGTCTATCATGTGTATATACAATAGGATAGTATAGTGAATCTGTTGTACATCACACACACAGACACACACACATATATATCTATCTATATCTCTCTCTATATAAAATAGCATAGTGAACTCTGGTGTCCATCATGTGTATATACAATAGCATAGTGAACTGTGGTGTCATCCACCTTCAGCATTTTGGGGATCTTGTTTATGTGTACATGGGGGGCTTTCATCAGTTAGTCTCCAGATAAGCCACAAATTGACCAATTCCCTTCAATCTCAAAGGAGAAACTTGAAAACATTTCGATTTTTTGTTTGTTTGTTTGTTGTTTTGAGGTAGGGTCTCACTCTAGCCCAGGCTGACCTGGAATTCACTCTGTAGTCTCAGGGTGGCCTTGAAGTCACAGCCACCCTCCTACCTCTGCCTCCCGAGTGCTGGGATTAAAGGCCTGCGCCACCTTGCCTGGCTACAAACTTTTTGATTTTATTTTCTTTTTCTAAACTTAATCTACTTTGGATGATAAATAGAAATCCATGATAGTGATACCTTGCTTAATTAGTTGTTTGTGAGTAAAGATACAACGTTCTTTGGCAGAAGAAGGATTCAGACTTCTCTGTTCCTTAGAATGTGCTGTGTGGGGGAGGACGACCAAACGTGAGTCACTTGCATTTCTGTCATTAAAGAAAATCTAAATTTTATACTAAAGTTTGCAGATACATTGCCTAGAAGAGTGGCCCTGATAGAAACTTCAAGGCCATTATTAAGTCCTTTGCAGTTGAATGTTTGTAGTGACAGGGTGGAAGGAGAGGGAAAAACTGTCCCGTAACACTTCTTCACCATCTGTCTGTTTTCAGGGGGCCAGAGAACGTTGCTGAGAGGATTAGATGGCAGTTTCTCTCCTTTATTGTTTCTTACAATATTTTATGATGATCAGTGTATAGGCTGTTGCCCGCCCTTGAGAAAATCCTGGGAACTAAAATGTTGAGGGGCTGGCTAGTCCATCTCAGTGTTATTCAAATTGCCGGCCACACCTAAATATTTCCTAATTGATAGTTATCTGCGTGAATTGCGATTCTGATGAAAGTAAGAGGGCACCTTAACTGATAAATGTGATTTTCCTTTAAGAGTCTAGCCAGGCGTTGTGGCACACGCCTTTAATCCCAGCACTCAGGAGGCAAAGGTAGGGGGAGGTAGAGGTAGGAGGATTGCTGTGAGTTCAAGGCCATCCTGAGACTACAGAGTGAATTCCAGGTCAGCCTGGGCTAGAGTGAGACCCTACCTCGGAAAAAAAAAAAAAAAATCCTTTGGCAGTCTAATGCTCTCCCAACTGAGCTATTTCAGCTTGATTTTCCTTCTTTCCTCCCTCCCTCCCTCCCTCCCTCCCTCCCTTCCTTCCTTCCTTCCTATCTCTGTCTCTCTCTTTCTTTCTTTCAAGTTAGTACCATCTTCTCTGTGCCAGGCAGTGGGCCAGGTGTTCATGTATATTATTTAACTCGTCTCAAGAAAACTCTTCTAAGACAAATATCCTGTTTTATATAAAAGGAAACTGAGGCACTGAAAAGTTAAGTAGATTGCCTACAATTTGGTGGTTTTTAGGAATATACCTGTCTCATGAGTCAGCATGGAGCTGTTTGCTTCTCTGAAAGGTACGTGTCTCCTAGACATTGATTGTCCCCAGTGTAAGAACACAGCTTGGCCCTGATTCATAGTGAAACCTCCTTCAGTAGATTTTATTTGTTTTACCCACATCTCAAATAGTTTTCAAAAACATTGCTTAAAAAAAAGACCTTAGAAAAATGGGGCTGGGTGTGGTGGGGCTGGGCCATGCAAGCGTGAGCCTCCCCAGCCCCGTGTCAAAACAGCAGACATTGTGGTGCATGTCTGCTGTCCCAGCGCCAGGAAACGGGGTGAGGTGGGTCCCTTGGGCTTGCTGGCTAGCTTGTCTCCCTGAGTCAGTGACTCTAGCTTCCCTGAGAGACTCTGCTGCAAAGAATAAGGTGGAGAGCCACTGAGGAAGACACCTGATGTTGACCTTGCCTCCATACACTCACACGTACCAGTACACACACAGCGTGCATGCACACACATACTCAACACATAGAAACATTTTTCAGTTAATATAATTGTTTTCTTATTTATTTGGTGCCAAAAATTGACTATTAGCTTGCTCCTTTTTCTTTTTTTTTTTTCCCTGAGACAGGGTCTTGATTGTAATTGTAGACTTGGTTGCCTGGAACTCTATGTGTAGTCCAGGCTGGCCTCAAACTTGCAGCAGTCTTTCTGCCTTTGCCTCCTGAACGTTGGGATTACAGGCATGTGCTGCGATTCCTGGCAGTAAAATTTCCAAAATTATGAAAAGCAGGATGAAAACAAAAGGCTAGGTGACATGTGTAAGGCACAAAGTGTAACTCAATATCCAGTGTATTGCCAATACAAGTGCATTGAATTTTCATTAGTAATATAAGCTTATGTTTCGATTAATAACTTTCAATTTTTAGGCATGTTGTTATTAAAGTAGGAATATACATATATGTTATTTATTGTTTATTTATTGAGGTCTGGTCTCTCTGTGTTGCCTTGGTTGGCCTTCTGACTCAGTCTCTGGAATAAAGGCACATGCCATTATACCTAGCTTGTAATTTTTGTCCTATGGGTTCTTTTGTAATGACTAAATATTAAGTACTTTAATAAGTTTCTATTGTTAAATTTAAACAACTTTCAGAGTTTCCCAAGGAGTAAGTGGTAGAGCCTCTGAAGAGCTCCAGGTGTCAGCTGGCTTTACAGAATGCTGCCTCTTGATTTGCCAGTGACGCTTGACCTTGCTCTTATAAATTCCTTTCGGATTTATTAGCTGTCTTGCAATTTCCTTCACAAATCTGTTTCTTGGGGCAGAAGCAATGGCTTAACAGTTAAGGCACTTGCCTGGAAAGCCAAAGGACCCAGGTCTGATTCCCCTATACCTACATAACACCAGATACACAAGGTGGCGCATGGGCGTCTGGAGCTCACTTGCAGTGGCTGGAGGCCCTGGCACTCCCGTTCTGTTAGTCTCTCTTCTAGCTCTACTTGCAAATAAATAACAATGTTAAAAAATATCTGTTTCTAAGTTAAAAATTTTGATTAGTAGTACATTAGCGTGTTCAAGTATTTCAGACTTCTCAACTTTTACATTTTTTGTTGCAATTTAAAACCATTTTCTTTTCTTTCTTTCTTTTTTTTTTTTTTGGTTTTTTCGAGGTAGGGTCTCACTCTAGCCCAGGCTGATCTGGAATTCACCACGTAGTCTCAGGGTGGCCTCGAACTCACGGCAATCCCCCTACCTCTGCTTCCCGAGTGCTGGGATTAAAGGCGGGAACCACCATGCCTGGCTTAAAACCATTTTCTTTTGTGTTCACTTTTGTATTAATATGTTTGGACACAGAATAATTAATACATTGGCATATTTTAGGAACTTATTACTGAGTGTAGGGTTTCCCCTAAATATTTGAAGCTATTCAGTGGTTTTTAATTTAAGAATAATGCTTTTCATGGACTGCTGATAAATCCATGTTTCATAATTTTTTTGTTGTTTGAAAACTACCTGTATTCTTTTTCAAAAAAATTATTTATTTGTGTGTGTGTATGTGTGTGTGTATGAGAGAGAGAATGAGAATGAGAATGAGAATGAATATGAATGGGTGCTCCAGGCCTCTTGCCACTGCAAGTGAACTCCAGACATAGGCGCTACTTTGTGCATCTGGCTTTATATGGGTACTGGTGAATCGAACCCTGGGCCACCAGGCTTTCCAAGCAAGAGCCTTTAATCACTGGGCAGTTTCTTTAGACTCTCTCCCCGACTTTTTGAGACAAGGTCTTATATAGTCCAGGTTGGCTTTTAAAGTTATGTAGGGAGGATGACCTTGAACTCCTGATCTTCCTGCTGCTATCTCCTAAGTGTTAGGATGTCAGGTATGTGCCATCATACCTGGCTTTCTTTTCTGTTCTTATGTAGGGCAGGCTGCATAAGGAGAGATCCTCCTGCCTTAGCCTGCAAAGTATTGGGTTTATTGGCATGTAATTGCATATAACCTGCCAGTCCATCACGTCATATATATATACACACATGTATATATATGCCTATACATGAAGATGATATATATTTGTATAATATTATAATAAATAAATAAATATATAATATATATAAAATAAGGGGTCTTGGTGTCTCTCTCTGTATGTATGTATGTATGTGTGTGTGTATGTGTATGTGTATATATATGTATATGTATATGTATATGTATATGTATATGTATATGTATATGTATATGTATGGGTAGGGTCTCACTTTAGCCCAGGCTGGAATTAAGTATATAGTCTCAGGCTGGCCTTGAACTCACAGTGATCTTCCTACCTCTGTTTCCCGAGTGATGGGACTAAAGGTATGCACAACCATGCCCAGCCTTAAAAAAAAAACAACATATATATATATGTATATGTGTATGTGTATATATATATATATATATATATATATATATATATGTTTATTTTTACTTATTTATTTGAGAGCGACAGACAGAGAAAGAGGCAAAGAGAGAGAGAGAATGGATGCTTCTAGCCACTGCAGATGAATTCCAGATGTGTGCACCCCCTTGTACATCTGGCTAACGTGGGTCCTGGGGAATCAAGCCGTGAACTGGGTTTAGGCTTCACAGGCAAGTGCTTAACTGCTAAGCCATCTCTCCAGCCCCTTAAAATATATTTTTAACCAATTTATTTGCATGGAGAAAGTTGGGGGGAGGGAGATTGCTTGTGTGTACAAGAGCCTTCTGCCACTGCAAACCAATTCCAGACACATGTACCACCTTGTGCATCCAGGTTTATATGGGTACTGGGTAATCAAACCTGGGCCATCAGGCTTTGCAAACAAGTACTTGTAACTGCTGAACCATCTCCCTAACTGCCAGCCTATGATTTTAAATTAATTATTATTATTATTATTGTTTTTTTGAGGTAGGGTCTTGCTTTAGCTCAGGCTGACCTGGAATTCACTCAGTAGGCTCAGGGTGGCCTCGAACTCACAGTGTTACTCCTACCTCTGCTTCCCAAGTGCTGGGATTAAAGGCGTGTGCCACCATGCCCAGCCCTATTTATTTCAGAGATGGAGATAGTAGATGGGGGAGGGATTGAGAAACAGAGAGAGAGAGAGAGAGAGAGAGAGAGAGAGGGAGAGAGAGAGATTGACATGTATGCCACTTGTGCATCTGGCTTATGTGGGTCATGGGTCATTAAATATGGGTCCTTTGGCTTTATAGGAAAACGCCTTAACTGCTAAACCATCTCTCCAGTCCCCAACCTATGATTTTTAATTAAAATATTAAATCTTGAAAAATGGGTATTTTAAAATTATGAATTCTATAGTATTTGATATATGTCCTGCTAAATACTGTGATACAAACCTTTAATTCCTGCAGTAGCTACGCAGCTCACATGAAGGTTCTGTTTACATAGACCATGCACAGATTACCCTTTGTGGGTAGGCGCTGTCCTGTCCCAGCTGATTATTTCTTGGAATAATGTGGGCCCAATGGGATCATACTTCTAGATATTTTGGGAGAAATTAGAAATGCAGATTAGGCAGAAATACAAATTGAAATATTTCAGTATGTGTAGGCCATACAAATCTTTAGGTTGTTACTTTTCAAGCTTCGATAAGAACTTTTATGGGCCCAGGAGCTGACAAAGTGGGTAAGATGTTTGCTGTGCAAGTGGTAGGACCTACCTTGAGTTTGAATCTTCATAACCCATGTGAAGTCAGACACAGTAGTGTGCATCTATAATCCCAGTACTTCTATCAGGAGGATGGGTTCAGAGTCAGAATTCCGTAGGGCAGCTAGCCTGGAGTACGTCGCAGAGAACAAGAGACTCTATCTTAAATGGAGTGGAAGGCCAGTCCTGACATCTGAGGTTGTCCTCTGCCCTTAATGTGTGTGCTGTGGCTTGTGTTCATCTGCACTCAAGAACATGCCTCCCCCCACGTGAATATTAATGTAAGTACATAGAAAGGTACTTATCCAACAGGTTTTTATTCTCGTTTATATCTAGAATTATTTCCTCCGCAACTCTCATAATCATACATTTAAGGATTAAGAAACAAGACCTCTTGTTAGTGATCTCTCTGTACCACCTCTTGTATCAATTTGTAATTTGTGTTGTAAGTGATAGAGAACGCAACTGGTTTGAGCTCAATAAAAAGGCTCATTTATCTGGAAGTCCAAAGGTTGGGCAAGACAACAGTCTCTTTCTGTTTCTGTTTTGCTTTTGTGATTCCAGCTTCAGTCTGTTGCTGCTCCCCTCATGGTCATGGTATGGCTGGCAGGTAGAGCACTGGGGATACGTGTATTCTTTCTTTCTTTCTTTCTTTCTTTTTTTTTTTTCCTTCGAGGTAGGATCTCACTCTAACCCAGGCTGACTAGGAATTCACTGTGTAGTCTCAGGGTAGCCTTGAACTCACGGTGCTCCTCCCAAGTGCTGGGATTACAGGAGTGTATCACCACATTTGGCTCTATTTTTTTTTTATAAGATCCTACTCTTTATTTATAAGTCCTCTCTTGTTTCTTTTCAGTATCCTTGTCCTGTTTTTTTTTTTAAATTTAATTTTTATTAACATTTTCCATGATTATTAAAAGAATCCCATGGTAATACCCTCCCCCCCCACTTTCCCCTTTGACATTCCATTCTCCGTCATATTACCTCCCCATCTCAATCATTGTACTTACATATATACATCTATTTTTATTTGTATCTTTTCATGGAAGACTTCAGTTCTAATGTTCTAAACTAATTGGACCAACTGACCAGTAACATGTGTTGACCAGCTTAAGCAATACACATATTTTGCATACACAAATCAATAATTTTTAATTTATAGAGCTTTGCAACCATCATCACACTCTTAATTTTATTTAACTTTCATGAACATTTATATCCTGTGTTAAGATGTTAAAGGAGTTTTGCGTTTTTTTGAGTTGTGATCCATTTTGAGTTAGTTTTTGTAGGGTGTGTGATAAGGGAGTGTCTAAATTCATCTTTTTATTTATGGTTATCTGACCCATTACTAGTTGTCGAAAAGCTATTCTTTCTCCATTATGTTGCTTTGGTACCTTTGCTAAACATAAGTTGAATGTGAGAATTTGTCTGAACTTGTGTGTGTATGTGTGTGTGTGTGCGTGCACACACGTGTACGCATGCATATGTGTGCTAGGTAAAGTACTGCACTGCCAAGGTACGTCCTCAGCCCTGGAACCTTAATTGTCTTCTTTTAAGCTATATGTCTGTTTTGTAGCACTGCCAAACTGTGTTGTAAGTGTTGAAATAAGGTCTGTAGTCCTCTTACTGTGTTGTTCTTTTTCAAGATTATTCTGTTTATCTAGGTCTTTCCATTTCCTTGTGAATTTTAGGATCAGATTATCAGGCTTTGCTGAAAAAGCAACTGGGATCTTGATAGGGAGTGTTGAGTACATAGATTGCTGTCGGGAGTAATGGCCCACTCACTCTGCGAACATAGTCTTTCTCCATTTATTTAGCTCTTCATTTTTTTTTTTTTTTTTCGAGGTAGGGTTTCACTGTAGCCCAGGCTGACCTGGAATCCACTGTGGAGTCTCAAGGTGGCCTTGAACTCATGGCAATCCTCTTACCTCTGCCTCCTGAGTGCTGGAATTAAAGGTGTGTGCTACCATGCCTGGCCTTCATTTCTTTTAACAATTTTTTGGGGAACTTCTTTTGAACCCTCAATCCTCCTGCCTCCTAAATGTTGTGGTTACAGATATGTGCTGCTATGCCAGAATTGTGGGCATTTTTGTGCAGTGAGATTTCCACAAGAATACACTGCTCAGAGTGAGCATTTATGTGATTCATGGATGCACCTTGATTGATTATGATTATTAGTGTTGATCATTAAATATGGTGAATTGAAGTGATTTAAAACTTTGTAATTTTCTAGAAGTGATAGTTTGGCAGGCTCCTGATGTCACCCAGGCTGGCCTGAAATACACTCTTCTTGCCTTAACCTTCCCCAGTGCTGGGATGGCAGGTCTTCACCATTGTACAGCTCAAAATCCCTATTTTACACCTAAGAGAGCAGATTCAGGAATTTAGTTTCAAAATAGTCTCATAACTTGCTTTTTTTTTTTGTGGTGGTGTTTGGGATTGAACCCAGGGGCTTTGCATGCTAGGCAAGTATTCCATTACTAAGCTCCATCTCCAGCCCTGTTTTATTTTTTGTTTGTTTTGAGGTAGGGTCTCACTGTAACCCAGGCTGACCTGGAATTCACTCTGTAGTCTCAGGCTGGCCTCAAATTTATGGTGATTCTCCTACCTCTGCCTCCCAGGTGATGGGATTAAAGGTGTGCGCCACCATGCCCAGCTTCCTATTTTGTTTTTGTTTAGCGTTAAGGCCTTCCTAAGTTGCCCAGGAAGTCTAATTTGCTGATTCTTCTGCCTCAGTCTCCCCAGTAGGTGGGATTATAGGTGAGTGTCACCATCCAGCCTGCTCTTAAAGTAGCTTTTTCCTTCGGCATTCTTTCATTAGCTCTTATATAATAGAATGTACACTCACACTCAGAAAACTGGGCATTGATTTCTTTTTTTTTTTTTTAATTTTTTTAAAAAAATTTTATTTATTTATTTATTTATTTGAGAGCGACAGACACAGAGAAAGACAGATAGATAGAGGGAGAGAGAGAGAATGGGCGCGCCAGGGCCTCCAGCCTCTGCAAACGAACTCCAGACGCGTGCGCCCCCTTGTGCATCTGGCTAACGTGGGACCTGGGGAACCAAGCCTCGAACCGGGGTCCTTAGGCTTCACAGGCAAGCGCTTAACCGCTAAGCCATCTCTCCAGCCCTGGACATTGATTTCTAATGACTTTGGCTTAAACGGTGTTGGGATAAAATCAAAGTGCACAAAACAAAAACAAGTTGTGGGAGGTAGAGGTAGGTTAGATGACAGATGCCAAAATATAGTTAGATAGGATTATGTTGTAAAGTTTATAGCATATTAGAGTGACTATAATGTATAATAATTTATTATGTACTTTGCAAAGAACTAGGAGTTTGAAAGCAAATATTTAAGGAGATCATTTTGTACTTCATATGTACATATGAAATTACCACACTATATCCCATAAATATGTACAGTTATCAGTGATTGTGTCACTTAAGTTATATCAGAGCTGGGCATATGGCTCACACCTATAATCCTACCACTCAAGAGGCTGAGGAAGGAGAAGTTTAAAAGTAAAATAGTAATTTTATTTTATTATTATTATTATTTTACAATTTTTGGCTGTGGGATAGAAACCAAGGCCTTGCACATGGTAAGCAAGCAGTACCACTGATTTATGTCCTAATGTTTGAATTCTTTCTCATTGACTCAACTAACTTAATATAACATCCATCTTAAATTCAAATTCCTTGTGTGTGTACGTATGTGTGTGGTGTATGTGCTGTATGGTGTATGCACTTGTGAGTGTGCAGATGCATGCCCCATGCACATGTATGCAGAAGCCATAGGAGAAGGCTGGGCATTCCTCTGTTGTTCATCCACCTGTTTCCTGGAGACGGTGTCTCTCCCTCAGTCCTGTCAGTCCGCAAGCCCCAGCTCTTCCGTGGCCTCTGTTACAGAAGTGCATGGCCATGCCTGGCTTTTCATGGGTTCTGGGGAATTGAACTTGGTGGTCTCCTGCCCGAGAGACCCTCATGCTTAAGTAGCAAGTGCTCTTAACCTCTGAGCCATCTCCCCTGTCCTAAAATTCTTTCTGTGTATATATGCATCTTTCTTTATTCGTCAGAGATTCAGTTGGATTTATCCAGAAACACTTTATGTGATTTGTAATGTGCCTTTTTGAAATAGAGAATTTCTTACTTTGGGTAGGAAATTAAGAACTAAGTGACTTCTAAGATTGTCAGGATATGTGATGTTTATGCTTTAACTTAAAAAAGAATTTTTTTTTTTTTTTTTTGAGTCAGGGTCTCATTCTAACCCAGGCTGACCTGGAATTCATTATGTAGTCCCAGGCTGGCCTCAAATGCATGGTAATTCTCCTATGTCTGCCTTCCAAGTGCTGGGATAAAACACTGTGCTGCCTAAGTTTGTTTTTTCTCTGTTGTACTTTGATGCTCTCATTTAGTCTCAGACTTCTCTTGAATCAGTTTCTTAGTAACTAATGTCCTATAAAAATTGTACTAGCGGGGTGTGGTAGTGTATGTCTTTAATCCCAGCACTTGGGAGGTAAAGGTAGGAGGATTACTGTGAGTTCCAGGTCAGCCTAGGTTAGTGACCCTACCTCACAAAAACAAAAAATTTCACTACTAGAGAGTAGTGAGGGGAGGTTGGAACACACACATATACATATGCTATTTCCATACAGCTTTAAAAAAAAGTTATTTATTTAAGAAAGAGAAGGAGGCAGATAAGAGAGAATGGGCATGGCAGAGCCTCTAGCCACTGCAAATGAATCCAGGTACGTTCAACACTTTGTACATCTGGCTTTACATGGGTACTGGGAAATTGACCTTGGATCCTTAGGCTTTGCAGGCAAGCACCTAAACCGTTGTGCCATCTCTCCAGCCCCTCACACAAGTTTTAAAAATTGCATTTATTTTTCTTTTTAGAAAAGGTCTCTATGGTGAGATCCTACCTCCAAAAAAAATAAAAAAATAAAAAAATAAGGGGGTCTCTACGTAACCCAGGCTGGCTTTGAACTCACCATTTTTCTGTTTTAGCTTCCCTATGCTGGGATTGCTGGCTGTTGTCACCATGTTCCTCCCTCTCTCTTTCCCCTTCTCTCTCTGTCTGTGTGTGTGAATTTATTTTTTTAAATATTTTTAAAATTTTTTAAAATTTATTTATTTGAAAGCGACAGACACAGAGAGAAAGACAGATAGAGGGAGAGCGAGAGAGTGGGTGCGCCAGGGCTTCCAGCCTCTGCAAATGAACTCCAGACGCATGTGCCCCCTTGTGCATCTGGCTAACGTGGGACCTGGGGAACCGAGCCTCGAACCGGGGTCCTTAGGCTTCACAGGCAAGCGCTTAACCGCTAAGCCATCTTTCCAGCCCTGTGTGTGTGAATTTACATACTTATGTGTATAAATATTACATATATGTGTGTGTGTATATTCTAAAAGAAAAATCACAAGTTCTCAACTATGTTTTACCTTTTTTTTTCTGAGATAGCCCTGCTAGCCCCTGCTGGACTTACATTCACTGTATGGAGGAGAAAGGATGACCTTGAATGCTTCTTTACCTTCCTGCCTCTACCTCCTAAGTGCTGGGATGCCAACCATATGCCAGCATGCCCAGTTTCTTTCAGGATGAATTTATTACTTGAAAGCTAATGTGTCTAATGTGATCTTTGTTCAATCATAGTGATTTCATTAACATGATATGTTGACTTATAAATGATACTGAGTTTCTTAAGGCTGTGGGAATTTCAAGTAATTTTACCTCTGATGAGGTATTTGGATTTTATTTTATTTTATTTATTTGGTTTTTTGAGACAGGGTTTCACTCTAGCCCAGGCTGATCTGGAATTCACTATAGAGTCTCAGGGTGGTCTAGAACTCACGGCGATCCTCCTACCTCTGCCTTGCGAGTGCTGGGATTAAAGGTGTGCGCCACCACACCCGGCTGTTTCATTGTTTCTGAGGCAGGGTCTCACTGTCGCCCAGTCTGGCCTAGACCTTAGCCTGCAGCCCCAGCCTCCTACTCCAGAGTGTTGGGACTAAAGGCATGTGTCACGAGGCCCAGCTTGGATTTTTTCGTGAGGATGCTTCTCAGGATCTATTTTTAAAAACAAATAGGTGGGGCTGGAGAGATTGCTTAGTGGTTAAGGCGCTTGCCTGAGAAGCCTAAGAACCCAGGTTCAATTCCCCAGTACCCATACAAGCCAGATGCACAAGATGGTATTTGTGTCCGGAGTTTGTTTGCAGTGGCTAGAGGCCTTGGCATGCCCATTCTTTCTGTGTTTCTCTTATCTGCCTCTTTCTCTCTCAAATAAATAAATAAAATGTTAAAAAACAAACAAACAAAAAACAAAGTAGGTACCCACTTAAAGAGGTTGATTTGTTTTTAAAGTGGGTAAACAGTTGTATGTGATATAATTTGCCTATAATCCCAGTGTTCAGACAGCAAAGGCAAGAAGATTGCTGCATCTTCAAGGCTAGCCTGATCTACATTGTTGGGTTCCAGATCTGCCAGGGATACAATAGTGAGACCTCATCTCAAAATATAAAACAAAATAATATAAGACAAAAATAAGCAAAAAGAAATCATTAAAGGAGATGATATATTATTAGGAAATGGCTACTAACATCACCACCAACTCATTTTTTTTAAAGACTGCTATAAAGTTAATATTCAAGCAGATATCATTTTCCTTACAGTTGTGGCTTCCTTGTTAGTGGAAGGCAAGGCAGTACCTATGGACAGTACCTTTATGTAAAGGGATTGTAGGTTATGGTTGTTTAAACATTCATTAGACTTGTGGGTTTTGATTTCTTTTGAAGCTTTTGGGTGTTACGGTAATGAGATGCTCTGTGGCTCTTGAGAGAAAAGTGTGTGGTAATTGGTGTGCTTTTGAATTAAATTTAAGTGATAATTTTTTAAGGTAATAGCAATAGTTAAGATTTATTGAGCATTTACTGTGGGCTACAATCCGTTTGACATGTGTGTTATTTCAGCTTACTTCTTAGCAGTTTTCACGGTGACGTGTGTGTGTTTCTGTCAAAATGCATTGTGATTTGCAGTATTGAACTAAAATAATAGGGCTTTGGGATAAAAATACAGGATTGGGCCATTCTAAATTTGTGGAACTTTGTAACCATAATTCCAACAAAATCAGTAATCATGGTAATGAAGTTACTAAGGAAGTTTTCACCCTAGCTTCACAGTGTTGTGGTCGTTTCTGTGATAACTTTGGCTTGCTAATTTGAGTTTTGGAGTTTTAGGATATGATTTTGAACTACTGGATTTTCAGTGGTCTTCCTCCCTGGAGGCTGCTGCATGGGTTCCGTGCGCACCACTTTTTGCCTCTGCAGTCAAATTAAGTTTTTCCTGGTCCTGCTTTTCTAGTCTTATTCCTTTCAGACAACCTTCCTTAGCTGTTGGAATATTTGTCTAAAGTGCACATCTAACCATATGATTTTCTTTCTAAAATCTTCCCATAGTTTTCATCCTCTTCTGGGTCAAGGCCATGTGTCTGAAAGTGACAGGTGAAGACTGGATCTTTGTCTGCATCTTGACGTTCTCTGCTTCAAACTTCGTTTCTAGGGTATTGAGTTGTGGGCGTCACCAGAAGAGAACACGGGGAGGGAGTCAGGAGATGGCCTTAGAGCTTCTGCTCACCGTGGACAACTTACTTCCTGTCAACAGAAGAACTTGCGTGGCTGTACCTCGGTTTATTGGGCCAGGTTTGAGCTCTACAGGAGGGCGTTCAGAGCCTCTGAGCACTGGTGAACAGTGGTGTCGTGTTTCTTCCCTGCCTTGGATTTACCAGTGTGTTTATTCACTGGCTGTCTGTCACTTTATGGTTTGCATCCCACTACTTTTTGGTTCTGTTTTCCTCTGAAGCCTATTGCATAGCAGATCTTGTAGTGAGTTTGAGGTTAACCTGGACTAAATAGCTAAACCCACAACAAAATAAAATACATACAAAAATGGATTTAGAAAAAAAATAGAAGGAAAAATTTAGCCTGTAATTGGGAGTGTTATTTATTTTAAATTCTCATTGCTATAGACATATGTATATATTTCAGTGTGAAAGGTTTTCTTTTTTTTTTTTTTTTTCTAGGTAGGCTCTCACTCTAGCTCAGGCTGACCTGGAATTCACTGTATAGTGTCAGGGTGGCCTTGAACTCTTGGTGATCCTCCTACTTCTGCCTCCTGAGTACTGGGATTAAAGGCATGCACTACCATGCCCCGCTAGTTGTGAAAGTTTTAGTAATCTGGGGATGTCTTGATGACCCATCTTCTGGCTGGCTCTTCTGTGGCTTGTGACTGTTACTGCCTCTGGAAACCTGTCTTCTGGACCGCTTGGGGTAGTTTCTACTTCTCCACTTTGCTTATAGAAATCCCAGATTTCTTTCTTGACACTGACACACTGACTTGTGTTTAAGATCCTATTGACTTCTAGGAAAGCAGCATACTTTTAATTCCCTCAGTGATGCCTTTGGACTTTTTTTTTTGGTCCCTGTTCTTGGAATGATCTTTCAAATATCAAAACATTATGAATATTAATAGGCATAAATGCATTGTAATTTAAAAACATTTTTTTAACTTGTTTGAAATGAGAGAGAGTATGAATGAATGGATGTGTCAGGATCTCTAGCCACTGCAAGTGAACTCCAGTGGCATGTGCCACTTTGCGTCTGGTTTTGTGTGGGTACTGGGGAATTGAACCTGAACTGGCAGACTTTATAAGCAAGTACCTTTAACTCCTGAGTTATCTTTCCAGCCTGTATTGTAATTTTTACATAAAGAAGTTATGTTGGGATTTTCATTTTTATATTTTATAGTTATTTTCCTTACTGATGCTTTTGATGTTATTTCCTTAAGCAAATTAGTATTTTTCTACTTTATGTCTGATCATTTTCATATTTCTCGGGTGTTTGTGTTCATTTCAGAAAGGCTTGCTGTGTTGGTTCTTGGGAGCTTTTTTCTTCAGTATTTTATGGTTTTTTTTGTTTGTTTGTTTGAGGTAAGGTCTCTCTTTAGCCTAGGCTGACCTGGAAGTCACTATATAGTCTCAGGCTTGCCTCGAACTCAGCGATCCTCCTCTTACCTCTGCCTCCTATGAGCTGGCATTATAGGCATGTGCCATCACACCTGGCTGATTTTATTTATTTATTTATTTATTTTGGTTTTCCGAGATAGGGTCTCACTCTAGCTCAGGCTGACCTAGAATTCACTATGTAATCTTAGGTGGCCTCAAACTCTTGGCTATTCTCCTACCTCTGCCTCTCTAGTGCTGGGATTATGATTTTTTTTTTTTAGGCATGGCCTCACTCTGTAGCTCAGGCTGGCTTGAAATCAACTCATGACAGTCCTCCTGCCTCAGTCCCCTGAGTATTGGAATTATAGGCATGCATCACCACATCCAGCTCTATTTTGTGAAAATTGTTTTACTTGTGAGTTTCTGTGATAAGAGTGTAGCTTAGTTACGCTTAAGGTCCTTGGTTCAGTCCCTAGCACACAACCAAATAGCAAAGTTATAGGGTTATGTTCTATGATTCTTTTTTTTTTTAAATTTATTTATTTGAGAGCGACAGACACAGAGAGAAAGACAGATAGAGGGAGAGAGAGAGAATGGGCATGCCAGGGCTTCCAGCCTCTGCAAACGAACTCCAGACGCGTGCGCCCCCTTGTGCATCTGGCTAACGTGGGACCTGGGGAACCGAGCCTCGAACCAGGGTCCTTAGGCTTCACAGGCAAGCGCTTAACCGCTAAGCCATCTCTCCAGCCCTGTTCTATGATTCTTAATTTGTGGGTATTGTTTGAAGTGTGGGTTTAAAGTATACTCCTGGTGGATTGGTGTTTGTTGGATCATGCCCCAGTCTCTTATCCCAAATCTCTTGCAAAAACAAAGGTATTTTTAGAATACACAGGTAGTTAGTGATAAGGATTCTATTCCCAAACTGGTGTGAGAGAAGGAAGACATGTTTGTCTACATTGAGAAAGGCAGACATGCCACATCTCCCCTTGTTAGCTTGCCCACCGAGTGCTGCCCTTCAGATGTCTCACCTTGTTTAGCCCTCAGGCTTTGTGTCATTTTTCTTCTTACCCCTCCCTTAAGCCTGCTTCTAAGCCACTGGGTGCTCCCTGGTAGACGCTGTCAGGGCTTACTGAGTTTGTGGTCATTCTGTCCCTTAGCCCTGCTACTCATCAACACATATTGTTTTGTTTTGTCTATATTTAGTGTTTTTTTTAATACTTGTTTACTTATTTGAGAGATGGGGGGCCAGATGGAGAGTGAATGGGTGTGCCAGGGCCTCCAGCCACTGCAAATGAACTCCAGATGCATGCACCATCTTGTGCATCTGGCTTACATGGTAGGTACTGGGGACTCGAACTTGGGCCCTTAGGCTTTGCAGGCAAGTGCTTTAACTGCTGAGCCATCTCTCTAGCCTTACTATAATTTAAAAATATAATTTATTCATTTGCAAGGGGAGATAGAGCAAATATGAGCATGAGCATGTGAGGGTCTCTTACCATTGCAAACAAACTCCAAATGCTTGCACCACTTTGTGCATCTGGCTTTGTGTGGGTCCTGGGGAATCTAACCCCAGCTGTCAGCCTTTGCAACCAAGTGCTTTTAACTGAATTCCTTTAACTACTCAGCCATCTTCCCAGCCTATGATATTTAACATTTTAAGAAATGAGATAGAGGGCTAGAGAAATGGTGTAGCACTTAAGGCACTTGCCTGTGAAGTCTAAGGACCCAGGCTCGACTCCCCGGAACCCATGTAAACCAGATGCACAAGGTGACGCATGTACACAAGGCAGTGAACACATCTGGAGTTTGATTTCAGTGGCTACAGGCCATGGCATGCCAATTCTCTCTTTCTGTCTCCCTCTCTCATAAAAGAAAAAAAAAGAAATGAGATAGAATCTGGATTGATCGATCGATCAGTCCGTCCGTCCGTCCATCATCCATCCATCCATCCATCCATCCATCCATCCATCCATCCATCCATCCATCCATCCATCCATCCATCCATCCCAGGCTGGCCTTCAACTCACCATCATCCTGCCTCAGCCTCCTAAATCTGGGATTACAGGTTCATGCTACCACACTGGCTCTTTTTAATCCAAAATCGAGTGTTTTTCTACTCTGATATTATGATAAATTGAAGTTCTAGGATTTTGTCAGTTAAGATATAAGGAGACAAACTGGCTTTTTGAGGGAATCCATGTACTTTAAAATGAATTTTCACACTTGAAGCATTACTTTTAGAAGCTTGACCTAACATTGGAGGGTTGGAATAATGTATTTGTACAGTAAATTTATAGTAATGGGGATTTACTAAATTTTTTAGGTTACAATAATAAAATGCCACCTTAAATGTTATAGCATTTTTTTTCAGAGCCTCTTACTTTATTTGATTCTAATTTGTGGTTAAGTGACTAAATTAAAATTTAAGAGTTGATTTGTGCATATGTATATATGTGTACATATATATGTGTGTATAGCTAGCTAGCTAAATAATAGGTGCATATGTACACATATGTGTATAGGTAGAGATAGAGAGGCAGGGACAGACTGCCTGTGTGAGAGTGCACATATATGAGTGTGTATGCCCATGTGAGCATGGTTAGATGCAGGCTTCTAATGGAATATGTTTTCTGCGGACTTTACCCTTACAGTGTGGATAGTAAGGGATTGATTAGAGACTGTATTTTAGAAGTTTTTTTTTTTTAATTTTATTTATTTATTTGAGAGCGACAGACACAGAGAGAAAGACAGATAGAGGGAGAGAGAGAGAATGGGCGCGCCAGGGCTTCCAGCCTCTGCAAACGAACTCCAGACGCGTGCGCCCCCTTGTGCATCTGGCTAACGTGGGACCTGGGGAACCGAGCCTCGAACCAGGGTCCTTAGGCTTCACAGGCAAGCGCTTAACTGCTAAGCCATCTCTCCAGCCCTAGAGACTGTATTTTAGAGGTTTAGGACCTGAAGCTACAATAAATACAGATTTTTTTTTTTTTTTTTGGTTTTTCGAGGTAGGGTCTCACTCTGGTCCAGGCTGACCTGGAATCGACTAGTCTCAGGGTGGCCTTGAACTCACGGCGATCCTCCTACCTCTGCCTCCCAAGTGCTGTAAATACAGATTTTACAGACACAGTGTAGTAATAGAGTTTAAGATAAAGTGTATTTTTTCTCCTCCACTCTGAATACTCGTTGTTGACTGTGTTTGTGAGACTCTTGCTTTCTGGAAATTATATTTCTCTAATTTTATCTTTTGTATTAATGCAGTGATTTTCTTTTCACATTCTATCACCTGCCTTCCTGCCCTCCCCTTCTACCTTTCTTCTTTGATTGTAAATCTCAGTTCAGTTCCTATATTTTTGCTTTTTATTTTCAAGATTAAGTAGAATCATTGTATGGACACATCGTGTGTTGGTACTATCATTTCTGCTTTGCATTTCGAGACAGGGTCATGCTGTGTAGTTCAGGAGCTGGCCTTGAACTCTAGTCTCTGTCTCCTGAGTGCTGGGATTACAGATGTGCACCTTGACACCTGCTTTATGCGGCATCCAAAATGTCAGGCATGCAAGCTTGGTAGCTACTGAGCTACATCTATAGCCTCTAGATGATGCTGAAAAAGAAAATGTACTTTTACAGCTCAGTTTTCTTTTGTGTAAAATAAGGCTGTCGGGTGGCATTGCTCCGTGGTAGAGTGCATGGCTAGCATGTGTGAGGCTATAGGTTCTGTTCCTAGTACACTTACCCACACAAATAGGGCTGATACTGTGTCTTTCATGGAATTATTTGTTAAGGCATCCAGTAGGAAGACCCTGGGGAGATAGCTCAAGTTGGAGCCCTTGTGTTTGATCCCCAGACTCTGTAGAACTTTGAAATAGGAGATGGGAAGTAGAGATGGGGGAATTTCTCAGAAGCTGGTGTCCTACACAGTAAAGAATAGCAGAGCGAGAATCCTGACCTCAAATGTGGCGACCAGGCAAGGGCTGACCTGAAAGCTGTCCTGTGACCTCCACATGTGCACAGTGGCATGGTGCACTCCCACTCCCACATGAACGCACGTGTGCACACATACACACTCTAAAAAAATACCTAATAGGCACTTAAGCTAATTTACTTTGCCCACTCTTCCCAATTTATAAACAGTAAAAAAAAAAAAAAAAAAATCTCAGGCGGGTGTGGTGGTGCACACCTTTAATCCCAGCACTCAGGAGGCAGAGGTAGGAGGATCACCATGAGTTTGAGGCTACCCTGAGAATACACAGTGAATTCCAGGTCCGCCTGAGCTAGAGTGAGACCCTACCTTGAAAAAAAAAAATCTCTTTGAGCTGGAGAGATGGTCTACTGGTTAAGACACTTGCCTGCTAAGCCAAAGGACCCAGGCTTAACTCCCTAGGAGCCGCGTAAGCCAGATGAACAAGGTGGTGCACGCATCTGGAGTTTGTTTGTAGTTGCTGAAGACCCTGGTGTGCCCATTCTCTCTCTCTCTCAAAAGAAAAAAAACTTTGTTTTTTGAGTTTAAAATTTCACCTAACATCTGTCATGTTTCAGCATAAAAAATATCAATACACCTGTTATCCAAATTCTGTTATTACCAACATTTTTTGTTTTGTTTTTGTTTATTTTTGAGGAAGGGTCTTGTTCTAGCCCAGGCTGACCTGGAATTCACTATATTGTTTCAGACTGGCCTCAAACTCACAACGATTCTCCTACCTCTGCCTCCTGAGTGCTGAGATTAAAGGCATGCACCACCATGCCCAACTCAATTAATAAAAGAGAGAGAGAGAGGGGGGCAGGCACATGCCAGGGCCTCCAGCAACTGCAAACAAACTCCAGATGCGTGCGCCCCCTTGTGTATCTGCCTTATGTGGGTCCTGGGGACTTAAACCTCGGTCCTTCAGCTTTGTAGGCAAGTGTCTTAACTGCTAAGCCATCCCTCCAGCCTTCTTTTTTTTTTTTTAATATAGCTTGCTTTAATAACATTATAGCATCGACATTTTCACTCTCTTTGGCTCTATGATTTGTTCCTTGGAATAACAATAATTTAATTCAGGTTAGGAAACCTTGAAGGATAATTTTCTAGGAACATGAATTTACTGCCTAAGTTGTCGTTTGTTGAGTGTCATAGTGAGTGCTACATGCTGTAGTAGGCTTAGAATAGGGACATTTGGCTTCTTGGTCTTCTCCAGTGGTTTTGCCATCAAATTGTGTCAGGTCCCTGCAGGGTTAAACATAGGGCTTGACTTTGTTCTGCCTTGTATGTTTGAGATACTCGTATGGTAATCTAATGTAGGATACTGGATGCACAATGGGTTTGATAGTGTAGGGATAAATTTCTACAAGACCAGGGAGCTTGTCCACTGGCTACTTTCGTCCTCTCTGCTGATGTGCAGGCATACTTTTCTAAGTACTTTATCTTTAGTAACATTAAAGGTGGTCACACAGTTTCCTTAACACTTTGCTATAGCTCTGGCTTTGAAAAAGACTTGTGTGTTTTTAAATTATTTATTTGATAGGGAAAGAAGGGGGAGGGGAGAGACAGAGAAAAAGAGAGAGAGAGAGAAGAGAGAAAGAATGGGCACACTAGGGCCTCCAGCCACTGCAAACAAACTCCAGATGCATGCGCCCCCTTGTGCATCTGGCTAACATGGGTCCTGGGGAATTGAACCTGGGTCCTTTGGCTTTGCAGGCAAGCTCCTGAACTGCTAAGCCATTCCTCCAGCCTGGGGTGTGTTTTTATTTTAGGTCCTGTCATTGCTGGACTTAGGGATGAAATATTCTTAATTGCAAATCATCGTCCATCACAGCTCCCAGAGCTGCTACTCATTGGAATGATCGCATATTTTAAGTTCTTATTCCCGTGTGGACAGGCCAGTTAATTGGTTATGCATGGGAAAAACCCTTCCTGTATAAATCTGGAGATGTGAAAAGTTACTATGGAACAAAATTTGAAGCATAGTTTTACCTTAGGTGAGTCAAATTTTGACTGTAATGAGTATGTTTTCAGCTGGCTTCTCTGCTCTCTGGCCCCACAGGGTATATTGTTGGTTGATCTGTACATCCTATTATTTCTTCTGTGCTGTAGAGTCAGGTGGAAAGTTCCAGAAAGGTTCTCTTTCTTTAGGTCTGCCTACAGCAGGGAAAAGTGCTCCACCTTCCCCCTGGGATGCCCCATCCTTAGAATTTATCTTCCATTCTTTTTGAACTGGAAACTTCCTTGGCCTTCTAGCTGAAGTAAAACTGCCTCTAAAATCCTTCTTTTCTGTTTCCACAAGGTGGTTAGGTCTCTGTTTTGTTTCCCCCAATATGTTTGCTACCCTCAGGGTAATGAAAATCCTTGGCTAACGACTGGCAATTTTCACTGATTGCCTTGAAAAAATTGCTATACCAGTCCACTCCCTCCTCCTTTTTATTTTTACCATCTTATTCATTTTACCGTATGTATCCACATTTTATTTCAGATCATGCTTTGACCCTCTCTGCTGGTTTAGAAAGACACAGGAGATTGGCAGATTCATAGCACTTCAGTTCTGTGTCTGCGTCGCAGTTGTCGTAGTGGGGAATAATGTCAGGAAACCACATAGAAAGTTCCTGCATAACATTTGAATTGTTACGTCATAGGTTAGGAAACTGTGTAGAAAGTCCCTGCATAACATATGAATTGTAGCATGCTAGTTACATAAATCATCACTTTATGAAGAACTTTTTTTAGTATTCAGTTTAACATATACCTAATCAATTGCTGTGAAGAAATGGATTATGAACCGGGTGTGGTGGTGCACACCTTTAATTCCAGCTCTTGGGAGGCAGAGAGGTAGGAGGATCGCCATTAGTTTGAGGCCACCCTGAGACTACATAGTGAATTCCAGGTCAGCCTGAGCTAGTGAGAACCTACCTTGAGAAACCAAAAAAAAAAAAAAAAAAAAAAAAAAAAAGAAACCGATTATGTTAAAGCACCTCAATTAAGTTTGGGAACCACAGCCAGGTGTTACGGGCAGCCCTGAGAAAGTCAAAGCAAAAGAATCACCTGTCCCCCAAACCCAAACAAATAAACCAGTTAAAACTGAAACTTGAAATACACAAAAACCTCTGAGAACTCTGAAGGAGTTAGGAAAGTCAACAAAGCTCTCTTTGAGCCATTAGGGAACCAGAGTGGGAGGTGAGGCTTGTGACTTGTAGTAAGTTCTCTCAGAAGCTTGAGAAAACCTGACATGGTAGGGACTGAAAAAAGAAGTTGAATAAATTTAAAAAGCTGGGTGTGGTGGCTCATGCTTGTATTACCAGCATTTAGAAGCAGTGTTGGGAACATTATTGGGTCTTGTAGGCTACCTTGTGCTACAGAGTGACACCTGTCTCAAAAACCCCTTAATCCTAGCACTTGGGAGGCAGAGGTAGGGTGATCACTGAGTTCAAGCCTGAGACTACATAATGAATTCCAGGTCTGGACTAGAGTGAGACCCTACCTCAAAAACAAAAACGAAACAAAAAAACCAAAACAAGCAAAAACCAAAAACAAAACCCACTAAGAAACAAAGACAAAAGCAGACATAAACAGAATGCATACACTTACATGGCTGCTGTATCATTTAAAATGGAATTTACTTCCTAAATATTTTATATTTGTAAAAGTCAGTAATTGTGAATGTTTACTAAATACTTGTTGGACACACATGATTTATTGTTATTTTGATGGGGATTGGCAGGCTAGGCAAGTGCTCTACCACTGAGTCACAGTTCTAGCCCTGGGATTTTTTTTTTTTTTGAGGTAGGTTCTCACTGTAGCGCAGGCTGACCTGGAATTCACTATGAGTCTCAGAGTGGCCTTTAACTCATGGCGATCCTGCCACCTCTGTCTCTTAAGTGCTGGGATTAAAGGTGTGCTCCACCATGCCTGGCCAGGCCAGTCCCTTGATTTTTGAGGCAGGGTTTTTACTATGCAGCCTAGGCCACTCTTGAACTCCAAATCTTACTGCCTCTATCTCAAAAATGTGGAGGTTATAGATAGACATGTGCTGCCATGTACAAATAGAAAAGCATTTTTGAGCATTTTATGTGCATTTAATCTTTAAAACTTCATGAATTTTTTTTTTTGCACAAGTGTGGTATATGTGTGTTTGTGTGTTGTGTGGGTACAGATGCATTAAAATTTTTTTGTTTATTTGTATTTATTTATTTGAACGCAACAGGCAGAGAGAGAAGGAGGCAGATAGAGAGAGAACGGGTGCACCAGGGCCTCCAGCCACTGCAAATAAACTCCAGGTTCATGTGCCCTCTTGTGCATCTGGCTAGTGTGGGTCCTGGAGAATCGAGCCTTGAACCAGGGTCCTTAGGCTTCACAGGCAAGCGCTTAACCGCTAAGCCATCTCTCCAGCCCACTGATGCATTTTTGCATGTGTGTGTAAGTGAAGGCCAGAGGTTGATTTTTTTTTTTTTTTTTCCTTTCAGAGGTTTATTTTGGATGTTTTTCTCAGTTGCGTTCCAACTTACTTATTGAGACAGGGTCTCTTAGTGAATGTAGTTCTCAACAATTTGGCTAAATTGCCTAGTCAGTTTGCCCCTGGAATCTCCCTGTCCCTGCCTCCCAAGTGTTGGCATCATAGGTTTCTGCCACCAGGTCTGGCATTTTATGTGATGCTGGAATCTGAACTCAGGTTCTTAATGCTTGCATGGCAAGCGCTTTGCCAACTGAGCCATTTCCTCAGCCCCTGAAGTGGATTTTAAAAATAGGTTCATTGTATATGTTCCAGAACCGCAGCTATGAGGCAGAGCCAGGATTTGGACTGAAGTAGGATTCTGGCTTTGGCACCTTCTTTTCTTTCTTTCTTTTTAAAAATATTTTTATTTGACAGAGAAAAAGGGAGAGAGAGAGACAGACAGACGGAGGGAGGGAGGGAGAGAAATTGGTGCACAAAGGCCTCTAGCTATGCAAATGAATGCCAGATGCATGCACCCCCTTGTGCATCTGGCTAATGTGGGTCCTGGGGAATCAAACCAGGGTCCTTTGGCTTTGCAGATAAACTCCTTAATCACTAAGCCATCCCTCCAGCCCACCTTATTTTCTATAGAAGCTTGCTGGAATTGGCTACATGTCTCATTACATCTTGTTTTTAAACTATAGCTTTCTTTTTTTTTTTTTTTGCTTTTCAAGGTAGGGTCTCCCCAGGCTGACCTGGAATTCACAGTGTAGTCTCAGGGTGGCCTCGAACTCATGGCGATCCTCCTACCTTTGCCTCCCGAGTGCTGGGATTAAAGGCGTGTGCCACCACGCCTGGCTTAAACTATAGCGTTTACATATGGGAGAAAACACACAATGCTTATTTTTCTATAGATAAACATGATGAGTTATATCTAGTTCTACAAATGTCATGATTATTTTTCTTTACATTTGAGGAATATTCCATTCTATATTCACATACACATATAACACACATACATACTATATATTTTTTATCCATTAGCTTGTTGAAGGGCACCAAGGCTGATTCCATATCTTGGATGTTGTGAATCGTGCCTTGGTAAATGTGAGGGTTCAGTTATCTCTTAATATATGTTAACTTCTCCTTCTTTGGGTGTATAACCAGTTATGGTATAGCTACCTTGTGTGGAATTACACATTTGCATCCTCTTTGAATTCATTAGTAGGTTTTTTTTGTTTGTTTGTTTTGGTTTTTGAGGTAGGGTCTCACTCTAGCTCAAGCTGACCTGGAATTCACTATGGAGTCTCAGGCTTGCCTCAAACTCACAGCAATCCTCTTACCTCTGCCTCCCCAGTGCTGGGATTAAAGGCGTGTGCCACCATGCCTGGCTCATAGTGTTTGTTTTTTTTTCCCAATATTTAATTATTTTGCAAGGAGAGAAAGAGAGGGTGGGGGGAGGGAATATGAATGAATGAGAATGGGCACACCAGGGCCTCCAGTCACTGCAAATGAACTCCAGATGCATTTGTCATTTTGTGCATTGGGCTTTATGTGGGTATTGGGCAACAGCTGCTAGGCCATCTCCCCAGCCCTCATTAATGGTTTTTAAAACCAGCGTTATGAATATTTTTTCAGAGTTTTATCCAATTTGATATCTTTGGATTTAGTTATTGAAGAATTAAGAACTTTTGGAAGAATCATGTTGTCTTACTTATTTGTATTTTTTCTGTGTTGAGACTTCTACATTTTGTTGGGTTGATTATCTGTTGTATTTTTAAAACATATATTTTAAAGCATTTATTTGTTTATTTATAAGAGAGAGAGAGAAAGAGAGAATGGGCACTCCAGGGTTGCTAGCTACTGCAAATGAACTCCAGATGCGTGTGCCACAGTGTATATTGGCTTATGTGGATTCTGGGAAATCAAGCCTAGGCTCTTTGTAGGCAAGCACCTTAGCCACTAAGTCATCTCTTCAGCCCATCTATTTTATTTTTATTTATTTTTTGTTTTTTTGAGGTAGGGTCTCACTTTAGCCCAGGCTGACCTGGAATTCACTACGTAGTCTTAGGGTAGCCTTGAACTCACGGCAGTCCTCCTACCTCTTTATTTGAGAGATACAGAAATAGGCAGGTAGAGGGAGAGAAAGAGAATGGGTCCGCCAGGGCCTCCAGCACTGCAAATGAACTCCAGATGCATGCGCCCCCTTGTGCATCTGGCTTATGTAGGTCCTGGGGAGTCAAACCTGGGTCCTTTGGCTTTGCAGGCAAGCACCTTAACCACTAAGATATCTCTTCAGCCCATCTATTTTATTTTATTTATTTATTTTTTGTTTTTTTGAGGTAGGGTCTCACTTTAGCCCAGGCTGACCTGGAATTCACTACATAGTCTCAGGGTGGCCTTGAACTTGCGGCAGTCCTTCTACCTCTGCCTCCCAAGTGCTGGGATTAAAGGTGTGTGCCACCATGCCTGGCCCATGTATTTTATTTTTATGTGAGGGCTTTCTTAGTGATTGGCCTTCTCTTAAGGCCTTAATCCCAGTTGCTACTGCAAGGGGAGAAAACAGCCCCAAAAGCAACAGTAGCACCACAAGCTAGACTGGATAAAGCGAGACTAGAGAAAAGAGGGGCAAACCTAATGTGGATGAAATTTAGAAATTACAGATTTGTAAAGCTAAAGTTAATAGCAAGACATGAATAAAGGTGTCAGTAAAAGGGAAAAGAGAAAGAATCAAGATAAAAAGACAGGAATGAAACAAGGGAATGCAGAAAGGAAAAAGATAAGGACCCTACCAAAGAAAGAAAGTCGTGTATAAAACTTAAAGTCAGAAGGAAATACCAGAAATTTCTTCTTGTGGTGGTGCATTCACTTCCTGTTCTTTTAGCACAGAGAAGCTGAGGCAGGAGGATGGTGAGTTTGAATTCAGCCTGGGCTACATAGAGACACCCTGTGAAATAAACAGAAACAAACCTGAGAAGAGAGAAATGAAAAGGGAAAAAAGATTACAAAATGTTCTCCCTGTTGAGGTTCTGGATTGAATAAGTCTTTTCCTCTGTCCTCCACAATTGGAGTCAGCCAGGATTGGTGGGGGGATGGGGTGGGGTAGTGGGTCCCAGCTGAGACCGCTGTAATTACTCTCAGATCCTACCAGACAGGTTGTTGCTCTCCGTAGGCTGAGCCCCACCTTGCCTTCCAGCTCTGATGGGTCCAGGGTATCTTTTCATCTGTAGGCCAGTATCGCAAGTGCACATGGAGCTGCTACCAGTCCTGAGGAGGCTTCAGTATGTGTGTGCTGGTTAGGGGTTTACTCACACTAAAGGATTTTGTGTTTTGGCAGGGATGGGCCTGGGTTGAGACTGGGTCTCACTTTGTATCCCAGGTTGGCCTTGAATTTATGGCAGTCCTCCTGTCTCAGCCTCCCACATGTTGGGATTATAGATGTATATACCACCAGATCTGGCAATTATTTCTCATACTGATGAAAAAGGGAAAAAAAGTTTTTTATTTTATTTTTATTTTTTGGTTTTCTGAGGTAGAGTCTTGTTCTAGCCCTGGCTGACCTGAGATTAGTCTCAGGTTTGTCTAAAACTCACAGCAATCCTCCTGCCTCAGCCTTTCAAGTGCTAGGATTAAAGGTATGTGCCACCATACCTGGCAAAACTTTTTTTTTCTTTCTGTTTTTTCGAGGTAGTTTTTTACTTTAGTCCGGGCTGACCTGCAATCTCAGGGTGACCTTGAACTCACGGTAATTCTCCTATCTTCCTCCCAAGTGCTAGGATTAAAAGCATGCAAAACTTTTTAAAAATAGATTATTTAGTTACTTATTTGCAAGCAGAGAGAGAAGAGAGTCAGAGAATAGGTGCACCAGGGATTCCAGCTGTTGCAAAGGGATTCCAGATACATGTACCACTTTGTGCATCTGGCTTTATGTGAATACTGGGGAATTGAACTTGAGTCCTTAGGCTCTGATGGCAAGAGCCTTAACTGTTGAGCCATCTCTTTAGCCCTGAAGAAAAAATTAATAATGTTAATAAAGTTCTTCCCTCATTTCCTCCCTCCCTTCATTCCTCCCCCCCTCTCTTTCTTAATCTATCCTTCCTTCCTTCCTCTCTTTCTTTCTTTCTTTCCTTCCTTCTCTCTTTCCCTCTCTCTCTCTCTCTCTCTCTCTCTCTCTCTTTCTTTCTTTCTTTCACATGGGATTTCAGTGTAGCCTAGGCTGACCTGGAAGTCACTCTGTATCCCAGGATGGGCTGGAACTCATGATGATCCTCCTAGTTCAGCCTCCTGAGTACTGAGATTACAGATGTGAGCCACTAAGCCTGGCTTGGATTTCAATTTTTAATATCTTAGAAAAGAATAAATTTTACATTTTTACAGCAACATTAAACAACCACAACTTAGTGATTATCCTCCATTTTCTTTTCATGGCAAACATGACATACTTTTCACATAATGAAACACTGTATTATTACTTGTCTGGTGGAGACTTGACTTTACAGTATAAATGTGCATCAGTTTTTTGTGAATTCACCTGTGGGAGGGAGTAAAGAAAATCTAAAAGTATTTAGTGGCTCATGTGGTTTTCTTTTTGTTGTACAAAGAAATGAAAATATATTTTTATAATATGTTACTTATTTGGAATTTATAAAACACATCTGAGCAATTTGGATATAACAAAGTTAACCATTTTTGCAAACTTCTGTTTTTTAAACTGTTTTATTTCTAAAAGTGAAAACTTGAGAATAAGTTGTTAATTTGTAATTTAAAAAAAAGAATAAATTTGGAGGATATTTGCAAAAACAACTGGATCAATTTGTAGTGAATTATTTGTAACTGACTTGGAGGGAACCTGAGCAACAATGGCATTTTAGTTCTGCTTCAGCATTTGGGAATCAAAACCGGGTTGTTAGGCTTTGCAAGCAAGTGTCTTAATGACTGAGCCATCCCTGTAGTCCTGTTTCAGCATTTGGGAATCAAAAGTGGGTCATTAGACTTTGCAAGCAAGTGTCTTAATGACTGAGCTATTTCTCTAGTCCTGTTTCAGCATTTGGTACTTCAACGAATACATTTAAAGGGAAGAGAATGTTCATTGAGTGACATTTGGTGCCAGCAAGTTAAAATGGAAAGTTTTAAATAAGTGGAAAAAATCATCAGAGTGGGTAATTCTTAGGAAACTGTTTAGCATACAGTTTTCTGGGACTTTCCAGTTCTGCATCTGTCATTTGTGTAAATGCACAGGTGCCAGTGTTGGTGTTTCTGTTGATAGCTAGCATGGTGAACTGCCTGAGCTTCTTCCATTACATCAGCCTCCTGATGCACTTCTGACGACAAAAAAGGAACTCATGAGTTCACAGTCTCTCTAAATCCAGTCTGTCTTACATTCTGCCACATTTGTGTTTCCTCTTCCAAAGTGAGAACCCTGTCCCCCAGCAGTATCTACCTATCTCATTTTCTCAGTCCTAAAAGAATTCTAAACTAGTTTTAGAATTTCTATGCTTATATCATGCTTATGGTATTTTAATGGGTAAAACAAAAATATTTTGTTTTTATTTATTTGAGACAGGGTAAAAAGAAGAGAGAGAGAAAGAGAGAGAATGGGCATGCCAGGGCTTCCAACCACTGCAAACGAACTCCATATGCGTGCGCCCCCTTGTGCATCTGGCTTACATGGGTGCTGGGGAATTGAATCGAGGTCCTTTGGCTTTGCAGGCAAACTGCTAAGCCATCTCTTGAGCCCCCTGTGCAGGGTTTTTAAACTTAGCAATCTTTCTTTTATTATAAAAATATATCATTAGAAAAGCTTCCATACATTAAAACCTATGTAGGAATTCACTTATATATCTTCTATTACTTGTATATATTTTTTGTTTATTATTTTTATTTATTTATTTGAGAGTAACAGAGAGAGAAAGAGGCAGAGAGAGAGAGAGAGAGAGAGAGAGAGAGAGAGAGAGAGAGAGAGAGAGAGAATGGGCACACCAGGGCTTCCAGCCACTGCAGACGAACTCCAGATGCGTGTGCCCCCTTGTGCATCTGGCTAATGTGGGTCCTGGGGAATTGAGCCTTGAACCAGGGTCCTTAGGCTTCACAGGCAAGCGCTCAACCACTAAGCCATCTCTCCAGCCCTTACTTGTATATTTTAAATTCTATATTTGTCATTTGAACTCAGGAATCCAGGGCCAGCTTGAACAATATGATGTTATCCCATGTTGCTTAACAAACATAAAAAAAGCCAAACCTCCTGCCTTCCAGCATTGAGTGCTTTAAAAAAGTTTGATGATACCTGAGAAAGAAGCAGTGTGTACAGTCTAGAGATAATACCTGTGAATGAAGCAATGTGTAGGATCCACAGTAAGGATGAAGCGGTGTGTGGGACCCACATTAAGGACGGAGCGGTGTGTGGGATCCACAGTAAGGACGGAGCGGTGTGTGGGATCCACAGTAAGGACAGAGAGGTGTGTGGGATCCACAGTAAGGACGGAGCGGTGTGTGGGATCCACAGTAAGGACGGAGCGGTGTGTGGGACCCACAGTAAGGACGGAGCGGTGTGTGGGACCCACAGTAAGGACGGAGCGGTGTGTGGGATCTGCAGTAAGGACAGAGCGGTGTGTGGGATCCTCAGTAAGGATGAAGCGGTGTGTGGGATCCACCGTAAAGATGAAGCCGTGTGTGGGATCCACAGTAAGAGTTCTCCTCTCTGTGACTCCCCTGCCTTTTCCAGCCTTCCTTGATTTGATTGCTTTAAGGAGAGTCTCTGTTGGTATTTTAGCCACAGTATCTGTTGCTCTGCTGTGTAGTGTCCTCAAAGGCAGAGTCAGAGTTGGTGTCTATGAATGTTTTAAAACATGCTATGGTGAACATTAGCATTTGTTCTAGAACTCAGCTGTATAGCTAAGGCTTGATCTTTTTGGACTCTGCTCAAACCTTTGGGTATTCAAGATTGTTCTGCTTCGATAGAATTTAGATTTCTCTGTGGGGACTTTTTGGGCTACTGTACTCTAATAATTGTGCAGCTGTGGTGCTGAGTCTCATCTCGTGCCTGAGTAGGCCAGTGTTCACTCAAAAACTCAAGGAGGGCTGGAGAGATGGCTTAGCAGTTAAGCGCTTGCCTGTGAAGCCTAAGGACTACAGTTCAAGGCTCGATTTCCCAGGACCCACGTTAGCCAGATGCACAAGGGGACGCACACGTCTGGAGTTCGTTTGCAGTGGCTAGAAGCCCTGGTGCACCCATTCTTTCTCTATCTGCCTCTTTCTCTCTCTGTCACTTTCAAATAAATAAATAAAAATAATAATAATAAAAAAAACAAACCTCAAGGAGAACTCTGTGTTGGTTACTTGAGCAATTTCTCCGATAACTTTTTCTGATACTTTACTCCTTGGGTTCAAGCCGGCACTGCCTCTGTGAAGTCTGATCTGGGTCTCTTCAACTCAGGGGATGGTGGTCCTCTCATTACAGTGAGGCTTTCGGGCCCGGGGTGTGTTCTCCTCCCTCTATAATTCTTTGCAAAGTGCCTCTAGGAACAAAGTTGGGTTAATCTTACCTAGTTTGGGTCAACAGTTCTATCTGTTGTCTGGTGTTTGAAGAGTTGTTCTTGTTATTTTGTTTAGTTTGTGGTGAGAGGTTAAATCTGGTATAATTCACCATCATTGCCAGTGCCAGGTGTGTTTTCCAGCTCTTTTCTTTTGAAACAGAGTCTTGCTATGTAGTTCAGGTTGGCTTTGAACTCACTCTCCTTTTGCCCCAGTTTCCTGATTGTTGGGATTGCAGATGTGTGTGGCTACACCTGGCCTTCCAGTTATATTGTAATGTAACAATCATTAAACAAGTTTGTACTGCATAGCAAATTAACACAAAATTTATAGGCTTAAAACAACATATAGAATCTTATAACATCGGAAACAAAGTTCAAAAATCTCATCATCCACTTCAGGTTCAAGTGTGCCTAAGACTCCATAGTTGGCATTCCTTAAGTAAATGTTTTTGAGGCCGGCTCCTCTGGAATGTAGACTTGACAAACTAGAGAAGTGATCTGCATCCACGTTGGCATAAAGCAGTACGCCAGCGCTGAATAACTGCTGACACACAGTTCTGGTCCCAGAGGAAGAACATGCGCATGGGAGTCGCAGCCTGCAGCGGTTCTGAAGTCCAGCAGCCTGCTGTGGACAGCTGTCTAAGTCACAGGCTGAGAATAATTTTCCGGGGCCCTTGGTTATGCCATTCTAGTCACCTTCCTTTACTTCCAGGTGCTCTTTTCCTGCACATGCAGAGGCTTCTTCATTGTCAGCTCCCTCCAGAGTGGTACATGGGTTGAAATGGATGAGCCTCTTTTGACATATGGCATGTCTTTTATAGCTGGACAGAAGTCTTAACCTGGTTCTTGTCCAGAGACCTTCCCTCAGTTTGTCCTGTCTGTCTCTGGTTCTCATAGATTAAGTTAGGAACAGCAAATGTAGATATATTTGTCTCTTTCTCAGTAGGTCTTTTTAGGAGTGGTTTTAGGTTCACAGAAGAGTTAATAGAAGGTACATAGATCTCCCCATTCCTATAACATGCAAAGTCTCCTCTGTTACCAGAATCCTTCAGCAGAGTGGAACAGTTGTGAGAATTGATGACCCTACGTTGACACATGGTTATTGTCCAGTTTCCCCATTTCACATAAGGGTTCATTCTTGGTGATGGCTTTGGGCAAATACATTTTTATTGCATCTTAAAAAAATCTTATGTATTATTATATTGTTACTAGAACAGAATATTAGAATTTTGCAAAAATATTTATTTATGAGAGAAGGAGAGAAACTGACAAACTATGGGCATGCCAGGGCCTCTTGCCACTGCAGGCAGACTTGAAATGGATGTCTGCGTTGTGCTTCTGGCTTTACAGGGGCACTGGGGAACTGAACTGTGCTGTTAGGCTCGGCTTTTAGTCACTGAGGCCTCTCTCCAGCCCCACTATGATTTTCACTTTATACGCTATGAACTACTGATTTTATGCATTTTGCTTCTTTTGAATTATTAGTTATTGTGTAATAAGAATGTCATGCTAGATAACAAAAGTAATTATTGGCAGACTTTTTTCTTTTTATAATGATAGTTTTTGCCCTAATTTAACTTTGCCAATCCTAACACTGACAAGGTACTTGATTAGACTGTTAGCCTACAGAAAGTGAGTCCCTGTAACCTGAGCTCAGGGAGAATGTGACACTGCCCAGCTCCAGTGAGTGTGTGCTGCTATTGGATGACATTTCGGGTAGGAAGTAACGGCTTTGTTTGGTATCAGGCAGTTAATACGTTACCCTTGATTGCTCTTAGAAAATGAGAGCCAGAGAAATTAGCAGAGACCTTTAATTTTAAGATGCTTTTTTTTTTCCAGTATGAAATGCTTTTACTTTTAATACATTAGATGGAATGTGACAATGCCATTTGTGTCCCACTTCTGCCCACCCCATACTGAATTCAGGGTTTATACATGCTGGGTCAGTGTTCTACCAATGAGCCCCACCACCTCCTGCACCCTGGATAACTTGTTAGTGATGACAAGAAATGGTGGGTTTATATTATTTTAACAATTGGCAAATTATTCAGAAGTTTGTTTTATTGTGTTTAACACTCCTGTATCATTTTATTTGGTGTTTAGATTGACGATTTGCTTGTATTTAACACTTCTGCATTATTTATATTTAGTCACTGAGTCATTTATCTACTGCCCTAATATTTGCTGAAATTTTTTTGGATTTTTTAAAATATTTATTTATTTATTTATTTATTTGAGAGTGACAGACACAGAGAGAAGGACAGGATAGAGGGAGAGAGAGAGAATGAGCGCGCCAGGGCTTCCAGCCTCTGCAAACGAACTCCAGACGCGTGCGCCCCCTTGTGCATCTGGCTAACGTGGGACCTGGGGAACCGAGCCTCGAACCGGGGTCCTTAGGCTTCACAGGCAAGCGCTTAACCGCTAAGCCATCTCTCCAGCCCTTTTTTTGGATTTTGATTAAATATTTTTTTAATTGTTTTTGTTCATTTTATTTATTTATTTGAGAGTGACAGACACAGAGAGAAAGAGGCAGAGAGAGAGAGAGAGAGAGAGAGAGAGAGAGAGAGAGAGGGAGGGAGGGAGAGAGAGAGAGAGAGAGAAAGAAAGAAAGAAAGAAAATGGGCTCGCCAGGGCCTCCAGCCACTGCAAATGAATTCCAGACGCGTGCGCCCCCTTGTGCATCTGAGCCTTGAACCAGGGTTTTTAGGCTTCACAGGCAAGCGCTTAACTGCTAAGCCATCTCTCCAGCTCTAAATATTATTTATTTAAACCATCCTTGAAAAAAACTTTTTTTGACAGTCTCATGTAGTCTAGTTTGGCCTCAAATTCAGTATGTAGCTGAGGATAACCTTATACTCCCGATCTTCCTACCTCCACCCTTCTAAGTGCTGGGATTATAAGCATATACCACCATGCCTGACTTTATTTAACATAGTTTTAAAACTTAGGAAATATTTACACAATCTTAAGGTTTAAAACAAGGCTTTCTGATGAAGCCTTTGCTAGGTAGCTGGCTTTGAAAAGCTATTTCAAAGTATTTGGTACACGTATTACTTCCCAATACCCATAAGATGGTGCTTATTCTTTCTTTCTAATTTTGTCTGGAATTATATTTTAGAATAGGTAGAACTGTAGCTAAATTTTATGAAGAGAGAGCAAAGGCGAGTGTGTAGAATGTTAACTAGGGAATGGAATGTTATGATGCTGTCTGGTTGTAAGCAGTGAGAGAAGATGCCTTCACCTCCGGGGCTACTCACTTTCCATTGCTGTGATAAGATACCTTAAAACTTAAAACTTTTTTCCTGACTTAGAGTTTGAGAGGTTTCTGTCCACGGTGGGTAGGCACTACTTGTATGGGGCTGTGGTGCTCTGGCTCTGTGGTAAGTCAGAATACCCCGGTTAGGGGTCCTGTGACATAAAGGTTATTCACCACATTGTAGCTGCAAAGCAGATACAGGGCAGGGAGGGGTCCAGGGACAAGGTATGCCCTTCAAAGACACCCCCTCACTGACCTGCTTTCTCCAAGCAGGCCTCACCTCTATGAACTGCTGACTTGGCCCAGTCTCCATGTATTGCCGAGGGTAGCTTCTTCATGATCCAGCTACTTCACGAGCACTTCTAGCTTGACCAAGCCTTCAGCTCACCAGCCTTTGAGGCTTTTTATATCCAGACCATAATAACTAGTAATATTATAGATAAGAAATGGGAAGTGAGCTGTTTTGCAGTTAAACGATGGGGAATTTATTCTCTATGGGACAAGGAGCCATGATGTTTCATACAGGGGCTACTGCTCTTGGGAAGCTTGAAGTGGTGGTGATAATGTGGTGCTATTAGAATTCTGAGCTGAACTGGGGTTATTGTTCATCGAAATGCTTTTTTGTACTCTTAATATGTTATGGATTTTAACTTGTATTTATCAAGATAAAATTAAAAGTTGACTCGATGTTGTAGTTTCAAAGAGATGTCAAATAAGAGCTAGATGAGGTCTTAGGTTTCCATGTTTCGATTTCAAGGCCATGAGCTTGTCTCTGGGCCCCAGTCTTGTGTTCTTCAGGATAAGATCCTGAGAAAGATATTTAAATATTAATTCTAGGGTGAGGGGTATACCAACTTGCCTAGTTTGTAGCCAGAAACAAAATCAACCAAGCATAAAATACACCAAACACACACACCCCATAAAACCAAACCCCAGGTTATTTGATTTCAGTACTATTTGTACCTTCATTGGCTTACACTAGGCTAACACAGAGTAATTAGATGTTTTGGTAGATACAGGCTCATTGACTACAGTGTGCTTTTATTTGGGGGAATCTGTTAACTGCCAAATATTTCAACCTGTACTACTTACTTTTATGTGTGAGTGAGTGTGTGTGTGCGCGCGCATGTGATTGACTCTTGTTATGTTTCTAAATACCTGGTCTCAAGCAATCCTCTTGCCTCAGCTTCCAAGGTGGATGTGTGTTATTTTGTTTAGCTTCATGCATTATACTACCTAGAAGCATCTTGGTGGTTTTTAGACAATTTGAATAATTTATTTTTTATTTTTAAAAAAACATTTATTTATTTGCGAGAAGAGAGAGAGAGAGAATGGGAGGGAGGGAGGGACAGGGAGACAGAGAAACTGAATGGGTGTGCTAGGGTCTCTAGCTACTGTAAATGAACTCCAGAAGCATGGACCACTTTGTGCATCTGGCTTATGTGGGTCCTGGGGAATTGAACACATGTTGTTAGGCAAGTAGGCAAGTGCCTTAACCACTGAGCATCTCTCCAGTTGCCAATTTGAATAATTAAAAAAATATTTGTAGCCGGACGTGGTGGCGCACGCCTTTAATCCCAGCACTTGGGAGGCAGAGGTAGGAGGATCGCCGTGAGTTCGAGGCCACCCTGAGACTACATAGTTAATTCCAGGTCAGCCTGGGCTAGAGTGAGACCCTACCTCGAAAAACCAAAAAAACAAACAAACAAGAAAAAAATATTTGTGGGCTAAAGAGATAGCTCAGTGGGTAAGGCATTTGCCAAAAGAGCCTAATGACTTGGGTTCAATTCCCCAGTACCCACGTAAAGCCAGATGCACTACGTAGTGCATGTATCTGGACTTCATTTACAGTGGCTGCAGGCCCTGGTGTGCCCATTCTCTCCTCTCTCTCTCTGCTTGCAAATAAATAATAACTAAAATATTTAAAAGAAAAAAAATATTTGTGTCTGTGTGTGTGTGTGTGTGTGTGTGTGTGTGTATGTGTGTGTCTGTGAGAGAGAGAGAGAGAAAGAGAGAGAGGAGGAGGAAGGGAGGGAGAGAGAAGGAAAGAATATGAATGGCTTCACATGTGCCATTTTGTGCATCTGGTATTATGGGGTATGGGGGAGCTGAAACCTGGCCAGCAGGGGAAAGCACGTGCCTTTAACTGCTGAGCTGTTCCTCCATCCCCCAGTTTGAATAATGAATGTTGTAAGTACAAGCAGGAGAGTAGCAATTAAATGAATGCACTGTAAAAATAAAATACCACCTGGTATTTTGTTTATAGTGCATTTGTTTTATAAGTTGCTGACTCACTAAACTCTCCTTCGTCACCTTCTTTAGCTGAGGCTCCCATTACGCACTTCTTTTGGGGTGGGAAGCTCCACATAATACTTCAGATGGAAAAGAGGGTGAAGTGAGTCAGGCGATAAAGCCCTTCTTTATTGACATTAGCTGCTGGCTGCTGGTGGTATCTGATCTGTTTAGTGATCTGTGGAATGGTATCTTTACTGGATTATCTGGGCTATCAAATGCCTGTTGTGGTAGTTTACACCTTTAATCCCAGTACTTGGGAGGCTGAAGTAGGAGGATCATTGTGAGTTTGAGGTCAGCCTAGGCTACAGAGTGAATTCCAGATGATCCTGGGCTAGAATGAGACCCTGTATGAATTTTTGTTTTTTCGTAGTTAAATGTTTAGTTTAAAAAGTTTATTAAGCATTGACATAGTTCAAAAATAAATGTGTATGATATTTCCATCCTTCCTCTATTCATTGTTTCCCAGATACTTTAGTTCTCCTCAGTTTCCCCACCCCACAATTTACATTGATTAAAAATCCGAGAACAACTATTATTTACATGTCTATATTTTTCCAAATTTTCTTTAAAATTTTTTTGTTCATTTATTTATTTATTTATTTGAGAGAGACAGAGACAGAAAGAGGCAGAGAGAGAGAGAGAGAGAAAAGGGGAGAGAGAGAATGGGTGCACCAGGGCTTCCAGCCACTGCAAACGAACTCCAGACGCATGCGCCCCCTTGTGCATCTGGCTAACGTGGGTCCTGGAGAATCGAGCCTTGAACTGGGGTTCTTAGGCTTCACAGGCAAGCACTTAACCACTAAGCCATCTCTCCAGCCCTCTTTTTTCTTTTTGACTTATTTATTTGAGAGAGAGAGAGAATAAGAGTGCCAGAACCTCCAGCCATTGCATATGAACTCCAGAGGTATGTACCACTTTGTGCATCTGGCTTTACATGGGTACTAGAAAATGAAACCTGGGTCCTTAGGCTTTGCAGGCAAGTGCCTTAACCCCGAATCTATCTCTCCAGCCCAGTTTTCTTAGTTTTCATAAGCAAATATAGATGTGTATATCCTTTCATGTTCTATATCTTGCTTTTTTTCACTAGTAACTTTCCATACAGTTAATTCTAAAGCAATATAGAGCGAACTTTATTGTTACTATTACAATAATTACTGTTTAAAAAGTTACAAAAGAAAGAGAGAGATTATGAGTATGGGTGTACCAGGGCTCCTGCCACTGCAAATTAACTCCACAGACATGTACTACTTGTTCATCTGAGTTTATGTGGTATTGGGGAATTGAACCTGGGCTGTCAGACTTCATAAGCAAGTACCTTTAATCAATGAGCCTCATTATTATTATTTTCTTCTTTAAATTTTTAAACTTTCTTTATTTTGAGAGAGAGGGAGAGGGAGAGAGAGAGAATGGATGTGCCAGGGCCTTCAGCCCTTGAGAATGAACTCCAGATGCTTGTGTCCCCTTGTGCGTGTGTGCAGCATTGTGTGCTTGTGTCACTGGGTTTGGCTTACCTGGGACCTGGGACTTGGGACCTGGAGATTTGAACATGCGTTCTTACGCCTTGCGGGCAAGTGCCTTAACCGCTAAGCCATCTCTCCAGCCCTATTATTATTTTTAACATAAAAACGACACAGTTTTCCATTGCATAGGTGGGTGATGGTTGACCTGCCTCATTTCCCCCCATTCTTTTGGAATTAGTAGTAGTAATTTACATATCGTCTCTCTTTACGTGTATTATGTTATATTTATGAAATCATGTCTATAGGCTAAAGTCCTAGAGAGAGAGCTGCAGAATCAGAGATTATATTCATTTACATTTTTGGTATTTATAGCCAAATTATTCCTGTGTGTATTATACAACATACTTCCTCACAGAACTGTAAGAATGTGCCTTTTCCTTTCTATAGCATCTCCTAACATTATTAGTAGCTGGTTCTATAGTTGATAAAAATAGTCAAAAATTTAAATTAGGGGCTGGGGAGATGGCTTAACAGTTAAGGTATTTGCCTGCAAAGCCAAAGGACCTTGGTTCGATTCCCAGGACCCACGTAATCCAGATGCCCAAGGTGGCACATATGTCTGGAGACATATGATCACGTTTTCATAGTAAGAGCTGAATTATCTTTAAGAGATTAATGTATTAAAAGGCAAGCTGCTCATATTCTATGCTCTGAGACCTCTGAGCTGGGCAACAGTACATTAACTCAGCAGATAATGGAACCTGGTCTCAGTTTCTTGGGCATAATTCTTTTCAAACATTTTCTTCAACAATTAAATTCTGACTATGATGCTGCAATCAGGAGAAGGTTTGTGCACCATGGACTTAGTGTGTGAGCTGCATGGCTTGACCGTGCAGAGGCAAGGAGGCCGATAGCGAGCTCTGGGCATTCGGTCATCAAGGGCAGCCTGGCAGCAGGTGTGTAGATACTTACATCCTGAGAGTCGACTTACAGAGCCCAGCAAAGGCTACACGTGAGAGTGCCCAAGGGCCTGCCCTGGCAGTTTTCTGCAGTGCACACCATGCACACAGTCACACCTTGTCCAAGGTTCAAGTGGCTCTGGAGAGTAAGTAGTTCACTGCAGAGTAAGGGTCCACGTGGCCCTGGAAGCGGGCCCACGAGCAGACACTGCGCCTGTCACCAGTCTGTGGGGAGAAGCAGCGTTGGGAGCAGAATGGCAGCTTGGTGACAGGAACGTCTCTGTTCTGTGCCGTCCTGGCTTAGGTTGGTCCTGGAGAAATGCTGACACATAATCAGGTGTGGCCTCCTGCAGTGTGGAATCCACTCAGCTGCAAGAGAATTGCCCTTGCTTTTGAGCATTCAAGGTCACCTACCCTGATGCTACCTTATCATAGTTTGTGGGGTTTATTTATTGAGAGACAGATAGTTGATAGATGATAAATAGATGATAGACAGATAGACAGATGGTGACAAAAAGAGAGTATGGGCACACCAGGGACTCTTGCCACTGCAGACGAACTCCCAAAAGCATGTGCAACTTTGTACATCTGGCTTTTAGTGTGTACTGGAGAACTGAAGCTGGGCTGGCAGGCTTTGTAAATAAGCATCTTTAGCCACTGAGCCATCTCCTCAGCCCCAAGTTTATGGGTTTTGAGTTATAGTTAGAAAGGATTATTTATTTATTTTATTAGAGTATTTAATTTTTTTTTTGAGATAAGATCTCAGGTATCCCAGAGTGTCTCAAACTTGTTTATTTATTTATGAGAGTGAGAGAAAGAGGCAGATAGAAAAAGAGAGAATGTGTACTCTAGGGCCTCTAGCCACTGAAAATGAATTCCAGACACATGCACCACCTTGTGCATCTGGCATTACATCAGTACTGGGGAATCACACTTGGATCCATAGGCTTTGCAGATAAGTGCTTTAACCACTGAGCCATCTTTTTTTTTTAAACTTAGATGTTCAAATATTTGTTCTCTAGTATTTTGATGATATTTATTCATTTTTTTTTCTGTGTAGGGGTTTGAATTCAAGGGCCTCTTGCATGGCTAGCAAGTGTTTTACCACTGACATACACCTCAAGCCCTTTGCATATACTTTTTTTTTCTTTTGAGTCTGGGTCCCACCCTAGCCCAGGCTGACCTGGAACTCACTCTGTACCCCAGGCTGGCCTAAACTCACAGATGTCCTTCTCCTCCAGCCTCCCGAGTGTTGAGACTAAAGGCTTATGCTACCATGCTTAGCTCCTATTCACATAACTTTTCATCAGCTTAAAATGTGTCCTGGTTTGAAACATGTATCCAGTTTAGTTTTTCCTTACATATTACTTCCTGTGCACACTAATGCAGTCTCATTGATTTTTATTGTGTGTGTGTGTGTGTGTGTGTGTGTGTGTGTGTGTGTGTAGGCTCATGTGTATGCACGTGTGCGAGGGGCAGAGTTTGATGTGTGTAGTCTTCTTCCATAGTGCTCCAGTCCCACCTGGCATTTGCATGGGTGCTGGGAGTGCCAGGGGTAAGAACTTAGGTTCTTATGTTTGGAAATAAGAGTGTTTACACACTGAACAGCCTGTCAGCCACACATGTACTGATTCTTTTAAAATTTTCCCCAGTGACTAGGTGATAGCTCAATGAAAGACGGAAAAGCCCTGGTGCCTAGTGGCTACGAGTGTGGACTTTGGTGTTAGCTTGCCCTGGTTCATTCTCACAGCAGCACTTCCTGGTTGTGAAATCTTGGACAGGGTACTTCATCGACCTGTCTATGCCTGAGGTTCCTGAAATAAAAAGGGTATTGTAATTGTATATATCTCACGGAGTACTTGAACCTTACATGAATTAATGTCTGTAAACTCAGTGCTTTGCAAATAGGGTTATGAAAATTATGTCACCTGGATTCCTTTCCTTTTCCCTTTGAGTCTGTTTGGGCTTCAAGCATTAAGAACTGAGTTCTATCACCAGAACCTGCATAAAAATGTCAGGTGTCGGGCTGGAGAGATGGCTTAGCGGTTAAGCGCTTGCCTGTGAAGCCTAAGGACCCTGGTTCGAGGCTCGGTTCCCCAGGTCCCACGTTAGCCAGATGCACAAGGGGGCGCACGCGTCTGGAGTTCGTTTGCAGAGGCTGGAAGCCCTGGCTCGCCCATTCTCTCTCTCTCCCTCTATCTGTCTTTCTCTCTGTGTCTGTCGCTCTCTCCCTCTATCTGTCTTTCTCTCTGTGTCTGTCGCTCTCAAATAAATAAATAAAAAATTAAAACAAAAGTCAGGTGTCGTGGCATTCACCTGTCATTCTAGTGTTGAGGAGGTGGAGACAGGTGGGGTTGTTGGCCAGCCAGCGTAGCGTGGTCAGTGAGAGGAGTGGCATCTGAGGTTGTCTTCTGGCCTCCACATGCACGCACGTACACATGCACCTGCGTGCATGCCAAAGCCTAGTGCACATTTTAATCTGCTGCAGAGCTGTTTTCCCATGTCGCACTTCTTTCACTTAGCTTCTTGACTATTCTTATGTGCTTAGTTTTTTAAGAGCAACTTAACCAGCCTATCTAATTTCCTTTTGTCTGTCTTTAGGAAGAAAAAGAGGCAGGAACTTTAAAAAGTAGATAGTGTTTACTGTTTCTGAAATTAATATCCTGTAACTGTAAAATCTTTTGAGTTAATAATTTCACAATTTATTTTTCTGATTTTTTTTTTGCCCCTTTCTGGCTAATCTCCTGTGATAAACTTTGTTGACACATATAAGCTATTCTTTCTTGGGTTTTAATATTCTTGGGTTATTGTGAGTCTGTAGCCTAATTTCTGTGTTATTCTTATTTCTTTTAAATATCTTCTGTGAAGACTAGGACTGAAAGCATGTGTTGTTTTTAATGACATCCTTTCTGTCTTACTATTTCCGTTAAACTGCATGGTCTGTGGGTGTCGCTGTCTCAGAGAGACTGAAATATGGAGGGTGGTCACCTGGTTTCTCGGCAGTTGCTGAAGAAATCAGCATTGTGTTTGTTTTAGTAAAGGCTGAAGGCTTAAAAAGCTGAAACCGAGTTTGTATTGTAATGACCACTATACATGCACAGGTAGTTTAAAGTAGGAAATTAACTACTTAATAGACACTTTCCATAAAATAGTCATTGTAAAGCAAGATACACTTTGTAGGCATTAAACAAAAGAAATATTTAACTAATGGGCAAATAACTTTGAATCCACCACCCACTTTAAGAATATTTCTAACTTAGGATCTTTCTAATTGCTTCTCTCCTCAAAACAACTTCTGAGCTGGGCATGGTGGCGCACGCCTTTTATCCCAGCACTCAGGAGGCAGAGGTAGGAGGATCACCATGAGTTCGAGGCCACCCTGAGACTACATAGTGAATTCCAGATCAGTCTGAGCTAGAGCCAGATACCACTACCTTGAAAAAGCAAAACATACAAACAAAAACCCCTTCTGTCTATGTAACATTTGTGTACTTTTAAAAGTCTGTTTATTGTTCTACTAAGAGCATATACTTAGACTGTAATTTTTCTTATTATTATTTACTAATTTAAAAAATTATTATTTTTTGAGACATTGTTTTATTGTTGTTAAAGCTGTCCTTGAACTCCTGATCCTCCTGCCTCCACCTTATAAGTGCTAGGATTACAGACATGTACCACCAGTCTTGGTGTTTTTAATGTGCCAGATCAATTTATTGCCTCTTGATACGTACAGTTTTTCTGTCTGAGCTTTGTTTGAATATTCATGGTGTCCTTCAACACTTCCCTCTGTCCTACATTTCAGCAGCTGTGACCAGAAGCTGGGTTGTGGAAATCAGATTCCATACCTGTGGCTAGACTCTAGGTGGTGCTGTGCTCTTTCAATTGGAAGCAAATACGATTGGCTTCTCTGTGTCTTTGATGTTACCAGCTCTTGATGCTACTATCCAGATGGGATTAGAAAAATGTTGATTTTGTGTGTGTGTGTGTGTATCAACTGACATATTTCTATGAAGACATATTTTCTTTCCTGTATTTGGTAACCTAGTGGTACAGTTACATGTATGTATTTATGGAAGAGGCATGATGAATGTGTGATTTTATTTACTAGTTCTTGTGATTTTGAAATATTATAAACCAATGGATTTAAACATTTTGACAGTAATTGCCATCTTCATTGAACACACATTGCCTTATCTTTGGCTGGGAGGATCTTCTTCAGGTTGGCTCCCAAGCCTTTCTGGCACAACCTTATTTGATTTTGATTATGTTTTTATTATGCCGCGTGGCAAGGTGCTTTAGGCCCAGCGTTTTATTGCTAGCTCAGAGTTTGTTATAGAAGTTTTTTCAGGCAACCCTGATTTTCTTTGGTCATTTCAAGATGACAATCTGGACATTAGGCATGCTCATGGCTACTATATTAGTTATTGTTCCTATACTCCTTTTGTGGCTAGAATTGTGCATATACACTTAAACATCTGTGACAGGTTTATGTACCAGAGTGTGTGTACATATCTATCTTATGTATATAAATGTATCTTAAGATAACATGCCTTATGAGGTCATAGTGGTATTTACATGAAGCATAATGTTAGCTATGAGATTCTTACAGATGTCCTTTATTAAGTTCAACAAATTCCCTTCTATTTCTAGTTGAAATGTTTTTTAAAAAAATAATACAAGAGTAACACTTTTGTGTTTATTGAGATGATCATATGCCTTTTCTTTTCAAGGTATTCAATATATATATATATATGTTTTAGATTTTTTTTGGTGGTTTTTTTCAAGGTAGGGTCTTGCTCTAGCCCAGGCTGACCTGGAATTCACTATGTAGTCTCAGGGTGGCCTCAAACTCACAGCAATCCTCCTACCTCTGTCTCCCGAGTACTGGGATTAAAGGCGTGTGTCACCACATCTGGCAAGGCATTCAAAAATTTTTTTAGGGCTGGATAGATGGCTTAGCGGTTAAGCGCTTGCCTGTGAAGCCTAAGGACCCCGGTTCGAGGCTCGGTTCCTCAGGTCCCACGTTAGCCAGATGCACAAGGGGGCGCATGCGTCTGGAGTTCGTTTGCAGTGGCTGGAAGCCCTGGCGCGCCCATTCTCTCTCTCTCCCTCTATCTGTCTTTCTCTCTGTGTCTGTCGCTCTCAAATAAATAAATAATGAACAAAAAAAAATTTAAAAAAATTTTTTTAAAATTTGTTATTTACTTGAGAGTGACAGACAGAGAGAGAAAGAGGCAGAAAGAGAGAGAGAGAATGGGTGCGCCAGGGCCTCCAGCCATTGCAAATGAACTCCAGATGTATGCACCACCTTGTGCATTTGACTTATGTGGGTCCTGGGGAATTGAGCCTTGAACCAGGGTCCTTAGGCTTCACAGGCAAGTGCTTAACCACTAAGCCATCTCTTCAGCCCTGGTATTCAGATTGTTAAAATACTTACTTATTTGGAAGCGGGGGAGGGATGGGAGAGGGAGAAGAAGAGATAGAGATAGATAGAGAGATAGATAGATAGATAGATAGATAGATAGATAGATAGATAGATAGATAGAGAGAAAATATGAAAATAGGAGAATATGGGTGTGCCAGGGCCTCCTGGTGCTTCAAATGAACTCCAGACACAGTGCCACTTTGTGCATCCAGCTGTATGTGGGTACTGAGGAATTGAACCCATCCTCTTTCAGACTATCCATGTGGTGTATCATGTTTATTAATTTTTGGATGCAAAGCTAAACTTGTATTCCTGCACTGTTGTAGCCCAGTTCGCATTGCTGTTAGAAATCACCCAACCAAGAGCAGCTTGTGGGTAAAAGAGATTTATTTTGGCTTATAGGCTTGAGGGGAAGCTTCACGATGGCAGGGGAAAATGATGGCATGAGCAGAAGATGGACATCACCCCCTGGCCAACATAAGATGGACCACAGCAACAGGAGGGTGTGCCAAACACTGGCATGGGGAAACTGGCTATAAAGCCCATAAGCCCGCCCCCAACAATACACTTCCTCCAGGAGGCTTTAATTCCCAAATCTCTATCAGCTGGGAACCTAGCATTCAGAACACCTAAGTTTATGGGGGACACCTGAATCAAACCACCACATGCACTAAATCTTGGTCATGGTATAGAATTACTTTTACATATTAAAATACTAACTTTGAGGATTTTTTTTTTTTTTTTTTTTGGTGTTTTGTTGAGGTAAGGTCTCACTCTAGCTCAGGCTGACCAGGAATTCACTATGTAATCTCAGGGTGGCCTTGGAGCAGTTTGGGTTACATAACAAGAAAAAAAATACACACAAAAAATTATAGATTAGTTCTGTTATTCCCTCCTTTGCAACCCACTTTGTGGTAGTCATTGAGGACACTTTATTATAAACCTTTTACATCTTAGCATAAGGATCAGACTTCCCAGTGAGGCCCGGTGGTGCAACCTGGTGGTGTTGGGGGAGATCTAGGGAGTGTTTTGGCTGTATGCAGTTATAGTTGTGTGTATTGTGTGTAGAGGCTTGAATATACAATGTTGGGTTTTCTCCTCTGTTGCTCTTCCACTTTGTTTCCTTGAGATAGTCTCTCACTGTACCTAGAGTTGCTGATTTCAATTAGACTGCCTGGCCACTTACCACTCCCGACAGGCCTGCGATTACAGGTGTTTGTGGCCATATCCAGCTTTGTATGTGGTTCCTGGAGGTTGGTCTCCGGCCCCCTCAGACCCTCATGCCTTCAGAACAAGTGTTCTTTCCTGCTAAGCCTTTCCTCCAGGCTCTTCCAATATGGTTTTTTTGGGGGGGGAGGTTTAAGGTAGGGTCTCACTCTAGCTCAGGCCGACCTGGAATTCATTATGTAGCCTCAGGTTGGCCTTGAACTTGGTGATCCTCCTACCTCTGTCTCCCAAGTGCTGGGGTTAAAAGCGTGCGCCACCACGCCTGGCTCAATATGTTTTTAAGACTGTTTTTGGGCCGGAGAGATGGCTTAGTGGTTAAGCGCTTGCCTGTGAAGCCTAAGGACCTCTGGTTTGAAGCTCGATTACCCAGGACCCATGTAAGCCAGATGCACAAAGGGGCGCATGTGTCTGGAGTTTGTTTGCAGTGGCTGGAGGCTCTGGTGTGCCCATTCTCTCTCTCTCTATCTGCCTCTTTTTCTCTCTGTCTGTCGCTGTCAAATAAACAAATAAAAATGAACCATATTATCAGGAATATATGTAGGCTGTAAAATAAGAGATAGTTGTACTTTTCTTTATTTGGACTTTAACAAGATTTTAGAAACTTCTCTTGTTTGAATATGATAGTGTGTGAGTGTCTAATCCATCCCTGAATATTCTGCCTTACATTTGTCACATGTTCCTATAGATTTTGTACATACATGTGAATATCTAGCTACTTTGCTATGTAGTCATTTACCCAGATTTGTATATTGAAAAAACCTATTCAAATTTTCTCCTTTATTTCAGTTAGAATTCTTCTAGTCTATAGGTAGCTTTTAATATCTGTTGCCTCTCTTCAAATCTAAGATGTTAAATTGAGACATTACTTGACGAAACAGTAAGAAAAATCCTCTCTTGTTAGGTGTAGTGGCACATGTCAATAATCTTAGCATTTGGGAGGCTAACGCAGAAGGTTTGCAATGAGTTCAAGGCTAGCCAGGGCTGCATAGCAAGACCCTGTCTCAAAAACAACTCCTCAAAAACAAAAACAAAAAACTTTGGCAATTTTGAGTTAAGATTCTTTAAAAGATGTTTTGACTTTAAAAAAATTTGTGTGTGTATGTGTGTGTGTGTGTGTGTGTGTGTGTGTGTGTGTGTGTGTGTGTCTTGTCACTGCAAATGAATGCCCATTTGGTTTATGTGGATGGCTGGGAAATTGAGTTGAGTTGGCAGGCTTTTTAAGAAAGCCATCTCTCAAGCCCTGGATATTTTTTGTCTTTGTACTTTATTTTTTTGAGAGTTCTTGGCATCGAGCTCAGGTCTTCATGCATGATAAGCAGAACTGTATACCTTGGGCCCTGATTTCTTATTTATTAACAAAATTTAGCATCTGAATTTTATTTTAAATTAAAATAGGGTATTATAAATTATTATTATTTAAATATTTTATTTAGTTGAGAGAGCAAGAGAGAGAGAGAGATAGAGAGGAGGAGAGAGAGAATGAGAATGTATGAATATTGGCGTCCAGGGCTTTTGGTCAGTGTAAATGAGCTCCAGACACATGTGCCATCATGTGCATCTGGCTTTATGTGGGTACTAGGGAATCGAACTCCAGTCCTTAGGCTTTGTAGGCATGCACCTTAATCACTGATCCATCTCTCCAGCCCAATAAAAAGAAGACATTAGGTCTAAGAGACTGTTAGTAGATGTTATGAATGAAAGTAATACTTCAGTTTTAAAATGAAAGTAAAATACTTCATTTACAATAATTGCAAAACCAGACATGGTGGTGCATGCCTTTAATCCCAGGACTTGGAAGGCCAAAGTAGGAGGATCACTCTGAGTTCTAGTCCAGCTTGGGACTGCAGAGTGAGTTCCATGTCAGTTTGGGCTAGAGTTAGACCCTACCTCAAAAACATCAAAAAACTTGACACTTTATATATACAGGTAGACCATCACAATTCAGCTACTTTTTTGTTTTTGAAGCTCTTTGAATCTTTTAGTTTTTTTTTTTTTTTTTCCGAGATAGGGTATCACTCTGGTCCAGGCTGGCCTGGCATTAACTATGTAGTCTCAGGGTGGCCTTGAACTCTCGTCGATCCTTCTACCTCTGCCTCCCAAGTGCTGGGATTAAAGGCGTGTGCCACCACACCCGGCTGAATCTTTTAGTTTTTAAGAGGTAGAAATATCAAAACAGCTTCTATAAGCACATGGAGGAATGATTGGAGAGATGTGGGTGCAAGGACCAGGGCGCTCAGCAGCTGGAGGAGAGATTGCCAGAATACCCTCCTCCAGTCTTGGCACAGGTGGGTTTTCTCTGTCTTTTCACTTCTGTCTTTGCAGCTTTTCATATTCTCTACATTCTTGGCAATGATTTTGATTGGCCCGATTGAGCTCCCATTCTCATTTGTGGATCACTCACTGTGACCTGCTATGCTTGTACATGTCAGGCTTGACTGAAGTGTCATCTCAGTGGCCTGTTGTGAGGCCCTGTGGCTTATTGACAGAAAATGCCATAAATGACTAGGGATTAAAGAGAGTGAGTACAATGCAGACAAGGACAGCGGCAGTGTACAGAGACATTTGGCTGACTTTCGGTTTGTTCCACAGTATATTGATACTAGAGTCTCTGTTTCACACCTAATATTTCACCACGTAAGAATTTTGTTATGAAATTATTATAAAAGTCCATGCTTTGTGGAGAAAAGAGATTTTTTTTTTCCCTCTTGTGTGTTCCAAATGTTACCATTCCTTAGAACAGGACTCCAAGTTAGGAAGTATGATATTTAACAATATATTCTGAAATAGTTTGAAAGCATTGAGGGAATGAGACTATAATAAAATTTGGGGTGTTAAAGCAATAAGGAGTATTTAATAGTATTTAATGCTACAATTTTGAAGTTTTAAACACCAATACTGAAGTGATTAATTTGAATATGACAGCTTGCTATCTCTTTCACATCCTGTGTGTTGCAGTCCATGTAATGCAAGTTCAGTGGACTTCAGACTAGTTGTCATCAGTGACAGATTTCTGATTTTTAAAATATGACAGTGTTATAAATCACTAGTTTGCTAGATTGAACTAGCAATCTATTAAAGAACATGGCAGTATTTACTGTAGATAAATGCAAATTTAAAAAGGTTCTGTGTATGAAGGTTTAAATGATTTATTAGCCTTCAGTGCACACAGGAGTCTGAAGTTATGTAATGGATTTAGAAAATTTCATTTCCTGTTTGAAGGTTCACATTTGCATATTTATTCTGTAATGCAAGTATTGGAGCTTAGTCAATAGACTATATATTTAAACCCCATGTCATATCAATATATGCTTAATGTTAGGGGGGTATGATAACATCAAACCTGTTTTAAATATAGGGCAGGTGATTAAATACACAAACTTTTTGGGGGGCTGTGGTGGAGAATGAGGGAGAATTTAAGAAACAGAAATGATAGTCCTTAGTAGCTTCAGAATTTGTGTTCATGTGAGTTCTTGCTCTTTAATTTTATTGTTTTCTCTACGAACTCGAGCCTCATACACATTAACAGGATTTTCCTTTCAGTGGGAAGTAATTAGTGGGACAATTAACCCTGTTACTTGCGTGCTGGACAATTGAACCTGGCCAGCAGGTTTTGCAAGCAAGCGTCTTTAACTTCTGAGCCATCTCCTTAGCTCGTGTCCAGCATTTTATGTGGGTCCTGGGTTCTGACCTCAGGTGCTCATTTTTGTGTGGCATGCTCTTTATCCATCTGTCCCCGTATTCAGTTTTTTTCTTTCTTTTTTCTGTTTCTCTCTCTGTCTCTGTGTATGTGTTTGAAAGTTTTCATTTCTCTGAAAAAATGCCAGAGATGCATTTGCTAGCACATATACTAGTTGTATATTTAATTTTTAAAAGAAATTGTCAAACTCTTCCCCACTGGCTGAGTCATTTCACATTCCTACCAGCAATATATAAGTGATTCAGTCTTTTCATATGCACATTAGCAGTTGGTGCTGTCACACTATATTTTAAAAATCTCTATCATTTTCATTGACGTATAGTGAGTTTTAATGTGGTTTAATCTGAACTTTTGTAGTGTCTAATGATGTTGAACTTTTTTTCATATGGTTGTCATCTTTACACTCTCTTTAGTGAAATATATCTCTTCTTGTATTTTTTCTACTTTAAATTTATTATTTTTTTGCTGAATTAGTGAGGTCTTTAGTTTATACTTTTTTGTTTTTCGAGGTAGTGTCTCACTCTAGCCCAGGCTGATCTGGAATTCACTATGTAGTCTTAGGGTGGCCTTCAACTCACTGCAATCTTCCTACCTCTGTCTCCTGAGTGCTGGGATTAAAAGCGTGTGCCACCATGCCCGGCTTAATTTGTACTCTTTTGTTGAATATTTGGCTTGCAGATATTTGCGGTTAGTCTGTACTTTGTTATTTCAACCTTATAATATGGTGTTTGGGTGAACAAAAGCTTATATATTTTTTTAAATAAAGATTAAAAAAATTTTTAGTATTTTGTTTATTTATTAGACAGAGAGAGAGAGAGAGAGAGAACAAGCATGCCATCTCTTCAGCCCAAAAGTTTATAATTAAAAAAATATTTTATTTTAATTTATTTGTTTGAACAAAAGAGACACACACATCACCTTGTGCATCTGGCTTACGTAGGTCCTGGGGAATCCAATGGAGGTCCTTTGGCTTTGCGGGCAAGTGCCTTAATTGCTAAAGCCATTTCCCTAGCCCAAAAGTTTATAATTTTGATAAAGCCCAACTTAAGTTTTCCCATGTAACTTGGTTTTGTTGTCAAGTCTAGAACTCTGCTTAGCCGTAAATTCTGAAAATTTTCTCTTACATGTTTTTCTAAAAGTTTGCGATGTACATTTAAATCCAAGATCCATATTGAGTTAATTAATTTTGGGCTAGGTGTGATACAAGGATTGATTTGTTTGCCTATTGATGTTTAATGCTCCAGTACTATGTATTTGGAAGACTGTACTTCCTTCATTGAATTATATTTTACATTTTGGTCAGCATTCAGTTGGGATATTTGTTTATTTGTTCTATTCTGTTTCATGGATTTATGTCCATCCTCCTGACAGCTTCTAACTTTGTTGATCATTGTAGCTATGTCATAAGTCTGAAATTGACTAGGCAGATTTCTCTATCTTTCAAGATTATTTTTGCTGTTCTACTTCATTTGCTTTGTTCAAAAGAACCTTAAAATAGTACTTTTTCTATCTGTAGAAATCTTCATGGGATTTTGATAGAGACTTAAATCTTATGCATCCATTGGGGATTAAAATTTTTTTTGTTATTATTTATTTATTTGAGAGTGACAGACAGAGAGAGAAAGAGTCAGAGAGAGAGAGAGAGAGAATGGGCGCGCCAGGGCTTCCAGCCACTGCAGACGACCTCCAGATGCGTGCGCCCCCTTGTGTACCTGGCTAACGTGGGTCTTGGGGAATCGAGCCTCAAACTGGGGTCCTTAGGCTTCACAGGCAAGTGCTTAACCACTAAGCCATCTCTCCATCCCTCATTGGGGTTTTTCATGTCTATAAAATGAATACTGCCTCTCTTTCTCCATTTTTTAGTTCTTATTTTGCCTTTACCTCCCCTCCCCCCAGGTAAGGTCTTGCTGTAGCCCAGAGCTGACCTGGAATTCACTCTGTACTCTCAAGGTGGCCTCGAACTCATGGCAATCCTCCTAGTTCTGCTTCCCCCAGTGCCGGGATTAAAGGTGTGCACCACCACGCCCGACTATTTTTAGTTCTTTTATTTTTCTTTTATTTTATATTTTTTTGGTTTTTCAAGGTAGGGTCCCACTCTGGCTCAGGCTGACCTGGAATTCACTATGGAGTCTCAGGGTGGCCTCGAACTCTCAGTGATCCTCCTACCTCTGCCTCCCGAGTGCTGGGATTAAAGGCGTGTGCCACCACACCCGGCTCTTTTATTTTTTTTTATTGTCATACTGTTTTAACATCCTGGTCCAATGTGTGCTGTTTTAGTTTTATGTTTAAGTAGTTTATATATCAGCAGTGATAAATGTTACTGTGTTTTAAATTTCATTGTCCATAGTCTCTCATCTTTTAATAAATGCACAGACTTTTAAATTTAAATATTTTATTTTTATTTTCTTGAGAGAGAGAGAGAGAAGAGGCTGATAAAGAGGCTGATAGAGAGAGAGAGAAAATGAGTGTTCCAACTCTAGATGCATGCACTACCTCGTGCATCTGGCTTACATGGTCCTGTAGAATTGAACCTGGCTCCTTTGGCTTTTCAGGCAAACACCTCAACCACTAAGCCTTCTCTCTAGCCCATCATTGTCTATATTCTCTTTGATAGTAGGTAGATGTTTTCTATCTTCTGACTTTGCTAGGTCAGTTTTTAACTTTGTTAGGAAGTTTTGTGCTGAGGAGATGGCTCAGCGGTTGACATTTTGTATGCAAAACCAACTGGTCTGGGTTCAGTTCCCTCCCTGCGGAAAGCCAGATGCACAGGTGCGCACGCATGTCTGGAGTTTGTTTGCAGCTGTGTGAGGCCCTACATGTGCACCATATTTTCTTTCCCTCCTCCTCACATGCATGTATGCAGATAAATAAAACAACAACAAAAAGCTTTGTCTTTGCATTCATGAGCGTTACTGGTGTATGGTTGTGTATATATGTATATATGTATGTGTGTGTGTGGTGCTGGGGAGAGTTCAGGTTTTTTTTTTTTCTTCTTTGCTTTGGTATGAACTTCATAAAATGATTAATATAGAGTGTATAGTTGGTGTTCTTCTTTGAAAGGTAATAGAAATATTCAATGAAACTGTGTGGACCTTGAGTTATCTTTTTTAAAAAAATTATTCATTTATTTGCATATGTGTGCATGTGTCTATATGCAAACAAATGCCACTTATGTGTTATTCTTTGCATCTGGCCCTACATAGGTGCCAGGGGGTTGAACCTGGGCAGGCAGGGCCTGTAAGCAAGTGCTTGAGCCATCTCTCCAGACCCTCTTTTTTGAGTTTTAGAGCTCTAAATTTTACTTCCTTAAGCTTTATAAGGTTATTTAAGTTGCCTGTGTTCGCTAATTTTGCCTTTACTGGTAATCATAGTTTTGAAAACAGAAGCTTAGGTTAGTGATTTGACACATCTGCCCTAACATGAGCATTTAAAAAGTGCTGAAGACTTTCCTCTGTGAGGCTTTCACTATAGTCATAGCTGCACTTTTTATTTTGAGTCAGTTCTCTATCTCTCTCTCTCTCTTTTTTTTTTTTTTTTTTTTGTATTTTATTACTTTGAGATGGGGATTTACTTGTGTAGTGCAGGCTGGCCTGGAATCTGCTGTTCTCCTGAGTGCTAGGAGTTCCGGTACGTGCCATAATGCTCAGTTTCTTCCTGGTATTTTTAGTTTGCAGAACTTCTTCATTGCTGTATTAGTTCTTTAGATGTTTCTAAGTATGGTAGTTTGAATGTAAAATGGTCCTCATAGGCTTGTTCGCATGCTTTTTTCCCAGCTGGTGGTTCTGTTCTGGAAGGTTGTGGAACCTTTAGGAGGTGGACTTTTGCTGGAAGAACAATGTCACTGGGGTTTGGCTTGTGGGTTTATTTTATTTTATTTATTTTATTCATTTTTATTTATTTATTTGAGAATGACGGGGGGGGGGAGGGAGAGGTGTGCGCCAATAGAGAGAGAGAATGGGTGCGCCAGGGCCTGAGCTGCTTCTGCTCAGGTATTTGTCCACACAATGAGAAAGTTACTGATACCAAGTGTTTAGAGATTTTTCTCATGTTTTCCCATTATTGGTTTCTAGCTTATTTTCCTAGTGTTCAGAGAGCCTACTCTGTATGTTTTCAGTTTCTTCAAAATTTGTTGTCTTTGCATTATGCCCCAGGATATAATCTTTCTTGATATATATTCCATATTCACTTGAAAATAATATATATTATTCTAATGTTAGGTGGGATCATATGTAAATGTTTTCTGTTGATGGAGCTGATGAATTCTTCTCCTTATTGATTTTTTGTTTAGTTTTTCTAATCATAACTGAGGGAGAAATAGTTCTCCTAAGATAAAATGATCCTTCTTTGAGCTCTTCTATGGAGGAGAGCCCCAGGAGAGGAGATGTAAGTCGGAGGCCTAGGCTTGCAGTTTTAAGCATCTCTGCAGAGTGTAAATCTAGTGGAGCCATTGTTTTGCAGGGAAATATGGATGTAGAGGAGAAGATGAGCTCTCTGTGAACAGAAGAAGGGGGGGCTTGAGAAGCATGTAGGAAAAGTGGTGGGAGTAAGCACACACACTGTAGCTAGCTTTTCTTTTGCTGTGGACAGTTGATCTTCAGTATCAGTGAAGTAGATATGATGCATAATGTACGCATAATGTCCACTTAGTATGCCCTGTTGCCTAAGAGCTGTTTTTCCCTTAGATTTAGTAGTGCATAGCTATTTTTTTTTTCTGAATAATCAGCAGATGAGGTAAAAGGATGCTCTTCGAGTGGCAGAAAGAGTAGTTTGGTGTTTAGATGAAGAAGTCAAGTGTAGAAGAGTTGTCCCTAGTCAGCAGTGGTGATGGTCCTCCAGGTCTGGCTCTCCCGGGATGCAGAGCACCCCCAGACTTCCATGATAACCTCTTTCTTCTTCCCAAAGACCATGTGTTTACCATCTAACTACTCAGTTCTGGCAGGGCATATGAAATCTAGGAACCACTTGTGTTTGGGCTAGCATTTACCATGGACAAGATGCTGGGACCAGCAGCATGCTCTGGGATGAATTTCTCATCACCAAAATCCTCCTGGCAAATGGACTTGAGGCATCTGAAGCCACCACTCTGTCACAGGACTCCTGGCATAATTCTCTGACAGCAGGAACTCTTCCAACCAAATTCTTCCTCTTCATTGATCAAAGCTAAGAAGTTCTCTGCTGTTCTTGAAGCTTTGTCTGCAAACAGCTGGAAGAAGACTCAGCTCAAGGGCGAGCGGTTGACAGAGCTGTTGAAGACCCACTGTGTTTCCATTGTCCATGATGGTGGGTCATGTTGATGGGCCTAATATTGTGCAGGTACCAACAGCCCCTGTGAGGCCATGAATGCCACGATTCCTTGGTGTTTGGAAGACAGTGATCTAAAGCACTTCTTCCCACCTCTTATATTTCTGAAGAGTTCTTTTCAGTGACTTCTGTTTAAGTGAAGCTTTTCTGTAAAGAGGGCCCCCAAGGAAATGAAAATGTTTTTACTGTTAAAAAGCTTACAGTATGGGCTGGAGATATGGCTTAGTGGTTAAGGTGCTTGCCTGCAAAGCCTAAGGACCCAGGTTTGATTCTCTAGGTCCCATGTATGCCAGATGCACACAGTGGTGCATGTGTCTAGAGTTTGTTTGCAGTGGCTAGAGGCCCTGGCATGCCCATTCTCTCTCTCTGCCTTTTCTTCCTGTTCTCTTATTTAAAAAATGTTTCTTTAAAAATGAAGTATAAGGGCTGGAGAGATGGCTTAATGGTTAAGGCGTCTATCTACAAAGCCAGAGGACCTTGGTTCGGTTCCCCAGGACCCATGTAACCTAGATGCACAAGGTGGTGCATGTGTCTGGAGTTCGTTTGTAGTGGCTGAAGGCTCTGGTGTACCCATTCTCTCTCCACAATCCTCCTTCCCTCCTTCCTACCCTCCCTCCCTCCCTCTGTCTCTAAAAAAAAAATAAAAACTTTTGAAAAAAAAGTTTACAGTCTTATTTGGGAGAACCCCAGGAACCTGACCGTTACTGTCAGAGAAAGGAGTCAGGCTTCTTTGGCTATATATCACCATAGAAGGAGTGTTATCTCAGCCTTCCCAGGAAGTTTGTTAAGTGTGCCAGGTCTGTGGCTCAGTGGAGGAGCCTGTATCCAGATTGCAGGGCTGCTTTTGTCTCAAGTCCAGTGCTTTTCTCTGCCTCTCTGTTTTGCCCCAGGGTGAGAAACCCGTGATAAGTTTGATTCATATAAAATTACTATATTAGAGCCAGCAACAGTTAATATTAGCAATGTAATACTGTTTATCCTAGGTTATTGTCAGCTAGGGAAGTCAGAATGGTTCTTGAAGAGGTGTGTCTTCAGCTGCAGAATATGAGAAATATGAGACAGTTATTTCAAGGAAGTAAGAAATAAGATAGTTGTAGAGAATATCAAGTCTAAGTTTGAGAAATTTCCCAGATTAGACCAAATATTCTGTGATTCTTGGAACATGAAGTAATTTAACAGTTGGGTTTTGAGGGACAGACAAGAACCAGTGAGCTGACAATTAGTTTACCAGCCCTTGATAGTGTATTGGGTGCAAACATTTTACCCATTGAGATCCTGAAGCAGCAGACTTGATTGTAGTAACTAGGAAACATTTTGAACTCATATTTGTGTGAAGTCCCTTGTATGATGTGTGATGACAATTTATATTTGTATACAATATTTTATAATCATAGTTATATTAAGCTTCTTGCTTTGTATTGCATAATTTTCTTATTAGTAAGAAAAACATTTTACCAATCTTATCTAAAGAGATTTAAAATTCTTGTAGTGATAAATATGTGTACATCAATGGTGGTATAACAAAGGTTTAATATGAGCTAAATACTCCTCCCAAGTTTCCTATCACTGCTTTTGTTTTGAAGTTTTAAATTTCTATTGGTTATTTTCATATTATCTTCTCTGTCATGTCAAACTTGTTGTATGTTTTATATCTCCTTCTCTGTTGTTTTTCAATTCAACTCTGTTTAGTCTATCTTTCAACTGCCTGTTGAATTTTAAACTTAATTGTCTCCTTTCTTTTGGGTGTGTGTGTGTTGGGGGTTACTGAAGATTAAATCCAGGGCCTACTACAAGTGCTCTACCACAGAGCTACGTCCCCAGACCCCAATGTCTTCTTTTTATTTTATGAGAGCTTATTTGGAGGTTCTAGCAGGGAAGCACAGCTCCTCATATACCCTTGACTGAAGACTGGTCCTCCACTATTTTGGGAACGTCGTGAGAGTCGCACTTGGAGGGGTGAGGGAAGAAGGGGACCCCCGCCTAGCCAGCCAGATCAGCTGAATCAACCCTGGCGATTAAAGGGGTGACAGATGTCACAGCCAGATCTCCCTCATACCCTTCTTTTTCTTTTCAAAGTTCTATTTGTGTTTCAAATCTTGATAAACTTCCCTTTTCCTTTCATAATGTTCTGTGTCTGTTTTCGTTTTATGTCTTTATGGAATGAAAATGTTCCTGTATTATAATGTACCTGTATTCTAATTTTATAATTATATATACTCTTATAAAGTTGATCATTTTGTAATTAAAAGGTCTTGAAGACATATATGGTACTTTGAATGGATGTCCCCCATAGACTCCAGAGTTTTATTCAAGCTTGTAACTTGGATTTTCAGCTACCTGGCTGGAGGAGGTGTCACTGTGGGAGGGTCCTAGGGTCCAGCCTGTGTGTTTGGGGGCTGATTGGGAATTCCCGCCTAAGGTAGGCAGAGTGCTTGAGCTCTGCCTGGGTTCCTAGTGTGTGCTTGCTTATGGTGCTGCTGGTGGCTTATTTTATCCCTCTGAAAGGCCCAGCTTTTTCCACCATTATGAGACTTCCTCTGGATCTGTAAGCTTCAGATAAACCCTTCTCCCTATAACTGTCTGATTTGGAGGTTTGTTTGTCTTAGCAGCACAGAGCTGACCACGATAACCTAACTTTACTTATTATTACCAGTAGACCCGTCTTCCTTCAACCAACCAACCAACCAACCCCCCTCCTTCCTTCCCTCCCTCCTTCCCCCTTCCCCTTCCCCTCCTTCTCTCTACCTCCCTCTTTCTCTTTCTTTTTCTCTTTCTTTCTCTTTTTCTTTCTCTCTCTCTCTCTCTCTTTCTTTCTTTCTCTTTCCTCTCTCTCCATCTCCCCGCTTTTCCCTTCCCTTCCCTTCCCTTTCCTTTCCTTTCCTTTCCTTCCTTACTTCCTGTTTTTTTTTTTTTTTTTTTTTTTTTTGAGATAGGGCTTCACTCTAGCTGAGGCTGACCTGACTCATTCTGTAGTCTCAGGCTGGCCTTGAACTCACGTGAACTTGAACGTACTGGCATCCAGTATGCTTTTCTTCATGCTATGCTGTTTTCTCATATTTGTTTTTCTTTTTAAAAATATTTTTATGTATTTATTTGCAAGTAGAGAGAATGAATATGACTGAATAAATGAACGAGGGTGTATGAGTACAGCAGAGGCTAGTGCTACCTCAGAGGAACTCCAGGGCCATGCACCACTTTGTGTATTTAGCTTTATGTGGGCTCTGGGGGACTCAAACCCAGGCCACCAGGCTTTGCAAGAAAGTGCCTTTAACTATGGAGTCATTTCTCCAACCCCTCATAGGTGTTTTTTCTTTTCTTTTCTTTTCTTTTTTTTTTTTAAATTTTGGATTGTGAATTTATTTTCAGCAGGGTTTTATTTGGGAGAGTATTTTTTATTTTTTTATTTTTATTAGCATTTTCCATGATTATAAAAAAAATCACATGTTAATTCCCTCCCCCCCCCCCAACACTTTCTACTTTGAAATTCCATTCTATTTGGGAGAATATTTGAGGAATTTATTTGAATTCAGTTTAGGTCTCTTTCTGCTACTTGCTGTAGGAATATCTTCAGCATAGAACTATTAATATGTATTTTTTTTTAATCCTGAAATATATCAAGCAAACCAAAGATGTATTAGTACAATATATGTGTACTAAAATTATTAAAGTGTATGTATCCAGAAGAATTATGCTTAACTTTCATACGTCATTTCTTTTTATAAACTCTATGTGAGTGTGAGTGTGTGTGTGGGTGTGTATGTTTGTGTATGTGTGCAGGTGCGCATGTGCAGTGGCCTGTGTGTGGAGGTCAGAGGACAATCTTGGTGTTTGAAACCTTGTTTAAGAGAGAGTCTCTTTGTTGTTCACAAGTGCATTCAGCAGACCGGCTAGCCCATCTCATCTCCAGATGTGTGTGCCACTCTGTGCACATTTGTGACCTTGTGCTTGCGTCACCTGTGCATCTGGTTTATGTGGGACCTGGAGAGTTGAACATGGGTCCTTAGGCTTTGCAGGCATGTGCCTAACTGCTAAGCCCTTCCAGCCCCCATGCACCTTTTTATTTTAAAGTTTTATTTTATTTAATTTTTTAATTTTTTTTTTTGGCCTTTTGGAGCTGATTTTTCTTTTTTTTAAATTTTTTTATTTATTTTTAAAATTTTTATTAACATTTTCCATGATTATAAAATATATCCCATGGTAATTCCCTCCCTCCCCACGCCCACACTTTCCCATATGAAATTCCATTCTCCATCATATTACCTCCCCATTACAATCATTGTAATTACATATATACAATATCAACCTATTAAGTATCCTCCTCCCTTCCTTCCTTTCTCTACCCCATGCACCTTTTTGTCTTGTTATCTTTACCCGAAGGCCCCTCTCAATCTTGCCTAAGTTGGAAAACTGAGCTATATTCCTTTCTTTTTAGAGTAATGCCCAAGGCCGAGACAGGAGAATTGTGTGTTGAAGGCCAGACTGGGCAATGTAGTGAGCTCGTGAGCTTGAAACCAACATGGGCTACCTGTTTCAGAAAAAAAAAAAAAAAAAGCCAGGATTTGGTTTTGTGGTTGGTAACTTCAGGGACACTTGGTGGGGGGTGCTTCCATGTACCACATTAGACAATCTTTGTTGTCATGAAAGAAGGAAATGTTAAGGTGGAATGCATTCTCCCCCCGCCCCCCGCAGGCTTTTTCCTATTAATGTTACTAATGGCTATAAACTTGTATGAAGACACATTGACATAGGAATGGAGTTTTGGGAAAAATTGGATAACTTGAGATTAGTACTTCAAAAAAGCTAAGCACTTAAATAAAAAAAAAAATTTTTTTTTTGAAGCAGAGACTCACAGGTTGACCTGGAACTCACTTTGTAGCCCTAGTATGATCTTGGATTTATAGTAATCCTCCTACCTCAGCCTTTAGAGTGCTGGGATTAAAGGCGTGCACTACCACACCCAGCTTCTCAGCAGATTCCCAGCCTCCCTCCCCCAGGCAGGGTCTCACTTTAGCTCAGGTGGATCTGAAACTTAGTAGTATACCAGGCTGGCCTTGAACTCACAGGGATTCTCCTACCTCTGCCTCCCATATGCTGGGATTAAAGGCGTGCGCAACCATGCCTGGCCTAAGCATATTTAAAACAGTATTTCATTTTATTTATTTGCGAGAGAGAAAGTTGGGGGAGAAAGAATGGGTGCTCCAGGGTCTTCAGCCACTCACTGTAAACAAACTCCAGAGTCATGTGCCACCTTCTGTATCTGGCTTACATGGGTCCTGGGGAATTGAATCTGGGTCTTTTGGCTTTCCAGGCAAATGCTTTAACTGCCAAGACATCTGTCCAACTAAGCACATTGTTTTAAGGACACAAAAACATAAGAGAAACTTTGGTCTTAGTTCATTGAACAGACAGACAAGTTCAGAGAAAAAGTAATTTTGATTTTTGTGACAGGTCATATTAAATAGAAAATATCCAGTTAGTGGCCAAAGCTGTGACTGTTCTCTCTCTAATTTTTCCATTATAGTTCCTCCTGCTGTGCTTTTGAGGAAATATTTAACAAGTTTCTAGTAAGTTATCCATGGCAAATGTAGCTTCACTTTGAAGTATTAGAATGTTTTGTGAATTACAGTCTTCCAGCTTTATAAATCTTTACAATGGCTGATAATTATTTTTAGGCTGTATGTTTTTTTCTTTTTTTGGTTTTTTGAAAACACAAGTAACTTAGGTTAGTTAATAATTTTAGCTGAAGGCATTTTATTAGCATAACCATTGAGAAGACAAATTGTCATGTCCAAAGTCTCGATACAAGACTTCAAAAGGGTTTATATGAGTTTTTTTTTTTTTGGAGAAAAAAGCCTTAAAATGTCTAAAATCTTATACATTAAACTGTAACATATAGAAAGCATGTTATGCCACCCTGAAGATTGCTATAAAAATTGTTTATGAAGTTCAGGCCAAGACTAAAATATGTTGAAATGGAGAGTCTTGAAAAATGTTCTATATAGCAGAGGAGACCAAATCATGCTAAAATGCAGAAAAAGACTATACATCAGTTTCTAGGCAACATTATTCAAAAAAATACAACCATAAAAAAGGTAATAAGATTACATTTTCACATTTCATGGCTAGTAAAGTGCATTAGGCTGCTCAGATATTCATAACTTACGGTGACATTTGGGAAGATTACATTTTGCAGTGCAGAGCCATTACTACAGCTCAGATAATAACTAGCCAAAGCCTGAACCTGGATTACGATCCCTGTCATTGGAAACAAATTTGTGTTTTGAAGGTTGATCAGCTTCAAATAACTATTAGAAAGGGTTAACATGACATACTGTAGGCCCTCTGCATGGCATTTAGGCATAATAGATATGCATACATACAGTATATCAAATATGCCACACATTTGTATGTACAAATTTCTGTCATCAATTTTCTCCTTGAAAGGCATATTTTATAATATTCAATGCAATGGAAGAATATTTAAAACACCTGTCTGTATATTGCTTTCACACTATGGGCTCAATTTAAAAGCTGGTGAAATGTTTGGGGCTTTTTTTGGAAATTAGTTTAAAAATTAATTCTATAGCTTCTTGGAAGGGCGGGTACTGATGATGATGTATACAGATCAAAAGGAAAGATTGATGTAAGCAATATGAAGGTGAAGGCGAGGTCTCTTAAGTTAGCTTCTAGATCGAGGACATGTAGTTGCTGGAGGAGAGTGTGCACCATTAGAAAGAAGTCTCTCCAGCTTTCTTTTCTTATTAGAGACCCACTGACATTTTTCTTAGTATCATACATTAGTAAAATCTTCACCATTTATACAGCAACTTAGTATAACAAAGCAGATAGGAACAAAATAAACTTTTAAAGTATGTAAAATTATTCTGAGTAAAACTGTTAAAATATAAGATTTGAAAAGTTTAAATTAATTCATGTTTTGATAATTTCGTACATGTATATATTGTGTTTTGAATTATCAGGCCACCATTACCTTCTTGTTCCCATCCCATTTTGCCTAAATCCTGTCTTTCCAGCTAGCCTCTCTTCTACTTTGATGTCCTCTTTTTTTGTTTTTGGCTGGTGCTCCAATGAGTTTAATTTGCGTGGCTTGCAGGTTGATGGGCACATGTCCACTTAGAACAGTAACAGTAGTAGCATGTGGCCTAGGACTTCCTCAGCCACAGGCTTTTGATACGGTTTACAATACCAGGCATGAATTCCTTCCTGTGGAGCAGGGCTCATATCTAATCAGAGAGCAGTTTGATTACCCTTATAGCAGATAAGTCACTATTGCACCCATGGGCATACCCAAGTAAGATTATTGATTATTGATTACTGCCTGAATAGCACCTTCCCAAACTATAAGGGCAAGCCAGCAGGAAGCTTCCTTCCAGCTCAGTTCCAGCTTGATTTCTCTGACTTTAAGCCAAGGCATGAGATGCTTTCAGCAGCAAAGTAGTGTCATCTGGTTCTGGTTGGCAACGACAAGCAGTGGAAATGGTCCTTACTGTTTTGGGGGCCTCACGGGTCATTAGGCATTGCAGGCAAGTGCCTTAACCAGTGAACCATCTCTCCAGCCCCTGTATTTTCATTTTTATATTCTAAGTCTTCTTATCTAGATTTGAAGGTTTCTTCAGAAGTTTCGTATTTTCAAAACTATTTTAAAAATATTTTATTTTTATTTATTTGCAAAAGAGACAGACAGACACACACACACACACACACACACACACACACACACACACACAGGGAGAGGGAGAGGGAGAGGGAGAGGTAGAAGGAGAGAATGGACATGCCAGGGCCTCTAGTCACTGTAAACAAACTCCAGATGCATACGTCACCTTGTGCATTTATCTGGCTTATGTAGATTCTGGAGAATTGAACCTGACTGAGTCCTTAGGCTTTGCAGGTAAGCACCTTAACCAGTAAACCATCTCGTCAGCCCTTCAGAGCTATTTTAAATGAAATTTTTTTGCTGTGGATGGTAGGGAAAAATGTGAATAGTTTTTGCCAACTTAAAGTTTAGGAACAAGTTAAAGCAATATTGGCGCATTACTAATACCCTTAATGTTTCTTCCCCCTTGGTAGCTGGTAGGAGGGCAGTTTGATTTGGAGATGAATTTCATCATCCAAGAAGGCGAGAGTATCATATGCATGGTGGACTTACTGGAAAAATGTGACATAACTTGTCAAGCAGAAGTTTGGAGCATGTTCACAGCCATCCTGAAGAAGAGCATTCGGAACCTCCAAGTCTGCACAGAAGTAGGCCTTGTGGAGAGAGTGCTCGGGAAATTTGAGGAAGTTGACAGTATGATCGCAGGTATGCTTTTCACGAAAGCCCACTGTGGATGAGGAAATAAAGTTCAATTCTTCTTCCTTTTTTTTTTTTTTTTTTCCAGGTAGAGTTTCACTCTACCCCAGGTTGACTTGGAATTCACTCTGTATTCTCAGGGTGGCCTTGAACTCGTGGTGATCCTCCTACCTCTGCCTCCCAAGTGCTGGGGTTAAAGGCGTGCGCCACCACACCCAGCTAAGTTCATTCTTGAATATTGTATTTAGCAATGTTTATTGAGCAAATACTTGAACATGTCACATGTCCCTACACCTTGGTATCCAGACTCTTAGTATGCATGTATATTTTAATACTTTTAGAAACATAAATCACATAACTGTTTCATTGTCTTTTTTTTCCCCCCTAGATCTTTTAGTTGACATGTTGGGAGTGCTGGCTAGCTATAATTTGACAGTTCGAGAACTAAAGCTTTTCTTCAGTAAACTTCAAGGAGATAAAGGACAATGGGTAAAACAACAACAACAAAACATAGCCCTAAATATTCTGTTACTTAAAGTTTTTCCTTATGATTACATTAATAGCTTATAAATGACTGATATTGCACATGAAGTCGCTGTTGAACTTAAGGGAAGAGATTAGCGGTTTGCTCTGCATAGCTGCTTTTGTTATGGGCGTCCTAGGCAGGCTAATAAGTTAACTCTTGTTTAAATTACTAGTTTCTTTTTATATTTATATTTATATTTATTTGTTTGACAGAGAGGAGGGAGGGAAGGAGGGAGAGAGGTGCATACCAGGACCTCTAGCCACTGCAAATAAACTCCAGATGCATATGCCACTTTGTGCATCTGGCTAACATGGGTTCTGGGGAATCGAACCTAGGTCCTTTGGCTTTGCAGGCAAACTCGTTAACCACTAAGCCATCCCTCCAGCCCTTCTGGTTTCTTTCTTAAATTGTAAACCACATGTTCACTGAAGAGAATAGGGCAGAGAGAGATGAGTGTTAGGAAGTAGTACTTATTTTTTCTTTTGTTTGATCTGAGTTACCTAGTAGTGACCTTAAATTTGAGTAACAAACTTAGTGAACAGAAGCTTTGCAGTTACGTAGAGCCACTCTCTTTGGATGCAGTTTGGTGGCCTTTTGCAGTGGTGGCGGTGAGCTGATTTGGAACCTCAGGTACCTTGTCAGAACATTTCTTAACCGCTAAGCCACCTCTCCAGCCAAAGAACATTTCTTTTTTCCATTTCTTTAGCTATTTCTTAGAGGAAAACTGGTGGATATCTCCATTTCTCTTCCATTTTCAGGCTCTACTGAGTTTTGGGGATCATTGCCCACAGCTCCACCTGCTGACCTTGTGTTAGCTCTATGACGCAGATATGCATTTGTGTCCTGCAATTATTTTGTTAGAATTTAGGTCCTTTAGTTTCTTCCTTTCAAATTCTAGCTCTCTGGCTGCTTTTCAATTTTCTTTATTTATTTGACAGAGAAGGAGGTGGAGAGAGAGGGGGGCGGGGGAGAGAGATGGAGAGAGAGAGAGAATGCAGATGAATATGAGTATGAATATGCACACAGCAGGGTTTCTAGCCACTGCAAACAAACTCCAGATGCATCTGCATCATCTGCATCATCTGGCTTACGTCACTTTTGGGGAGTTGAACCTGGTTCCTTAGGCTTTGCAGTCAAGCACCTATTATTATTTTTTAATGTGTGGGTACATTCATGTGCATATGAGTACATCTGTGTGTGCTAGTGCATGTGCATTTGTGTACAAATGATGTGGAGGCCAGAGGACAACCTTGGCTGTTCTTCAAGAATGCTGTCTTTCTTATTTATTTAGTTTTGAGACAGGGTCTTCGTTGGCATAGGGTTTACCAATAATGTTAGTCTGTGTGGCCAGCAATTCCCAGGGATCCTCCTGTCCCCCCCCCCCCCTGCACTGTGATTTGCAAGCATGTGCCAGCCACCGCACATGGTATTTTCTTATTTCTACATGGATTCTGGGGATTAAACTCTGGTGTTTATGTTGTGAGGCATTCACTACCAACTGAAATCTCCCAGCTGTAAACATCGTTTCTGAAAGAACTGAGTAGTCAACGTGTGTTCATGATGAGTAGGGTAGATAATTAAAATGTATTGAATGGATACACAGGACAGATTATGAGCTATAAGCTTGATCAGTGCATGAAGAATATGAGTAAATGCAGAAACCAAGAAGAAAGTTATAAACATAAATGCTAAGAACATGCACATAAAATTTATTGAAGGATTATAGAATAAATAGATTAAACATGCTAATATAGCTGCTTGTGAGAAGAATAGTCAGAATAGGTTTGGAAAGTAAAGGGGAAAGTACCATACTCTTAATAAAACAAGAGGGCTGGGACATTTATTACATTTATTTAGCTCTTTATTTTTAGGCAATCAGGGTATTTCCCTCTTATACTTTATTTTTTTACTTTAAAAACAAAGATGCATGAATACCTTATAAAGATTTTTGAAATCTGTCTATCATCTTTTTTCCATTTTTTAAATTAGTTTTCTATTCAGCAAATACAGGCAGTTTGGTACCATTATTAGGCTCATCCGTGACCAACCCCCTCCCCATTGGCCCCTCCTTGTTGAGGTATATGGGTCGTGCATTGTGGAGTTAGCCCACAGTTATTGGTACAATAAATGTCTCTGTATATCATGACCCAACATGTGACTCTGACATTCTTTCCACCCCCTCTTCTGCAAAATTTCCCTGAGCCATGTTGGGTTCATTTTTGGTCTGCTTCAGTGATGAGGTGTTGGGGGCCTCTGAGGCTCTGGCTCTTGATTTGGTAGGCGTTGATTTTTCTCTGTGTTGGTCTCCTTCCCCCTTGTGCTGGTATCCGGTTCATCAGGAAAACAGCACCCTTGCTTGTTTCACCAATTTTCCTTAGTTTCAGCTGGGGCCCTTTTGAGGTATGATGGGGTGGCTCTCTCCTTAGGATCTGCATCTATCTGAAAAAGAGAAGCAGATTTTCCAATGGAGAGTAAGTTAGCACCAGGACAAATGAGATAACCCTTACTTTTTTAATGGAGAGTTTAATAGGTGTAGGCCCTCTTGTAGCCCATGATTGATGGTAGCTTGATATTGGAGAGTGGTCTTATGTTTGGATATGGTTCTGACTTGTTTCCCAGCTTCAGCTATGGGTCCTGTACCACTGAAGGGATCAGTTAGCCAAATCAAGAGCAGTTGGTTCCCCACCATGGCTGTGTATCACTATTGCACTTGTGTGGGCATCACAACAGGTTATTTGTTGCTAAGTAGGTTAGACCATGAGTTGCTTGGACAGATATTGGTCATTTCCCCAGTTGCCCATGTAGCACCTCCAGGCATTAGATATGCTGACTGTCTGGGGACTGACTCTCTTCCAGCTTCCAGCCATGCCATTCCATTTTACGTGTCAGCTGCATATGGTGTCTTCAGCAATAGGGTCTTACCACTAACCTTTGGTGGGTCATCAAGTACTCTGACAGAAATCTGGAACAGATCATTCTCAGTGCTTAGCCTATCACAAAAAAAAAAAAAAAAAGAAAAGAAAAAATCGCCACATAGTCTCACTCATCTGCAGCACCTAACCTGAATCTACCCAAGATACCTTACATACCCAGCAAGCATCTCATGGACTAGACACTAGGATGGATGGGTAGGGAGAAGAGGGCATCGAAGGGGTGGGAAACACTAATCTAGACCCAAACGGCAATGGTACCATAAAATTCTACTTCCTAAAAGGCAAACCAAATGGCTGAACCTTCACCAGGCCCTTACAGGAAACACCTGAACCACAATACACTGGAGAGGGTAGGATCAAGTCTAACCTAAATCTACATCTTCCCTTCCCTCATTCCCTCCCTCTCCCTCTCCCTCTCTGTCTCTCTCTCCTCTCTGACTCTTGTATATTAGTTATCTTTTTCCTCATTTTCTTAGTGGGCACTGACCTGTAACTCCCAGTACCAGCATGGGGCTACCATCCACAATGAGCTTTTGATCAGAGAAACCTACAAGGTTTCCTTTTATACTTTAAAAGTACTATAGTGAAACATCTTTAAACCAAAGTGCACACTTGAAATAAAACTCCAACACTGAGCTATGCACCTACACTTCTTATTTTTAGTTATTTTTATTTGTTTGACAGAGAGAGAAGGAGAGAGAGAATGGGTGCACAGGGCCTCCAGCCACTGCCCATGAACTCCAGAGGCTTGTGACCCCTTGTGCCTCTGGCTAACATGGGTCCTGGGGAATCAAACCAAGATCCTTTGGCTTTGCAGGCAAATGCCTTAACCACTGAACATTCTTTCCAGCTCCTGTGCACCTACACTTCTGATTATTACCTCAGCACAGAAGCCCAAGACCCAAGAACACACCTGGATTTCTGATTGATTATTATTACTTCAGCATGAAATTACCTGTGCCCAGGCATGCACCTGAGCTCATGATTGTTACTTTAGCATGAAATAGTCCCTGTGCCCAGGCGCACACCCGAGCCCACGACTGTTACTTCAGCATGAAATAATCCCTGTGCCCAGGCATGCACCTGAGCTCGCGATTGTTACTCTAGCATGGGATTCCTGTGCCCAGGCACACACCCGAGCTTACAAATATTACTTTAGCATGGAGTCCCTTTGCCCCAGGCCCATACCTGAGCATATGATTATTACTTTAGCATGAAATTCCTGTGCCCAGGCACGCACCTGAGCTTACAGTTATTACTTTAGCATGGACATGTACATGTGGAATTAGTGGACATGCAATTTTTAAAGACTTTTGAAATATCACAGCTGCTTTTTTCCCCTAAAGGCTTTCCAATATACTCTCAGTAGTGTCTGTGGAAGTTATATCTGAATGCATTCTTATGTTGGTTTCTTTATAGGAATTTGGAGGATTGGTTTCTCTAATGAAAATGTTGCAATACTCTAGGTGTATTTGCTACTGCCTATTTAGTTTTTTGTTACCTTGGCATTTATTTAAAAATTGAGCATGATTATGGTAACTTAGTACTAAGCATACTTTTATAATCGAGTAATGTGCATTACTGAAAATTCTTGATTAATTAAGAATGAGGCTTTCCATTTTATTAGGTAAGCAAGAGGTTTCTAAACTTTGACACAGTCATGATAAGTTGGAGCAGCAAACAAAATGTGGACAAACCAGTGATTTCCCTGGTAGTTTGGCCCCATTTTAAACTTTGGATGAAAAAAGAATGGCCCATACTTTATCATCTTTGTTTGTAAATGGATTAGAATGATAATGTGTGCCTGACTGTCCTCTTCTTTTCCTTATAAATATGAATGAGATTTTTCATTTTGGTTCTTGGTTGTTTCATGTATTAGAGATTTGTGGGGCAAAGAGACATTAAAAATCATAAATATAATGCTATAACCTTTATACATGCTACACAGTTGTGGCATATTAGGGAATGAAATTGATAAGGAAATTTAATCCATTCTCTGAATTCAGGGAATAGTGCCTTGAGGTAGTGGACATTAAGATGAACTGTGAAGTACAGACTTGAGTGAAGAGGGCCCAGCAAGCACATTTCAAGCAGAAGGAATTGCTTGTAGTCACATCTTGTTGGGGGAAGACTTTGAGAGGGCATTGTGAGTGAGATCCAGGAAGCAAGGAGCTGGGACGTAAAATAAGGTTGAACATGGAGATGAATGTTTTGTGGGTAATGTCTAAGGTTTGGCCCATATTTAATAGGCAATGGGAAACTGGGGAGAGAAAGCATAATGTAAATGGGGAAAGTGTAGTGGTTCAAACCATGACATTTGCAGTTGAGTGAGTTCTGATCCCAACTCTGCCAGTTACTGTATGATGTGGAGTATGTTTCTGCACTCTAGATTTCCCTGCTATGTAATTGAGAAAATAATAGAACCACCCTATGGAATGGTTTTGAAGTCAAAACATTTATAATGTATTTAAACTACTTTTAGCAATCGAACGTAAGCATTATTTGAATATTTAAGTATTTTATAGAGGGATGTGACTTTAAAATATCCATTTTATTTTTGGTGCACTGTATGAAGTATTAGGTAATATTAGTTCATATTTTTTGAACAATAAATATGTCATACAGTGTTACAAAAGTGGACAGTACGATGGCACAGAGTACATTATTCTTTAAGATATTTGAAAATAGCATTGTTGGTTATTGTATGTGCCTATTAGCTTCTAGCATTGTTAGGTTAGTCTGGCCTGCATTGAAGCGTAGGTGTATTTGAGTGCGCCTCTGTCTTGGTGAGTTTGCTGCCTGACGGGCTGTTCCTTGTCTCTAGCCGCCACACGCTGGGAGGCTGCTGACTGTGCTCACTGTGCTGCAGCCTCGGAAGTGCTGTCCGGACGCCTTCTTCAGCTTCCCAGGAAAGAGCGCGGCCGTAAGTCCATCTTGACGCAGCTCGCGGAGAGCCTCCTCTGCTTCCTGCAGCAAGCAGCCCTGTAGACGCGGGCCGTTCTGCGCTTTAGGCAGGAGCTCTCTGTGTGAGCTAACTTAATCCACAGGACAGTTGTGCATGCTATTTTTTTCCCTAGCTGGTTCAGAGGTGAAGAAATAGATGCTTAAAACAGCTGAGCAAGCTGCCTGCTCAACCCCCGGGTCAGCATTGGAGACGCAGCCTTTCTTTTGCATGTAGCCTTGTCATCCTAGGAATTTAGTAGCTGTTTGTGGAACGCCTTAGTTTTCGGGCTTCCCAAACACGTTGAAAGTAGGGCAGGTGTAGCTGAACAGCAATTGAAAACTTTCCGAGAATAGGTGTTTAAGATAAATTCAGTAACTCATTCTTTTCCCGTTAGACATAGCTTCTAATGAGAATTTAAAATATTCAGGAGGGCTCTGAGGACGTGGCTTAGAGAGCAGTGCTCGCCACAGAACCGTGAGCGCCCGAGTTCAGAGCCAGAAGCTGTCATCAGCTTCTGCACTCCCAGCCTGCCTACAGCGAGGTGGGAGGCAGAAACAGAATTCTCCCAGCTCATCAGTGACTAGCCCAGCACATGGAGGGGTGAACAAGGAGTCTCTGCCTCAAAACAAGGAAGACGAGGACTGGAGCCAGAAAGTTGTCTGCTGTTTTACACACACACACACACACACACACCATGGCACACATTTGCGTGCATTCCCACACACGAACATGAATGTGCCACTAACACCCACCCACCAAATTACAATGTATTCACACCTGCTCTCATTTTAGGGGACAGAGAACATAGAGATATATGGTAAAAATATATTATTTTTTTCTTCAATGCAACCTTCATTTAAAATCAGCCACTTGAAGTCTTGATTGTGTTAATATAAATTTGTCTCTGTGATGATTTATGGCATGTATAATTCATATGAAAGTATATGCGATGATATGTACATATATGCTTCTATAAATTATAAAAGTAGCAAAGGTTTGTGTAATAATTTTTAAGTTTTATTAAGATAGAATTCCCATTGCATACAGCTACACTCATTTAAGGTGTGCAGCTTAATGGGTTAATGTATTCAGACTCATGAAACCACCTCAGTCTATTTTGGAACATTTTCATCAATACCACTCCCCACAGTGTACTTTTTGTTTCTATGGACTTGTCAATTTCTGATTATGTGTGTCTATGGAATCATACAACATGTGGTCTTTCAGGATTAGATTCTTTTCCTTAGCATTATATTTTCAATTTCTACCCATATTATAGTTTATATCATCAGCACTTCATTTGTTTTATGGCTGATATATTGTATGTATTATAATAATTTGCTTAACCATTCATTAGTTAATGGAAATTTGCATTTTGTATATTCTGGACTCTGAGGAATAATGTTGCTCTGGACTTTGGTGTAAAGCATTGTATGGATGCACACTCATTTGTTTTATGTATGAGTAGGATTTCTAGGTCATATTATCTTTGATTAACATTTTGATGAGCAGGAAGTGTCTAATTGTGTGTATGTGTGTGCACATGTGTAGGCATATGTGTGCATACTTATTTTCTCAGTGCTGGGGATCCAAATAAGGGCTTTGTACGAGACAAGCAAGTGCTGGACCATTGACTTGTACACTTGCAGCCCTGACATAGATGGACTGGTCTCACCAAAGGCAGCAGAGGTCTTATACCACACAGCCTTCATTACTGTAGTTTTGGAGTTGTGACTCTTCCAACTTTGTCCTCACTTTTAAGACTGTTTGACTGTTTAGGGTATCTTCCAATATATAATATGACCTTTAAGATAAATGTTTAAGCGGTCAATCCATTTATAAAATGACTGACAAATATAGTTTTGAAAAATATGTATTTTGTATTTATGATTTATAAAAGTGAGCATACACTAAGTCTTTAACATATTTATGATTTATAAAAGTGAGCATACACTAAGTCTTTAACATTTTCTTTTCATTTTATTTGTCTCTATCAAATTTTCTTTTTGTGAAATTTCAAAATTTTATTGATATTCCTTTTAATTAGAATTTCTTTGACTATGTTATATGGGGCTGGAGAGATGGCTTAGTGGTTAAGCGCTTGCCTGTGAAGCCTAAGGACCCTGGTTCGAGGCTTGTTTCCCCAGGACCCACGTTAGCCAGATGCACAAGGGGGTGCACGTGTCTGGAGTTAGTTTGCAATGGCAGGAAGCCCTGGCGTGCCCATTCCCTCTCTATCTGTCTCTTTCTCTCCCTCTCTCTCTGTCACTTTCAAATAAATAAAGAAAAAATAAAAAAAAGAATATGTTATATGAAATGAAGTACATATAATTGTTTGTTTAGTAGATTATAGTTAACATTTCATTAAATTAAAGTTCACTAGTTTATTATATTTGGGAAAATTAAATATTTACTAGAAGTTTTCTTCCATATAAAATATGCATTGAGTTATTTTAGTTGTGACTTAAAGTAATATGATTCAATAGAAACATATAGCATTGCAGAATCTCATTTTCATGATTTCAGTTATAAAAATAGGGTTAGATAGTAACTCTGCATTTCTTTCCTTTAGGCTATTGCATTACCTCCTATAGCCAAATGGCCATACCAGAATGGTTTTACATTTCATACCTGGCTTAGAATGGATCCTGTAAACAATATCAATGTAGATAAGGATAAGCCATATTTGTATTGGTATGTATTTCTATAGCTGACTAGTGTCAATATTTGACTTTAAAAATGAGAATACTTGAAGTGAATTGAAAACTTACTCTTCATAGTTTCAGAACCAGCAAAGGTCTTGGCTATTCTGCTCATTTTGTTGGAGGCTGTTTGATTATAACATCAATAAAGTCAAAAGGGAAAGGCTTTCAACACTGTGTGAAATTTGATTTCAAGCCACAAAAGGTATGTGATCTTACTGGCTCATGTTTCCATCTACAAGCTGTGGTCTATACAGTGATAGTCACGCAGTATTCTCTTTACACTCTTGAAATAGCTGAAATGGGATAATTGTTCACTTTCTGGCTTGGATCATAAAATAACTGAATATTTAGTTATTTATAAAATTTAAGAGAATTCTCAGGAGAAAATATCAGTGATAATTATTTCAGCAGGTTTTTTTTTATCCCTGAAAGTTAAGAGATAAGTAAGTGATTCATTAACAAAATGTATAGATAGGTAGGAAGATAGATGAAGTAAGAATGAAAAAATATAGTAGATGTTTGACTTTTTGTGAGTATGCTTGAAAATTTTCATAAGAACAAATTAGAAAATTTAGTTTTTATCTAGAGATCCTGTCTGAATAAATATGGTTCTAGAATTTGACTATTGGAAGTAAAGTTACTCTAATTTTGTTTTAAGTTTAGTTACAGTATACCCTTTTAATTTCTTAGCAACATGGTTGTATTGTTGGGGGAATCATTATATTTTTTGTTTCTTCAGTGGTATATGGTGACTATAGTGCACATCTATAATCGGTGGAAGAATAGTGAGCTTCGATGTTATGTGAATGGCGAGTTAGCTTCCTATGGAGAGATTACATGGTTTGTCAATACCAGTGATGTGAGTAGTTTTAAATGTTGTGGAAAAAATGTTTCTTAAAAAAGGTGAAATTTACATGTAAAAAAATATTTCAAAGTTTGAGTAAATTTTGGAAGACCATATAATGCATTTGTGTGTGTGGTGGGGGGTTTGGTGTGTGCATGTATATGTCCAGATATGAGTGCCCCATGCACATGTGTGGAAACCAGAGGAGAATGTCAGTGTCTTCCTCTATTGCCCTTCTGCCTTATTTAATGAGATGGTGTCTCTCACTGAACCTTGAGCTGCTGATTTTTGATCAGGCTTGCTGACTGGTGAGCCCCAGAGATTTTCTTGTCTCCTTCAGCACTGAAGTTATAGAGGTGCATGGCCACTCCTGGCTTTTGGGTGGCTGGGGTTGAACTAAGACCCATATGTTTGCACAGCAAGTACTGTTCTCCATTGACCTGCTTGGCCATCATCCAAGACTCACAATGGTCATGGGTACTTATTATTATAATTTGGCTAGCATGTTAATTAATTAATTAATTTTGTTTCTCGAGGTAGGGTCTCACTCTAGCCCAGGCTGACCTGGAATTCACTATGTAGTCTCAGGGTGGCCTCGAACTCATGGTGATCTTCCTACTTCTGCCTCCCAAGTGCTGGGATTAAAGGTGTGTACCACCATGCCCAGCTGCATGTTAATTTATTGAACAGAACTTGTTGACCTGTCACACAAGATATTACTCACCTTTTATTACATAATTTTTCTGGATGGAGTAGATGTAAGGATTTACAGGTAGCAGTTGTCTGTGGCGAGAGCAGTTTTCATTGGTTCTCTGATCAAAACAAACGGTAATACTATTATAGGGCTCTGGTTATTTTGTTAGTTTAATTAATTAATTTATTTGTTTGGGAGAGAGAGAGAGAGAGAAAGAAAGAGAGAATGAGCATGCCAGGGCCTCTAGTCACTGCAAATGAACTCCAGACACATGTCTCACCTTGTGCATCTGGCTTATGTGGGTCCTTAGGTTTCACAGGCAAATGCCTTAACTGCTAAGCCATTTCCCTAGCCCCAAGTTCTGGTTACTTTTATAAATAAGCTGAATGATGCATGGCTTTAGATTTTGCATGTGGTTCATAGTTGCTATTGGTTACTTTATTATATTTTCAGGATTCAAAGGCTAGGATGATTTTTTTTTCTTTCAAAAATGTTTTTATTGATTTGAGAGAGAGAAAGAGACAAACAGAACAAATGGGTACACCAGAGCCTCCTGCCATTGTGCAAAGAAACTCTGGATGTATGTGTCAATTTGTGCATCTGGCTTTATGTGGGTACTGGGGAATTGAACCCCGGTCATTAGACATCATAGGCATGTACCTTAACCACTGAGCTATCTCTTTAGTCCAGGATGAAAAATTTTAAAACATCTTATTTTTTCTCTTATAGTACTTTTTTTTAAACAGAAAACTTAAAAAAAAAAAAACTAAGGAAAATGGCCACAAACTATACCAGTGGACCACCATTCATTCCTTCTATATCTTTCATCTCACATACATACATATGGCATGATGCTAATCTTCTCACTCAGGTGGCATTTCAGACATTCTTAGTTTCACAACGCACCTCTGTCATTTATTTGCTGTGTGATCTTACTTAGACCATGGCCTGTTGTTTTGCACCTGACGTTGTGTACAACAGTATGTACCCACAAGGTAGTCATGATTAAAAAGGCTGAATCAGCAAGTCTCAAACCAAACTCATCATTTACCTGCTTGAGCCAAAGTCTGCTGTACTGTTTGGATTTTTGGTTGTTCACCTAGAAAAGCTTAGTACCATGATAATTTATAACTTCTTTTTTGTCTCCACATTTTCCAACAAGTTGTATTTATTGTATGTTTGGAAACTTTTTTATGATGCCTTTCCTGTTATCCATTCCAGGTGGGAATGAATGAAGTTATCTAAGTCTGTGCCATCTGTATCCAACATCTGTATAAGCTTTATTATTTTGGGGAGGGTGGCATTTTTTGTTACTATTAGACTCTGCATTCCTTTACAGACCTTTGACAAGTGTTTCCTGGGCTCTTCGGAAACAGCCGATGCTAACCGAGTGTTCTGTGGCCAGATGACGGCAGTTTACCTCTTCAGTGATGCTCTCAGTGCAGCTCAGATTTTTGCGATTTATCAGTTGGGCCTGGGATATAAGGTACTTTTCTCACCAGTCCTTGCTTAATGAAGCTGGCGCAGCATGAGCTGAAGGCGGGTCGTACATGGGGAAGTCTTTTCATTGCTTCTTGGCCATTTGCATATCATTACTACAATTTTTTTTTTTTGTGTGTGTGTGTGGTCTATTTTGAGATTTCTGCAAGTATAGTGGATACAGTTCTTTTTACATACTTATGATTTGTACATAGTCTTCTTGTTTACTTTGGATTTTGTTTTAGTTGGTATGGTGTTTGAAGGGCAGAAGGTTGGAGTTTTATGAATTTTAGTTTTTCAATTTTTAGAAATATTTTATTTATTTAATTGACAGATAAGAGGAGCAGAGAGAGAATGGGCATGCCAAGGCCTCCAGCCACAGCAAACGAACTCCAGACGTTTGCACCCCCTTGTGCATCTAGCTCATGTGGGTCCTGGGGAATTGAACCTTGGTCCTTTGGCTTTGTAGGCAAACACCTTAACTGCTAAGCCATCCCTCCAGCCCTCAGTTTTTGTATCATTTTGTGTCCTTATAGATGTTCTGTTATGGCTGGGAACATGGCTCAGTGAGTAAGAGCAGTTATGCAAGCATGAGGACCTGAGTTTGAGCCCCTTAACCCAAGAAAAATCTGTGCATGGCCATGCATGCCTGTAGCCCCAGTGCTAAGGAGATAAGGGGGTCACCGGAGTGTACTGGTCTGCCAGTTTAACTTATAAAACTACTGGGTCCAGCTTCATTAGACTCTGCCTCAAGAAAATAAGGCAGAGGCATGATAGAGGAGGACACCTTTTGTCCTCCTTTGCATCTGCATTTGTCCATACACCACATGCATGCACACATGTGCACACACACAAATATTTGACTACTTTCTTCTTAGGTGATATACTTTTAATATTTATATGAAAGTTTGTGATCCATTTATTTTATTTTATTTATTTTATTCATGAGAGAGAGCATAAGAAAGTGGGGACGGGGGAGAGAGAAATGGGGTACCAGGGTCTCTAGCCACTGTAATTGAGTTCCATACACATGCACCATCTTGTGTGCATGTGTGACCTTGTATGCATGTGTGACCTTGTGCATCTGGCATACATGGGTTCTGTGGAACTGAACCTGAGTTCTTAGGCTTTGCAGGTAAGAGCCTTAGTTGCTAAGCCATCTCCAGCCCTTGTGATCCATTTTGAATACACACACACACACACACACACACACACACATACATACATGTATATAAAATGAGTAATAGGGGTAATGGTTTATTTCTGCCCCCCATAAGTTCTATAGTCTGATTATATGTGTTTCCTGAAATTCATATGTTGAAACCTTACCTTTAAGAAGATGGTATTAAGATGTGGGTAAGTCACAAAGGCTTCATCCTCATGAGTGGGATTAGTGCCCTAATTGCTGTTTTGATTGGCTTTTCTCTGGTGATCAGTAAGTCTAGCATCTTTTCATGTGCTTATAGGTATTTATATATGGATCATTTTTGAAAAAAAAAATCAAGACCCTTTACCTATTTTCAACTATGTTGTGTTTATGTTGTTTTAATATGGCTTTTAAAAATTAAAATGTTTTAATTGGGGTAAAGTACACATAAAATTTAGTTATATTCACAGTGTTTGAGAGTCTAATCTCCAGAACTCTTAAGAGTTTACTAATAAAAATTTAGACTGCTATGCCACTAGGCTATATGTTCTCATGGGACCATTGTTGTATGTGGAGCCTGTCACTGATCAGAACTTTGTTATGTGGTGTATGACTATATGAAATAGGTAGCAGACAGCAGCAGTACAAAGGAGACTTCAGTATTTAACTTCGCATATACATAGAACAAGCATGCTGAAGATCAGTGAGGAGCTAGATGATTTGACCAACCACACAGCCCAAGTCAACATAACATGCATATTAACGTGCATGATTCATGAGTGTACATAAATAGACTATCGAGTAGTCCACAAGTGTTAACTAATTTAGTATAGTTGAAATCATTTGATTTTTTTTTTTTTTTTCTGGGTTTTTGAAGTAGGGTCTTGCTATAGCTCAGGCTAACCTGGAATTCACTATGTAGAGTGGCCTCGAATCCATGGCAATCCTCCTGCCTTTGCCTCCCGAGTGCTGGGATTAAAGGCGTGTGCCACCATGCCTGGCTCATTTAATTTTTTTATGACTGTAATGGTAATAAGGTTAGGAAATCTGGAAAATCCATAAGTGTGTGGGAATTTAATAGCACACCCTTGAATAATCAGTGGGTTAAAGCAAAAATCACTAGGAGATACCTTGATAAAAATGAAAATGAAAATATGACAAAACTTACTTGATTCATTTAAGTAGTATCAAGAAGGGACTAACATTACTTGGAGGTATCATCTTACATAATATTCTTAGCGAAAGTTGTAGTGGTATGTCTCCTTAAATGTTTGTACTTGTGGCTATTTATGTTTTGAAATTTTTTCACCTTAACTATTCTTTTCTATTAATTCATAGGGTACATTTAAATTCAAAGCAGAGAGCGACCTTTTCCTTGCTGAGCATCATAAACTTCTACTGTATGATGGCAAGCTCTCTAGTGCCATCGCCTTCACATACAATCCACGGGCCACAGATGCCCAGCTGTGCCTCGAGTCTTCTCCTAAGGACAACCCTTCCATTTTTGTTCACTCACCACATGCACTCATGCTTCAGGTACCAACTCAGATCTTTTAATAATGTAGTGAGTAGAACTTTTTTTGTTTTTTGTTTTGTTTTGCTTTTCGAGGTAGGGTCTCACTCTTTCCTAGGTATGAGTAGAACTTTTAAAATGAATTATTGAAGTGTAGTTGGAATGCCACAGCCAAATGTTTTTCTACATTTCCTGTTGTGCTTTATTTGTAATTGTTTCAGAAAATAAATTGTTGACAGCTATACTGTGTTTTCTATTTCCCAAGGATGTGAAGGCAGTTTTAACCCATTCCATCCAAAGTGCTATGCATTCAATTGGAGGAGTACAAGTTTTGTTCCCCCTTTTTGCACAGTTGGACTATAAGCAACATTTATCTGACGAGGTTGACTTGACCATCTGGTGAGTGCTTTTTTATTGTTGTTCAAGTCAGAGTCTTGCTATGTAGCCCACACTGACCTGCAACTCACTGTGTAGTCCAAACTTACAATCTTCCTTCCTCTGTCTCCTGAGTGCTGAAAATACTGGTATGTATCCCCTGCCTGGCTGCCCCTTGTTTTAATTTTATGTGAATTAACTTTCATCATTGTTAAGCTATATAATACTTACTTTGCCTTTCTTTTCTTTTTTCTTTCTTTTTTTTTTTTTTGTTTTTTTAAGGTAGGGCATCACTCTTTTAAAAAATCTATTTATTTATTTATTGGAGGGAGGGAGGGAGGGGGGGAGAGAGAGAGAGGGAGAGAGAAAGAAAGAAATAGGGAGAGAGAGAGAGAATGGGCGCACCAGGGCCTCCAGCCACTGCAATCAAACTCCAGATGTGTGCACCCCCTTGTGCATCTGGCTTATGTGGGTCTTGGGGAGTTGAACCTGGGTCCTTTGGCTTTTCAGGCAAGCACCTTAACCACTAAGCCATCTCTCCAGCCCCAGAGCTTCACTCTTGCTCAGGCTGACCTGGAAATCACTATGTACTCTCAGGGTGGCCTTGAACTCATGGTGATCCTCCTACCTCAGCCTCCCAAGTACTGAGATTAAAGACATGCACCACACCACTACACCTGGCTTCTTCTTCTTCTTCTTTTTTTTTTTTTTGTGAGATAGGGTCTTCCTGTAGCCCAGGCTGACCTGGAATTCACTGTGTAGTCTCAGGATGGCCTTGAATTTATAATGATCCTCGTACCTCTGCCTCCCAAGTATTGGGACTAAAGGCTTGTGCCACCACACCCAACTAAATTTATTATTATTTGGGAGAAAGAGGCAGAGAGGGAGAGGGAGATTGAGAGAGAGAGAGAATGGGTACACCAGGGCCTCCAGCCACTGCAAATGAACTCCAGATGCAAGCGCCTCTCCAGCCTACCTTTCATGTTTTTACAGAGTAAAAATATTTAAAAGAAATTTGTGAGTAAGCAGCACCACAAATCTCTTTTACATCTCAATCTCAGTTACTTGAGTATTAATATAATTGTGATTTATTAGAAGGAAAAATGGAAGCTCTAAAAATACAGTGTACATGTTAGAGTCAACCAAAAAGTATATATATTCTCCAGTCTAGGTTTTGAAATATTTTAGGTTCTTATTTGGCATGAATTTATTATGTGAAATTAGGTTGTCATGTTTTAATATCCATGTGAATAATTGAAAATCAAAAACTTTAATGTGTTTTATGAGGGGATATGGTCTTTAAAAAGCTAGACTGTCCACTGCCACATTTTATTTCCTGTGCTGTGGGATTGAGTCAAAGAAGGGGCACATGAATTCTAGGATGTTATAAAAAACAAGAGAGGTTGTCTGAACGAATTTCTCACAACTGCATATTCCAGTGAAACTGTATATGGTGAAATAATTGTTTCATTTATTTGAGACATTTAACCGAGCTTCCCATTCTTCTTTGAAATTCTCTTTCAGAATTCTTCTTCCATATACAGCTTGATGTCTGCTACAAGTGCATCGAGCTGATGAGATAGCTTTCTCCAGATTATATTTAGGAAATAGAAATTATTTTCTTTTTTTAACAAATAGGAATGAGCATCAAAATTTAGCATTTGCCAACTGCATTAATTTTAATTTTAATTATTTATGTAATTGGGGCTTGCTGTAGCTGTTGAATACCTGAGATTACAAGCACATATCACTGCACCTGGCTTGATAACTTTGTTTTAAAATATAAATTACCCTTGGCATAGTAATAGTACACAGAATATTTTTGCATCCTGCTTTAGCAGGGTTAAGTTCTTTTCTCTGTCCCCTCATATGTTTTGCACCTCCTCGCTGGAATGGCTGTCCATCCGTCACAGCTGAGCTGTGCAGGAGGATGGTGGCTGTTTTCTGTGGGACTCTCCATGCGTGTTTGCGAAGGCCTTAATAGCTAATCCTGTCCCTTCCCCTTCACTGTTTACAGCATGGATAGTAGAGACTGGTTGTGGCCTCTTTCACTTAAAAAATTCTTTAGGACTATCTGGAGAATCATGATTTTCCTATTGGCAAAAGCGAACACACTTCTTAATGTTCCAGGACCTCAAATTTTATCTAAGCTAACTTTCATTTATTAAAAAATTTATTTGAAAGTTGGGCGTGGTGGTGCACACCTTTAATCCCAGTACTCGGGAGGCAGAGGTAGGAGGATTGCCAAGAGTTCGAGGCTACCCTGAGACTACATAGTGAATTCCAGGGCATCCTGAGCTGGAGTGAGACCTTACATTGAAACCCCCCACCCAAAAAAAAAAAAAAAATATTTGAGAGAGAGAGAATGGGTATGCCAGGGCCTCCAGCCACTGCAAACAAACTCCAGATGTGTGCTCCCTTTGTGCATCTGGTTTATGTGGGTCTTTGGGAATTGAACCAGGGTCCTTTGGCTTTGCAGGCAAAGACCTTAACTGCTAAGCCATCTCTCCAGCCCTAAGCTAACTTTCTTACCTTTACTTCATGCATCCTTTGGCTAGTTTAGAGCCCAACCATCATTTGGGGATTTAAAACTTTGCTCTTTCTTTTCCTCCTTTTGCAAGATTGAATATGCTTGATTATGTTGTTACACTCATTCTTTCAGCTCTTAATGTACTTGTATTAGATGTTTCTATTACTTGTTTTCAGACATTGTTCATTTTTCTATGTAATGCATATTTATGATGTTTCTAAGTTACTATGTTTGTAATATGAAATAAGTAATTGAGTTCATCTTAAACTACATTATGTTATTTTGAAATAATTTTAGAAATAGTTTTAGTAGAACTTAAGTTTCGGTGCAATGGAGTGCTTTTTATTTTTATTGAATTTATCTTTCTGTGGTGCTGAAGATGGAAGTCAGGACCTCACGCATACACATGCCTGCTTGCTAGGCAAGTGCTCCACCATTGAGCTGCATCCTGCCCTGAAGTGGTGATTTAGATAGGTGGGGTTACATGTGTCTAACCTAGTGCCTCCATAATAGAAAATTCTTTCCCAAACCACCACCTTTTTTCCTCTTCTAGTACAACTTTGCTGGCTTTTATCATGGAGCTGTTGAAGAACTCAATTGCCATGCAAGAGCAGATGCTGGCTTGCAAGGGCTTCTTGGTAATAGGATACAGTCTTGAAAAGGTGAGAAACTTTGTGATTTTGATTTTGCATTTGCTGGCCTTGTGCATGTTCTTCTAAGTGGGTAGGAAATCCTGTCTGCACATATGTCTTCTTGGCTAGAGACAGTTACTTAGATTAAAGTAACATTTTGTTGTTTTACCTTGCCTCCAGTCCTCTATGATGGAAGGAGTAGTGAGCCTCATTCCATCTTTTAACATTGAGCATGGTCTGTGGGCCAATTTCCTTTGTGGTGTTGACAGCCTGTAATTTACTTACTTTGCCTTGAATTAGTAGTAACCTTTAAAATGCTTTTTTTGTTTTCTTTCAGTCTTCAAAATCCCATGTCAGCAGAGCAGTACTTGAACTTTGCCTTGCATTTTCAAAGTATCTGAGCAATCTTCAGAATGGGATGCCCCTACTCAAGCAGTTGTGTGATCACGTCCTTCTTAATCCTGCCATATGGATTCATACTCCAGCCAAGGTGATACATGTTGGCTTTGTTTTGCTACCACGATTAAGTATTATGTTTGAGGTACATGACATTATCCTTTAGCATGCGATGTAAAATTTCACTGGATACTTCCTTTTGACTAAGTATAAGTTTTTTGCTTTTTAGGAAAGTTTGGAAGTAAATATGTATTTTTTCTTTTTGCAATCCAATGTTTTTTTGAAAGAATAAAGTAATGGTCTTTATTTTCCTGTATTACATAGGTTTTATTTGAAAGTGATGTCGCTTACTAGATAAAAATCAAAGGAGGACAGCTGTGGTGTTAATATTTTTCCTATAAACTGTAGCTCTATCCTATTATACACACATACACACTCTATTCCTTAACACCTCTCCCTCCCATTCTCTGCCTCTGTTGTGCACATTTGAGCCTCCCACCAATGACCTTTTGAGTTTTATTCTATAGGTAAAGCTGAATTGTTACTCTTTCCTTGGAGACACAATATTGTGACCTCATTTAGTCATTGAAATTTCACATGAACTTAAGCCATAGAAACCGGCTATGTGTGCACCAAATACATTTTTAGTGCTTTGCTAAAAAGCTACTCGCCTGTGAACATAAATGACTTTATGGTAAAGCATATAAACAAAACTTTTAACAAACTCTATCATCTTAACTTGTTCAAAAACTTAGTACTGGTACTGTTAAATATAACTTGAAGCATAGAATTTTTTACTTGCATAATTATATTTGACTTATCTACAGTTTTTGTTAGAAATCATGTTATTTCAAACCCATAATGTTCCCTTCTCCCTTTCCCACTTCTTGCCCGCTTACTGTGTCTGTCATTGTTTAGGTTCGAATAGCACGTACTTACTCTAGTTGTCAGGAAAAAATGTCTGCAGACTTTCTTGCTTTCCTAGTCATAATATCTTATTTTCAGCTGGTCTTTCAAATGTTAAAGAGAAAAACAGCTGCTGACTCCGTTTGCCATTTGGAAATAATCAGAGGAGGCAGCTGGAGGTTGTAGCTTTTTATCTCCAGGTTAAATTTGACCTCCTCCTTTTTCATGACCCTCAGTTATTTCTTTTCAAAGATTGTTTCAAGTTACTTTTAAAGTCTTCTAGCGGACACTTCTTTGTCTTAGTAACCAGCATATTTGTAAGGCATTGTTTCTCTTTTGGAGTTGTCAGAAATATTTAGATGTGGTGGAATGTATTTCTACGTTTCATCAAATTTCTTTAGGTTCCTAGGATTAATATACTTTGTTTCTTACCTTGTACTTTTAAGAAATTTTTCTTAATTTCTTTTTTTAGATTGTGATTGGTTTGATGATATTACATTTTGGGGGCAGCTGTCTTTTTTTGTATATTGATGAAGAGTTTTATTTGCTTTTATTTTCTTACAAAGATGTAACAAAGGGCAGATTGAGATTTGCTGTCTTGAAGGTCATCTAGTTTACAGGAGAGCAGGAGCTCTTAGAAAGTTTTGGAGGGAGCATGAATTTTCATTAGTTTGATAATAAATCCAACTCTAGTTACTGAAGTCACAGGTAGAGATGTAAAAATCAACTCTTGGTTTTGGAAAAGGGAATTAATAGTGATTTATAATTTTTCTCTTAGATCTGCTCAGATATAAGCTTGTTAAGAATCTGGCAGGAAAAGAAAGAGAAGTATATTATTATTAAGTATTTCAATGTAATAATTAAATCAATTTAAGAAACACACTGCAATTGTAACTATAAATTATAAATAAGTAAAATTTAAACTTTAAGTGAAAAAAAGAATCTGGCAGGGATATCGGTTTTCCAGTTTATCATGGTCTTTTGTTTACTCAACAAGTTATTTATTTGAGACATGGTCTCATGGATCTCTGGCTGGCCTCCAACTTGCTGTGTAGCCAGACTCCTTGATTTTTAATCTTAATCCTCCCGTGTCTGCCTCTCAAGTGCTGAGATTGTACTCATGACCCTATGCCCAGTGTTATGTGGTGCTGGGATTTCACCCAGGGCTTTGTATATGTTAGGCAAGCACTGTAGCAACTGAGCCACATCCTCAGACCCACATCAAGTTCCTCCTTAGTGACTACTTCATACTGGACATGGGTAGAGGACAAGACTGACTTGATTCTTTTTTTAAAAGATTTTATTTTTATTTATTTGTTAGAGTGAGTGGGGGTGGGTGGGTGGGAAAAGGGCATGTAGGGCTTCCAGCCACTGCAAACAAACTCTAGATGCATGCGCTACCATATGTGTATCTTGCTTACGTGGGACTTGAAGAGTTGAACCTGGGTCTTTAGGCTTCGCAGGCATGTGCCTTAACCACTGAGTCATCTCTCCAGACTGATTGACTTGATTCTTGCTCTCATAGAATTTAGATATAATGAGAAAGAGAGATGTTATATAATTTGTGTGGTTATTAGATTATATCATTAGTGGATGAATGAAGGAAGGCTTGATCATAATTAGCATATGTTTAATCTTTAGGTCTTCACTTTCTTTCACCTCTGTATGCTGCTATTAAATCATAATTATTTTTTCTTTTACTATATTCTTAACAATCTTACTTTATTCAGTTTTCTGTTTATCTAGCTTAGCACTTTTCAAGAAAGTGCCTTTAAACGCTGAGCTGAGCTGAGCTGAGCTGAGCCATCTCTCCTGACCCTAACTTACTTTGCACTTTCTGCTGTAATTTTTTTTTTTTTTGAGACAGGATCTAGCCATGCAGCCTAGGCTGGCCTGGATCTTCCTATAGAGCCAGCTGGTCTTGACCTCAATGATCTTCCTGCATTTGCTTCCCAAGTGTTGGTATTCTAGGCCTGTGCTGCCACACTGGGTTTCCTGTATGTTCCTGTCATCAGGTGACTGCTTCCCCCCAACAAACTTTAGCTTCCCAAATGAAGTAGATCCTTACCTAGCCTTCCACCTTCCTGTCACTTCACCTTTCTAACCCCTGTATCCTCAGGAGATAGGCAGGTACCAAAAGGATTCCTTAGAGTGGTGGTTCTCAGTCTTGGCTCCTGAGAGAATCAATTGGGATGATTTTGAAAACAAAGAATCCCACTCCCTTTATCCTAGACTTTGATTTTGTTAAAATCTATGGTCTTTGACTAAGGCATCACAATATTCTTTTTTTAAAAATTTTTTTGAGGTAGGGTCTTGCTGTAGCCCAGGCTGACCTGGAATTCACTATGTAGTCTCAGGGTGGCCTTGAACTCACAGCGATACTCCTACCTCTGCTGGGATTAAAGGCATGTGCCACCATACCTGGCCACAATATTCTTTTAAAAATGGTTTTCATGGGCTGGAGAGATGGCTTAGTGGTTGAGCGCTTGCCTGTGAAGCCTAAGGACCCTGGTTTGAGGCTCGATTCCCCAGGACCCACATTAGCCAGAGGCACAAGGGGGCGCACGCGTCTGGAGTTTGTTTGCAGCGGCTGGAGGCCCAGGTGCGCCCATTCTCTCTCTCTCTCTCTGCCTCTTGCTCTCTGATTGTTACTCTCAAATAAATAAATGAAAATAAGCAAAAAAAATTTAAAAAATAATGGTTTTCATGTCTATCCTATTGATTCAGAGTTTAGTTCAGAAGCCATTGTTCTAGATCTAAGGAAACCATTTATGTCAGCCATAGGCTTCCTTGCTTAAAATTTCTTTTCCTTCCATCTCCCTTCCCTGCTACTCACTGTCAAAGCCTTCCTTTGTGTTACTTGATTAATGAACTTTTCCTCACGGAGCCACATTATCCTATAGTAGTTTCTCTGGCCCCTAATTCATAGCATTTAGTAATGCTATGCCACTTAGTTATGCCACATTTTACCTCATGATTTTTATTAGTTTTCTTTTTCACATGCTGGTGATCTAGCCCAGTGCCTTGTGTATGCCAGGCAAGTGTTCTACCACTGAGCTACACCCCAGCCCAGTCATGACCTTTCCTATGTTTCAGTAGATGTACTTATTATCTCTGTGGGTTATTTCTGGCTTAAATTTATGTGTACTTTCATCTCCTCAGCTGTATTTTAGTGACTGAGTGATGGCATAATGTGCCATTGTATTCCCATAGAACAGTGTTGTGCATATAAGTAAATATAAATATTTTCTAGGCAACTGAAAGGATGTGGCTAAGAATCTGAGCTATGTCATAGGAACTATTATACTAACATACAGATTGGGTCTATCCATTTGAACAGCAGTAGCTACACCAATAAAACATTATCATTCAGTAAACTACTTGAAATCTTACTATATATCTGACTTCTTAAACTGCAGTGGTCTTATTAGCCCCACTTTAGGTGGTTTAGAATCTACCAGTTTTAAATTGCAAGATTATTGTTAGACATCAAGATTGTTAATTTGTAGGACATCTAAAAGATAGGTACTTACCTTTCTCTCTTAAAAAAATATGTCCAGACACTTAGGCATCTAGCAGAGTTGAAAATGAAAATTCCCCAGTGTGTTGGATAGTACTATAAAAGTTCAGTTACAAATTCTTGAGAGTAGTCTGTGATCAGGGGAGAACATATACTCTACTTAAAGTTGTCCAGCTCAAAAGATATGTCTACTATCAAGAAAACAAAAAAGTTCGACACAGGGAGTTTTGGTTTTATGCTCCTATAAGCACTGGAGCATCAGAGCCATGATTTCACTGATACTGAGAAGGACTGTGCTAAGGTGACGTAGCTCTGCTTCCTTCTTCTTTTAAAATTAAGAGCTTATATTTGAAGTTAATATAAACATATATAAGCTCTCACAGATGTAGTTCTTTCAGTCATCCTACTTTTTAATTTTTGTTAAGTATATTAAAATTCTGGTTTTTAAACACAATTATTAAAATCAAGTTTATTTGTTGAAAAATCATGTGCTGATGAAAAATAAAGATTTCTGAGAATCAAAAATTATTTCCATGGGTAGTATTATAGAAATTGGACATATTTTCGGGTGTTTACTTTCTAAGGAACACATCTGTGTTTTGGTGTATTCATGTGTCAGTGTAGAATGTCATCTGATGTGTTGTGTCATCAAGCTCAGCTTTTTCTAATAACTGTGGTACAGATAAAACAGCCTGAGAGTGCTGCTGGGAACAGGGTCAAGTGATGATGGCTGTCTTTTGGCTTGAGCTCTCCATTGTGGTCGTACAGGTCCAGTTGATGCTTTATACATACCTGTCCACCGAATTCATTGGGACAGTCAACATCTACAATACTATCCGGAGAGTTGGAACAGTGCTTCTCATCATGCACACACTGAAGTACTACTACTGGGCGGTGAATCCTCAGGATCGGAGTGGAATCACTCCCAAAGGATTAGGTATCGTGTCCTCTGCTTCCCATGTTATACCCATGGCAAGTCAGGATTTAAAGAAACCAACAGCATAACATTAATTGGGCAGTTTCTCTCAATCTCATTATGGCAAAATTTATTAAATTCTCAGTTATTTTAATAAGTTGTTCTAAATTATAGTTTGTAGTGTTTAATATGTGCTGCCACCGTGAAAGCATATGACTTGTGCTTGGGTCAAACAGTTGTAACACATTGCCAATGACAAGAAAAATTTGGTTACTGGTATTGACACTGAGATTGTTACAGTGAGATAACTTGAAAATAGTGCTTTGAGGAACAGAAATTTTGTACAAAGTAGGGACTATTTTGCTGTAACAAAGATACAATGGAATGATAAAATTTAAATAATTATTTCCTTGTGTAATCAACAAGGTTAACATTCATTCATCATGTCAGCAGTTCATGAAAGTGTTAAAATAACACCTTGTAACTTCTGTATACCCTGATTAGGGAGTTGTGGAGAGGAAGAGTGCTGATCTGCCAAGGCAGTGTGGCAGGTTCAGGTACTTGGTTCAGGTGATTGCAATGTGGTCAGAAGCATTAACTTGTCTCTCTGCTTTTCTTTGTTTTGTTTACTTTTTCTTTTTCCTTGTTGGCTGTTTTAAAATCTGGCAAAAGAATATCTTCTTGTATAAAGTATTTTCAGCAAAAGTCTGCTTTGACCTCACTTGCTTTCTCTGTGGCAGTTACAGTACTGTTGGACAACACTTGGAGGCACCCCTTCAGACATGTGCTCCAAGATGAGGGTGACTTTTTTCTTTTTCGTTTTTTCTTTTGTGTGTGTGTGTGTGTGTGTGTGTGTGTGTGTGTGAGAGAGAGAGAGAGAGAGAGAGAGAGAGAGAGAGAGGGGGAGGGAGGGAGAGAGAATGAGAATTGGCACGCCAGGGTCTCCAGCCACTGCAGTCAAACTCCAGGTATGCGTGCCATCCTGTGCGTATGTGCGGCCTTTCATGCTTGCGTCACCTTGTGTGTGTGGCTAATGCGGGATCTGGAGAGTCGAACATGGGTCCTTAATTTTCTCAGGCAAGTGCCTTAACTGCTAAGCTAGTTCTCCAGCTCAAGGACGAGTTTTTTGATGAAATTTAAGGCTCTTGCATAAAATTAGGAAGTAGAAGATTTGAAGCTCATCAACACATTTTCATCATAATCAAAGGCTTTGGCTGTTCAGTGGTTTACAAAGAAATTAAAAAAAATTTTTGGTTTTTATTTATTTATTTATTTGAGAGCGACAGACAGAGAAAGAGTGAGAGTGGGAGGGAGAGAGAGGGAGGGAGGGGGGAGAGGGGGAGGGAGGGAGAGAATGGGTGCACCAGGGCTTCCAGCCACTGCAGATGAATTTCAGATGCGTGTGCCCCCTTGTGCATCTGGCTAACCTGGGTCCTGGGGAATCGAGCCTCGAACCGGGGTCCTTAGGCTTCACAGGCAAGCGCTTAACCGCTAAGCCATCTCTCCAGCCCCCAAAAAATATTTTTGTATTTTTATGTTATTGTTTTAAGTAACCTTAAAAGTAAACTCCATTTTTTTTTTCTCTCAGAGTATGTGTTATCTGTAGTTGCAAAAGCTGTGGGGAGAGAAGGAATCACCTGTTGGGTTTAGGCTGGCAGGGGTGTGGCACTTACAGAGCCAGCGCAGCACTTCTTGATAGTGGTTTCATGGTGCTGTAGGAGTTTCATGCCCTGTCCTGGGTGCTAGCTTTGTATCTTGGTCTTTGTTTTTCACCTAGTGACTTGGGAGAAAGTGTCATACAAGCTAGGGAGGCTACACTGGTTTTGTGATTCCATTCTAACTGTTTAGCCTGTGCTTTGCCTAGGAATTATCATGTGGAACATATTTAAACAATTTTCTTCTTATTTTAATTGATCTGTTCAAGACCATGGTGGTCTTGTACTCTGGTGGTCTAGGAACTAGCTATAAATGGTGATTGCTGGGGTGCGGGGGAGGATTGGAGGCTATAGAAGGCAAATAGGTACCTAAGTGAGGGTCTCAGAACAATAGGTATTTGGTTTCAGAAGCTTTGTACTTGGGCATTCTATGTTGGAGACATGAAAATTGACTTAATGTGAGCCATGTGTGAGCAGGGACTTGTCCAAGCTCAGAAGGTGTCAGAAGTAGTGGGCATAATCCTTTCCTTCTTCATGAGCAGTATTGTGTGGTGACGTGTGCTGCTTAAGAGTTTTGTAATTGCTTACAAGGGGCAGCACTGGAAACAGTGTTCATACCCAGTTCACATGTAACAATTTTATATTTAAATGTTTTGATTTAACTTTTAAAAAAAATAAATTTCTTCCATCTTATTTGGTACAAATTGTAAATGCATATTATTATTGAACATATATTTTACTTATCACCATATTTTTGTTTTTGCAATCTTTTAGCCTGTTTAAAGTATGAACTTAATTGTGGTTTTGTGCATTTGGAGCATTGTGTGTACATTTCCTTGTGAAACCAAATGCTTGTCTTGTATGAGGCATAAAAGGGAAGGTCACTCTGTAGGCTGCTGGCCTTTGTGTTTCTTATAAGTCGTGGAAGATCTAGTGGGAATGATCCTCTTGCCCTGTAGATTACCTTGAGGTCTTTGAAATACTAAACATGGATATCTTTTTAAAGATGGACCACGGCCTAACCACAAAGAAATGCTTTCTCTACGAGCGTTCTTACTGATGTTCATTAAACAATTAGTGATGAAGGTGAGTTTCTCTTCTTACCCTACAGCATGCTGTGGATTGTTGCTGATAATTTTATGTACATTTTCATGGCTGTATATTAATTCTTTGCCATAAAGCTTGGTATTGGAAATTTTTTGAAAGATGTTTGCCTTTTCTTGTTTCTTTTGAGCATATGCTGGCATAAATTATTGCAGAACTGGAGTTGGTAGTGATATTGTATGTTATATAAATTTGTACCAGAGCTCAAAGATGTTCATTCCTTTCTTGGGAAAATCTCTAGAGTTCCTGTTAAATACTGTGTACTCTTCCTGGCACTGTGGTTCAGCAGCCAACAAAAATCCTAAACAAGGTTTCACTGTTAGCGAGCTCTATGAACCTGACATTCATATTTTGAGAAGTACTATTCCTGTAGTCCACATAGCTGTATTAGCCTTTAGAAATACCATGTTACCCTTCTTATTCTAAGTAAAATTTCATATTTTAAAGCATTTTTATTTTAGAAGAGAGCAGACTATGAATGCTTTTCCTGCCAATATTTCATTGGGTGTTTCTATCCTTCCCCTCCTTCTATTAATTCTAAATTTGAGATAGGGCTTCATATATGGCTGGCCTTACTTGAACTCACTATGTAGCTGAGGGTTACTTGAATTCCTTTTCATATAACTCTGCTTCCTAATTACAGGATTGCAGACATACTCATTAAGTATTTTTTACTTTTTAATATTATATTTATTTATTTGAGACAGTGAAAGAGAGAAAGAGAGAGAGAGAGAATATATGAATATATGGGTATGCCAGGGCCATTAGCCACTGCAAATGAACTCCAGATGTATGTGCCATCTTGTGCACCTGGCTGTACGTGGGTAAAACCTGGGTGCTTAGGCTTTGCAGACAAGTACCTTAGCCACGAAGTCATCTCTCTAGCCTTTTCTTTATGTTTTAAATAAACTTCTTATATTGACAGTTTTCATAAATGTATATAATGTATTTTGATCATAATCCTCTCATGTTACCTTTTCTTGCTCCTCTTCCACTAAACCCCTTCTTCCCAACTAGTCACTCTACTACTTTGATATCTTTTTATTCGTGTGTGTGTGGGGAGGGGGGTTACACATAGAGATAGAGAGACCATTTGAGTTTATTCAAGGTTGCTTGCTTAAGTATGTGGAGGATTATTTGCCACAGCACATGCAGTTTACCAGTGGTTATACTACTTGAGAAAATGTCTCCTGCTTCCTTAGCAAGTGTTAACTTTCAATAAATCCTGCCCAGAGAGGGATGGAGTTTTATTGCCTTCTCCATCGTCTGTGATGAAATGTTGATAGAACTCATTCTGTATTTTCTTATATCATTTTATTTCTTATTCTTTATGCTGTGTTGCCTTATTAGCTGTCACATAAGATTGTGGTAATAGTAACTGTCCTTTGGTTTCTAAATAGTTGCATAGACTGTATGTCCCTCAGTTTTTACTTTAGCTTTAGATTTTATAACACTTAGATTTGTAGCAGATGACCAATTTGACAAATCTATGTATATGGTTTCTGGTTTTAAAATGTTTTTCATATGTAAGCATAATCTTATATTTCTGAAGGATTCTGGAGTAAAGGAAGATGAACTGCAGGCCATCCTTAATTACCTGTTGACTATGCATGAGGTAATGCTTGAATTTCATATTTTGGGGTCTTATTTTTTCTTTTCAATTTATTTATTTGTTTATTTGAGGTGCGCGCGAGAGACAGAGAGAGAGAGAGAGAGAGAGAGAGAGAGAGAGAGAGAGAGAGAGGGAGGGAGAGAGAAAGAGAATGGGCACGCCAGGGCCTCCAACCACTGCAGGCGAACTCCAGATGCATGTGCCCCCTTGTGCATCTGGCTAAAGTGGGTCCTGGGGAATTGAGCCTTGAACCGGGGTCCTTAGGCTTCACAGGCAAGTGCTTAACCACTAAGCCATCTCTCCAGCCCAGGATCTTATTTTTTTTGAAGCTGCATCATGAATGTTTTAAAAAGTTAAAAAACAGTAGAAATATTCACTAATTATATAACTTTAGTGGAGAATACATGTTTCTACTTAGGCACAAAATATTAAGCTTAGTTTTGTTTATTTATTTATTTATTTGTTTGTTTGTTTTTGTATTTTTCAAGGTAGGGCCTCACTGTAGCCCAGGCTGACCCAGAATTCACTATTTATTGTTAGGGTGGCCTTGAACCCACAGAGATCCTTCTACCTCTGCTTCCCAAGTGCTATGATTAAAGGCATATACCACCCATGCCTGGCTTTAAGCCTTCTTTTAAGAAGCTACTGGATGGCTCAAAAATAATCATGAAAGGCCCTAAGAAGTGCTAAAATTGGATTTCATTGAATGAATAGCACAGTATACCAAAGCATATTTTTAGAAACTGATATAACAAATGGAAAAGTAGATTTAAAGACAACAAAAATGATTAATTACACTTGAAATTCATAACACATTCCTTCTGTCTGGTTTTGTATGTTTAAGTGTTCAGTTTAACAACTCATTTGTAATGAAATTTAAAATTCTGTGGTTGAAAGTTAAATAGGTTTAGATATGTGCTTTATATTTAATTATTATTATTATTTTTTTAAATTTTTATTTATTTATTTGAGAGCGACAGACACAGAGAGAAAGACAGATAGAGGGAGAGAGAGAGAATGGGCGCGCCAGGGCTTCCAGCCTCTGCAAACGAACTCCAGACGCGTGCGCCCCCTTGTGCATCTGGCTAACGTGGGACCTGGGGAACCGAGCCTCAAACCCGGGTCCTTAGGCTTCACAGGCAAGCGCTCAACCACTAAGCCATCTCTCCAGCCCTATATTTAATTATTTTTAAATTAAAACTAAAATTCAGTATATTCTAGGTAAAATATAGCTAATCTGATTACATTAAGGTATAAATAAGTTAAATTTAGAAATTAGTGGGATGTCACGTCATAACATTTTACATGGTAATTATCATCGAATGTGTATTTCCATAATTCATGCTTTGTGACTTAATACGTATGTTGTAATATCAAATAGTGACTATTAAAAATTATTTTATTTATTTATTTGCACACAGTGAGAGAGAGAGAGGGAGGGAGGGAGAGAGAGAGAGAAGAAGAAGGTAGAGGGTAGGAGGGAGATAGGGAGAGAGAATGGGCGTATCAGGGCCTCTTGCCAATGCAATCCAGCTCCATATGCATGTGCCACTTCGTGCATCTGGCTTTACATGGATATTGGGGAATTGAACCTGTGCCTTAACTGCTGGGCCATCTCTCCAACCCATGAATAGTGGCTTCTTTAATAATGAACATTTGAATTAATGATCAGCCTTATCTTTGTTAATTGAGATATAAAAAAATGAGTAAGTTTTAACTGGATCATATATGTGTGTGGCTCAAAATCATTAATAATTAGCATTTGTTTTCCTCTTGAGTACCATGTTCTGTTTATGGATTATACTGACTCAATTTAGCAGTTGATGAATTTTCAGTTGAAACTCCTGGAAATGCTTTCTTACATGTGATTTTTGTCTTTCATTAACTCTAAGGAAGCAAATGAAGTACTTCATAAGAGATTAGGTGGGAGTCACTATGGTTGTCAGTTTCTCTCTTGATTTAGGAATCTTTTGGGTTTTCCATATAACAAGTTGCCAAAGCCTTGGTACCCTAGCTCGAGAAACTTTACTTACCAAAAATTAGGTATATAATTAGTTTCCTAGAAAAAAAAATGCGTATGTATGGCAAACAAATTAATGAACCTGTGGTAACTGATCCTTCCGGTTTTGGGTTATTTTTTTCCTATATTGGCCCTAGAGATATGCATCCGTAGTGAAACATCCAGAGACTTTGAAGGGTTCTCGTGAAGAGGTTTTGAAGTCCAGAACTTATTCATGATGTTCTGCATGTGGTACTAAATTGTAATATATAAGAACTGCCCAGTTATTACTTCAAAACATTTTTTCAGAACCAATTTCTTGAGAGCTACAGTGAGCAGAATATTCTATGCTAAATACACTTAAAAATGATCCATAACTTGTTAGACCCTAGTACTATTACTGGATTTACAATATTTATTAGCTTAGTAAAGGTTCTGATAGGTCTTTCTGTAATAAAAATAACTTTATTTCTCCCCTCCCTCAATTTCTTGACATGTAAGCATTTAACAACAACAACAACAATAAACAACAAGAAACCCATTAAGTCATATACTGTTTCTGAATAATATATCTTGGTATAGTATAACATAAGAGACATTCTATTGCTCTGATTAAGAAATCTTTTGGCTATTTATGATAATTTTTGAATATACAGATACACACGCACACACACACACACACACATAATTAAAGAATACAATTTGTCCAAAACAAGTTTGTGTTGTAGATGTCTACTCATTTTTCTAAGTTGCAATTTCTATTATTGCAGAAGTATTCAGTTTTCAAAGAGCTGACTTTTCCTTAATTTATTTTTAACTTTCTAAAACAATTCCAGGATGACAATTTAATGGATGTTCTTCAGCTTCTTGTTGCACTAATGGCAGAACACCCTACCTCTATGGTTCCTGCTTTTGACCAAAGGAATGGGTTACGGTATGTACTGATATATCAAGAGTCCTAACTATATTTAATATACAGTATTACTTTGGAAATCCTGGAAAAATTCTTAAATACGAAAGTATCATTTGATCTTAGATTATAAAATAAGTTATAGAAGAGAATGCTTTGAGGTTTAAAATCTAAAATCTCATGATAGTTTGTGTTTTCAAATCTTAAATTATATGTTATAAATATTTGTTAGTATTTAATTTAAGAGGATAAGTTATTACAGTCTTGTTGGCGTTAAGGTTGACTTGACTTTTCAGCAGACTCATATTTAAGTGGTGGTATAGTAGTATTCAGTTGTTTTTGAGGGAAGTTTTCTCTCTCCTTTGAAATACCACTTCTTTGATCTCCTAATTCCAAATCGCCCTTCTGTTAGTTTACGTGGGTTGTTATAACCACATGCAGTAGATTGGGCAACTTCCATCACACAAGTTTACTTTCCCATCCTTTCAGAGCCGGGAAGGCCATGGTAAAGGTGCCAGCAGTGCCGGTCTGCGGAGGGTTCTCCTCTTGCATAGCAGGCATCTTCCTTATCTCTGTCCTCACATGGTGATGAGAATGTGGTGGGGAGAGGGGAAGGGGAAGAGGAGGAAAAGGAAAAGGGAAAAGGAAAGGGAAGGCTAGAAGGGCTGAGAAGAAGAGGGAGAGGACTCTCCTTTTACATGAGTGTTTATCCTGTCAGGTCAGGGTCCCAACTTTGAGTTCACATAATTCTTTAGAGATCCTGATCTCCAAATCCAGCCGTAGTGGGTCTCACTTAAAATTTTAAAAAAAAAGAAGATAATTTTCAAAGCACTTTGATAAGCCTGTAGTAAATACTGTTCTCTGAAAGCCAATTTTATTCGTCACAATTTTCATGTATATGTGCACCTGGAGAAATCACTGTCATTTTGGAATTTTAGTTAATTCTTGTGTGTTTGTTTTCATTCGAAGGAACTAGAGCCTGAAATAAGCAAGTTTTTGTTTTTGGCTTTTCCAGGCAAGTTTTCTCTCTAGCCCAGGCTAACCTGGAATTCACTATGTGGTTTCAGGGTAGCCTTGAACTCATGGCAATTCTCTTAGCTGTGCCTCCCGAGTACTGGGATTAAAGGCATGTGCCACCGTGCCCAGCTGATAAGAAAGTTTTAAATATCAGAAATGTATATTAAATTCACTTATATATTACATGAAATAAGTTTGTAGTAATATAAAAATAAATATGTTAACTCTTTAATTTTAAAGTTATATTCCGCTAATTCTTGTTATTTATTTAGTGTTATCTACAAACTTTTGGCATCGAAAAGTGAAGGAATCAGAGTACAAGCTCTCAAGGCACTGGGCTATTTTTTAAAACATCTGGCTCCAAAGTGAGTATGTATGAAATCTGATATAAACTGTTGTAAATCCCTTATTTATTTAAGCCCTTTGAATAACAATTCTGTTCTATAGTCCCCTTAGATTTTTGCCTCTCATTTCTTGTGGTTCACAGTACTTATTTTTATTTGTTAAATGATGTATAAGTTTAATCCCATTTCTGTATTATTTAAAGATAAAGCTGAGCAAGTGTATTTAGTGTTTAGTATGAAATTACTTAAATTATTCTTATCTGTGGGTTTATTATGAGAATTAGTGTGAAGATACTGAATTGTGGAAGCTGTTAGTATTGAAGACTTCATTTTGGTGAATTGCATCGACCTTTGCATCATCTATACTGTTGAAGCTGTTATAGTTACCTGAATGTGACAGAGCTTATTTCAGCTGAATGCAAACGGGCCTAGTCCGTCTCTTCTTCTATAGTATTTGTATGGTAGTTTATAATATGATTTTAAATTTTGGAGATGGAACAATTGTTGGTAAACTGCAATCTTGTGGGATCTTGCTAGCCACTGTAAGTAAAGTTTTACTATAGCACAACTGTAGTAATTTATTTGCATATTACCTATAGCTGTTTTCATGACATAATGGCAGTGTTGAGATGTGACAGAGACCACATGGTCCATAAAGTCGTAAATATTTACTATCCATCAATTTGCAGAAAATGTTTGGTGACGCCAGGAGTATGATACATCAATTTATAAGTTTTTTCTTGAAGTTTTAATTTTGTTTTTCGTATTTCTATCATATTCATTATTTAAAATTATTCACATTTCTTTCTTTTACTCCATGTTACCATTGCCCTGAAGTGCTTACTATGCCTTAGATGATAATGAAGCCTATCTTAGTGTTAGCACATAGTAATAACTATCATTAAACAAATCATTGCTTTGAGATTAGTGATGTTTTGGCTGTGCTATAACTTGGACCCCCCTTCTCTCTCAAACTTCAGTATGCCTGTAGTGTAGCTAGGTAGGGGGAGAGAATGTTGTGGAATTTGTAATCTGAAAACCATGATTGTGTATATCATCTAGTAGTGCACAGTAGATCTGCATTCAATGGTCTCTTTCTGTATGATTTTAGGAGGAAAGCTGAGGTGATGCTGGGGCATGGCTTGTTCTCCTTGCTCGCCGAGAGACTGATGCTGCACACCAATCTAACCACAATGACCACGTACAATGTTCTCTTTGAGGTAGGAATATGCGTAGATTTGCTTTTCTTAATTCCTTACTGTAAAAGTGCCTGTATAATTGAGTTCCCTATTGAAATAAGACCATTCAGCTTGTAATATCAAGTTTTATAATTATTTATACAAGAGGATGTGTGAGTTACTATGCAGTATAGTTATTCCCATTTATTTTTTCATTGTATTGGCTATTCAATATTTTTAAAGTAAAAATAGCATTGTAATGTTGAAATATTTATATCTGTCTAAAACATTTATCATTCAAATTATTTGAGTGTATCCCCTCCATTTTTGCTTTTTCCTCCATCCTTCCTCTCTTCCTCCCTCCCTCCCTCCCTCCCTCCCTTCCATCCATCTGTTCCGTTTTTGGAGAAAGGGTTTCATTCTGAAGGTCAGACTGGTTATATAGCCCAGACTAGCTTCAAACTCACAGCAGCCCTCCTGCTTCAGCCTCCCTGGTGCTGGGATTAGGATGTGAGCCATCCACTTTCTCCCATATTGTGCTGAGCCTTCCTTGGTAGTGATACTAATGCAGTTAATGTGGTTTTACTTTTGCAGATCCTTATAGAACAAATCTGTACTCAGGTGATTCATCAACAGCATCCAGACCCCGGCTCTTCAGTAAAGATACAAAACCCTCGTATGTATCTTACATGCTTAAAAAAAAAAATCTTCTTGCTACTTTAAAAATGAAGTCATTATGAAAGAAACCCCAAAATTATTATTGTTAAAGAAGTTAAATATTTTACTAAGTACAATGATATAATGGTTGAATATGTATTTTCTATTGAATGGTACACCAAACTCACCTTGTGATTTGGCTTATATAAAGGTTTTAAATTGTACTCCCAGAAATTGTATTCTTGTGACCTTGATTTAATGTATGTTGGGAATTTCAGCAATGTTTTAGTTACGTTATTTCATAAAGTTAGGCTAAATTACATAAACTATGGAGGAAGTTTTTATTTTAAGCTACTGCCAATATTAAATCTCAAATTTGGAATGGGAAAATAGCTGCATTCTCTAAGAACTTTTAATGTAGTTTTCTTTAACAGTCTTATATTTAGAATTGTTAAACACTATGCTTTATGTTTTTCATCTTAAGATCAAAATTAAGTTATGAAACTTAATTACTTTCTATATGATGTGATATATTTTTGAGTATAGAATTGTGCTTTAGTGCTATATTCTTTGGAAGCAAAATTGGATTTATTTTATTTTTTGGTTTTTTGAGGTAGTGTCACTTTAGTGCAGACTAACCTAGTATTCACTATATAGTTTCAGGGTGTCCTTGAAGTCATTGTGATCCTCCTACTTCTGCCTCACAAGTGCTGGGATTAAAGGTGTGTGTCACCATGCCTGGCTCCAGAATTGGATTTTATTAAAGACTATATATATATATTCCCCCCTGCTTAGGCTGACTTAGAACTTACTCTATAGCCTAGGCTGCTGTTCCCCCCACCCCGCCCCCCCCCTCCCCCCGAGGCAGGGTCTCATGTTAGCCCCGGCTGACCTGGAATTCACTGTGTAATCTCAGGTGACCTCGAACTCTTGGTGATCCTCCTACCTCTGCCTTCCTGAGTGCTGGGATTAAAGGCATGCATCACCATGCCCAGCTAGGCTGCTGCTTTTGAGCTTGAAGCAAATCTTCTGTCTCAGCCTTCTAAATGCTGGGATTAAAGATGTGCACCACCATGCTTGGCCTTTTTAAAGGCATTTTTGTTGTAGATCTTAAGCACAGAGGTAAATAGAAAGAGAGATGATCAGGAAGAGAATAAGGCAAACCCACATGTGGGTTTGGGCTTTTCAAGGGAGAGTCACCATCAGTGCTAATTTAAAAAAATAGTTAACAGTTTATTTTTTCTACATTGTAATATATATGCTGCATTGTTGAGAGGTAAAGAGAAAAATTAGAATGTAAGCATTTTGCCTTAGTCCTTTTTTTTTTCCAAGGTAATGTCTTACGCTAGCCCAGGCTGACCTGAAATTCACTATGTGGTCTCAAGATGGCCTTAAACTCACAGTGATCATCCTATCTCTGTTCCCCAAGTGCTGGGATTAAAGACATGTGTCACCTGGCTCTCAGTCCATTTTGTGCAGCTATAACAGACTTCTTGGGACTGGGTACTTCAAGAGACTAGAAATATGTTTTTTCACAGTTTTGGAGGCCAACAATTCCAAGATGAAGGGGCTTCTGGTCCAGCCATGGCTGCTCTGTTCCCAAGGAAGGTGAAAAGCGAGCTAGCCATTGGCTGCCTGACGCATGTTTATGGAGCTTTAATCTCATTAAAAGGAGAGCCCTAAAGGTCTCTTACCTTCTAAACCTCTCACCCTTGTTACATGGGCAGCACTTGAGTTTGGCAAGGACCCATTCCAACCATAGAATTTAACCTTTCAATATCTAATCCACTGGCTTAAAGAAGACAGCTAGCATGGTGTTTGCTTTAAGAAATATGCCTCCTGGGCTCACCTCTCACTAAGTGTTCCGTAGTTGTATGACTCTTGATTGTGCATATTATCTTTTTTTTTTTTTTGCCATTGTTTCATTTTAAAATAAAAGCATTAAATAGTGTCTACTTGCCATTGTGGAGAGATTGGGTTAATTGTATTTTCTTAAAACAGAGCCTTTGCTTGCATATCCTCAAAGCCTATGGCAGTGATCTTTATTATTACTATGGCCATCAACATCATGTTCATGGTTTAGGTGGAAAACTTTTGAAATTATTATTAGGAGAATTTAGAAATTGCTCTCAAACTATCATTAATCCTACAAGAAAGGCTCTACATTTGTGATACTGAGTTTTATAATTGTAATCACTAGAACCCTTGACAGAGGGTTCATTTAGAGATTCTAAGGTTTTATTTGGATAAAAATTTGATAATGCTGTTCGATTTTTAAAATTAGGTTACACCTATCAAAAAAAAAATCTTTTCAGTTCAGCATCAAGTGTGTATTTAAAAGTTTTTTCCTTTAAGCTAAGTTCTGAACATGTAGTCAATTTGAAATTCAGTAGCAGTTTGGTTTGCATTCTTTGGGCGGATGGGGGTGTGGAGTAGGTGCTATTTTCCTTTACATTTTTCTCTAATTTTACTTTTATAATTATAGAAGAAAACGTCCTAGCTTTCAAGATTCACTTTGGTAAAAGAGTGTCTTTGTATGTACCAAAAATTATCCTAAATTAGGTTAAAAGATCTGAATTTTTTCATATGTTTGTATGAAATATGTGTGTGTGTGTATAATTTGTGTTTTAAATGAACTTTATCATTTGGCAGAGATTAAAGGAGTATTTTTGTTTTCATTTATTAATTCATAAGTTAAACTTGTATTATTTTAACCTTTTGAAATTGACCTCGGTTTTGGGGCATGTAGTGGGTGGGAGCTCTTGCTTAGCTGTAGAAGGCTCTAGGTTCCCTGAGATAGGGCAGTAGTGTTACTTTGCATGCTCAAACATGAAATAATACCCTTTCTTGCTTATAAAAATGTTTTCTAGTGAATGTATTTCTTTCTATAATTAAATTTTTTTCATTAAAAAGTTAATTTAGCAAACACATTTCTGTATATTTTGTAACAGAAAAAGCATTTCTTTTATATAAAAAAGACTAAAGACTTATTTATAAACTGTCTTACAGAGATACTAAAAGTAATTGCAACCCTACTTCGAAATTCTCCCCAGTGCCCTGAAAGCATGGAGGTTCGCCGAGCCTTTCTTTCTGACATGATTAAACTTTTTAATAATAGCAGAGAAAACAGGAGGTAAGCTGGATGAGAGAGTAGTTATCTGTGGTAGTCTTTTCTATCTTTGAATGAGACCTTTTTGTTGTTGTTGTTGTTCTTTAAGGGTATGCAAACAGTGTACCAGAGTTAAGAATTTCTTGTAGCAATTGTTTGAACTGTTGTGAGCATACAGATAGGTCTGGCATGGAGGTTTTTTTTTTTTTTTTTAATTGTTGGTTAACTTTCTGGTTTAATCCAGTGCCCTTTGTTTGTTTTCAGGAGTTTGCTTCAGTGTTCTGTGTGGCAGGAATGGATGCTCTCTCTCTGCTATTTCAACCCCAAGAATTCAGACGAGCAGAAGATAACCGAGATGGTGTATGCCATATTCAGAATCCTGCTTTACCACGCAGTCAAATATGAGTGGGGAGGCTGGCGTGTGTGGATAGACACCTTGTCAATCACGCATTCAAAGGCAAGTTGTTTTAGGAAAGTATGTTATGTTTTAAATGTCTCTAAGTCTGGATTTTAATCAAGTAAAAGAAAATTGTATATATACTTTGAAGTAAAAAGACAGGTTATTTTCCGAAAAGTACTGTAAAATGAAAACTAACAAGGCCACCAATAAATATATTTAAAACTTACTTCAAAGCAAAATAATTTTCTCAAATGTCACTTTCATTTGTGTTGAATTTAATAGAATGAGACCGCATGCTATAGCATTTAGCAATTTATATATTCATGTATGCCATAGTCACAAACATCTTCCCCCGTCTTTATAGTAGTTAGGAATGTTTGAACACAAGGTGGCGCACTGTGTTCACGGATGGCAGTTTTTATGCAGTAATGAAGGTGGGTGAAGAGGAACCATTGTCGCTGATAATGTTTGTACTGTGCTCATATTTCAGTGAGTTAAAAAAGCTGATTTCAAAGATATACTAGTCTTATTAGTTCACTCTTTTGTTTTGTTTTTGATAAAGGGTCTCAAGTAGCCCAGGATGGCCTTAAACTTACTATTTAACCAGGGATTACCTTGAACTTCTAATCCTCTTGCCTTTCTCTACCTCTCAAATGCTTGGATTACAGATATGAACCACAATACTCAGGCTATTTTTTTTTTTAATGTAAGCCAATGTAAGATTGTTATTTAGGTATAAATTTTTGAAAGTTAAATGTTCCATACATTTTAAAAGGTACAAAGAATAGTATGTGTACCACTGTTTTTGAAAGTGGGCACTTTTTCTGGAATGTTCTGTCTACCATTCTTTACCCCTTCCCTTCTGCTCCCCTACCTAAGTTGATGTTGTTTCCTTGTTGTCTCTAAAACTTTACTGTAGCATATGCCTGTATATGTAATTTTTGGGCAGACTTTTCTCTCTTTTTTTTGGGGGGGATAGTTTTTTTTTTTTAAAGTTATTTACTGATTGATTTATTAAGAGACATAGAGAGAGGGAATGAGATAGATATAGAGAATGGGCTTGCCAGGCCCTCTAGCCACTGCAAACAAACTCCAGACGCTTGAGCCAACTGGCTTATGTGGGTCTTGGGAAATTGAACCTGGGTCCTTTAGCTTTGCAGGCAGACAACTTAACCACTAAGCCATCTCTCCAGCCCTTTTGGTAGTTTTGAACATTGAGTCCAGGGCCTCAGGTAGCTAGTCAAGCACTGTCACTGAACTACTCCTTCAGCCCTATGTAGCTCTTAGCAACAAATCATTCTCTTTATCCTATTCAAACTCAAGATAGGTGACATTTACTAAATGCATTTTCTGAAAATTGTTTTTATTTACTGTTGTTTGAGAGTCATCATATACATTAACCTCTTAGTTACATTCATTTTCTGTTGTTTCATGTTTTGTGCCTGACTATTCATTTACCAGTTGCTGAGCATATTGTATTATATGTTGAGAGTTTGTCTGTATAGCAGTGGCATTATTAATTTGTGAGGCTTAAATGTTGCACTCTACAAGACAATGCATTTTAACCTCCATAGCAGCACATTCAGTTGTATTTTCAGCAGTTTGTGAGTTTCTGTTGCTTCACAATCACTTGGTATATCTAGATTTTTAACTCTTTGCTGGGATAATGAAATTTAAATAGTCTGTCATCCTCTTCATCTGCATGGTCTTACTGTTTGAAAGGTCTTTGCTCTTGGTCTGAATCCTTTGCTAAATACAATGTTTAGGAATGCCTTTGTCTATTTGTGTCTTCTCTCTTCTGGGGGTTTTGTATTTGTCCCTTCTTAGGAAATTAAGCATCTCTAATAGTTCATTGAGTACAATGCATTACTTTTGCTTATGGTCCAGGATGTTCTCTTATTTAGTATGCTTTTTCTTAGAAAGAATGAAATTATATGGTTATTTGTATAATTATAAATTGATTGAGAGGAATAAAGATAAATGGTAACTTTGACTTAGGCTAGAATGTTTTATTAACTTTCCAAGTTTTTATTCTGGAATATTTCATCATTTCTAAGAATATATTTCCATTTTCTAATTATATGCTTTTATGTCTTCGAGTAACCTTATTTCAAAGTACTTAAGATTATCCATTCTATCATCTCTTTCCTCAGTAAGAACTGGATGTGCTATTATAGTGGCTAAATGAGGTTATCTTGGGCTAGAAAAACCATCCTACAACTTTATATTTGAGTACAATCCAGTGGTAGAGAAGAAAAAAAATTATGTGATTTTATAAAATGGTTTTGGTCTATGCACTACACCTTTGAGGCTTGTCATTTTAGTCCACAACAGAATTGCCAACCATGACCTGAGGTCTAAATCCTGCCTGGCCTGCTCTGTTAAAAAAATTTTTTTTTTTAAAACTTTATTTATTTGAGAGCAACAGACACAGAGAGAAAGACAGATAGAGGGAGAGAGAGAGAATGGGCGCGCCAGGGCTTCTAGCCTCTGCAAACGAACTCTAGATGTGTGCGCCCCCTTGTGCATCTGGCTAACGTGGGTCCTGGGGAACCGAGCCTCGAACCGGGGTCCTTAGGCTTCACAGGCAAGCGCTTAACCGCTAAGTCATCTCTCCAGCCCTGTTAAAAATTTTATTGGGATGTAGCTATTACCATTTACTTACTGAATATATATGGCTAATTCTTTTTTTTTAAATTTTTTTTGTTTATTATTTTTATTTTTTTATTTGAGAGTGACAGGCAGAGAAACAGGCAGAGAGAGAGAGAATGGGTGCTCCAGGGCCTCTAGCCACTACAGACGAACTCCAGATGCATGCGCCCCCCTTGTGCATCTGGCTAATGTGGGTCCTGGGGAATTGAGCCTCGAACCGGGTCCTTAGGCTTCACAGGCAAGTGCTTAACCACTAAGCCCTCTCTCCAGCCCTATATGGCTATTCTAAAGTACAAGGATAAGCTGAGTATTTGTTACAGAACTGCATGGCCTCTAAAGCCTAAAATATGTAGTATTTGTTCATTTTTAGGAACTCTTTGCTGTCCCTTATTTTAATTTGTGTTGAGAGCTGGTTAGTTTGGTTTCTGTTGTAGTGGGGCTGCTGCAGTCTGAGCTGATTTCCTGTTAAGAGAATTTTTCTTTACAAGAGGTCATGAGAAAAATAGGGTTACATGTGAGTCTCATGTATATTTAGATTAGGTTTTTAGAGATATTCTAGTAGAGTCAAGGATAGAGAGGTGTGAAGCAGATTTTCCATGTCTTTGGATGAGTGTGGATCAGTTTACTGAAGGCCATTTTGTGGAAAGTATGTCCAGAGGACTAGAACTGTTAGTTGCACTAGCATGGTACTGTTTGGGTATAAACTGAGTGCTCTGTGATAGCCCCTTCCCAGCTACATCTCTGTATGAGGATAGGTTTTCTTTGTGGATGTCTTCCAAAATGATGTAATGTCATAGACTCCACTCAGACGCTGATAGGAGCATGCAGCTATCTTCTATGACGCCAGACTCTACAGACTTTTGCCTCTTATTTTAATAGTTTTAAGTTTTACAAATGGTTATTTTTCAAATCATGTTTTTATATTAATATTCATTGGGTTTACTGTTAATTGCTAAATGGATTAGTATTTGCAAAATTTCTTAGTTTTAAACAAAGGGCTCTTTGGGGACTCACTGCCTTTTAAGAGTGTAAAGAGTTCTTAGACCAGTAAGTTTAAGAACGGCACTGAGAAAGTTGTAGAGTATCTTGGATCAATAGTGTAATAAAAAAAATACTCTGTTTATAGTCAGGTGTGGTGGCATGTGCCTTTAATAACAACACTTGGGAGGGAGAGGTAGGAGGATTGCCATGAGTTCAAGGCCACCCTGAGACGACATAGTGAATTCCAGGTCAGCCTGGGCTAGAGTGAGACCCTACCTTGTAAAACAAACAAACAAAATTCTATTTACAATATAAAATTATCTCAGTTGTTTTTAAGCCTCTCAGCATTTATGACTAACCATTTATATCCAGTTACCAATAAGTTTGTGTATGTAGAGTGGATATGCCATTTGGAGACAGTATAGTGCTTAATTAGATCCTGATTTAAAGAAATTATTAGTTTTGCAAATTCAGGCAATTTTCTTTAAATTTTTATTTTATATATGATAATAAGTTATACTCTTTGTCCTCTTATCCTGGCTCCCATTACCCTGGGAGTCCTCCTCAGTGAGGTTATGGTATTCACTGTGAGGTCATGAAGACCTTAGTCAGTCCCTGTGAGGCAAAATTTTAAACTTTTTAAACCACCAGTGTTTTATCTAGAAATGATAATGTGACTTTTTTGGGGTTGTGTTTTTGGGGTGTGTGTCATATTGTTGAACATAGGGTTTAATTATTGAGACCATAGAAGACAATGCTTTTTGTTTGTTACACTTCTATCATCATCCTGTTGAACCTTTTATTATACTTATTTCTGCTAGCACAGTAACTTAGGCCCCACCCACTTCATGTTTTTATTTCAATGCAACTTTTAAAATGAAGCATTAATTTCATCCAAAATAATTTGTAGCATATATTTGTTATTTTACAATGAAGTATTAATTGAGCCCCAAATAATTGTATAGCATTTGTGCTATTAAGTGTTACATAGGAACAATTTTGATGTACTGCTCAGCTTAGGAACACACTATATGGTCTGCCTTGTCCAATACCACATCTCCTTATCTAAAGGAAACCAATATTTCAAAATTTAGCTTTTATCTATTTTCTCCTTTTTATGTTTTGAAGTGTTTTCTTAACTATCTAATTTTACCTTTCAAAAATTTTACAGATATAGCATATATTGTGTGGACTCTGACCCATTAGTTATTTTTTTCTCTTATCGTACCTTCTGTGGTTTCACTGCTATGAATAACAGACTTCCAGCAAGACATTTCTTATGACCAGAAGTGTGTGCATTCACATGAGAGCATCCAACCTTGCACATGCACAGACACAGTTACAAACACCCAATGCAGTGAGGGATGCCATGGGAGAGCATCTACCTTTATTAAACTTTAGTAGGTCATGATATACTCAGATATTTGCTGTCCTTTCTTACTTAAAAAATATGCTAATTGAGCTGGGCATGATGGCACATGCCTTTAATCCCAGCACTCTGGAGGCAGAGGTAGGAGGATCACTATGAGTTTGAGGCTACCCTGAGACTACATAGTGAATTCCAGCTCAGTCTGGACTAGAGTGAAACCCTACCTTGAAAAACAAAAACAAAAACAACAAAAAAATGCTAATAGTGACCTTAATGTGTGGATTCCACAATGTGCAAACTGAATTATCCTGCATTGAAAATGCACTGTTGTAGTAGATGGAACTAGGGATGGGATTCTTAAATCCTGAATTAATTCTTCCCTTTAATGCTCAATATTGTCAATTTTTTGATTTTGCAAGTTCCTGCCTTTTGTCTACTTTTCTTTTTCCCCTCTTTTTTTTTGAGATAAGGTCTTGCTATCTAGCTCAGACTTGTTCTGAACTCCAGACTCTCTTGCCCTAGCCTCCTACGTACTAGGATTATATTTGAGTACCAGCATGCCGTAATGCTTGGCACTTTTGTCTACTTACCTGTTAAGTTTTTCTTCATGAATTTTAGTTCTTTATACACACCAAGACTACTTCTAGTTTGTGTATTTTTAATCGTCTTTTGTCTCAGGTATTTTTTTTTTACTTATTCAGCTAAAAGTAATGTTTTTCCCTATAGGCATACTTTGTTCTAGCTATCCCATAAGTCAAGTAAGATTCCTTTTTACTTAGGTTTATTGTGTCTTTTATGGGTGCCTTTGAAAAATGTTTCTTCCCTTTTTTATTTTTTTACCCTTTCTTTTTATTGATTTATTTATGAGAAAGAGAGAGAAAGAAAGAATGGGCATTGTAGTGCCTTCAGCCTCTGCAAATGAACTTCAGATGCATGCACCACCATGTGCATATGGCTTGCATGAGTCCTGGGGAATCGAGCCTGGGTTCTTTGGCTTTTCAGGCAAGTGCCTTAACTGCTAAACCATTTCCCCAGCCCTTCTTCCCTTCTTAAAATTTTATTTTTAAATTTAGTTTTGAGAGGGAGAGAAAGGGAGAAAGAAGGTGGGGGAGAAAATTGGCGTACCGTGGCCTGTAGCCACTGCAAATGAACTCCAGACACATGTACCACCTTATACATCTGGTTTTACGTGGGTACTGGGGAATTGAATCTGTGTCCATTGGCTTTGCAGGCAAGTATCTTAACTGCTGAGCCCTTTCGCCAGTCCATGTTTCTTCCCTTTCTTTTGTTTTCACTTGATTTGCACTGCCTGTAAGGTTCTTGTTCTTTCAAGTACATAGTATTTGGTTACATTTTCTATTAACTTTGCTTATTTATGTGGTCCTTTCATTTACCCCAATCCTTTATATTGTTTTAGGGCTTAACTGTCTTTATCACCTTTAAAAAAATGTGTGTATTTGTTTGTATGGTGGGGCCGGCTGCACATAAGTGTGGGTGTGTGTGGAGATCAGAAGACAACTTTCTGTCTTGTGAGGGCGAGTCTCTTGTTTGTTTCTGCTGACACCAGCCAGCCTGTGAGCTTCCAGGGTTCTCCTGTCTCCACCTCCCATCTTGCCGTAAGTGTCCTGGGATTCCAGATGTCCACTGTTGTGTCCAGTTTTCTGTAGTTTCTGTGGTTGTGAGCTCTGCTCTTGGTGTGGGCTATTTGAAGATTAGTACTGTGTAATGTAGCAATGTGGACCTTTACTCATATATGTTCCTACAGTACCTCTTATTTTTACTTTTCAAATACATGTGAAATTTTCCCTTGTATCTTATTGGCTGCTCAGTTGGCTGCTAATTTTAAATTCTCATCAGTTGAGATAAAAATTTATTTATTTATTTATTTATTTATTTTTTGTTTTGAGGTTAGGGTCTTGCTGTAGCTCAGGCTGACCTGGAATTCACTATGTAGTCTCAGGGTGGCCTGAACTCACAAGGATCCTCCTACCTCTGTCTCCCAAGTACTGGGGTTAAAGGCACGTACTACCACGGCCAGCTAAAAGTTTTATCTTTTTTCATAGAACTATTCACAGTGCTGCGTTCTTGGCAGTTGTACATTAAGCATTTATTGTTGGAAAGAGAAGGGAGAATGTTACCATTTTTGTCTAGAGCTGTTTGGTTTAGCTGTGATGAGGTACTGGGCTACGATGTGTGACTAAGTCTTGAGATAGACCCGGTAGCTGCTTGTCACAGCACTGGTGCCACAGTCACAGCGTGATGTGGGCACCGCTTCTTCAGGGCAGTCTGGGGAGTACATTTCATCTTGGTCTTATGACCCCACCTCAAAATCCTATTTTTGTGGGGAAAAAATGAACGTTGTGGATCAAGTGCAGAGCCTTGTGCATGCTGGACAAGTGCTGTACCACTGTACCACCGAGCTACCTGCTGTCTGTGAATCTGTACTTTAAAATGAGCTCTTCGCTGGGTGCTGTGGTATGTGCCTATAATTCCAGCTATTTTCTAGGCTGTGGCAGGAGGTTTCTTTTTATGAAGTTATCTTGGGCAACATAGACCCTGCTTCAGCTCCAAATCAACCAGTCGCCAGTCAGTCAGTCAGTCAAAGCTCTTAAGCACTTTAAGGTTTGAATACTCCTGAGTGTATAGGAATTTATGTTTTCCAGCATTCATGAAATTCTCTCGTATCCGCCTTTACGCTAAGCTGATGATATAGTATAATATACTTTACTTCTTAGAAACGGTTACGGTGATAGGTGTATTCTGAAGAAACTGAATGTGACACCCAGTTTATGATCTTCTAACACAATGCATTTTAACATTGTAAACCTAATTGTTTTTAATCTTTTTGAGAGTATATGTTTACTGTAGAGGATGTTAAAGGAAAGAGGGTGTATTGTTCTTATGCACTGCCAGTACACGGTGGTGTCGTTAGGCACAGCTTATACGGAACAAGTACACAGTAGGTGGGAGGTGGTGGTGTGGGGGGAGTTTAGTTTAGTTCAGATATCTCTACCTAGTGGCTTGTGATATCATTTTATTTTATTTTTTATAAGAATGAGACAGGAAGAGAGAGAGAGTGAGAGAGAGAATTGGCACACTAGGGCCTTCAACCACTGCAGTCAGACTCCAGATGTGTGCCCACCTTGCGTGCATGTGTGACCCTGTGAGCTGTGTCATCTTGTGTGTCTGGCTTACATGGTATCTGGAGAGTTGAACATGGTCCTTAGGCTTCGCAGGCAAGCACCTTAACTGCTAAGCCGTCTTTCCAGCCCTGCTTGCGATTTTAAACAGATAGTAAAGCCTTGTAAAGAAAATAGTTGCTTTAAGGAGAGTCTTCTTGTATCAACTTTCTATAAGAGTCAGTTGCCTGGCTCAGGTTTTAGGGTCACATTTATAAAATGTTGTAAATGTTGACTGAGTTAACTGTAGAGTACTTTTATCTGAGAAATACTGCACTTATCACTTTGCTGTGAAAGGATGCTTGGAAAATAAATGCTAAACACCACTGAATTATGAAGAAAAGCCTCAGAGTTTCAAGTTGGCTCTTGTATTTTCAGTTTTAATTTTAGTTTTTCATTCATGTGTTTCAGTTTTCTTTGTGTAGATATTCTTTACTGATTAAGTAGAAAGGGTGTTTCTTTTCCATAAAGTTTACACAAAATTATTATTATTATTTTTTAAAAATTATTTATTTATTTGAGAGCGACAGACACAGAGAGAAAGACAGATAGAGGGTGAGAGAGAGAATGGGCGCGCCAGGGCCTCCAGCCACTGCAAACAGACTCCAGACACGTGCGCCCCCTTGTGCATCTGGCTAACGTGGGACCTGGGGAACCGAGCCTCGAACCGGGGTCCTTAGGCTTCACCGGCAAGCGCTTAACCGCTAAGCCATCTCTCCAGCCCACACAAAATTATTTGAGTACTGTGTTCATTTTGAATTTTAAATCTTGATGTCTATTTTTAAAATGGACAACTTGTATTCTAAGGCTCCTCATGTCAGTATTTCATAAAGTTTAGGGTACAGTTGAAGTGATTTGGTCAAGTGAGTGAACAATTTGTAACATGTTAAAGATTTTGCTGAAATTATTGGCACCAAATTGTTTTTCTGTAAAATTATTCATTCTAATTTGTTTTAAATACTTCTATGGATATAGTATTGAAGTGTTACTTTTTTTGTTTTGTTTTCTGTGGTGATTCTGAATCTTAGCATCACATGTTTACCCATGCTTCCTGGGAAAGAGCTGATATGCACAGAGCTAGTGCGGTAGTTGGGCTGCACTGAGGAGCTACATCAGCTGCATGCAGCAGCTATAAAAAGCCAAAGAAACTCAATTGCTATTTTATTGTCCAGTTTGATAGATTTCCTGCCACCTTTGTAGCAGGGAAGCTGTTTGTCATTGTACGCTGTTCTTCAGCAGCCAAGCCAGGTTTCATAATCAGTGATAGGCTATTTTGTAGCGCTGCGCTCTGCCTCCTGTTTTGATCTCAGGCCATCAGACTTGTGCCTAGGAACCTGTGCGATGCATTTTCTTGCTTCTTATGCAGGCTTTCAGTTTTAATTTTTTCCTGCTTAAAAAAATACTTAAGGTAGACTTTGTAATATAGTTAAGTAATAGTGTTGTTATTTGGTATGCTGAGATGCTCCCTCTCTTAAACTGTGAAATTTGTTCAAAAATATATTTTCCCTAAAAATATAGAACTTAAGTCTTTAGATACCATGCATGTCTTGTCTAAACCTATATTACCATAAAGTAGAATGCCAATGACTTAAAATAATCAAAATTATTAACACTTGGATTTAGAGGGTAATATGGGTTAGGTATCCTTAAAAGGATAAATTTTCATAAGATGCTTATATGTTTTTAATTATTTGAATGTTTGAAGATTTTATATAGTGTTAACAGTGTGAGGAAAGAGCTTAAACATACATTTCAGTCATCTTATAAACTGAAGTTTATAAGTTTAAAGTGTTTATATAAGATTAAGAAATTTCACAAGTTACAAAAATTGCATATTTCATGAATTGTTAACACTTTATGCTTAGCTGTTAATGTATCATTTCACTTAAAATTTTTTTAATTTTTTTGTTTATTTTTATTTAGTTATTTGAGAGTGACAGGCATAGAGAGAAAGAGGCAGATAGAGAGAGAGAGAGAGAATGGGCGTACCAGGGCCTCCAGCTACTGCAAACGAACTCCAGACGCGTGCGCCCCCTTGTGCATCTGGCTAACGTGGGTCCTGGGGAATCGTGCCTCGAACCAAGGTCCTTAGACTTCACAGGCAAGCGCTTAACCGCTAAGCCATCTCTCCAGCCCTCACTTAAAATTTTAATGAAACACTTCCTGTTATTGTTTTACAAGTTTCAAAATAACAGGCATTTTCTGAAGGGAATTTGGAATTGCATATAAATGCATACACATAAAACCCAAAAATCAGAGTGGGGAGAGATTTCAGCTGTTAAAGGTGCTTATTTACAAAGCCTGCCAGCCTTGGTTCCAGCCCCACAAAAAACTGGATGCCAAAATCATGGCACAGGCTAGAGAGATGGCCTAGCAGTTAAGGCACTTGCCTGCAAAGCCTAAGGACAGGTTTGATTCCCCAGAACTCACATAAGATAGCACATGTGTCTGGAGTTCATTTGGAGTGAGTGTATGGAGACCCTGGTGCTCCCATTCTGTCTCTATCTGCCTCTCTCTCTCAAATAAATAAATAAAATTATTAAAACAAAAGTGGTACAAGCATCTGACATTCATTTGCAGTGGCAGGAGGACTGGTGCACCACGTACACACATATGCATGAACATATGCCCACACTATAAACAAACAAATATATTAAAAAAGAGTAAATCCAAAGTCACTCTTACTCCAAGCTGCCATGTGTAATTTAGTATAACCATTTGGGGCAGACCTTCCCGTCTGCTGAACTGTCTATAAGTACAAACACATACATAATTATTTTCTGACAAAATATGACTATATTTATCCTATTTTACTATCTTATTTCACTTAATGTTATCACCTGCATTTTAGTAATTGATTATTTTTTGGTATATGTAATGTGTTCTATGATAAAAGAAGTAAAGTTAGGGGCAAAGAGTTTGGCTGTGATGCAACATTTAAATGCTGTCAGACCACTTATAGTTCTAGGAAGTAATTGTGCAAATGACCCATTTCCTGTCCTTTTTTTCTGGCATTTTCTCAAAATTATTTTCTGACAGTATACGCTGAACCCTACCAACTACAAACAATAAGCAAACCTTTGTTGCCAAAAAAGTCAAGCACAATTTCATAACCAAAGTCAGAAGCAAGTAAGTTTGAAAACTGTTAAAACCAAAGTAAAGATAATTTTCCTAACCTCATAGGAAAAAAAAATAATGTAGAAAGACACATGATCAAATATCCTATAGAAAATTATATGAAAAGATGTTCCAACTCATTGGAACAAGACTGTAAATTATTATTCTGAACTAGTTCACCAATAGTGCCTAATGATAATGGGAGGTGTATTGCTTATAGTGGGATATATGTAAAATTAATAGAACAGGAATTTACACTTGTGTGTATATGCAGAATAATTCTGTAGAAAGATACAAGAAGCCGGGTATGGTGGTGCATGCCTTTAATCTCAGCATTGGGGAAGCAGAGCTAGGAGGATTGCCGTGAATTTGAGGCCCCCCTGAGACTCCATAGTGAATTCTACATCAGCCTGGGCTATGGTGAGACCCTACCTTAAAAAACAACAACAAAAAAAAAAAAAAAAGAAAAGAAAAGCAAGTTACAAGAGAAATTAGTGTGATTGTCTGATTGTTGGCTGTGTGTTTACATGTGAGGGTCACTGTGATGGAAATAAACACTGTACACTGTTTTATACTTAACTCAATTTTCTTATGGGATTGTATCTCTGTGCTATTAAACTTATTATTTTCATAATTAATTCATGTCAGCATACACCTTATGTTAGTTATTTTCTCTAGAAAACTCCATTAGGGCAGTGGCTAGCTTTGAATATGGAGGATTTCCATTAAGGTCATAGGAGCTTTGTATAAAATAGATCAACATTTACAATTGGGTTTTGCTCGTGTATCTGTTAGTCTGTTTGTTTGTTGTTCACTTTGTTACATCAGTCTCTAAAAGTTTTCATATGTGGCAATGATCATTTTGACCTATGTGTATTAGATGGAAAAAATCAGCTGTTTTAAAAACACATCTTATTTATGTGTTGTGGAAAATATTGTTAACCTTAGAATTAGAAACTAAGATGTCATGTTTAGCAAGCATTGCTCTTCACAAATAACACAATTAAAGTGATGCATTTATTTAAGGCAAAATCAGTTGCTAAAAATACCAACCATTTAAAACAGTAAAGTTTTACAGATTAAACATTCTTAATGTATGAATTAAAAAGATAATGTTAATCTCTTGTTGTGTTTTTCTGTTACTATTTAGTAAATTCTTATTGCCAATTAGGTTGTAAATAATGGTAAAAAGACATGCTGTAGTATTTGCTCATAAGCATCTTTAGTAGTTCACAGAAGTGCTTTCCAAACATTACAAACAGCTATAGACTGGCTACCAAATGACCATGAAGATTAATGACTACTCTGTTAGCTGGGTAATTTAGAACAATATCTGGCAATTAATTGTGAATTATCTGTCTTCAAGTCACAAATACCTTAAGAATGACAGCATCAGAAACGATAACAGTGATAATTGTTTAATTGTCCCTTAACTCTGAACCTACTGGAAAAAAAAAAAAGCACAGAAGAAATTTGGAAACTTTGGTTGGTACTTTAGAATTTTAAAACCATTTCAAATTTTTGAGTGTAAATTTATGCCTTCCAACCTGATTTTTTAATCCTCTGTCTCATTAATTAAATATGCAGGCAGAATAAATATATTTTTAGATACTTGGTATCTGAAAAATCTTAGTTTGCTGGCCCCTCCTTGCCCAGGAGGAGAGAGTAAGGCAAAATGGAAGACCTTAGGAAACAGGACAGCAGCGTTGATGATTGGAAGGGATCTTCAGACTAGTGAAGGGAGAGGCTAGGATGGTAACTCCATAGCAGAGATAGATGGAGGTCTAGACTGGAGCACTTTGGCTCCAGATCCAAGTGTGGGAATAAGGGCTATCCTCACCCACTCACTCACACACTTTATAGCTTTTTGTCTTCTAAAGTCTGAGGGCAAAATACTCACGGGTGGGTTTGGACCATGTGGCTTGGGTTGGCCATATGCTAAGTTCATGCAGTCCTCCTAGTCCTGCTGCCTGAGTCATCAGAGGAGTCTCACTTTGGTCTTTAAAATCAGTTGTTTGCACTTAGTTCTGTGGGTATAGGTTGATCATGGTAATCTTAGAACTCAAAAAATATAAAGTAATGTGCTCCCTAGGCCTTCTTCATGCAGGATACCCACCGTACTCCTGAGATGTTAGAGTCCGCTTTAGGTCTGTGTTTCCTAATGGTTTTACCTACAGACTTACCTGACTGGCTCTCTATAGATCTGTGCTTTTTGATGTATCCTCACAGAGTTGTTAATTTGTTGTGGCAAAATTTTCACTTTTTTTTTCTTTTTTTTTTTTGCATAGCTGGCTAGATTTATATTAGTTTTACCTTCTTAAACCAAACGTAGTGGGTAGGCTTACCATGTAAGTTGTAAAATGTTAACTGAAAAGTAGCAAACAATAGAAATGTAAGGGTAGCATTTCTCCTAATGCAGATGAGGAGGTTAGCGAGCGCAGAGGAGAGGAAGGAAATGGTATGGCTATGGTTCTGACCCCATCCACTGTTCTCAGCCACTGCTCCGATCTTATTTTGGCTCCAGGGATGTTGAATTTGTTCTTCTTTCTGACTGAAGCTCTTGCTTTTCACATAGTTTGCTCTTTCTCTTCTTTTTATTTATTTATTTTTTTGTGTGTGGTATTTGCATATGAGAGTGCAGATCTGCACACTCTGCCCACATGTATCAGTGGCCAGAGAAAGACCTTACTACTTTTTTGCACGGTAGTTCCTTGAGATAGTCTTGTGCAGCAAGGGCTGTTTGTTACCCACTGAGCCATCTCTCCAGACCCCTTGCTCTCTCTTTTATTTTGTCTTTGTTCTAATATAACTGGGAGATCTTCCCCTATTACCCCAGTAAAATGTACCCTTACATGGACTTCTCTGTATCCCCTTTTCCTTTCAAAGTTCTTGCCATTTTATTACATATTTGTTTGTTTATTCCCTGTGCTTTCCGTTAGAATATAAGTTCCATAAGGAAGGAACATAGACTTGTCCGTCACACAGTGCATGACATGTTACAGATGTTCAGTGAAGTTTTTCTGAAGGAATATGGAGATAAAAACTCAAAGAAAGGGCTGGAGAGATGGCTTAGTGGTTAAGTGCTTGCCTACGAAGCCTAAGGACCCCGGTTTGAGGCTCGATTCCCCAGGACCCACATTAGCCAGATGCACAAGGGGGCACACGCGTCTGGAGTTCCTTTCCAGTGGCTGGAAGCCCTGGTAAGCCCATTCTCTCTGTCTATCTGCCTCTTTCTCTCTCTGTCACTCTCAAATAAATAAATTAAAACATGAACAAAAAAAATTAAAAATACTCAAAGAAAATATTGGCACTATGTTATATAAAAGTAATTGATATTTTGTTAATTTTATTGTATCATTTTACTGTTAAGCAAAGAATACCTGTATTTCTTTTTGAATTAATAAGAAGCTCCCTAAATATTTATAATTTAAGAAAATATTTATAATTATGAAAAGTATTGACAAGTATTTATAGTAATAAAATGTTTACTTTTTAAAAAAATTACTTATTTAATTGCAAGCAGAGTGAAAGAGATAGAGAGGAGACAGACAGAGAGAGAATGGGTGTGCCAGGGCTTCCAGCCACTGCAAATGGACTTCAGATGCATACATCTTCTTGTACATCTGGCTTATGTGGGTCCTGGGGAATTGAACCTGGGTCCTTTGGCTTTCTGGCAAGTGTCTTAACCATTAAGCCATCCCTCCAGCCTGAAAATGTTTACTTTTAATGTGTTTGTTGATGGGCCTGTGTGTATGAGGATGTGTGTGCTTATGCACTAGGAGGTCTGAGGACAGCCTAGGATGTTGCTTTTCTCATGTGCCAACTCCTTTTCTGTAGTTTCTAGTTAGGATATCTAGCAGGCTCCAGGGATCCTTCTCCCCCTACTTTGCTAGCACTGGGATTATAAGTGTGTGCCTCCATGTCTGTCTACACTTTTTATGTAGGTTCTGGGGGTCAAACTCAGCTCCTCATGATTGTGAAGGGATCACTTTGCTGGCTGAGCTGTCTTCCCATCCCCATATTTCCTAAATACTAACATCTTTGGCTATATTACATCATAGTATGAATGTTCTGTGTAGGTTGTGAGTAGAGGCTAGCTAAGATCTATAGAAGGATGCTTTTTCATTGTTCATTATTATTACTTTCACTGCCCTTCACTCATATGGTTCAAAAAGACATAGGAATTTTGTGTTAAGATACTACCTTTAGTTCTTTTGTCATGTTCCCTTACTGTCTTCTCATACTAGGGCTCAGCTAAGATTTATTGAGTATATATTTGATTTACCATATATGTGGAGTTAATATAGATTTAAGGAAGGAATAACCTTAGCACTAATAAATTACGGTTATGTTTTCTACACACATGGTATGTTTCTGTTGTGTGTTTTGGGGAGTGATGAAGTTCCCATTGAAACAGAGGTACTAGTCATATAATGGTGACTGCAAGATAGTACTTGAACAGTTTAAAAATCTGTGAATCCTGTAACATCACAATCACAGTACTCTTTTAAATATTTTTTTTTGTGCTCAGTTTTCCCCCCATTCCCTTGGTAAAAGGCAGATCATAATCTAGATATTCACAGTGCTAAATGTGTGGTGGTCACTTGTTTAAGTGGAATGGCTAGGCGCACGGCTGGATGCACTGGAACTTTCAGATCTTTGAAGGTTATTCTTGAACTTTAGGGGAAGGTTTGAATTCTTCCATTACCAAAATAGCTTGTTTTATAGTTAGTATATACAGAGTTACTGTAATAATGAGTATAATTAATTGATTTTTGTTGTTGTTGTTGTTGTTGTTGTTTCGAGGTAGGGTCTCACTCTAGCCCAGCTGACCTGGAATTCACTATGGAGTCTCAGGGTGGCCTCGAACTCACGGCAGTCCTCCTACCTCTGCCTCCCGAGTGCTGGGATTAAAGGCGTGTGCCACCATGCCCAGCTAATTAATTGATTTTTTAAAAATATCTTCTGAGGACACAGTATAGGAGAATAGGTCCTCATTGCAGTATATTGCCAACATGTCATGTTGTTCCCTATGGCCCATACTGGTAAAGCTATAGAGGCTTTGAGAACAGTGACTTCTTTTCTTATACATCTTTGCAAGCAGGTTAACAAATTATGCTCTCCTCATTTCATGGTTTATCACCTGTTCTCACCAAAATTATTTTATCAAATTGAGAATGTTATAGGAAGCATGAATTTCATTGTTCTATAGGAAGCATGTATTTGAGAAAGTATTTTAAACTATTTTTATACGTCTTTTAACGAATTTTGCATTTTTCACCTAGGTTACTTTTGAAATACACAAAGAAAACCTTGCCACTGTATTTAGGGAACAGCAAGGGACAGTTGATGAAGAGCTAGGGCTGTGTTCTTCAAGTCCGCTTCCTGCAGTCACTGGTGGCAGCAGGGCTGCTGATGTTCAGCTGGGGGCCCAGCAATCAGACGTGAAGGATGCACCCATCTCTTCTCCTTTCACTAGAAATAGCAATGAGAGCTCTAGTGTTGGGCAGGCAAGCTCAGTAGAGTCAGCGTCCAACATAGAACTGCAAACGCTTGATGTGTCTAATGTAGAAAGGAAAACAGAGCAAGAGCAGCAGGATTTACCCAATGGCACTTTGCAAGAAACCTTGATGGATGCGATGAAGGCTGCAGGCAGTGCAGAAGCACCCTTACATGCAGCGGAGCCCGCGGCCATTCGCGCCGATGCTCTTACAGCCAACGGCAACGACGTGGCTGTCAGTGAGGTGGCTGCCTCCGCAAGCTCCCCCTCAGAGCAGGTTCCTGAAGAGATGCCGGAATTGTTGGAAAAGTCTGCAGTAGAGGAAGAGGATGATGATGATTACGTGGAGCTCAAGGTTGAAGGCAGCCCAATTGAGGAAGCTAACCTCCCCACGCAACTCCGAGAGCCCAGTTTGTCTGTAGCTGCTCCTGAAGGAAGAGCTGAGGAGTCCAGTGATGGCTGCAAAGTAGCCATTCAAGAAGAAGCTACTGATACTAAATCGCCAACCGATACTGACACTGGAGAGTCTAAAGATCCTGGGTCCCCGACTCTGGCGGCCTCAGGGTCTTCAGCTGCCTCCCCAGAAACCACTGACTCCCCCGCAGCTGCGCAGCCAGACGTTGACCTTGCGCCCAATGCAGAGAAGGACCTGCCCAGCCCTGCTGTGGAAACCAAGTCAATCAGTGATTACTCTGGTAGTGTTTCTGATGCTCCTCCTACTTTTGAGCAGAAGATTGCCAAGTTGGATGTGTCCAGTGTTGCTTCTGATACGGAGAGACTAGAGCTGAAGGACAGTACAAACCCTGAAGTGCCTCAGCCTCATCGACACGGGCCTGAGGTAATTTCCTAGTGTTCTAGGAGTGTATCTGTATTGAGTTCAAATGGGGACATCTATATACTTGATATTTTGTGTTAGATTAATATCCTATTTGCAGTTACGTAAGTGTAGTTCATGTAACTATCATATTTCAAGCAGTTGGCAATTAGTGTGAATTTCCTTTTTTTTTTTTTTTGTGGTGCTAAGGAGCAAACCCAGGGCGTCATGCATGCCAAGCAGGTGAGTTATATCAGGTCCAGTGAGAGTTTATTAAATGGCAGCTTTTATAATTAATTAATTATTTTTTTGAGGTAGGGTCTCACTGTAGTCCAGGCTGACCTGGAATTCACTATGTAGTCTCAGGGTAGCCTCGAACTCATGGCGATCCTCCTACCTCTGCCTTTCGAGTGCTGGGATTAAAGGTGTGCACCACCACGCCCAACAGCTTTTATAATTATTTTAATATAGCATCACTAAACATAATTGCCTTCAAGCTTCAGAATGACATAATTTCAGTTTATGAAGCAATTATTGGAAAGAATTGCTTTTAACCTTTTATTTGACTAAACCAATTATAAAGCATATTAGTATTCTGCTAAAATCTAGGGTTATATACATGCTGTTGTATGAGTGTAGCTGCAAAGTTTAGGGTTAAAATTGTACTATGTGCCTGGCATGGTAGCACATGCCTTTAATACCAGCACTCGAAAGGCAGAGATAGGATGATTGCCATGAGTTTGAGGCCACCCTGAGAATACAGAATGAATTCCAGGTCAGCCTGGGCTAGAGCGAAACCCTACCTCGAAAAACAAACAAACAAACAAACAAACAAAAAGGCTCCTTAAAAAAAATTGTACTGTGTGATTTGAGCACAAGAGAGAAATTCATGTGCCATCCAAAGATAGTTTCTTCCTTTTTCCGTATCTTAGAGTGATGTGTGAGGCTGTGTCTGGTTGCATATTAATATTTTCTTTTTTTTTGAGGTAGGTTCTCACTGTAGCCCAGGCTGACCTGGAATTCATTATGGAGTCTCAGGGTGGCCTCAAACTCACGGCAATCCTCCTACCTCTGCTCCCGAGTGCTGGGATTAAAGGTGTGCACCACCACACCTGGCAATATTTTCTTTATTCTTACCTTCTCTCCCTCCTCTCTCTGTTTTTATTTTTGACGTAGGGTCTCACTCTACCTCAGGCTGATCTGGAATTCACCATGTACTCTCAGGGTGGCCTCAAACTCATGGCAATCCTACCTCTGCCTCCAGGGTGCTGTGATTAAAGGCATGTGCACCATCATGCACAGCTCCTTCTTCTTTTTTTTTTTTATTTGTTTTTCTGTTCTTTATTATGTTGTCTTGAGTTTATTCATATTCTAGCTAATGCAGAATAACACAACTACTGTTTAGATTATAAATACTGCCTTTCTTTGATGTTAAGATTTGAAGCCAGTGCTTGCTTGATTCTTGTATGAAGTGCTGCATATTGGTCACACTTAATGTGGATCCAAGATAATTAGTTTTGAATTTTGGTAGTTGAATGTTTTGATAACTTCAAATGTTCTAAAATATTACTATTATTATCCATTAATAATTTTTTCTCTGTTCTTTAATGTTGAAATTTGAGTATTTGTTAGGTGAATTTCATATAATCTAAATTATTTTCCTTGCTTATGCTTTTCTTTGAATTTAAACTTATTTTATTACTTTTTAACTTCTCCATGTTAGATGTCAAGGCAACAGGAACAGCCAGGGCAAGGAGCTGCACCAGATGTGGTCAATGGACAAAGGAGGGATTCCAGATCTACGATGTTTCGTATTCCTGAATTCAAGTGGTCTCTGATGCATCAGCGTTTACTCACTGATCTCTTGTTTTCTATAGAAACAGACATACAGATGTGGAGAAGGTTTGTCCCTATGCTTATTAAGGAAATGTGTACAGACCTCAGTAAGTCATTGTTTGCAGAGACATTTATGTAAGCATTGCAAGTATTTTCAGACATTTGTTTGAAAAAGTAGACAATGTTACTCTACAATAAGATTTTAATGAGTTAACTTATTTTTCACACTTTGGAGAAAGTGTGCTTCCCCTGATATCTGGTATATCATTATCCTTCCTCCATTTCAAGCACCTCTTATCCCTCTCCCCTTAAGTCATCATGCTGTGATTCACTTTCTTTAGCCCTCTCAGTAAACATCATTTGTCTTTGGACAGCCACTCAACAAAGACAGTTATGGACTTCGTGAATAGCAGTGATAATGTCATCTTTGTACACAACACAATTCATCTCATCTCTCAAGTGATGGACAATATGGTCATGGCTTGTGGGGGTATACTGCCATTGCTTTCAGCTGCTACATCGGCTACAGTAAGGACTTCACTACTCTCTACAATTGCTGTGAAATCATGAGTGCTGTGCATCCTTATTGATTAAAGCTTGAATGCGATGGTTACTGTGCATCGTAGATGCTGTAAATCAGAAGCAGAAGGATCTTTTTCAATTACCTGAGGAATGAAAAGACTAGAAAGAATGTTACTTTCTTATTGACAAGTCAGCTAGTGCAGAGTATGATTGCAAGACTATTTTACTTCAATATTCACCTTCAGATGAAATAAGTAAATCATTCTTTGTACTAGATTTGGGGAATGTTCCGGGTCAAATTAGAATGTAGATGTACACGTCAAACTTTCTCTCTTTCAGCATGAGCTGGAGAATATTGAACCCACGCAAGGCCTTTCAGTTGAAGCCTCTGTGGCGTTTCTGCAGAGGCTCATCAGCCTTGTGGATGTGCTCATATTTGCAAGTTCTCTTGGCTTTACCGAAATCGAGGCTGAAAAGAACATGTCATCTGGAGGAATTTTGCGACAATGTCTCCGACTGGGTAAGCTGTTAAAAATTATTACTTAGGACTTCAACATTTTTCAATCATCTGCCCATTGAATTGAAAATTATATTTCTTCTTTGGAGCTGGGAGGTACATATGTCTTCTTTCTAGTGTTCTGTACATACTAGGGCTAGCAGGTTGAGTAATGCAGAGGGCATAATTTGAAAAGTTACTAAGGTGATTTTGGCCAGTATTATTCTTCTCTAACCTGTCTTTGATCTGAAGTAGTGCTTCACCAATGTTCGGATTTGCCAGAGTCCCTTGTTAAAATGTGCACTCATCTGGCACAAGGCCCAAACTTGCCTCTCCAGTGCTGTGTGGTGCTGACTCCTTTCCTTTCACAAATGCACTTCAGAGAGAAGGTTCTCAGCTGCCATCATTCAAGTACGGCATTCATTCAAATATGCTGTAGTAACTTGCTAAGTAGCTTAAGTCTTAAATCTCTGTACTTGTGGGAGCAGTTCTTCCATAGGTGACCGTGAAAAATGTACAGAATGACTCCTCAGTGTTAGCATGTATTTACTTCACTAGAATAATTTTTAAAATAAAAAATTATTTGTGAGCAGACCAAGTGAATTGGTTGCTAGGGTCTCTTGCTGCTACAAATGGACCCCAGGCTCATGTGCCACTTTGTGCATCTGACTGTATATGGGAACTGAGGAATCAAACACAGGCTGTCAGGTTTGCAGGCAAGCATCTTTAACTGCTGAGCCATCTCTCTAGCTACCAAGTTTTCTTTTTTCCTTTACATAAGATTTTTTTATATCTTGTTGAAACTACTGAGATGTTGTTAAATAGTTTTCTTAATAAGTGGAGAGAAGATAGTGTTGAGAGGAGGCGGCTAAGAAAATCAAGCAAACTCTAGGAATCACAGCCATATGAAGACAAAAGTTAAGATGGCACTTATGAAAATACAGTTATCAGAAGAAAAACAAAATATTTTTTCTATATTTGTGAATAATATCTGTTACATAAATTAGTAAGTATCTGTACTTACACTTTTGTATGGTTAATATTTTTACTCAAAACCATTTTATAGTTTTGTTGCCCTAGGGAAATTAGTATAGAAATTATGTAAAACTTTAAGAAAGATACAACTTCATGAGTATAAAATATTAAAGCTATCACCTCTTGACTGGTATCATTATTGCTGATTTTCACAGAGTGTACATGTTCTGTTCATTCATGAGAAATTGTAGATCAGAGAAATTAAAAGTGGTAATTGAGTTCATTTTCTTTTTAAGGTAGGGTCTCACTCTAGCCCATCCTGACCTAGAATTCACTATGTAGTCACAGGTTGGTCTCGAACTCATGGCGCTCCTCCTACTCTGCGTCCCGAGTGCTGGGATTAAAGGCGTGCACCACCACGCCTGGCTTGGGTTCATTTTTGTCTAAGTAGTGTTGCTACTTTTTAAAGTTGTTTCTGCACTGCACTGAGTTGGACCTCTGTGGCAGATAGCTTGCCTAGCATGTACAAAGCCCTTGGTTCAGTCATCTCAACTGTTCAAAACAAAATGAAACAAAACGAACGGATGCCTGAACCACTCATTTTTTGGCAGAACCTGAACGTTTAAGTCACAGGTCTGTAGATGCAGGCTGTGCGGTGACAGGACACAGGCACGGGGGACAGCCTGGCGTAGACTGCAGGCATCTGTGTTGGATAAGCTGGGCCGTGACAGGGCACAGAGTCAGACAGCAGACACGGGAGGTAGCCTAGCATACGTAGACTGCAGGAGTCTGTATCGGATTAACTCTCACGTGCAACTTACAGTGTAGGTGATTTATGTCTGCTTCGTAGTTTTAAGTGTGATTTTATTTTTTCTCACAATCTTTTGCCTTACTTATCACAGTGTGTGCAGTAGCAGTAAGGAACTGCTTAGAGTGTCAACAGCATGCACAGAGGACAGCTAGGGGAGAGCCAGCGAAAGGCCTGAAGACAGCACACAGCCTGATTCCCATGGGGAAGTCTGCAGCCAAGGTGAGCGCGCAGAACCATTCATTTCACAAAGTCATGTTCACGTTTCATAGTGAAGATCTTAAATTAACCTGCTCAACACAAAAGTGAAGCAAACCTGACAGAGATCCTAAAATGCTTATTTTAGTCTCTCAATATAATATTCACATGATTGTGTTTAAAGATACAGTAGAGATTTGCCTAGCTTAATCTTGTCTGCTTTTCTAAATATTTACTTTTCTTGTTGCCATGATACCTTTTCCTTCAGATATGTCAGTTTTCCCCCTCATCACTCTTTTTGCAGTATCTCCAGGCTCCCAAAGAGAAGAAGAAAAAAACATAGAAAAAACTGTGAAAAAGGAATATTATAGAATACTTTCCTATTTTTTAGAATACTGTGTATATGTTTTTTATTTTAAATTTTTTGGTTGTTGCTGTTCAGTTTTATTTATTTATTTGAGAGAGACAGACAAAGAGAGAAAGAGGCAGATCGAGAGAGAGAGAGAGAGAGAGAGAGAGAGAGAGAGAGAGAGAGAAAGAGAATGGGCACGCCAGGGCCTCCAGCCACTGCAAACCAACCCCAGATGCGTGTGCCCCCTTGTGCATCTGGCTAACATGGGTCCTGGGGATTTGAGCCTTGAACTGTGGTCCTTAGGCTTCACAGGCAAGCGTTTAACCACTAAACCATCTCTCCAGCCCATGTGTATGTTTTTTTAATGTATATAATGTGTATTTTTATCTATCCATTCTTTTTAACTGTCAAATAGAGTCCAGTGGACATAGTGACTGGTGGCATTTCTCCAGTAAGAGATTTCGACAGGCTCCTGCAAGACATGGACATCAATCGGCTGAGGGCAGTTGTTTTCAGAGACATAGTAAGTTAAAGTACTTTTTTCTGTACTCTCAGCTTCCTCCTAGGCCCAATGTCCTCAGAGTAAAACCTTTGTGATATAAAGTAGTCCATAAGAGACAGGAAGCCTAGAAACCAGTTTTCCCGACAGTGCTTTTTGAAGCACTCTTATACTGTCAGAAGGGATTGCCTGTGAGTAGAGCCGGTTCATCAGTCACAGTGCTAAGCAGAGTGGTGCCTAGAGCACAGGAGGGCTGCCTCGCTCTTGTGTGCTCTGCAAGTCCAGCAACTTCATGTGTTGTGCATGCTAGTAGTTCTTAGTGTGTCGATTAGGCATTTGAGTTATAAATAGCTTGAATAGCTTGTTCAAAGTAACGTTTCTAATAAATAACACATTTCAAACCTAGCAGTTTTGACTCCAGAATCCCTGTTTTTAGCCTAATGAAATGTGCTACTTCTGTGTTATTTTACTGCAGCTGGGTGGGTATTTTCCCCTCAATGATATGTTGAAAAGTGATACAATGGTACATGATGAAGTATTGTTCTCAATGTGGTATTTTGACATGGTTTTTGATAGGATTTTCTTGTGTAGCCCAGGTGGCCTCTAACACTTCCTGCTTAAACCTCTTGAGTTCTCATTTCAGGCCTGTGTTACTGTACTTTGGTATGTATGTATATGTATGTATGTATGTGTGTGTATATGTGTGTGTGTGTGTGTGTGTGTATATATTTTTTGAGGTAGGGTCTCACTCTAGCCCAGGCTGACTTGGAATTCACTATGGAGTCTCAGGGTGTCCTCAAACTCATGGCAATCCTCCTACCTCTGCTTCCTGAGTGCTGGTACTAAAGTCGTGTGCCACCATGCCTGGTGTAACTTGGTATATTTTTAAAGATGAAAATAATTTGGTTTTAACTGATTTTGATATAGAATATGGCTGATGATTTTTTTACAAAAAGATTTTATTATTTATTAGAGATGGGGAGGGAAGAGAGAGAGAGAGAGAGAATGGGCATGCCGGGGCCTCTAGCCACTGCAAAAGAACTCCAGACGCATGTGCCACCTTGTGCATCTGGCTTATGTGGGGCCTGGAGAATTGAACCTGGGTCCTTAGGGTTCACAAGTATGTGTTTTAACCACTAAACCATCTCTAGCCCAACTTAGAGTCATATAAAGTAGAAAGCTTAAAGTAAAAGTCAGCTGTAGTGTTGTGTTGCGATATAAACCCTCCATGCCTATTCTTTCCAGTGTTTTGATTATGAAGTGGTGTTGTATTTTGTCAAAGCCCCTCTTTGCGTCAGTTGAGATGATCATATAGTTCTTATGGCTCACTTTATTTATGTAGTGTATCATATTGACTGATTTCTATATGTTAAACCATACCTGCATCTCTGGGATGAAGCCTTGTTGATCAAGGTTGGATAATGCTTTTTTTTTTTTTTTAGTGTAACAAAAATTTATTGAGAACTTATGGGATGTGGTTCTCTCCTTCCACATAGAAGGAGGGAACAACACTGTAGAAAATCACTGAGAGATCACACTGTCCCAACCCCCACCTGGGCCAATACAGGAAGGAGGAAAGTCATTCACTCCAAAAGGGTCAGTCTCTAGTCTTCCTTAATTCAAGAACAGGATGTGTAGAGAGGGACTATCACATGATACTGGAGTCAGGGTGGGGTGTGCTGGACCCCCTAGCTGGCTCCTTAGCAGGCAGAGGAGAAACATATCCACTTCCTTTTTGGAGATGGACTTTCTGATGACCGTCCTCATTTCTTACCCTTGATGAGGCTGTTACTTCCCCGGGTGAAGCTTTTGTCCTATAGGTTCAGTACAAGGTTGTCAGCTGTGAGATAGATGCGGTTCTGCGATGTGGCAATCGTCTTGGAGATGTTCCGGGCAGCCCGGATCTTGCGGAGCTTGATATGGCCAGGATTCTTGCCCAGTGCTTCTCCAAGCATCTTGGCAGCCTCAGCCTCCCCTTCGGCCTGTACAATCTTTTGTCGTCGTTCCTGCTTTGCTTTCTCCACCAAGAACTGGGCCCGCTGAGCCTCCTTCTGGGCCACTTGCTTGGCTTCTATAGCAGCTGTGTACTCTCGGCTGAAACTTAGCTCTGTGATGGTTACATCGTTGAGGATGAGGCTGAAGTCCTTGGCGCGCTCAGTCAGCTCCGGTCGAATTAGCAGGGACACCTGGGCTCCCTGGGTGATCAACTGTGAGGCATTGAACTTGGCCACCATGCTCTTGAGCACCTCATTGACAATGGACGGCAGCACTCGCTCCTCGTAGTCCAGCCCTAAGCGCTGGTACATGCTGGGGAGCTCCTGAGCACTGGGTCGAGACAGCACACGCAGGGAGATATATTCACCATCTGCAGGTCTTTGGAGCCTGTGGGGGAGGAGATTTTTTTGGGTCTGGCCCAGTGTCATAGATGATGGGGTACTGGAACCAGGGGATCCTGAAGTGGAGGCCTTGGGCTAGGATGGTGTCTTGCTGGCACCACTGATTTGACTGAAGAAGATGGCTCGGTGCCCATCTTCCATTGTGAACACAGACTCGCGGATGCCGTAGGTGACCGTCCTGGCCCCCAGAAGCAGCTTCAGGGCTGTGCCCATGTCCCAAGGCCCAGCGGGCAGGCGCCCCGCCAAGTCCTTCAGGTTCTGGGCCATGTCTGATCTTGGTTGGGGCGCTGCCGCCTTGTGCCCAGCACCAGCTTCGAGGCCATGCCCATGTGGAGAAAAGGGGATAATGCTTTTAATATGTTGTTGAATTCAGTTTGCAAGGATTTTGTTCAGGATCTTTTCATCAAAGTTAGGGATATAGGCCTATAGTTTTCTTTCCTTGTTGCGTCTCTGTCTGGTTTGGTATTAAGGATTTGGGCAGGATTCCCTGACCAATGATCATGTGGAACATTTTGAGAAATATTGGTTTCAGTTCTTATGAAGTTTTGATAGAATTCAGGTGAGAAGCCATCTGGTCCTGGACTTCTCCTTTTGGGGAGGTTTTTGATTACCTTATCAATCTCCATGTATGTGATATGTTTGTTTAGGAGATGAATCTGCTCTGAATTTAGTTTTGGTAGGTGGTATGTGTCTAGAAATTCATCCATTTAATTTTGTGGAATAGAGGTTTTGGAAGTATGCCCTTATGATTCTTCCAATTTCATTGATGTCTGTTGTGATCTCCCCTTTTTCATTTCTGATTTTGTTAATTTGAGACTTCTCTCTTGCTCTTTCCCTCTCTCTTTTTTCTTTTTTTTGGCTTGGTCTATTTGGCCATGGGTTTTAAAATTTTGTTTTTTATTTATTTTATTTTTTATCTTGTTTTAGTTTTTCAAAGAAACAGCTCTTTGTTTCATTGATTTTTTTTTAAAATTGTTGTCTTAGTTTCCAATTCATCAATTTCTGCTCTAATCTTGATTATTTCCTTCTGTCTGGAGCTCTGGGTTGGTTTCTTGTTTTTCTAGTGCCTTAGGTGGACAGTCAGGTTGATTTGGGATCTCTCTGTCTTTGTAGTAAAGGCATTTAGGACTATGAATTTACCCTTTATGATTGCATTCATTGTGTCCCATAAGTTTTTGTAGGTTGTGTTTTCATTATCAATCAATTCTAGGAATTTTACAATTTCTTTTTTGATTTCTTCCATGACCCATGCGTTGTTTTAAAATGTGTTGTTTAGTCTCTAGGAACTGGTGGTGTTCTTGTTGTGTCTCTTACTAATTTCTAGCTTTAAAGCATTGTGATCTGACATGATATAGGAAGTTACTTCAATTTTCCTGACTTTATGAAGGCATGCTTTATGGCCTAATATATGGTCAGTTTTGGAGAAGGTTCTGTGGACTGGTGAGAAGAATCTGTATTCTGTAGAGTAGGGGTGGAAGGTTCTGCTAGATATCCATTAGGTCTAGTTGATCTATGATGTCGTTGAGCTCTATTATTTCTCTGTTGATTTTCTGCTTGGATGACCTGTCTATTGATGATAATGGAGTTTTGAAGTCTGTGACTATGATGGTGTTGGTGTATATTTCTGTTTTATTGTCAAGTAGATTTAAAAAAAATTTAATTTATTTGAGAGAGAGAGAAAGACAGACAGACAGACAGACAGAGGGAGAGGCAGAGAGAAAGGGAGAATGAGCATGCCAGGGCCTCCAGCCACTGCAGATTAACTCCAGATGCATGCACCCCCTTGTGCATTTGGCTTAAGTGGGTCCTGGGGAATTGAACTGGGGTCCTTAGGCTTCAAAGGCAAATACCTTAACTGCTGAGCCTTTTCCTCAGCCCCAGATTTTGTTTAATAAACTGTGGTACACCTGTGTTTGGCACATATATATTTATGATTGTGATGTGTTCATGTTGGATCATTCCCTTGATGAGTAAGAAGTGGCCTTTTTTGTCCTTTTTGATTACTTTTGGTTTGAAGTCTATTTTATCAGGTATTAATATAGCAGCACCCACTTGTTTTTTATTTCCATTTGCTTGGAATATCATTTTCCAACCTTTCACCCTGAGGAGGTGTCTATCTTTAGAGGTGAGGTAGGTTTCATGAAGACAGCAGATAGAAGGGTCCAGTTTTTTGATCCATCCTGTGTCTTTTGATGGGTGAGTTAAGATGATTAATATTTAAGGTTTTTACTGTGAGGTTTGAATTAATCCCTGCCATGATGAAGTGTTTTATGGGGTTTGTTGCTTTCTTGTGTTTGCACTGTTTTGGTCCTGGACAGTTTCGGTTATTGTAGTCGTCTTCTTGTTGGCTCTTGAGATTGATTGTTTGAATGTTTTGTGTGGAGTATTCCCTCAAGTATTCTCTGTCGATTTGGCTTTGTGTTCATATAATCATAGAGCTGAGTTTTTTCATGGAAAGTTTTCCTTTCACCAACTATTATGAAGAATACTTTTGCTGGGTATAGTAGCTTGGGTTGGGAGCCATAGTTTTTCAGACTTTGAAGTGTTCCATTCCAGGCCCTTATGGCTTTCAGGGTTTCCTTTGAGAAATCTGATGTAATTCTGATGGGATTCCCTTTGTATTCTGTGAATTACTTCTCTCTTATTGTTTTTTTTTCTTAAATATTCTATTTATTTATTTATTATTTGATAGTAAGAGATACAGAAATAGGCAGGTAGAAAGAGAGAATGGGCGTGCCAGGGTCTCCAGCACTGCAAACAAACTCCAGATGAATATGTCCCCTTATGCATGTGGCTTACGTGGGTCCTGGAGTGTTGAACCTGGGTCCTTTGGCTTTGCAGGCAAGTGCCTTAACCACTAAGCCATCTCTCCATCCTTTTCTTGCTGCTTTTAACACACTCTCTTTATTTTCGTTGTTAGGAGTTTTAACTATGATGTGTCTTGGAGAGTTTCTTCTTTGGTCCTGTCTGGTGTTCTGTGGGTTTCTTGAATCTGGATGGGTCTCTCTTTCGAGAGATTTGGAAAATTCTCTTCAGTAATTTTGCTGAGTATGGCCTCTATGCCTCTGGCCTGAATTTCCTCTCCTTCTGGTATACCCATGATCCAGATGTTTGGTCATTTTGAGTTCTGGTTTTCTTGATGCTTCCCACAGTTCGTTCTTGCATTTGATCAACTCTTCTTCATTAAACTCAGTCAACCAGTTGTTGAGACCTTCCATTTTTTGACTTACCTTCAATTTATTCATGTCTGTTTGGAGGGTTCTAACATTTTTTTCCATCAAGTTAAGCCTACTATCAAAAGCTGAATGCTCTAGCAGATGATTCTGTTCAATTACATTGATATGACTGTTGGTTTTTTGATGGTTTGCTTCATGTGCAGTGAGGTTTTTTTTGGGTTTTTTTTTTTTTTTGATTAGGGTCTCTTTGGTTGTTGTGTTTTCTTTGTGGCAATGTATTTCTGTTGATTTCTGTGTAATTTCATTTGGTGGTTTCCATTGTATGACTAGGCATCCTTGGTGGAGATCTCTCAGTTTTCTGACTTTCGTTGGCTTTTATGTGTTGCTGTCTACCCATTTTAGGGAGACTCTTTATTTTATTGAGTAGGAAGCAAGTTTTTATCCTTTGGCCCATTCACCCTCTGACTCAGGTGAACACGGATGTTGGTACCCAGTGGCCAGTCAGACCTGATTTCACAGTTCACATAGGGACCAGGCCTCCCCTGGCAAAGCACAGTGGGACCTATCAAGACCAGAGGAATGGGAGGAGCCAGAGAACAGGGATCTGGCCTACTTACTTCCAGCTGTGCCCTTCAGCACACAGACAGGCTCGGGGAACTTGGAACCTGGAACTGGGTGGAGCCAGGAAGGAGGGGTCTGGCCTATTCACTCCATACTTAGGGCCTGCCCACACACTGCCCATGCATGGAACTCAAACCAGGGAGGTGACAGGAGCCCGGAAACAGGGGTCTGGCCTACTCACTCCACATTGCATGCCAGCCAGCACACAGACAGGTGCAGGGAACCCCGGGGGTGGTGGTGGTGGCAGTGGCATGTGGAAGTTGGTTGGGGGGGTGGGAGGAGCCAGGAAACAGGGGTTTGGCCTACCTACTGCACAGGGCTGAACTTGCCTGCATACTGGGAACCCAGACTTGAAAGGAGCAAGATGGTTTCTTCTTGACCTCAGTTTAGTATGTCCTCTTTCTCGAAGCAGACCGTATTTTCCATCCTGGACATGTAGGTGTCTGTATTGCTTAGATTCTCTGAAGAAGTCCTGTACATCCTCTTCTGTATCTGATGGATTCGTTTATTTCTTCTGTATATTTGTGCTGTGATGTTAGATATTTCTATTTTTATGATTAGAAGAAGTAAAAATAATCATTTATTCTTATGCAGTCATAATTACTATGTAATTAATCTTGTAAACTATAGTGTAGTATGTCTCTTTAGAGTAAATGTTTCATTTTTAATGATGAACAGGTTTTCTTTTTCTGTGTTTTGTAAGTATAAAACCTTTCACTTAAATAAATTTTTCTAAGAAAATGACTGACCTTTATCACTTAGACAAAATTATAATTAATTTACTAAAAATTATTATAGAGTGGGAGAAATGGCTTAGAAGTTAAGGCATTTGCCTGCAAAGCCAAAAGACCCAGGTTCGATACCCCAGGACCCACATAAGCCAGATGCACAAGGAGCACATGCATCTGGAGTTCATTTGCAGTGGCTAGAGGCCCTGGTGTACCCATTCTCACTCTCTTTCACTCTGCCTCTCTCTCTGATTACAAATAAGTAAAATTAAAAAACTAAAACAAGTAAATAAAAAGAAAAAATATTAAAAAATAAAAAAATCCTATAAAGTGATAATGTATTTTTTTCCTTTATAGTATGGTCTTGTGGACATATTTCACATTTTAATGTTATTATGTGAGATAAAATTAAAGTACATGTTCCACAGTGACATGAGCAGTGATTTTCTTTCTCCCAGGAAGACAGCAAGCAAGCTCAGTTCTTAGCTCTGGCTGTGGTGTACTTTGTGTCTGTGCTTATGGTCTCCAAGTACAGAGATATTTTGGAGCCCCAGAACGAAAGGCACAGTCCCTCATTTAAAGATACCTGTAGTGAAAATGGAAATGCATCACTTCCTGGTAAGTTTCCTTATTTTCATTCCTGGGCACTCAAGAATTCAAATAAGAATTTATCTCATAAAAGTGATTTGAGAACTAAGATGTGTAAAGTGAATGCTTACTTGTATTTTTATTAATAACTAACATTTTTAGTATTATTTAAGTAGTTGTAATTGGGAGGTGATTTTTATACCTCAAACTACCCATTAACTAAAAGGTCAGAAAATATTTTCCTAAACAAATAGTAAGGTTTTTAATTTGTATGTGCTGTGTAGGATAACTAAGTCAGATTCTCTTGCAAAGAAGACTAATAAGTGATTGGAAGTAGTTGGCACCCATAGTAGTAAAGTTAATTAATTAGCTATCTCTCATGAGTACAAAACTAGCTGCCACCTAGAGGAGACATTTTGTGTTTTCAGTAGATACTCATTGAGCACCTACCTGACGCTAGGGTGTGTTTATGTAGGGTACATGGTGAGAAAAAGGAGGAGGCTCTGCTCTCGTGGAGCTTGTGTTCCAGCAGGAAGAGGGAGGAAATAGGCATGCGTAGTAAACAAATGACATAGAATTTTAGAAGGCTGTAAAATTGCTAAGAAAAGTAAAAAACACCTGAGTACAATAAAAATTTTTGGCATAATAAGGAGAGATGGTATATGGATTTTTCTCTAAGATAAATGAGCAGCCATTAGAGTATTTTGAGTATATGAATTATGACTCACAGGTTTTGAAAGGTGATGCTCTGGATTCTATGTTGAGGACACGTTGTCGAGGGCAAGCAAAAGCTGTGTCTTGCTGTGTAACACAGCACCTGGAAGCTTCGTGGCTTTACGTCCCAGCTATCTTCGTGTTGCTTTCATGAATTCCATGGGTGATATTTGGACATAGTGCAGTGGGAATGCTCCTCCCTGCTCCCCACGTTTGTTGCCGCTGAATGTCTAAGACGGCCTCTCAGCTTGGGGAGCTCTAGATTGTGCCCTGCTGGTTGAAACTGCTTAGCTAGCATTATGTTGGGGACTTTATTTGTTTCCACTTAATTCTTTTTACTTCTGCTGGGATTAAACGCAAGCGCCACGGTTCCTGGCTGGCAGGCTCTTTTAAAAGTTGGCCTCAGAATAGGCTCAGTCCTTCTGGTTCTTTTCTTTTGGTTGCCCATTCTGTTGGTTAAACCAGGCCCAGCCCAAACTGAAGGGTTTCTTTAAATAAGAGGATCATTTAAGTAACCCTTCCACCACCACTAGGAGGACAGTGCAGACATTCACCTGAGGTGCTGGCTGGAGATATTATTTGGGTGACACAGAAACAGTATTTCTCAACATTAATGTGGGTATTTCAAAGAGACAAAGTAAAACATATGCAACAGTGACTACAAGGTACTGGGGGGTAGTTTTTAAAAATTTTTTTGTTAATTTTTATTTATTTATTTGAGAGTGACAGACAAAAAGAGGCAGAGAGAGAGAGAGAGAGAGAGAGAGAGGGAGGGAGGGAGGCAGGGAGGGAGGGAGGGAGGGAGAATGGGCACGTCAGGGCCACCAGCCACTGCAAACAAACGCCAGATGCGTGTGCTCCCTTGTGCATCTGGCTAGTGGGTTCTGGGGAGTCAAACCTCCAACCAGGGTCCTTAGGCTTCACAGGCAAGTGCTTAACCGCTCAGCCATCTCTCCAGCCCCTGGGGAGTAGTTTTAAAGATGAAAAGGATTTCAGTTTTCAGCATGTTGAATTTAGACTTTTTTTTTCTTTTGGAGGCAGGGTCTCCTTGTAGCCCAGGCTGACCTGGGACTTACTCTAAAGCCAGTGTAGCCTTAACTCATGGTGATCCTTCTACTTCAGGCTTCTTTTTTTTTTCTTTTTCGAGGTAGAGTCTCACTCTAGCTCAGGCTGACCTGGAATTCACTATGTAGTCTCAGGGTGGCCTCGAACTTGTGGTGATCCTCCTACCTCTGCCTCCCGAGTTCTGGGATTAAAGGCGTGCACCACCATGCCCGGCTGAATTTAGACATTTTTTATCATATGACATACTGGGCACATGTGTAGAGAAGTTGAGGTTATTAAAAAGTTGAGAGCAGTTGGGAATACCTGTAGATAAGGTCAGAGGACCAAGGACCTATGTTCCTTGTCTGATAAATCAGAGGGAAAAACAAATCAAGGACACTGAGTGGGAACAGTAAGTAAGGTGGTAGAATGAAAAATAGAGTATTTCAGTAGCTGCTTTTCTGTCAAATGTCATTGGGAATGAGATCTGAGCAGCAGGATGTGGGGTTTTGGTAAACTAGAAAGTGTGTCTTTGTTAGAAGGATTTGGACGCCTCCCTCGAGCAAGTGGTAATTAAACTGGGTGGAAGGTGGGTGTTTGTGCTTAAGCTCAGTTGGTAGAATGCTGGTTTAGCATGCAGGAAACCCTGGGTTCAATCCCCAGCACCTCCTAATCCTGGTATACTTGTAATCCCAGCACTCTGGAGGAAGGCCAGCAGTTCAGGGTCGTCCTGGGCTACATAGTGAGTTCTAGGGCAGCCTGGGCTATGACGAGACCTTGTCTCATAAATACATAGGTGGCAGGGATGCCCCTTGTGGACTTGGACTTCAAGGATCATTGGTTTATTCGTGCATCTGGGAAGGGAGTCATTTTTTAGCAGTGGAAAACCACGTATGAAATGAAAGGGTTAACTTCATCCCAAGGATCTCAGACTTTGTTATACACCAGTTTCTTTCATCTTTTTGCTACCCTTTGTTATGTCATGATCATTTTTAAAAGACTGTTGTAGTTATTTTATTATTTATTTTATCATTTTGGGGGCTGGAGAGATGGCACAGGTTTAAAGGTACATGCTTGCAAAGCTGCCAGCCTTGGTTCAGTTTCCTACCACTCATGTCAAGCCAGATGCACAAAGTGGCACATGCTTCTGGGATTTGTTTGCGGCGAAAGACCCTGGGTTGCCCATATGGTCTTTGCTCACAAATAGATAAATTAATTAAAAATTTTTTCAATCAGCAATGATTACGCCTCAGATAAACCTCATTGGCTATGACATTGCCACTGTGCAACACTAAATTAATTAAATTTTATGACTTATTTTTATTATTGGCGCTTTGCCTTAGTGTATTTCTTAAGTTTTTACTAGCTTTTGCTTTTGAGAAGATAACGTGTATTTCACAAATTTAAATTCTGGATCACTGTTGGGATTTAATTACCTTTTAAAATTCTAAATTTTTAAATGCACTTTTCTCTTCTATTTCTGGGTAAGATGTAGAAAGCACACAGGCACCATTAAGCCCTTTATCTCTGTCATCAGTGGAGGAGTCAGTGGAAAGCAGCTCATCTTCTCGAAGGAGGGATTCTGGTCTTGGTGAGGAGACAGCTTCTGGCTTAGGAAGCAATGCGTCTGCAGCTCCTCCAGCCGCGCCTCCAGGTGTCAGCGCAGGCCCAGATGCCATCAGTGAGGTGCTGTGCACTCTCTCTTTAGAAGTCAATAAATCTCAGGAAACCAAAACTGATGGAGGAAATGACTTGGATAACAAGGTGACGCCATCAGTTCCAGTTTCAAAAAATGTCAATGTGAAGGACATTCTCCGGAGCTTGGTTAACATCCCAGCAGATGGAGTCACGGTGGACCCCGCCCTTCTGCCGCCAGCCTGCCTCGGCACTCTTGGCGACCTGTCTGCTGATCAGCCTGTGCAGTTCAGGTCTTTTGACAGGTATTGTGAAGAGTCCTTGTTCTGCTCTGTTTACATTTGCACACTGTAAAGGAATAGAAATTCAGTTTGGATCTACTAAACTGTTTAGCTTCAAAATTAGGCTAGAATGAGTTGATTTAAGGTATAAAAAAAAACAGGATATGTTTGTTGTAAGGTTTCTACAGCATTTCAGAGTTGTGTTAAGCACATTTTGCATACCACTAAGGTTTTTTGAAATATTTATCTTATTTATTTATTAGAGAGGGAGATAAGGAATGAGAATGGGTGCACTGGGGTCTCTAGCTACTGCAAATGAACTCCAGATGCATGCACCACCTTGTGCATCTGGCTTATGTGGGTACTGGGGAATTGAAGCTGGGTACAAATGGTTCACAGGCAAGTGCTTTATCTAATCCATCTCTCCAGCCCTAATTTTTTTTAATTTAAATTTAATTTTTTAGGTAGGTATTTTCAAATAGTTTGTTACTATTGATTTGTCTCTCCTCCTGCCTACTCCTGCTCTTTACCTTCAGTTGTTCCTCCCATGTATTTTCTTTCATTTTGCTTGCATATCATTAGTACCCTTTTTGCCTGTCCCTTCCCCACTTCCAGTTCATTTCTTTACATTCATTTTTGGTTACGGTTTTCTGTTGATAGGTTTTATCCGTAGTTTCCCCCGTATGAACATACAGTTATTACAAGCTAAGCCCTGCATATCAGAAAAACATGCAAGATTGGTCTTTCTGAGTTTGTTTAACTTCACTTAATATGATCCTTTACCAGATCCATTTGTTTTTCTGCAAATTTCATAATTTCATGTGTCTAGAATTCCATTGCATATATGCACCACATTTTTAGTATCCATTCAAACATTGCTGGGCAGTTGGGCTATTTCCAGTTGTTGCCTGTTATAAATGGAGCTGTAGCACACAGGTGTGCAAGTGTCCTGGAAGTTGAATGTGGGGTCCTTGGGATACATGGCCAGAAGTGTGTCCGGGTTGTATGGGAGGTCTGCTTCTGATTTTAAAAATAATTTTAATAGTATGTTAGCAAGTTTTAAGTTCCAGAGGTCTGCTTTGTTTGTGGACAGTGTAAGTGTTGTCCACATTTGTAGAGGGCTTCCCATTGTACTGCACTGCCACTCAGTGCCAGCCTTTGGTGTGAGACTCCAGTGGATGCTGGTCCACTCAGGTGCTCTGCGCCCTGACACCTTGAGAAAGAAAGCTAATGACAGATTCCGTCTTTGGGGTTTATAATGCTCTTAAGTTGTTTTTTTTTGTTTTTTTTTTACAAATTTGTTCTTTTTCTAACTTCATCCAGTTGTGTAGTTGTGTGTATGTGTGTAGGGCTAGGGATGGAACCCAAGGCCTGATGTGCCAGGCAAGTGTAAGCCACTTAGCTGTGTATCTCCATGTACCTTTTTTAAATTTGTTATACATTTTTCTTAGATTTTACCTCCAATGTATAATTAATTAAATATATTCTTTTAAAAATCAGTATTTTTTTCTGAAAACATAAACTAATGCATAGCAAAGTTCCCAACACAAAGAACTTTATTTTTCTTAAGCCATTAATTTGCTAGTAATATTTTTAATCAACTCTTGGGTTTATGTTTTCTTTTTATGTTTTCTATATAACTATACTACATATGTCTAAAAAAAGAAATTAACATTGATATAATGGTACCTTTTAGTCTTCAAATATCTTCTATTTTTTTTTTTTTGTTTGTTTTTTTGAGGTGGGGTCTCACTCTGGTCCAGGCTGACCTGGAATTCACTCTGTAGTCTCAGGGTGGCCTTGAACTCATGGCGATCCTCCTACCTCTGCCTCCCGAGTGCTGGGATTAAAGGCGTGCACCACCACGCCTGGCTATCTTCTAATTTTTAATAATATCTTAATAACATTATTTTTAGAAGAATATAAGTTCACAGAGTTACATCTACTTGTTATAACTCTTCATTTTCTTTCAAGATGAAATACGTCTTCAAGCCTTTATTTTTTTTCACAAATATTTTTATTTATTTGAGAGAGAGAAAGGCACAAGATAGACAGGGAGAAGTGGGGAGCAGTGCGTACAAGCACTCCAGCGCCTCCTGCCGCTGCCCATGAACCCACGTGCCAGATCATAGCCTGCCTCAGCCTTTCATGTGTTGGGATTCCAGGTGTGCAACGTCCTGCCTGGCCAAGAATTACTATTTTTAAGAATGTATTTATTTATTTGTTTGCAAGTGGAGAGAAGGAGGATGACTATAAATGAGAATTGGTGGGCCACAGTCTCTTGCCAAGATGCATACATCACTTAGTGCATCTGGCTCCGCCTGGGTTCTGGGGAATTGAACATGGCCTGTCAGGTTTACAAACAAGCACCTTTAACCACTAAGCAATCTGCTCAGCCCAAGAGTTACTACTTTTTAATATTTATTATATACATATATAGAGAGAAAATATGAATGGGCACACCAGGGCCTCCAGCCACTGCAAACACCACTTTGTGCATCAGGCTTATGTGGGTCCCGGGGAATCAAACCTCGGTCCTTTGGCTTTTCAGGCAAACATCTTAACCACTAAGCCATCTCTGCAGCTCAAGAGTTACATTTTTTCCCTCACTATAGATGAAGAAACCATGACATAAGTCGTTTACAGTCTTGTGCTAGAAAATGGCAGAGCTAAGATTTGAACCTAGGTGGTCAGACTGTGGAGTGTCCTCTGATGTTCCATGCCGCGCCGCATAGCAGCACTGTTTACAGAGCTGCAAAGTTTGTTTTATGTTTACTAATCTATGAAGCATTAGTTTCATGTGTTATTTTTCTGTATATTGTCAATACAGATTGAGCATCCCTAAATAGTAAATGCAAATCCAAAAAATGCTCCAAAATCTGAAATTTTATACACACCTATATGTGCACAGGTAAAAAGAATTAGACCACTGCCAGGCATGGTGGCGCATGCCTTTAATCCTAGCTCTCCAGAGGCAGAGGTAGGAGAATCTCTGTGAGTTTTGGGTGAGCCTGAGACTACATGGTAAATTCCAAGTCAGCTTGGTTAGAACAAGACCCTACCCTGAAAAACCAAAAAAAAAAAACCAAAAAAAAAGTGTATGTTCAGTGGTTAAGAATAATGGATATATGTTGGGTGGGAAGTAGTGTAAAGTACAATTTCAATTTTTAAAAAAAGTTTAGTTTATTCCTTTAATTTAATTTAATTTAATTTTTTTTTTTTGAGACAGGGTCTCACTTTGTACCCCAGGCTTTCTTGGACCTCACTCTGTAGCCCGGTCTGACCTTGAACTCCTGACTATCCTTCTCTTTTAGCCCCCCAAATGCTATGAGCCATCATACTTAGTTTAATATTTGTTTAAAATTTGTCTTATTGTTAAATTGAGTTGATAGAGACATTAAAATGTGGTTCTACATTTTAATTTAATGTATCTTGTTAGTTAACTTTTTTAATGGATAACTAAAATTTAAAATCTACTTTGGCATTTATTTCTTTTTTAGTACAGTTAAGTAAAATATATGTTTTATCAGTGCCTTACGTGAGATTATGAACTCTGCCTGTTTAGGTATTCCATTTTAAGAGGTTTATAGCAAAGAAAAGGTAGCTTTGTTGGTAGCATTTTTCCTGGTGTTCTGTGGAACTTCGCATGTCTGGTACACATTTAACATATGGTCTGATGGAACACAAACTGCTCTGTCCTTCCCTCCCCTGATTTTTTTTTTTTTTTTCTCAGCAAGAAACACCTTTTGAAAGACTTTCTTGCAGCCATGGGCCACTGGAGTGTATTTGGGAATTTCAAAGCATCCCTCTGATCATGTGTTTATCTCAGGAATGCTGTGTCAGAAATCAGAACTCTCCTCATATCTTAAGAATTATCAACTCCCAAGCAATAGCTGGAAAGTTTAGAGTAACAGCTACACGAGTGAACCCTTGCTGAAAGGCTGCCAGGTTGAGGGTCTTTGTGAGCAGAAAGGTGTTTGTGCTCATTCCCATGCCAAAATTCTTGCCCTTATCTAATTTGAAGATCCTCAGTGGCGATTAATGGATGCCAGGGATTGATCTTGATAAAGTTCAAGGGCTGGTCTGGCTTTTCAACTCGATCCTTAGGGACTAAGGTATTTAGCTAAAATGTTCTTTTCTCTTTTTGGGGTCTTATTTGCATGTTAAGTAAAATAGTAGTTGTGTTTGAGATCTTGGAAACACAGCTATGAACCAGAATTTCAAAACCTTACTTATCTGGAAAAAATTTTTACAGCTTATTTGCTTATTGCTAAGTAATTGAAAGAAACTTTTTAGCTCCCTCATTTAGGCAAAAGGAAAATCAACAAACCAAGCAGTGTTTTCATTTGCTGTGTGTGGGACTTAACTACCTCTTTCTTATATGTACAGTGGGGATAACAATGTTTAGTACCAACTTTGTTGTAAGTCTAAATTAAATATTTCATTTGAATCCTTAGTATAGTGCCTCTAAAAATTTAAGCATTCACTAAGGATATTAAGTCTATAGAAAAAAAACTGTAAGTAAAGTTTTATCATCTTAGTATTTGTTGTTTTTAAATATTTTACTATTTATCTATATTTGAGAGAGATAGAGATACAGAAATAGGGAGGGAGGGAGAGAGAGAGAATGAACATATTGAGTCTATAGAAAAAAAACTGTAAGTACAGTTTTATCATCTTAGTATTTGTTTTTTTAAATATTTATTTATTTATTTATTTGAGAGAGAGAGAGAGAGAGAGAGAGAGAGAGAGAGGGAGGGAGGGAGGGAGGGGGAGAGGGAGGGGGAGGGAGGGAGGGAATGGGAGAGGGAATGAATAAACATTCCAGGGCCTCCAGCCACTGCAAAGGAACTCCAGATGTGTGTGCCTCCTTGTGCATCTGGCTTACATGAGTCCTGGGGAATCCAACCTGGGTCCTTTGGCTTTGCAGGCAAATGCCTTAACCACAAAGCCATCTCTTCAGCCCAGTATTTGGTTTTTTAATTAACAGTTCTGAGAACTTACATAACTGTCTTCACATTCTTTTTTTAAAGAAATATTTTAGCCAGGTATGGTGGTGCATGCCTTTAATCCCAGCACTTGAGAGGCAGATGTTAGGAGGATCGCTGAAGTTCGAGGCCATCCAGAGACTACATAGTGAATTTCAGGTTAGCCTGAACTAAAGTGAGACCCTACCTTGAAAAACCAATTTATTTTATAAACTTATAAATTTATTTATTTATAAATAACATTTATAATAAAATAATATAATTAACATAATTAAATAAAAATGTAACTATTTATTTATTGGAGACACAGAGAGAGGCAGATAGAGAGAGAAATAGAATGGGCATGCTAGGGCCTCCAGCCACTGCAAACTCCAGACGCATGCACCACCTTGTGCATTTAGCTTATGTGGATATTGGGGAATTGAACTTTGGTCCTTAGGCTTTGTAGGCAAGTGCCTTAACCGCTAAGCCATCTCGCCAGTTCTCTTTATGTTCTTGATGATAAAATACTAGAGGTACTTTTAGTTAAAATGGGTGGCATTACTAAAAATTCAGATAACTGTTTTCTAAATATTGAGAAGAATTTGCATTTTTGTTTTTTAAAACAGAAACTTAAGGACTGGGCAGTATAGCTAAGTGGTAGTATATGTTTAGAATGTGTGAGATCCAGGCTTGAATCCCCAGTTTTTGGAGTAAAAAGAAATGCAAGCTTCAGCGTGAGAAAGATTTCAGAAATATCTTTAGCATATTGCCTGGCATGTAGTTTCTCAGAGTGTGCGCTAATGCATGTCGCATTTTCTTTGTATTTTCCTAACATAATGCAAAATGCTTAGTTCTTTTACGTTTAAATTTCTAGATTACCTTTTAAAATGAAGGGTGTATGTTACTAATTTAGGGTTATGCTAGACTGTAGGGTTGGACATGTTAGGGTAAAGATATTTTCTATTGAATGTTTTATTCTTTCACATTAAAACTCTATAGTAGTAATGAAAATGGTGGTGAGTGAAAGTGAAAATATCCTGCTTTACGTGGATATAGGAAAACTTGACTCAGGTTGTTCAGGTTGTTTTAGGCTCCACAGGCAAGCACCTTAATTGCTGAGCCATCTCTCCAGCCTGAGTTTGCTTTTTTTTTTTTTTTTTTTTTTTTTTTTTTTTTTTTTTTTTTTTTTGTGATCCTCCTACCTTGGCCTCCCAGGTGCTGAGATTAAATGTGTGTACCCCCATGCCCAGCCTGAATGTGCTGTTTTTTTTTTTTTTTTTTTTTTAAATTTTTTTTTTTAATTTTTTTATTTATTTATTTGAGAGCGACAGACATAGAGAGAAAGACAGATAGAGGGAGAGAGAGAATGGGCGCGCCAGGGCTTCCAGCCTCTGCAAACGAACTCCAGACGCGTGCGCCCCCTTGTGCATCTGGCTAACGTGGGACCTGGAGAACCGAGCCTCGAACCGGGGTCCTTAGGCTTCACAGGCAAGCGCTTAACCGCTAAGCCATCTCTCCAGCCCCTGAATGTGCTGTTTTTAAACAGATTGTATTTAGTACCAAGAAGCAAGCTTGTTAGAATTGTATCCTAAAACAATTTAAGTTTTTGAGCCAGCTTTTCTGGAATGTGCCTCTAATTGCAATAATTAGGAGGCTGAAGCAAGAGAATTGGGAGCTAGAGGCTACCCTGGAAACAGCCAACCAAAAGTTTGTTTTGAAAGTCTCTCAGTTTGTAATCCAGTTTTTCCTTTTAAAATGGAAAAACAGGGCTGGAGAGATGGCTTAGCAGAAAAGGCACTTGCCTTCAAAGCAAAGGACCCAGTTTCAGTTCCCCAGGACCCATGTAAGCCCAATGCACAAGGTAGTACATGTGTCTGGAGTTCTGTTTGCAGTGGCTGAAAGCCCTGATGTGCCCACTCTGTAACCCCCCCAACCTGCCTCTCTCTCTCTCTCTTTCTCTCTCTCTAAAATAAATAAAATCAAATGGAAAAATATGAATTAAGGTAAATAATATGATGTAAAATATCTGACTGCTCAGGTGAATATTGTGACCACATCATTTTGATTTTTTTTCAGTTAACATGAATCTAATTTATTCTTTCTTTAAAAATTTGTGTTTTTATTTTTTATTTTTATTCTTTTAGAGAAATAGAGAGAGGAGAGAAAAAGAATTGGTGTACCAGGGCCTTAGCCACTTTAATTGAACTCCAGGTGTTTGTGCTACTGAGTGGGCATGCGTGACCTTGTGCTTGCCTCACTTTTGTGCATCTGGCTAAATGAGAACTGTGGAGTAGAACATGGGTCCTTAGGCTTCACAGGCAAGCGCCTTAACTGCTGAGCCGTCTCTCTGGCCTTTGAAAAATATTTTTATAAGCTGGGCTTGGTGGTGCAAGCTTTTAATCCCAGCACTTGGGAGGGAGAGGTAGATTGATTGTCATGAGTTCAAGGCCACCCTGAGACTTCATGGTGAATTCCAGGTCAAGTGGAATTGAGTGAGACTCTACCTCTAAAAACTAATCTGTGCTGGCAATTTAATGTCCTCATCATTGATTAGATTTACCTCTTCCAGAACTTGTTGCAAAAGGAAGGACAAAGAATGTTCTTGACTCTGTGGCTTTCTTCATTTAACACCAGCCTTTGAGGTTCATACATGGTGTTATGTGTATCAGCATGCTGCCTTGTTTGATTGCACAGTACTATCCTATCGTATATGTTTATCATCATTAAAAAATCTCATTTTCTTGCATAGAGGACATTTGGTCCATTTCCAGTTTTCATCTACTTTAAAAACAGCACCAGTGGACATAATTATTTACATTTTTGTTTACTTAAGTTTTCTTGGAAAAACTCCTCGAAGTGTAATTGTTAGGTCATAGGGTACATATATATCTAAAGTTTCGATTATAGAAGAAGCAGATTATGTTCTGTGGTGCTGGGAATTGAATCCAGAGCTTCATACATAGGTAATGTTTTCACCACTGAGCTATCACCCTAGGGTACAATTTTACTACCCTAAATGTCATTTTATGTAGTTTCTATCATCACATACCTATTGTATGCATAAACTAGATTGTGGTGGTTCTTTTTCTTAGGAACAAATGTGAAAATGAATACTCTGTATTTCTCTTTTACTTAATTATTATGAAGTCTAGGTTTGTTTTTTTTTTACATAGTAGATTTATGAATTTCTGTCTGTGGAATAGAAAGCACAAATTATGCTTTGTATTATTTTGTGAATGTACCACCAGCACACACATGTGCGTGCGTGCATGTGCACCCATACAGAGGTCATATCTGCTTCCCTTTAAGTCAATAATATTTATCTGATATAAGCTACCATGATTTAAGTACACCATTTTGGGTTGAGGGCTCAGGTGGCTGTTGCTTCTATTTTTTAGAGTATAGTTAACATTGGCAGTCACCCTTATAATGATGTGACACTAGCTACCCCAAGTACATTGAATAGGCCATGCCTAGCACAAGAGAACTTGATTTAATTGGTAACAGTGTTTGCCCTCTCATGATAGTCACTGAAGTAAAACAAAACCTATCTTGCTTTGTCCTAGGGTTTTGAAATTACGAAAATGTATTTTTAAAATACTGGCATTACATAATTCCTACTTTTGAATGCATGTGTTAGAATCAAGTACCTAAGTAACTTTGTTTAAAAACAGAATACTTTAAAGCTATTAAGGGAATACTTGTAACTTACAGTTACAGTTTTGTCAACAAAAGATGTGATTAAATAAATTGAATGTTGAAGACTTTAGGGTTATGGATAACGCCAGGTAATTAAAAGTAAGCACTGCTGTGGGAGCACATTGTATATCAGCTGTCCTCTTCAGCTCATTAACTGGGATTTTGCATGTTTATGGAGCCAACTTCAATTCAAAATGCCTTTTAAGTTATGTCTAAAATGGTCTTTTATTTACTCTTTTAGTATAAAGTATTACACTTTAATTGAAATTGGTTTATCATAAATATCTGTTTGAGTAACACACAACAAAACAAGCACCTTTAGTTACCTGATAATTTTACTTGTTTTGAGTTTGTGCATTGGTTTTCTATGCAGTATTATCGAGAGAAACCATTTTTGAGGTTTAAATATGTGAGTTACATGTATGTTAGGAATTGCTTATGTGCTCATTTATTTTTAAGAATTTAAGTTTTTATGACTGTAAATTAGCAGTTCAGTAGATTAAACCTTGTATGTTATTGCTTTGAATTAAGTGCCAATTTTTTTTTCAAAAATTATTTTTGCTTACATTTTATCTTAGAAAATTAAAGATAATTCTAAATTAAGAAAAAAATTCTATTAGCTTCAAATGTTAAAATGGAGTCTTGTTTTCATAGGACACTGGTTTAGCCAAATTCTAGAAAATTGTTGAAATGCAGTTAAGTAGGAAGCATTGGAGAGATTTTATTCTTAGTGTATTCTAGAGTATACTGCACAGTAGAGATAGGAACAAAGTTAAAATAAATTGCCTTACTTTTTTTTTTTTTAGAAGTCCTCTAAACACTTTTTATTTATTTATTTATTTATTTATTTGAGAGAGAGAGAGATACAGAAATAGGCAGGGGTAGAGAGAGAGAGAATGAATGGGAGTGCCAGGGCCTCCAGCCACTGTGAATGAACTCCAGATGCATGTGTACCCTGTGCATCTGGCTATCGTGGGTCCTGGGGAGTCGAACCTGGGTCCTTTGGCATTGCAGGCAAGCATCTTAATGACTAAGCCATCCCTCCAGCCCACATTGCCTTACTTTTTATTGAGAAGTGTATTTAATTAATTTAAGAGATATGTATCTTAAAACCTTTTACCTTCTTTATTACAGAAGTGTTGTTGTTGCTACAAAAAAGTCATCAGTCTCATCCTCTGCACTTAGCACAAGTGCACCGGCCAGCGCTGTGAGTGTGGTCTCCTCAGCAGATCCTGCTCAAGCCTCAGATGTTGGGCGAGAGTCACCTGGTGAGTTATTTTCAAAGATGTCAGCAAAGAAGTTCCTCAGAGACCATTTTAGCAAGGTTCAAGTTATTTATTCCAGTTTTAGTTTATATACTGCTGAAGGGAGCACATTAAGTTATTTATTTATTTGCATGTATGTGTGCATACACCATGTGTGCATGCACCAGGATCTTCTGTTACAAACTATCACTAGGTGCTTGCTCCACTGTTTGTGTCCAGCGTCCTTGGGAAGCATGTGCATTAACTATGGTCCAGTAGGCTTTGCAAGCAAGTGCCTACCACCAAGCCATCTTCCCAACCTCTGTTTTATCCTTTTTGTTAATTTTATTTTTATTTATTTATTTGAGAGCGCCAGACTGAGAGAGAAAGAGGCAGATAGCTAGAGAGAGAATGGGCGCGCCAGGGCCTCCAGCCACTGCAAATAACTCCAGATGCATGCGCCACCTTGTGCATCTGGCTTACATGGATCCTGGGGAATCAAGACTTGAACCAGGGTCCTTAGGTTTCACAAGCAAGTGCTTAACTGCTAAGGCATCTCTCCAGCCCACTCAGTTTTTTTCTTAAATAAAGCTATAGAGTTTCTGAACTATATTACTTTTGATTACTTATTAAATTCCTGAATAAATTTGAGTCAAATTAAAAACATGTAACACAAGATCAAAGGTTTCAGTATTTCTCACTTAAACCTAATTGTGCCTTTTTAAATGCTATTTTAGGAAAATGGATAAATAAATGTATGAATGGCTTATAAGACTATTATTTTTCTTTTTTCTTTTTGTGTGTACTTGAGAAGATACCAACAGTGGCTTAAGTTTTTTTTTTTTTTTCTGAGGTAGAGTCTCACCAGCTCAGGCTGACCTGGAATTCACTATGTAGTCTCAGGGTGGCTTTGAACTCATGGTGATCCTCCTATCTCTGCCTCCTAAGTGCTGGGATAAAAGATCTGCACCACTATGCCCAGTGTGGCTTAGGTTTTGATGACATGGCTTTTAGAAATGTGGTTGTTGGGCAGGAGAGATGGCTTAGTGGTTAAGCGCTTGTCTGTGAAGCCTGAGGACCTCAGTGCTTGATTCCTCAGGACCCACATAAGCCAGATGCACAAGGTGGTGCATGCTTCTGTAGTTCATTTTTAGTGCTGGAGGCCTTGGTACACCCATTCTCATTCTTTCTATCTGGCTTTCTCTCTCTGTCTGTCTGTTGCTCTCAAATAAGTAAATAAAAATGGGTGGGGGGGAAGCTGGGTGTGGTGGTGCATGCCTTTAATCCCAGTACTCTGGAGGCAGAGGTAGGAGGATCACTGTGAGTTCAAGGTCACCCTGAGACTCCATAGTGAATTCCAGGTCAGCCTGGGCTAGAGTGAGACCCTACCTTGAAAAACCAAAAAAAAAAAAACCAAACCAAAACAAAACTAAATGTGGTTGTTGATTGCCAAATGTTTACATAATGTGCTTTTTAAATTAGTCTTGAGACAGGAACATTGTTCCGAAGAACTGTATCATTCAAGCACTAGCCATACGTGTACAAAACTTTTTACAGTAACTTAATTCTTACCCTTTTCTCCTTCCTGATTCCTTCCTAGTATAAGTGTGTTAATTACTGGGTGCCAGTAATGTGTGTTGACTGGAAGCTTAGTGGTAATACAGGAACACTGGAAGAATTTACAGTAGCAAAATAACCAGGTTAGGAAAATATGGTGTCACTTCTTTTCAGTAGCACTTTCTGTAATGTTGTTCTGGTTGATTAAGAAAATACACTAAGATATTGCAATCCCAAAAGGACTTATTATAACTATATATGAAATTACTGAAAAAAATGAAGGGTTTTGAAGGGATGTCTTGATGGGTATGATCAGAAATGATGCTTTTACATATTTTGGAACAAATTATGCAATGATTCCCTCTTGTTCTGCTGTTTTGGGGCGGGGGCAAACTACTAAATATCAGAGACTTTGGTTGTTATTATGAGATTTGCTAGTAGTCAGATTTTTATATCATTACTTAAACCTGGTTTCCTCTTTTATTTTCTTTGAAAACATGGATCAAGAAGGGTATTTGTGAGTACCTTGTCCTTCGGTGGGTGTCAATCACTCATTTTAAGGAGCATTTGCCACATTTTGCTATTAAAATACCTATAGAGGGCTGGAGAGATGGCTTAGCGGTTAAGTGCTTGCCTGTGAAGCCTAAGGACCCCGGTTCGAGGCTCAGTTCCCCAGGTCCCACGTTAGCCAGAGGCACAAGGGGGTGCACGCGTCTGGAGTTCGTTTGCAGAGGCTGGAAGCCCTGGCGCGCCCATTCTCTCTCTCCCTCTATCTGTCTTTCTCTCTGTGTCTGTCACTCTCAAATAAGTAAATAAATAAAATTAAAAAAAAATACCTATAGAAACTAAAATTTGAAATTTTTACCTAAATTAAAAGGTTTATACATGCTAATTATAAACTTAATAATTTATACTACTACAAGTTACAAATTTGAAAATCATCTGTTTCAAGGTAAATTATAAAATCACTTTGACAATATTTCAAGAGGGAAAATAAGGATCTCACACAAAGATGATAGGGGATTATATTGCAGAACTGCATTTTAATCATAATCATATTACATATAAAATTTAGAAGAACCCTTTTCTATTAATAATCTTTAAACCCTGTTTTTATAAAGATATATTTTGTAACATATGTATTATGTGTAATCGTATAATGTAGCAAAATCCCATTTGTATCAATGAACTCCAGATCAAATTATTTATTTATTTATTATTTATTTATTTATTTGAGAGTGACAGAGAGAGAAAGAGGCAGATAGAGAGAGAATGGGCATGCCAGGACCTCCAGCCACTGCAAACAAACTCCAGACACGTGCGCCCCCTTATGCATCTGGATTACGTGGGTTCTGGAGAATCGAGCCTCAAACCAGGGTCCTTAGGCTTCACAGGCAAGTGCTTAAATGCTAAGCCATTTCTCCAGCCCAGATCAAATATTTTTTGTTAAGCAATAATGTATTAGTAAATTTCAATTGTTTTTTTGTTGTTGTTCTTGCTGACTCACTATAAAACTCAGCAGTACAGTCATCTCAGGTTACAAAGTGTGAGTCAGCAAAGATTTAGTTACCTAGACTACCATTTGCTTTTGTATGTTAGTGTGCCGCCATCCTTTTCCAGTATGCTGTGTACATCTATACTGTACTGCAAAGCATAAGTGATTAAAACACAGTTGAGTCTAGCTCAGCAAAGAATCCAAGTCTGTGATATTCCTCAGTAATTTAGATGCTGAGTGTTTCCTAGTTTGCAAAATTTAGCAATTTTACCAGTTTCTAAAATATCAGGCCGCATTCTGTGAGAGCCCCGTACATTATTAATTGGTAAGTACTTCTTTAATGTTAGTGGAAAACCCCAGGGTCATAGCCTTCTTTGCTTTGTATAACATTTAGCCCTGGGGGCTTATCTTTATTCAGTCAAAAAAAGTTGTATTCATTTAATGAGAATTTTTCTGGGCAAATATACTATCTCCTATAGAATTAACTGATCCAAGACACAGACACACACACACACACAAACACACACACGCTCACACCCACCCGCTGTCATACACACATGAAGTGTAGTGGAGTTTAGGGATTAAAAATTGGCATTTGATTTAATGATTCTTTTTTGCAAGGGGCATTAGTTATTTCCATCCCTAGGGACCTTGAATAAACAATTGTCTACTCCCTGGGTAGATGCTAGACAGATGATCTATTTGCATTTCCCTTTTTGTTCTTTTGAATGTCTGGAAAACTGTCAGTTTGAGGGAGCCAGTTTATCAGTACACAGATAAGGAAAAGATAAGTTCTTATCCTTCCACATGTTGGAAGTAGCTTCTGCATTTACATGTGTTGAAAACATTTAATGTTAAATTAATCTGTAAAGAATTTTTCATAAATATTTTTACTTCAAAATATACAATATTTTTAGAAATTAAACATGCTATAGGAATTGTTTGCTCTTCATATAATTTTTGTAACCATTTTGAGTAATTTAGCCATCATTGTTAGACACCTATTTATGACTTAAAAATACCATCTTGTAAAAATCACTTTTTGTTTGTTATATTCTCTCAAGAGTAGAAATATTGGCATTTTTCTAGGGTAGTATTAGGAAATACTTGTGCTTTATTTGAGATAAACAGAATTTTTACTGTTTTTCAGTTGTTTTTCCTAATACTAGAAAATGAGCAGAGGTTTGTGCATACAAGAGAAAAGCTCCTCAACTCACCTTTTTCAATTTTTGTATGTGTATTTGTGTTAGGTGTGTGTATGTATGTTTGCATGCATGAGTAGGCCAGAGGTCAACATCTAGTGTCTCCCTCTATTGCTCTTCACCTTATTTATTGAGACTGGGTCTCTCATTAAACCCCAAGCTAATCGATTTGGCTAGTCTAGGTAGCCAGCTTCCCCAGGGATGTGACTGTCTCTGCCTCATGAGTGAGGGCTGAGATTATAGGCATGTGCCACCACAGCAAGCATTTATGTGGTTGCTGGGGTCTAAATGCAGTCCTCACACTCGCTTGGCCATTGTTTCACTGACTAAGTAATTTCCTTAGTGCTCTTTTTTCAAATTTTAAGGTACATTTCAGCTCTTCAAAGTTAGAATCAGAGCCAGTCGTGGTAGTGCACACCTTTAATCCCAGCACTTGGGAGGCAGAGGTAGGAGGATCACCATGAGTTCGAGGCCACCCTGAGACTCCATAGTGAATTCCAGGTCAGCTTGGGCTAGCATGAGACCCTACCCCGAAAAGCCAAACATAAATAATAAACAAACAAACAAACAAATAAAAAAAATTAGAATCAGGGCTTTGAATGTAGCATGTGGGATCTGGATTCAGTTTTAGCATCACAATTTTTAAAAATTAGGATCTAACATAACAAAAGCTAATTTTACTTTATAGATTTTCCCATTTTGTAGAGGATTTATTATTTCTGTTCTCTACATTTTAGTAGATAATTATAAAAGTTCAGAAAGGGGGCTGGAGGGATGGCTTAGCAGTTAAGGTATTTGCCTGAAAATACAAATACAAAGGACCTTGGTTTTATTCCCCAGGACCCATGTAAGCCAGATGCACAAGGGGTCGCATGTGTCTGGAGTTCATTCTCTGCATGTCTCTCTCTCAAATAAATAAATGAAAAATCTTTTAAAAAGTTTTTAAAAAAAGGTTCAGAAAGAATAACCATTACATTTTAAAGAAAATACCTGTTCTAATTAAAATATACAAATGGTGCTTAAGAATGACTACTTGCTAAAATACTGCAAACTATTTATTATATATTTTAATTTATTATCTTCACTTTTAGTTTTGAGGGAGGGTCTCATTGGCTCATCCAGGTTTGCCTTTAACATCTGGTACTTCTCCCTCAGCTTCTCCAGTACTGGGGTTACAGTCATGGGCCGCCACATCTAGACCTGTGGTATTAACTGACCCATAACCATAGAAGGCAATGGCTAGCCATTGTTCAAGGACCACCTTACTGTCAAGAATCTAGAAAATGGAGTTAGGCTTGTTACTCGGTTGTTAGAGTGCTTGCCTAGTATGGATGAATCCCTGGGTTCAGTTCCTAGAACTACACCTGTGTATTGACTTTCCCAAGGGTTCCTGGAAGATATTTCCTCTGGAGGCCTCCTTTCCAAGGGTTAGCTCAGGAGTGGTGAATGTAGCTGGCAATTTCTTGGACTTTGATGACTACAGAAAGTGAAAACAAAGGAAAGGCTCTGTTCAAATCACTTAAGTTTGTCCCTGAAGACAATTAATACCTGAATAATGTGCATCTTATCATGAAGAAGTAGGTTATCTACAAAAGCAAAGAGCCCAAATGAAAAGTGGGCTAAAGAATGTAACAGAGCTTCCCAAAGAAAGAAATACAAATGGCCGATGAATATTTTTAAAAGTGCTCACTATCCTAAACCATCAGGGAAATGCAAACTAAAACTACTGTGAGATTCCATCTCACCTCTGTTGAAATGGCTTTCATTAAAACAAATAACAGCAACTGCTGGAGGTGGTGTGGGGAAAGAGAAACCCTCATTCACAGTTGATGGGAATATAAATTAGTGTAGCCACTACAGAAAACACTGGAAGTTCCTCAAAATGCTGAAAGTTGTACTACCATATGACACAGCTATACCACTCTTGAGCACTTTCTCACATGACTCTACGCCCTACAACAGAGGGCTTATTGCTATGCTGTTCATAATAGGAAGGGGATAGAATCAGCTTTGGTACCCACCAATGGAGGAGTGGATAACTAAAATTAAAACATGCGTATGTGTATGTATGTATGCACACACACATGTATATAGACATATATTTTTATGTATCTGTATATAATATATAATGTAACTTAAAATATTAAGCCATAAAGACAAGTAAATTATAAATTTGCTTGATGAAACTGGAAAATATATTAAATGAGGTAAGTCAGGTGCAGAAAGACAAATATTACACGTTCTTTCTCCTATGTAGATCCTGTCATAGAACCTTTATATATGTTTGTTCATTATTGTGAGAGAGACTCTGGAGATGTTACAGAACTATGAAGGATGAGAGGGGAAAAAGTGAGACCTCAAGGGGAGAATTGTAGGGAACATAGCAGATCTTAAGTGATATGAAGGTTGAATAGGGGCTCCTGGGGGCAGGAGTGTGAAAGCAGGGTAGGGTGCAGAGAGAAGGGGCATCAGAGGAGAGATGGAGGGTTAACCAAAACAAATCAGCAGTTTTTAATAAAACAATAGGTTATAATAGAAAAACACTCCTACTTGGACATTTCCTTTATTCACCATTGTTTATTTGTTTTTATTTAGAAATAGAGTTTTCCTATGTAGCCCAGGCTATCCTCAAGGTTGCGCTCTTTCTGTCTCAGCTTTCTGAGTGCTGGGATTATAGACATGTGCCACTTTAGCTTCATTAAGAATTGTGATGTGAGCCGGGCATGGTGGCGCACGCCTTTAATCCCAGCACTCGGGAGGCAGAGGTGGGAGGATTGTGAGTTCGAGGCCACCCTGAGACTCCATAGTGAATTCCAGGTCAGCCTGGGATACAGTGAGACCCTACCTTGAAAAACAAAAACAAAAACAAAAAAAAAAAAAAAAAGAATTGTGATGTGGGGCTGGAGAGATAGCTTAGTTGTTAAGGAGCTAGTCTGTGAAGTCTTAAGGACCCAGATTTGATTCCCCAGTACCCATATAAGCCAGATGCACATGGGGGCCCATGTGTCTGGAGTTCACTTGCAGTGCCTACAGGCCCTGGCAATACATTCTCATTCTCTCTTTCTCTCTCTGCCTCTTTCACTCCCCCCTCAAATAAAAAAACAACAGCAACAACACTGGTTTTAGAAAGCAAATGGGAAGGGGGGAAGGAGGGAAGGGGGAGAGAATGGATAGGAATAAGAATGAATGGGTACACCAAGGCCTCTTGGCACTGTGAATGAACTCCAGGTGCACAGTGTAGCTTTATTCATCTGGCTTCACTTGGTACTAGGAAATCAAACCTGTGGCCATCAGCTTTGCAAGCAAGTGTCTTTAACCACTGAACTTTTATCTCTTCAGCCTAATTATTACATTTTAATATTATCTAAATAATAATGGATGTTTGAACAAAATGCAATGCAGTTTTGTTTTTTATTTTTCTATTTATTTATGGGAGAGAGAAAGAGAAAGGAAGGAAGGAAAGGAAGGAAGGAAGGGAGGGAAGGAAGGGAAGGAAACGAAGGAAAGAAGGAAAGGAAGGAGGGAAGGAAGGAAGGGGAGGAAGGAAGAAAGGGAAGGGAGGGAAGGAAGGAAGGAAGGACATATATATATATGTATATGGATGGATATATATATATATATATATACACATATATATATATGGATGGATATATATATATATATATACACACACACACACACACACATATATACATACATACATACATACCTACACACACACACCAGGGCCTGCTGCTACTGCAAATGACCTACAGATGTATGTTACTTTGTGCATGCGCCTTTATGTGGGTATTGAGGACTCACACTTGGGCCATCAGACTTTGCAAACAAGCACATTTAGCCACTAAGCCATCTTTCCAGCCTTGTGATACATTTTTGTTGGCTATTGTAAGGATGTGCTATTTGAATCCTTGTACCTAAAATGAGAAAATTCCTGCCAGTGCTTATTTTTCTTTTATAGGGAGTAGATCATCCAATTCAAAATTGCCGTCAGTCCAAACAGTTGGTTCAGTTCCACAAGATCCTGTTTCAAACATGAGGTACTTAAGTTATCAACTTTGACACTGTGATATATGAATTTTAGTGACCCTTTCAACTCCCTTCTTCCTTTTTTCCCTCCCTCCCTTTTTCTCTCCCTCCTTTCCCCTCTCCTCTGCTTCTCTTCCTCTGTCTTTTCCCCTCCCTTCCTCCCAAGAGTATAAGATGTCTTGAGAGTTTGTAATAAATAATAGATGCTACATGCATACTAATATTTATTTATATAAGCCATGGCTTATATTTAATATTAATTATAAATTGACAACTTGGAATTCATTGTTCCTTTCTTTGAAATTGCTAAAATCATATTAGCCAGTCAATGATAACTGTAATAATTATGAATTGTAGATAAATATTTACTTCTACTTAATTTGTTTAATTTGGAATGTATGTTTCAAATTCTAATCTAAAAATTTGGGAATATGTTTTTAACCAGTAGAACCTTAGTAGACAGAAGGTTCTTGATTTTCTTATGCACATCTGGCAAATCTGTGTCGTCACACAAATGTAAGCAAGAGGTTGTCTCCAGAGGACTATAGGTTTGTGAGACACAGAGAAGATCCTATAGGAGATGGTTACTGAAAGGAATCTTCATGAGTTTGATAATTTCAGTGGGAACTACATTGCTGGTAATGTGAGCAGGAAGTCCTCCTCTTGTTAACCATGATAAGCAGTGATGGTGTCTGTGTGCTGGTTTGATTTGTAAAGTTCTGGATACTTCCTAGTGTCTTCAACTTTAGGAGTCTGATTTTCTTTAATCTTGCTCAATATACACATTTATGTATGCATGAAAAAACATAGTCATGCAAATATGTTAATATGTTCATTAAAATCCTTGTAAATGTATCTGTATGGTTTCCCAATGAAGAATCATGTAGGCTATATTAGAAAGAAATTGTTATACCTTCAATAAAAAAGAGTATGAACTGCTTCTTTTTATAAAAGTTTACCTTTGCCTCTGACAATTTAGAAATGAACAGGTGGTTCTTGAACTGAAGGTGCCGATGGCTGAGTAGAGACGTCTGATGAAACCTTGTGTGGCTCAGGTTACAGTGGAACTACAAGGCTGGTCACTGTAACTTTCTGCAAGCACGGATGCTCGTGTTAACCAAGTTGTCTTTCAGGGCTTGCCGTAGAAAAATAACGTAAAAAGAAATGTCCCGATACAAGGACTACAGTGCCTAGCAGTATTGCGGCTTGTCACTTTATCTTTCATACAATTTTACACTTCCATGGAAATAGTCACTTTGTTGATTTATCCCACTAACTTTCCATTTCTGTTAGTATTACAGAGAGGCTTGAACACGCTTTGGAAAAAGCGGCCCCTCTTCTGCGAGAGGTTTTTGTGGATTTTGCACCTTTTCTTTCTCGGACACTGTTGGGTAGCCATGGACAGGAATTGCTTATAGAAGGAACAAGTAGGTGATTTTTCTTGATTCCCTCTAAATTTATTTAACCTTTCAAGATTATTCACTTAGATGAAGAATAAGAAACGTGTAGGTCCTTTTTACTTCAAGCATTTCTACCTTTGATGTAGTCCTTCCATCGTGTGTATCTTTTAAAGGCTATATTACAAGTCTGTTCTATTGCATTATGAATCTTTATTAGCAATTTTGGTGAAATAGACAATTGTGTGTTATAGCAAAGAACTAAAATTCACTTTTCCTTTGTTGGAAATTGAATTAAGCGCCTTGCACATGTACATGCTCAGTGAGTACTCCATCAATGGGTTATGTCCCCAGATTAACATGGTTCTCTTGTTTTAAAGACAAGAGTCTTAGCTCAGGCTTTCCTGGATCTCATTGTCTTGCCTAGAGTGACCTTGAACTTCTGATCCTGCTGCTTTTAGCTAGCAAATGCTAGGGTTCTAATTGGTTGCTGCCATGCCTAGCTTATGTGGTGCTGGGGACTAACACAGAGCTTTTTGCATTCCAGGCAAACTCTCTATCAACTGAGCTATATTTCTATTCTCCTTTCTTTCTTTCTTTCTTTCTTTTTTTTTGGTTTTTTGAGGTAGGGTCTCACTGTGGCTCAGGCTGACCTGGGATTCACTATGTAGTCTCAGGGTGGCCTCAAACTCATGGCGATCCTCCTCCCTCTGCCTCCTGAGTGCTGGGATTAAAGGCATGTGCCACCATGCCTGGCTCTTTTCTCTTTTCTTTTCTCCTTTCTCCTTTCTCCTTTCTCCTTTCTCCTTTCTCTTCTCTTTCTCCTTCTTCCTCATCTAAAGTTGCACAATAACTGAGGTAGCTAAAAACATGCAGTGAAATTGAATGTGCTGAAGGAGAGGTAAGAACATCTTCCCAGGGTCATTGAGCTTGAGCAGACTATAACTGTCTTGCCCTCAAACATCAATAATGGTCAAAGACAAGGCAAGTCTTATAAACAACAGAATCCAAATATTTTGGAATTGGAAAATGTAAATATGTATCATTAGTAAGTGAAGCTTTTTCTTTTTTTAATGCAAGAGGGTGAGAGACAGAAAGAGAGATAGAAAGGGAAAGAATTGGCGCTCCAGGGCCTCCAGCTATTGTAATCGAACTCCATGTGCCACCTTGTGTGCATGTGCAACCTTGCACACTTGTGTTACCTTGTATGTCTGGCTTATGTGGGACTTGGAGAGTTGACCATTGGTGTTAGGCTTCATAGGCAAGTGTCTTACCACTAAGCCATTCTTTTTTTTTTTTTTTTTTTTGATGCAATTAAGTTAACTTGAGATAGGGAAGTGGAGAGACTAGTGTCACATGGTTTTACTTGAGCTCAAGATCTATAGACACAATATATTTTCACATGTTAAGACTATGGAGTGCATTATTGGTTTCTATTAGGGTTCTAGTGTACAAGTCAGTAGAGGTAGCAGCAGTAACCGTATGCTGTCCCGTGCACATCGTTCTCCAGTGACGAGGTCTCTTCTAGGTCAGTGTCTCAAAGCAGGCAGCAAGCAGATTGCTGAGAGGCACTGGCTCTTTAGTGCTTTCTTGTTTTATTTTATTTTATTTTATTTTTCACTTTTCTTTCTTACATGGGGCATTGTATAGTGAGTACCTTCAAGATAAGAGAAGGTGGCTCATTGAGTTAAAGGAAAAGTAAACCTGAATTTTCTCAGCCGGCAAAAACCAATTCAACAGAAGATAGTTTATTAAACAATTAGTTTTCTTTAAGAACTTAAGATATGGGTATGGGGTACACCCCTGTAGTCCTGGCAGTTGTGTAGGTAAGAAGCTCAGAAGTTCAAGGCCAATCTGGCTACATGACCTCCCAACAGGTCTGAAGTCTTCCTCCTCCTCTTCCTCTTTGGACAATCCTTACAGGCACTGCAAGGATGACACATGGCTGCATGCTTTTCTTAAGAGTTTGACAGTCATATTTCTCTGTTCGTTCACATACACTAAGCTGAGTGATGTATACATTTACTTTCATAAAACCTCACCAACAACTAACAAAGAAAAATTTAATAGCTTAACTTCAATGTACTAGTGTATACCCCAAAAGTAGAGATTTTTACAGTGAAGCTAGAGAGCTTCACTTACTGATGATACATATTTACATTTTCCAATTCCAAAATATTTGGATTCTGTTGTTTATAAGACTTGCCTTGTCTTTGACCATTATTGATGTTTGAGGACAAGACAGTTATGGTCTGCTCAAGCTCAATGACCCTGGGAAGATGTTCTTACCTCTCCTTCAGCACATTCAATTTCACTGCATGTTTTTAGCTACCTCAGTTATTGTGCAACTTTAGATGAACAACTAAGGAATTTCTTTGAAAAGTTGTAAAGCAAACACAAGTTTTAGGTCAGTAAATATTTTGAGATGCCTGTATCTGAGTGTTGACTCTGGGGCATCAGAACTTTATTTAATGTATAAAATGTCTGTGTTTAAGTATTAAGCTTTCATTAATAACTTTTTTCTGCTTCAGTATATATAGAGTTGGTGATGAGCAGTCTCACTTCCAGGCCCAGAAGTAGCAGTGGGTTTATTTGAAAATGAAATTTCTAGTTTTAGATATACTTAATTTTTAGTGTCAGTTTATTTAGCAATGGTCAGTTTGATGAAATGGCAATGGACTTTTATATATCAGGTAACGTATTTTAAATGAATCGAATTGGGAAATGAAAGAGTCTATATTAAAGGTGTGTTTCCTAATTTTTAAATCAGTTATTGATTTTTAGATTCCCCCTTGTTCCCACCCCAATTCTGCAGAGGGTCTTCTTCAGTGGGGATTACTGGTATTCATTGAAGGAACTGAGAGACTCAGACAGTCTTGTGTGTGTGGGGGACGACACAGTGCCACAGGCTATTCCCACCCACTCCAAGGCTCTTACAGTCTTTCCATCCCCTCTTCTGCCATACTCCCTGAACAAGCAAGTTAGAGATCTGATTTAGTGTTGGGTTCTATCTGTAGCCTCTGGATCTCTGTTGTGATGAGGTTTGAGTGACTACAGTGTCTGTTTCCCTTTCCCTGGAACTGGTTTTCTGGCTAGCCAAGAGAGGTGTATTCATGCCACTACTTCCTCTGTAAAGAGTTTTGGGCCCGGGCAGATGAGATGGAAGTGACCCATCTCATTCTCCTCATTGTTTAATCACATATGGAACATTTTTTAAGTGGTATGTCCACTTAGGAATTATGATTTTTTTTTCACCCAAAGTTCATATTGTTTTTATGGTACCAGTGTCCTTAAGACAGGCAACTGAGCGTTAGAGGAGTCATACCAGGTCTCTTGTGTCCCCTGAAGTCCTTTTAAACAGATTCTCTACCTTGTTCTCCAAAAATCCTACTTCCCACCCCAAAACTATATTATTCAAATAAAAGCTTTTCCTATCGGTTTTCTGGCCACCCAGCTGATATCTTTGTCTGTCTGTCTCTCTCTCTCTGTCTGTCTGTGTGTACATGCAAGCATGCATGCACATAACCACACATTTTATTTTTGTCCTCTTGAATCTTTATATCAAATAGGTAGTCACTATCAAACTTCCCCTGTTTTACCAGTCTGTATTATTTGAAGAAAGACTAAAATGAATAGATGTGTGTGCTTGTGTGCGTGTGTGTGTGTGTATTTTTTCATATATAGTTATTGAAATGTCTTCTATGTTTGGTAACAGACAAATGACATTTTTAAGTCTTTCTAAGTTTGTCTAGCTCAAGGTCCTTTAGATCTGTGTTCATTTTATGTGTAGATACAAAAGGCTCCAGGTTAGAATATGGTAGAAATTCTGTTTCCTTTGGAATAGAGCTATACTTATTAATGATCTAACTGTAGAAAGTTTTGCACTAAAGTTTTGCATTTAAGGAGTCAATCTGAAGTACTTATATGTGGGTTACATCTTATGGTAAATGACTAGGTTTTCAGACCAGCAGAGGGCCACTCCAGCAGAGAGAGAGAGAGACAGACAGACAGACACAGAGAGAGAGAGAGGCAGACACTGACTGACTGACTTGAGTGTTGGTCTTGCCTTTTCCTTCATTTCCTCCTTTTCAGCTTTAGGCTAAGGAGTTCTTTTCCTCTTAGCCATGCAGAAACCACACTTTGGTTTATGACCTACTTACCTAATACAACGTAGAGCTATTCTGTAGCTGTTTTTTTATTTTTATTTGTTTGAGAGAAAGAGAGAGAGAGAGGCAGGAAGATAGAGAGAATGGTCACACCAGGGCCTCCAACTGCTGCAAACAAACTCCAGATGTGTGTGCTACCTTGTGCATCTGGCTTACATGGGTCCTGGGGAATTGAACCTGGATCCTTTGGCTTTGCCTTAACCACTAAGCCATCTCTCCAGCCCTTGTAGCTGTTTTTTTTTTTTTTTTTAAGATTTTAAAAAACATTTTATTTTATTTGTGTGTGTGTGGGGGGGAGGATGGGTGCACTAGGGCCTTCAACTGCTGCAAATGAACTTAGGAGCCACCTCGTGCATGTGGCTTACACGGGTCCTGGGAAATCAAACCTGGGTCCTTTAGCTTTGCAGGAGAGTTCCTGCTAGGCTCTTTCCAACCCTGTAGCTGTTGTGTTACTGCAGCGCTAGCACTGAGACAGGTGATAACTTTTTAGAATATGATGTGAGTAAACAGCCTATTTGTAAAGCTGCAGATGCCAACATGTGCCATCAGTAAACACAGGGAAGAAGAGCTGAAGAACTTGATGGTAAAGGTAGGGCGTGAATGAGCAGAACACCTGGCAGACCTCTAATGGAGATAAAAGCAAGAATATTATTTTAGGGTGCTTGTGGCCCACCAGGAATTATTTCAGATGTTACATACTGGATCCTAAACTTGTGTTTGCATAGAGAACTGTAGAATTGACACCAGTAATTTTTTTAGCCATTATAACATAATTATTTCAGTTATTTAGTTCTTATAATTATTGACATTTTTTATGGCATTGGCTGCATCATGTTCTTTAAAGTCCTTTAAATTTTATTAGTAATTAAAACTAAAGAACTCTTTAGATGAGTATTAACAATATAAAAGGTCTTTCCTAAGGATATTTTCAGTTAATCACAATAAAACATAAAAGAGAAATGCAAATGAATTAATTTATGAGAAATGAGGAATACATAGCAGACAACTGCTTGCATTTCTGTTAAGGTTTAGTATGAGGTCAGAGGTTAAGGTACTAATAAGAGTGTTTGGGATGTCTGCTGCCATGAAACAAAATGGAAACTTGATTGATAGCTGGAAGGTTGAAGGGAGAGAGTGTGGTGGAGAAAGCAGAGGTCAGGGAACCATTTCCCTTTTCTGCATGTATTACGTTCAACCCTCATGGAAACAAAATGTAGATGATTATGATCAATATGGCATGTGTTGTGCACATTTCTATGAATATTGTAAAATGTCATTATATATGAAGCGATAATAAATGTGTCAGTATTTTAAGAGCTGGAATAGTTTACAGAAAAGAAGTGCTGTTAGTTTTGATGCCTGGTTTAAAGTAATAGGGAGTACTTTGTTTATAATCATGTGGTCAAATGTGTGCAAGTATAGTTCTTAGCACAGTGTTAACATTTTATTAAAATTCTACTTCAGACAAAATAGTATAAGATATAGATTTCTTACGTTTGTTTCCCTACTTTGTGATTGTCAAAATCATTCTCTTTAAAATAGGTCTGGTCTGCATGAAGTCTAGTAGTTCCGTTGTGGAGTTGGTTATGCTACTGTGTTCCCAGGTGAGTACAAGATTAAATGTTGAAATTGGTAATTTTCATGTAAATTTGTTTGGATGGGAAGTTATACTTGTATTGTCAGAAATTTCTGGGACAATAAAATTTGAGTGTAGCTTTAAACTTATTTTATTTGTTCCTTAAAGAATTACTTATCTTTGACATTAGTAAATGACTTGGAAGCCCATGGTGAGAGAAGGGAGCTAGATAAATGTGAAGAAAAGGTTTATAGAATTACCTAAACATGTTCTTCATCTTGAGATGACTAAATTACTTTGCTCTGTATATTTAGGTTATAGAAATAGATTTATTCCTATACTTGGTGGAGTGCCACTCTGATTCCACTGGGAATCATGGGTTTGCTTTCCTTCTGTGCAGAGGTTATAAAATGAGTGATAAATAATCTTGAATCCTTGTCATTGATAATTATTTTTGACATACATACTGAACTTGAGAAAGCAGCAACAAAAATGTGGCCACCATTATAATAAGATGTACAAAACAAATTCTTCAGAGCAAACATTACTTTCAGTTTTCAGAAATCTCTACTTAATGTGGTAAACTTTAATGATTTTTTAAAAATTAAATAAAAATTAGGTGTCCTGTGATGTTTTCTGTTTTGTAATTAAACAGATGAATGTTTTTATTGAACGTTTTCTTTGTAGTCTTTTAAAAGTGATATCTTGCTGGTAGTAAATTCCCCCACTTAGAACTTTAAAATAGCTTTTTTTAATAGGAAGGGTATTGCTTTAGAGGTCAAGGGTTTTGACCCATTTCAACACCTTTGACCTTCATTTACAACTCTCATGGTTTACTTGCCTAACGAATAAGGATAATACAAAATTAATGTTTCTTTGTATCGATTTATTCATTTTAGTGCCTATATTGCCAAATTTATTTAGACTGTGCTGACGGACATTTCATGAATACAAATTAAAGAATCATAGGAGATGTGAAAAATCAATACTATGTATTATCAGTACACTGCAGTAACAACAATTACATCTAGAGATTACACCTAGTGAATTTTGATAATGAACTTGTGAAGAGTAGTTATGCTTCTTAGTGTCTTTATTATTCTCAGAGTTTTTGAGAATTATGTTTTTATAATTTAATCATTTCCTTTAAAACCCTCTTTTTTTGAAGTTCACTAGATAAAAAATTTTCATTACGTCATCTCATTTGAAATCATTGATAGCTAGAAATCACCATGTACTTATACTTACATGAAATTACCTTTTCTTTTAAAAGCATATGGGTTTGTTGTTTATAGTGATGTAATTGTTTGATAGGTAAATTTTGATTAAAAAGTTAAACCTTTTACATTAGGAGTGAATGCGCTGTGTTTTTTGCATTTGAAAGATGCTTTTAATATAGCACAGTATTTGAATGATAAAAAATGGCCTTTTTTACCACACCTATTTGTCATGGATGTCACAGTGCTGTTTAATACTTATCAAATCAAATGGGACATGAAGATCACTTATTCAGAGTAGGTTTCAAAAACCAGAAATTTTCAAGGATTTTGTTTGAATAACTAACATACTTTATCAGTATTTGAAGTCCCTAGCACATTTTTATGAGGTCATCAAAAGTTCCGTGGCATCTCTACAAGATGTAGCCCAGTGTGAAAAATGATGTGAAAAATGAAGCCAGAATTAGCTCCAGATGTATACAGATTGTTCCAGGGTGATAATTACATTTTTCACTTTGAATTTCCCTAATTCAAAGAGGTCAACTTGGTAATCACAAAAGTGATTTATTTTGTTAAGAAGTGAACTGTCTTTTTCTACATGAAAGCTTAAGAGATATAAAATTGAATTTCAGGAGAACATTTTGCAGATATTGGGTGGGGATGTCTTGAATTTGATTGATAATTTTTTTTAATGTGAGATAGGATAGGAAGTAAAAAGCTACCATCTTGCTAAAATTTTAATTAATTTTTTAAGAGGAGATGGAGAGGATTGAGTGCCAAAGATCAAAAGATCAGGTCAAAACTCCTTTTTAATCACATAAATAATGGGATATGCTTATGAACTTAACATCTGCAAATTTGATTTAGAACTTTACAAATTAGTTGGTGTTAATTTCATGACAATCAGCCATGTTCTGAATATTTTTCTTAAACCCACTCAGAACTTATTTTCTTTTTCACATTTTTGAAACCAAAGTGTCTAACCACATTTTATTACAAAAGATAATTTTTTAAATCAAGTAATGAGGAGATGATATTATTTGGATTATTGTTAAGACTGAATGTTTCTTAGAAACTTTGGCCAGCATTATATTTTTAATTGTCCACTTACTTATAGTTGATTAGGTTTCATTTCATATTTTATCATATTTAAAATTTAATATCTAGCTAAAATGTTATTAGAGTTAAAAAGCTCTTATAAAATTCAATATTAGGTTTTTAATAAAATTAAAATATATTTAAAGCTTATAAAATTAGACTTATTCATCTATTGAATCTCATATAAAATAATTTAAGAATTATATACGCTCCCAAGATGAATTTAAATCCTGTATATGTGTGTGTGTGTATGTGTGTATGTGTGTATGTGTGTGTGTGTGTGTGTTAGTTACTGGGTAATGAGCCTCAAAGCTTACATGCACTACCATGTGTTTTCCTGTTAGCCACATCCCTATCCTGAACTCCTTTACTTCTTAAAATAAGACTACTTACAGAGCTGGAGAGATTGCTCAGTGGTTAGGGTGCTTGCCTGCAAAACCCAGTGACTAATGTTGGATTCCCCAGTACCCATGTGAAGCCAGATGCACAAAAGTGGCACATGCATCTGTAGTTCATTTGTGGTGCCTAGAGGCCCTGACAGGCCCATTCTCTGTCTCTGTCTGTCTCTTTCTCTGCTTTCAAATACAATTTTTATATACCCTTTTAAAAAGACTATATATAGTCCTCAAGAATGTGCATGTTCCTTGACACATAGAAGTTGGCCAAGCTCTCGGCCTCATTTCATATCTAGTTTGTCACAAGATTACAACTTACCTATACTCCTCGTTTGTGGTGCTTGTGCACAAACCGCTAGACATGAATTTAAAGAAAGTGTTAAATAAATGTTTCAAGTAATATTACTTCACTGCTTTATAAAATGTTTGTATCTTGCTCATTTGACATTAATATCATTTTTGGAAGGACTGACATTGCATTCAAGGCCACTTTATAAAAGCGTTACGTTGTTCATCCTAATTCAGTCTGACATACATTCCAATAACACTACCTCCCTCCTTGGGTTTAAAGCAGAATTTATGACTGTGCATTGTGAAGTGCATCATTTAAAAATGGTTTCAACCCAAAACATCTAATAAATAAATAATGTGTATGGCTACTCAGTAGAAGACTTTCTCGACTAGAAATCATTCCATCGGATACTCAACAGTCCACTATCGGAGAAGGCTGTCAGATAAATCCTGTGGTAGCAGCATTCATGTCCTGTAAATCACTTCTTATTGTCTGAGCCTTCTGCCAGGTCATCTGTTCTTTTCCCATTTATCAGAAATGCATACAGTATATAGAAGAACAAGTAGCACCACGTAGTCTGGCCTCCTGTCTGTATAATTAATTAGCAGAAAAAGTAAAATAAAATGTTTAGGATGATTTTTCTTAAAGTTTTTAAAGTCAGTATATTTTATTGATACTTTTGGAAATACTTTCTTTATATGAAGGAAATGATGCTTATGGTTCGATCTTTTTTTGTTTAAATGGTACTGTATTTTTGAGTTACTAGTTTTAGAATTGTAGTTGTCACACTAGGAATTGGCATCATTCTTACAATTTTAATGTTTTCTGAATTTTTATAATAAAATGTACCTTTCCCCCATCTTTTCCCTTTAATTCTAGGTTTCTTCTCTATTTTGAATTCAGCCATTTAGAATATATGACTCTTTCTTGACTTTTTCTTTTTGTACTTGTGATGGCTATCTGATTCTAAGTAGGCCAGTCAAACAATGAGACAGATTTTCTTTTTAAACCTCATTTTTAACATTCTGAAATATTTAAAGTTTCCAGAAAATGCCATCTTATTTCTGTCTTGGTACAAGCTTCTTTTTTTGAGAATGTTCCTCTTTCAAATTTGAAATTTTTTTTTTGTTTATTTTTGTTTTTCTTAGTCAGGGTTTTGCCATGTAGCCCAGACTGTCTTAGTGATTATGTGGCATAAGCTGGCCTTTAACTTGCCATCTTCCGTTCTTAGTCTTCTGAGTACTGGCATTACAGGCATATGCTGGCTATCATGCCCAGGTTATGAGGTGCTGTGAGTTGAACCTTGGGCTTTTTGTACAATAGGCAGGTACTCTACCAGATGAGCTATATATCCCTTGCTCTGAATCAACTATTTTTGACTAGCATTATAACTTGTACTCTTTGATCATGTTTAATTTTTAGTATGATGCCTAGACACCAAAACCCGAATACATTTTCTATTAATGGGAAATTGCATATATTGAATTGGTCCTAATTATAGCAATTAAACTTTGCTATATATATTTTTAAGAGTCCAAAGTGTCTAAAGATGATTTATTGTGGTGGTTTGAAGATGAATGTATGTTCCCCCATAGCCTGAGGTATTTTTGGTTAAGCTTCTCATTTAATCTTCAGCAGGCACAGCCCTGCTAGGGGAGGTGTGTTACTAGGGGTGGATCTTGAGTCTAGTCCGACTAGGTGTGTTGAGAGCCATCGCGGGCTCTGGCTGTCGGTGCTTGCTGGTCCTGGCAGTTCTCTCTCTGCTGTGGATGCACGATCATGTGTGATGGAGCGAGCCGGCTTCCTCTGTCATGACTGGACTTCCCCTAGAATCTGGAAGCCTGAAATAAACCCTGGCTGTGTGAAGGTAACTGCAGCATGTGTTTGGAACCATTGTTGTTAATGATCTTCAGATGATCTGAAGTCAATCTTTGATTTCATTTCTCTCTACCATAATATGTTATCAGAATCTCTGTGCATTCCATATATAATGAAAATCCTGGGGGAGGAGGAGTGATGTTCTTTATGATGTAGCCACTGGTAAGGTGCCCCTGCTTGGGTATAATATTCCCCACCCTTGCAAGCAACTCAGAGTGAGACACGCACCTGTGCATGCATGCACACACACATGAAAGTAAGAAGGGGAGTACTTGGAAGATGTTTAGTGGGAGGGAACTAAGAGAGGAATGAGGACTAATTTGATGAAAATACATTATTTTTGATTCATATATATATATATATGTATATATATATATATGAATCAAAAATAATAATACATTATTTTTGATTCATATATATATATATATGTATATATATATATATATGAATCAAAAATAATTTCAAAAGTTCTCATTCAAGCTATATGTTTGCCTCTTACTCTAAACTAGGGTAAAAATTCCAAATCCTATTAGCTTTTACTCATGTTTAGTTCTTGGCTTAGATACTCCCAACTTTGAGCTCATGGTATCAATACAAACATCACAATTCAATTAAGTACCTGAGAGCTTTTTCTGTGTGTTTACCATATTATCTTATAATTTTTTTAAAAAATTTTTTGTTTATTTATACTTATTTATTCGAGAGTGACAGAACAGAGAGAGAAAGAGGCAGATAGAGAGAGAGAGAGAGAAATAATGGGCACGCCAGGGCCTCCAACCACTGCAAACGAACTCCAGACGCGTGTGCCCCCTTGTGCATCTGGCTAACGTGGGTCCTGGGGAATCGAGCCTCGAACCGGGGTCCTTAGGCTTCACAGGTAAGCACTCAACCGCTAAGCCATCTCTCCAGCCCTATCTTATAATTTTTAAAAGTTATCTTATTTAGTAGAGAGAGAGAAGGAGAGAAAAGGATAATGTGCATGCTAGGGCCTCCAGGCACTGCAAATGAACTTCAAATGCATGTGCCGCCTTATACATCTGGCTTCACTTAGGTACTGGGGAATTGAACCTGGATCCTTAGGCTTTGCAAGCAAGTGCCTTAAATGCTCAGCTGTCTCTCCAGCCCCTTATAATTTCTTTCTTCTTCTTCTTTTTTTTTTTTTTGTTAAACTTTAAATCACTGATGGTAAGAAACCATGTCATGTCTCTCTACCCCCCCGCCCGCCCATGCATTGTCTCACTGTGGCCTGTGCTGACCTGGAGCTTACTCTGTAGCTCCATACTGGCTTTGAACTCTAGTGATCCTCCTACCTCAGCCTACTGAATGCTGGGATTAAAGGTGTGTGCTACCAAGCCCAGATCCACCACAACACCCCCCCAATTGTGTTCATTTTGTCTTCAGTACATAATCAGTATCAACAGTATAGTAAACATTTAATAGTTAGCTAATTGAATAAATCAATGTATTTTTATTTAGGTAAAGTTCCTATTATTCATATTAATTTTCATGTTTTGAATTTTCTGTAATGAGGAGAGTAGATTGTATTTAATCATTATTTTATTCTAGTTTTGTCTTTATCTGAAAGATTAATTAGGCCTTTTATATAGTCTTCAAACTCTAATTATGATTTTTTTGCACAGTATATTAGAAATGATACATTTGGAATACTCTTACTGATCATTTTATTTTCATTTTTAAGGTATTTTATTTACTTAATGATTTATGTGTGAGAGAGAGAGGTGGGGAAAGAGGCAAGTAGAGAGAGTGGGCATGCAAGGACCTCTAGCTACTGCAAACGAACTCTGGACACTTGGGCTACCTTGTCCATTGGGCTAATATAGGTACTGGGGATTCAAACCTGGGTCATTTTTTAAAAATGTTTTTATTTTTACTTATTTGAGAGAGAGAGTGAGAGAGAGAATGGGCATGGCAGGGTCTTCAACCCTGCAAACAAACTCCAGATACATGTGCCATTTTGTGTATCTGGCTTTACATGGGTCCTGGGGAATCTGTCTGCTTTTACATGGCTGCTGGGGAATCAAACAGCCTTTGCAATCAAGTGCCTATAAAGGCTGAGTCATCTCCCCAGCCCCTGATCAGCTTTAGATATCAGTGAAAAGGAGACATTATTGAAGACCATTTGTTCTATTCATTCATTTATGTATTTTTGATACATGGTCTTCCTATTTAGGTCATGCTCACATTGAACTTCTATTCCATCTGATTCAGTTTCTCAAATGATTAGAGGTTTATGCTATCATAATGCCTCCTAATGATCCATTTTGAAGAAATTTTGCATAATTAGATTTTCCCCTTTTTTTGAGGTCTTCTTCCATGATGTTTAAGCTATTTTATTAGATAAAGCCCAGCATTCACTTTAGGTAATACTCCTGCTTACAAGGTAGTGTGACAAATGTTGAGCTCCACATTCTTGAAAAATACCATGTTTACCCTCAGTATATTAACATCTTGCATATATGTCTGGGTTTCAGGAAGAATCAAGTCTGTATTTAAGTAGAAGGAAATCATTTTCTTTCTCCATACTCAAGGCTGCTTGCATACATAGCAACAAACTTGCAAAATGTACTAAATGTTGAAATGTATTCCGTGACAGGCTTTAAGTAGTGTATTTCCTTTGTTATCAACCTCCTCTTACAAGATAAACAGCACTTTAGGCGCAGCGGATTTCTTGAAGAGCAATTTGTATGTTGCATGGCCCAAACAGGATTTGTATAATTGTGTATTTCAACATTTTTATGATGTTCCTCCCTCCCTTTCGATGTTACTGTTCTTTGTCCTTACAGTGCACTTAAAGACAACTAGTGGGGATAAGGGAAGATCCTGATGGGATAAGAACCGATAGCATCGTGTCTGACATAGAGATTAAACAAAAAGGCGCCGAGTTTGCCTTTGAGCAGCGTGGGGGCTTTGCTGCTGTTCGCACAAAGGGGAACAAGCAGGTGCTCTGCGCTGGCGCTTGGAGCTTGCTTAGTTTGTGTGCAGGCGTTAGAGGTTTCTTCAGCGCGCCCCAGCAGTCTCTCAGAGCTGCAGACTATGGCTGAGTTGGTCATGAAAAGGCTTAGGAGCATGAACAATGTTAAAGAATTGGAAATAAGCCATATGATATATGGAAAATATTTATTTGATTAAAAATTTTATAAGGTTTATTTTGGGGGGGGATTGAAGCAGGGTCTTGTTCTAGCCCAGGCTGATCTGGAATTCACTGTGTAGTCTCAGGGTGGCCTTTAATCACAATGATCCTCCTGCTTCTGCCTCCTGACTGCTGGGATGAAAGGCATGCGCCACCATGCCTGGCTCACTTGCTAGTATAAGATGGAAATATTTGCCTCTATACAACCACAAAGATGTAACAAGCATCAAAATAAACAAGTAAATGATTAATTCTCAAAAGCAAAACGTTAACATGTTTTTTTTTAAAGTAAAGTGATATAAATGAGCATAAATTGTTCTTTATACTGGATGTAGATCTCTCCATAATATTAATGAAAATGCTTGGTACCTCCAAAGGAAAGTATAATTTCTCTTTAGACGTAGAATTTAATATGAAATGTTGGCGTCCTGTTGATTCAGCAGCACACAAGCACTTAGAAACGGGCTTTTTAAGGTAAATTTTGTGGAAGTGGCAGTACTCCCTGTGGCTTGGGAGTCTAGTCAGAAGGATGAGGCCATGCTGACTGTGTTACGACATCTTTGAACATTATTCTCAAGGGTGGTAAATGCAAAACAAAGTAATATCAACTGGCACTTAATTCTTCAAGTTCCCTGCTGTTTGGGGTATTTGGTGAAGGGGAACTCTTCCTGACAGGAAGTCAGCCTATGAGTATGGAGACATCTGAAAATAAAGTGTGTTTTAATTTGGCACCCTGCTGTTTTACAACTTGTCTTAAATTTGGGATTAAGAGGAGCGGTAAAGGGCAGAACACAGAAATGGGAATATCCTGATTATCTCGTTTCTCTGATTTTGCTGTCGTTGGGAGCATGCACAGCGTGCCTGTGTCGTGACTATGACTGCTTGCTTTTGCTGAGTGCTTCCCTCCTCCCTTCCCTCAGTCTATTAAAGTTACGTCGTTACGGGAGAAGTAGATCAAAGGCGTCAAGTCTGAGATTACCTTTGTTTAATACCAAATCCTCTGATGATACTGTAGACTCAGCTATATTCAAGTCTTGCATATTTCTCACAGTATATTTATGGTTTATTAATGAATCTTGCCAAGAGTAATCAGAGTTAAGATTAGTCAGCCTTTCCAACTTCATAGGATCCAGTTTTAAATCTTATTGTCTCTGTAAAATGTTTTAACTACTGATAAAAATTAAATGGTTCAATTCAGATTGTTACCTAGAACCACTCACTGTACCTTGACATACATTTAGAATGTTAGAAAGGAACAATGATTATGTCATAATCATTCAGGTAGTTCCTCTGTTGCACTCTTTATAGTCAATCTCCTTTTTTATCAAATCACCATTTTATGATATGAAAGTTTAGAAGACTGTATATAGTATTAACACAATTTTTATCTAGGCCTGATTGAAATAAGAATCAGAGCCTGAAGCTATTTATTTGTGTTTAAAGTAGAAGTGCCTCAGCTGCTTGAAGTGTGTTTCAGAAGGAGTAAGGAAAAATGACTTGAGCAGGGTTTTAAGACAAACTTGAAGCAGGATGATGCTGTGATGGTTGAGTTTTTTTTGAATTTTAATAAACTGTTTTCCTCTACTACTAGTAAACTTGACATCTTGGGTCAATTCATTTGTTTGAAACTGTTGTTTTTTTTTTGTCCTGCAAATGTCACAATTTAATTATTCTTTTTTTGTTGTTCATTTTAGAGAGAGAGAGAGATGGAGATAGAGAGGGAGAAAGAGAGAGAGTGCATGAGCATGCTAGGGCCTTTTGCAACTTCAGATGAATTCCAGATGCAAGCACCCACCACTTTGTGCTTACATGGGTACTGGGTAGTTGAACCTGTCTGGCAGGCTTTTTAAGCAAGTGCCTATAACCACTGAACCATCACCCTAGCCCAACAGTTTCATTTATTTATTTAGTTGAGAGAGAGAGAGAGGGAGACAGAGAGGGAAGGAGAGAGAGAATGAGTCAATGAATGACTGAGAATGAATGGAGGCAGCGTATGTGGAGTATGGGGTGTGCCAGGGCATCTTGTCACTGTGACCACATTTCAGATCCTTGTGCCATTCTGTGCATCTGGCTTTATGTGGATACTGGGGAATTGAACCTGGGGTGCAGACTTTGCAAGCAAGTGCTTCTAACCACTGAGCACTGTCCCTAACACTTAACTTTTCTTTGCAGCTGAAAACATTGTATATACCTACAACATTTCTTTTTATTGTCTTTCTTCCTTTTTTTTTTTTTCTCCCTATTTTGGTTTTTTGAGGTAGGGTATCACTCTAGCTCAGGCTGACCTGGAATTCATTCTGTAGTCCTAGGGTGGCCTCAAACTCATGGTGATCCTCCTACCTCTGCCTCCAAGTACTGGGATTAAAGACGTGCGCCACCATGCCTGGCTTTCTCCCCTTTTTTTTTATTAGCTCACTTCATTCCCTTAGATTGTTTCATTTCTAGTTCTATAGATTGTTTCATTTCTACTTCTATGTCATATAATATTAATACATACACACACACACACACACAATTCTATCTATATAAAGTCTAGTAATGACAAATGAGATAAAATTAATAGTATTTAAGCCGGGTGTGGTGGCGCATGCCTTTAATCCCAGCACTTGGGAGGCAGAAAAAGGACGATTGCCATGAATTCAAGGCCACCCTGAGACTACATATTGAATTCCAGGTCAGCCTAGACCAGAGTGAGACCCTACCCTGAAAAAACAACAACAACAAAATTAATAGTATTTGTCTTTCTGAGACTGGCTTGATTTGCTTGATATGATATTATTATCTCTAGTTGTATCTATATTCTTGCAAACTATATAACTTCATTCTTCTTTGTGGATGAAAAATTTCCATAGTGAGTATACACCGCGTTTTCTTTATCCATTTCTCTGTCAGTGGACACCCATGTTAGTTGTATAGTTTTGCTGTCATAAGTAGTGCTGCAGGAACAGTGATAGGCCATTATCTCTGTGATATGTATGATACTTCCAGTCCTTCTGCTAAGTCTCTAAGAGTGCAGATTTAATTTCTGGGGAGGAAACCACCATTTTGGCATTCATAGTAACTAGGCACGGTTACATCCCACCAGCAGTGTGTAGTGGTTTTTTCTAGTACATTGTTTTCTTAATGACACATGTTTTTCTTGATGGAGGCAGGGTCTTACTGCTCACCACTGGTTTTGATGACCTGACTGTGTACAAGCTTCTGGGAAGTCTCCTGTCTCTGCCTCCCATCTGCCCTAGGACAGCTGGGATTAAAGACGTTTGCAGTACTGTGGGTGGCTCAGCTCTAAGTGGGTTTTAAATCTGAACTCAGGATTTCGTGCACACACAGCAGGCGCTTTCCCCACTTGGTTACCTTGGTTACCCTTGGCACTTCGGCACTGTAGCACCATTCTCTTTTTTGGGGGGTTGCCTTGGCTATCCAGTCTTCTGTGCTTCCATTTGAATCTTTAATATTTATTTTTCCATATGAATTGTAAGATATTTTCTATTTCTGTGAAGAGTTGCAATGGGACTTTGATCAGGATTGCATTGAAACTGGATTGCTTTTGGTAAGATTACCATTTTCACAATATTCTTCCAGTTGGCGAGCATTGGAGGTTTTTCCATCAGCTGGTGTCTTCTTCAATTTCTTCAATGTTTTAATGTTTTTGTTTTTTTTTTTTCTTTTTGGTTTTTTGAGGTAGGGTCTCACTCTGGCCCAGTCTGATCTGGAATTAACTGTGTAGTCTCAGAGTGGCCTTGAACTCATGGCAATCCTCCTACCTCTGCCTCCCAAGTGCTGGGATTAAAGGTGTGCATCCCACGCCTGGCTATTTTAATGTTTTTATTGTAGAGGTTTTGTATTTTCTTGATCAGATTTCTTCTTAAATATTTTATTTCTTCCTTTAAATTTTGATGCATGTATGAATGGGCTTGTTTCCTTGATTTCTTTCTCATCATGTTGGTTATTGGTATGGTGGTGATATGATATGTATACATACGTGATCCTGAAAACTTCCAGAAAACTGTTAAATCTCATAACCCTTTCAGTGAAGTGGCAGGACACAGAATTAGCATACAAAAAACCAATAGCCTTCATATCTTCAAACCTAACCCTAGCCCTTACAAATAAAATCTAACCCATTTCCTTCATGCCTGTGATTGTTTCTGTTTCTTTTGTAGTTATATGTACAGTCTAACCCATTTTCTTTTTTTTTTCATATTTTTAAACACATTTTTCATGTGTTAAACCAGAACACTGTATATATTGATACGTTCAGTTTTTGTGATAACTTTGAGGGTCATGTTGACTCTGCAAAATTTTCCAATTTTGAATTATTTCAGATTTCATACCTTTGAATTAGGAATGTTCACCATGTATTCCTATTTAAAGTATGCTGTAGGTCAAAGAATAGCTTACATTCTTTATATTCATGGCTTTTTATCCAAAACATGTTTTACTACTTTTGCACCATAGTTAGTATCAGCTAATAACTAATTAAAAGCATTGATAAATATTTTAAAAGAGTTACTGATTCTTTAGCTGTAGATTATGGCTTTTGACAATATAATAAATTACTGTAATTTGTAATGTATGTTTTTCAGTGTATATTTAAAATTAGAGACCAATGTTTTATAGGTATCTGTAGTAAAATGTTTGAAAAATTTCAGTTCTGAAAATATTTCATGGCATAAGCAAGAAAATCTAATGAATACCAATCTAAGATGATGTTATTTTCCTTTTATTTTTGTTTGAAATTCAACTTGAACACTGGAATTAAAATTTTATTTTGTATTATTCCTAACATTTTTTGTCAATGTATTACATAGTATCTGTGAGTTCACAGCGGTCAGTGTGCAGAGTAGAAGATCCCAAACAGTTAAACAGCAGGAAAGTTTTCTGCTTTTAGTTAAAAATGCTGTTTTGTATGTGGGCTTATTTACCACATGTTTAATTTTTAATGTTGTGTGCTATGGGACTGGGCATACAAAAGTCAGCAGAAAGAGTTCTGGTTTTTACATCTAGAGCTATTACTAGCTGTATAATAATGAAGACACTATTTTATTGGGTTACTTGTAATTAACTTCAGCACTAGGCATACATATAAATCATGGTAATCTGGGTTTTTTTTTTTTAAAGATTTTTATTCTTTTAAACTGGATATTTGATTATGTTGTCTTTTATGTATGAATTGAGATTGTAATTGCTTTTTTGAAATGGGCTGTCAGAAAATAACACATATGTAAGTTCAAGAAATGATTGAGGCAAGGTAGTGAATTTTACCTAATATTTATAAAGATTTGTTACTGGAATAAATATTCAGTAGTAGCTTTGTTTTGTTGTGAAACTTAGTAATAGTGAATAGTGTTGTGAAACTTAATAATAATGATTTTATTCTTTCAAGTCAAAAAGAATGCAGTCATTTAAACAGTTAAAATGACAACAATCATTAAATAGAAAATATTTGTTTTTTTTATATTTCATAGAGCTCTGGCAAGGTAAAAGGTACCCAGTTTCTCTGAACTCTTAGACATCAAACTATGGATAGTCTTCTTGCAACCTTAAACATTTAAATCTTCATTCATTTTCATATATGCATATTGGCTAATAAATGCCTATTTATATATTGACTAGCAATTTATGTTCTTTTTTCTTATAATTTTTATGACTACAATCTTAAAATGAAAAAAATTAGAAAGAGGTAATTTTAGATGAAAATAGAAAAATATGAAAGTTACATCTTTCTAAGTAGGTCTGACTGTGTAAGGTAATAGGGCATGCTGTTCTCATGCAAATTATAAGAAAACAAATTTGAATTGAAACAATGACTTTATACAGAAAATGTTTATAGTATTCTATAGAAAAACATTAGAGGCAGGAGGTTATTTAATTCTCTTCTATGACGTTGATCATTCTTACAAAATGAGAAATGTACTGTGGGGAGAGATGGGGGGGCATGAAGAAAACTGAGCAACTCATGGTTTAAAACAATAATTTAGGTGAGGGTGGGTTGGAAGGGAGAAAACCCAAAGTAAAATACAATTCAATTAATAAACACTTTTAATTACAAACTACACTCAACAGCTTAAAAATCTTTAGAAATAATTAGCCTGTTTATATAGTTTTAATGGAAGTCTTTCATGGTCTCCCTCCAGCAGTGTGTAATGAATGTTCCTCGTAATTTCAGTGCAGACGTTGAGATTCCCTAAAGACTTGACTTCAGACCTCAAAGGGCAACAGTTGCCATATGTCTGGAGAGGCAGAGTTGCCAACAGACTGACCATGTAGTAATAGGACACATTTATGTAGCTCTGCAGTCTGGAGTCCCGATAATCTTAATGATGATCATCTGGTGAGGGCTTGTAGCTAAGGGTTAGAGTGACTTCTGTTACCTTTATGAAAACCAAGCTTTCTGTATTGATTTGGGCAAGATACTGACTAACTTGATTCAAGATCGGGAGTTAATAGAATGCTTGTTTTTGGTTGAAGAATACATTTATTAAAAAATTTAAAACATATTAAAGACCCCTGAAAATGTATTAATACTTCATATGCTTGAATACAGCAGTATGATTTTTCTAATAGGTTATGTTCAAGTAATTTAAATAAATTTACAACAGTTGTATAAGTGATTATATGTTAATACTGATCCTTTCTAGTTTAAAATCTTTTTTATCATTTTTGAGCTCCATGAAGTTATTTTTAAATATTTAATTCCTTTCTTATAGCACCCATTCAATAGTATTTTTTAGTAACAATTATAAAATTGAACCATCTGCAACTCAATTTTTTAAAAATGATTTATTTCTTTTTTGTAAAATATTTTTATTTGAGTCATAGAAAGAGAGAGAGAATGGGCACACCAGGGCCTCTAGCCACTGCAAATGAACTCCTGACACATGTGTGCCTTGTGCATCTGGCTTATGTGGGATCTGGAGAATCAAACTGGGTCCTTAAGTTTCATAGGCAAGCGCCTTAACCACTAAATCATCTCTCTAGCCTGACTTGTTTATTTCTTTGTTTGTATGGGTGTATGTGTTTATGGGAGGGTGTGCACACATGCCATGGCTTGTGGAGGCCAGAGGACGACTTTGTCAATCTTCTCAGGTCCACCTCATTTGAGGCAGGGTTGCTCTCAAGTCTTGCTCTTCTTCTACTGCCTGCCTGCCTCCCTCCCTCCCTCCCTCCCTCCCTCCCTCCCTCCCTCCCTCCCTCCCTCCCTTCCTTTCCCTCCCTTCCTCCCTCCCTTCCTTTCTTTCACACTGCTCTTTGAGAGCTTCTGGGAAATTTTCCTGTCTCTGCCTCCATCTTAATGTGAGAGTGCTAAGATCACAGAAGCCTGCCGCCGGTTCCGGTTTTTATATGGGGCCTGAGGATCAAACACCTATACTCAGGCTTGAGCCATGGTTGTGTTATCCACTGAACCATCTCCCCATCCTATGTCAGATTTTAATAGAATTTATTTTGAACTTGTGCTTATATGTATATTTTATTTACCCACTGAGCCATAGTATGCTCATCTTTTCACCAAAGTGAGAGTGGCACTTTCCAAAGAATAATAATCTGTTTTTACTATTTTACTGCATGATGTATTATCTAAAGAGATACTGAAATACAACCTTACCTTACAGTTATGCTGTCCTTTTCTCCTGTGCTTACTTAGGCTGTTTTAGATACATTGCTGAGAGCATGCTGACACTGAAAAGTTGATAGTTTACCTTGTGCATTTGGACTAATATTTTTTTTTAAGTTTTTGTGCATTATTTATTTTCAAGATAGGGTCTCATTCTAGCCCAGGCTGACCTGGAATTTACTATGTAGTCTCATTGTGGCTTTGAACTCATGATCCTCTTACCTCTGCCTCCCAAGTGCTGGGATTAAAGGTGTGCACCACCATGCCCATGAGGGCATATATAAATATGTATGTATGTATGTACGTGTGTGTGTGTGTGTGTGTGTGTGTGTGTGTGTGTGTGTGTGTACAAAATGGGCATGCCAGGGGTCTCAGCCACTGAAGTTGAACTCCAGACTCTTGTGCCACCTAGTGGGCATGTGCGATCTTGCGCTTTGCTCACCTTTGTGCATCTGGCTAATGTGGGAACTGGAGAGAGATGGAGCATGGGTCCTTAGGCTTTGCAGACAAGTGCCTTAACCACTAAGCTATCTCTCTAGCCCAGGACTAGTATATTTTGACCACAAACAGGTTTGGCTTCATTTTGACCTTTGGTCTTGTCTTGTGTATGCGTTTCTTAGTTTGGTGTTAATATACGTTCTTCTTCATTTGATCTCTCCCCAGGGGCCTTCTCAGCTGATCCTTGTAGTGTTTCTCTTTAGGAAATTGCAGTTAAATACATATGGAGAGATGACTATAACATTGCAAATTAGTATGTGTATTTAATTAAAGAATTTAAGCTCTAGCTGGTCACAATGGAACATTTCTATAATTTTAGAAACTCAACAGTCTGTGGAAGGAATACTGTGTGAGCCTGGGATTTTGAGGTGGGCCCAGGCAACAAGACCTGTTTTAAAAAAGCTGGATGTGATGGTGCATTCACCAAATTCCAACCTATGAATGAGGGCTATAGGCGAATTGGGAGTTTAACGCCAGCTTCTGCTATATAAGGAGTTTGAGGCCAGCCTTAGCTACCTGACACCTTGTCCATAAAACAAAACTAAACTAAAACTAAAACACCCCCCCCAAACTTTGATGACAAACAGAAACAAGCAAAAAAACCAAACAAACTAAAAAAGCAAAAATTCTGAGACAAACTTTTTTTAAATTTGTGTTAGGAGAACAAAATAGCTCAGTATTTGTTTAGATGTTTGTTAAGTTATTATTAGCTCCTTTCATACATATAAATTATGTTTAATTTCTAAGATAAAAACTTTTCATAAGGATGTAATTTCATAAACAATAGAAATTAAGTTAAAGTTTATTTCATTTGTTAGTTTTGAATATTGGCTTTTAGGACAACACAAATTCTTATTAATTGTAATGCATTTGTTTTTTCATAATTTTGAAATCAATATTTGAAAAAGTTGAATGCTTGTCCTTTCCAGAGTAATATGGAAGCTGTTGTTCACATAGAAAAATGTGTGTGTGTGTTTGTGTACCCACCTGCAGGCCTAGGAAATAGTCAGGAACTATAATATACCCCCTGTGGCCAGAACCACTAACTTCTTTTTGTGGCTCTACCAGCCCAGGTCCATGAAGTGTCTGCAGGTGTCACAGGTGGTAGCAGGTAATCTGCCCCAATGCTGCACTTGTGCTCTGCATACTTGGCTCAGCAGAGCATTTCTGCTTCCTGCCTTCTCTGCTGTTTTATCCTGTTCTTATGCCTGCCATTCCCACATCTCTGCACAAGACATAGAAACTCTTGAGTATGTAGGACCCATGGTCCCAAGTGCCAAATCCTGAGCTACTGATCAACCTAACCTACTTAAGATTGCCGTATCCTACTGTTGGAGCATTTTCCCCATCCCTTAGATTTCAGGCCATGGGGAAACCTGCAAGTGCTCCTGACATTGGTTGTATACAATAAAGCTACCTGGAGATTACACCAGATACTCACCAGGACCCATAGCTGGTGCACTGTTACCCAGCTGACAGTGAAGACCACAGGGCCAACAGAAAGCCTTCTATTTAAATGCCTGACTATAAAATTATTAAAGACAGCTGAACAGCCTTATATACAAATATCTGTTTAGGGACATAGGAGCCATGAAACAGCAAGGGAACCTGAAGCTCTCAAAGAAATGCAAAGAAACATCAAGCAGCAGAACTCAAGGAAAAGGAAATAGGGAAGCTTGCTCAACAAAGATGTTAAATGATTTCAAGGTAACTCGCTGTTAAAGACAGTTCAGTGAATGAGGAAAACAGTTCAGGATATGAATGAGAAATTAAGCAACAAGACACATGACAAAAAAAAAAAATTGAAACAAGAGGTGGAGAGATGGCTAATTGGATAAAGGTGCTTGCTTGCAAAATGTGCCAGCCTGGGTCCAGTTCCCTAGCCATCCATGTGAACTTGCACAGGCATTTGTTTGCAGCCGCCAGATAACCCGGTGCTCATGCAAATAAAAAAAAATTAAAAAGAGAATAAAACATATCTTAGAGCTGAAAACTCAATAAGTAACATTAAAAATACTATTTAGATGGTTGACAACAGTCTGGATTAAGCAGAAGAAAAACATTCAGAGTTCAAGGTATGTCTTTTGAAATAACTTAGATCAGTCAGTCAAATCGGTTAGTCCTATGAGATTTATGGGATACCACCAAAAAAGTAGATGATCACATTCTGAGTATGGGCTGTGGGGAGTAGGGAAAAGCACGAAAACCTACTTAGCAAAAGTATGCTGATAGACATTGCGGCCTAGGTGGAAAATGTGGACATCCTTGTTCAGAAGATCAGATTCTCCATTAGAATAGACCAAGTGAGGTTGAAAAGTCTTAAGACAAAGAAAAAAACAAAAACAAAACAAACCTTAAAACCAGCAAGGGAAGACATCTGGTCAAGTGGGAGGGACTCCTCACAAGACTATCAGCAGGTTTCTCAGTAGAAACAGAAAACCAGGGGCAATTAGAATGACATGTTTAAAGTCGTTAAATAAAACTGCTTCAGCCCTTCATGAACAAGGGCAGGGGTGGGGGATGGGGAGGGAAGAGAAATAATTTACAAAACAAGCAAACTTGGAGGTGTTTTGTCACTGGTCTTATGAAAAGTGCTTAGGAGTCCTACATCTACTAGCAAGAAAAAGACCATCATGAAAATATGTGCATGTATGTATGAAAGTCACTAGTTGGCTAAGTACATAAAAAAGAAACAAACCTTATTTTTTTTTTTTTAAAAAAGGTCATTTTTATTTATTTAGTTGAGAGTGACAGAGAGAGAAAGAGGCAGAGAGAGAGAGAGATGGGGGGGGGGGGAAGAATGGGTACACCAGGGCCTCCAGTCACTAAGAAGGAACTCCAGACACATGTGCCTCCTTGTGCATCTGGCTAACCTGGGTCCTGGGAAATCGAGCCTTGAACCAGGGTCCTTAGGACTCATAGACAAGTGCTTTACCACTAAGCCATCTCTCCAGCCCAAATTAAACCTTATTAACAAGTAAAGCTACTACATCACAAAAATAAAAAACAAAAAGAAATGAACATTTTTTTCTCAATTAGCACATGGAACATTCTCCAGAGTAGGCTATTTATTAGGACCTAAACTGGTCTGAATTGTGTCAGTCATGGAAATAAAAACTCTCATTTCTCTTCTCCTCACAATTGAATGAAATTTGAAATCCACAATAAGTAGAACTTGCTGGAAGTTGTGTAAGTCCATGTAAATAAAACTCACTCTAATATGTTAAGGGGAAATTTAAAATTTAAAATTTCTTAAAATAAGTAGAGTCCCAGTTTACCAAAACGTAGGTGAAACAGCAAAACAACATACTAAGAAGTGTGTAAGTGTCCATTCTTGAAAAATGAGGAAAATCACAATCTCACATTAACTAAAATACCTAGAAGCTAGAGTAAGGCAATCTGAAGATGAATGTAAGGAAGTAAGAAATTAGAAATAAAAGCATATACAAAAGATAACAAAATCAAGAGTTGCTTTTTTCATAGAGAACTAAAATAAGCAAAATACTATGCTAAGTAAAATACTAAATAAATGAAATCAGAGTACAATAGACCAATAATGAAGAATGAGATTGAATCAGTACTACAAATGTTTCTTAATTAAAGAAAAGCAAAAATAGGGCATATTCATTTTACCATCACTAATGTCAGTACTATTTAAATATTTTTACTATTTAGTTGCAAGGAGAAAGAAGAGGGATGGTGAGACCAAGAGAGAAATTGGTACACCAGGGCCATTCCCCACTGCACACGAGCTCCAGAGGCATGTACCACTCTGTATATCTGATTTTTTTTAAAAATTTTATTTATTTATTTATTTGAGAGCGACAGACACAGAGAGAAAGACAGATGGAGAGAGAGAGAATGGGCGCGCCAGGGCTTCCAGCCTCTGCAAACGACAGACGCGTGCGCCCCCTTGTGCATCTGGCTAACGTGGGACCTGGGGAACTGAGCCTCGAACTGGGGTCCTTAGGCTTCACAGGCAAGCGCTTAACCGCTAAGCCATCTCTCCAGCCCTGTATATCTGATTTTTTGTGGGCACTGGGGAATCAAACCCAGGCTAACCATCCTTGCAAGCAAACACTTAAGCCATCCCACCAGCCCAGCATTGTGTGTTTTAATTTATAGGTCACTGTGGAATTTCAATAACTGCATAAAATGTGTGATGAAGAGTTCAGAGTGAATAGCATATCTATCATTCACATCAACCCACACATGTTTATTTGAATCATTAAAATCCTTTATATGCGTGAACGTTAATGTTTAGGAATTACTTTAAAATTAAGATAAATTCATGTAGTGCTTTCAAGACATTAAAATATATTTTTAAAACATATAATCAATTTGTGTGTGTGTGTGAGAGAGAGAGAGAGAGAGAGAGAGAGAAAGAGAGAGAGAGAGGGAGGGAGGGAGGGAGAGAGAGGGAGAAAGAATGGGTATGTCAGGGCCTCTTACCTCTAATGACACATTCCAGATACACTAGTCATGTTGTGCATCTGGTTTTGCACTCACTGGGGAATCGGATCCTGGCCATCAGCTCACTACTGAGCTATCTCCCCAGCCCCCCAGTATGTTTTCATGGTACTGAAATTTGGGAAAACTAGAGTTTATCTCTAAGGAAATTAGAATTGCATTAAGATAACTTAAGTGAATAACTACTCAGTACATTTGTTTTTCTCCATGTTTATTTGTGGACTGTGTGTATAAGGGGAAATAGACATAATATTAGTAATAAATTCTTTATTTTCTCTTAAAAACCATTTTTACTTCCAAGTAGTTAAAGTTCAGTGGATCTCTATTTAATAGACTTTATTGAATGTGTGTATTTGTCATTATTTCATAACTTAAAAGCATTTATACCCTAAGATTGTATCTTAGTAAAAAGTGGCTAGTCAACAATTATGGTCTTAGGAAGTGATAATCAATTCAGTGCAGCTCAGGCACAGGTATGAAATTATTGACTGTGCTGCTGTTTGAGTCCTTCCTCTTAAAAGTGCTGAAGTGTGTTTTAAAATTACTTAGTTGCATTAGTGGTTGGATTTGAGGCTTTTAACGTGTTTTCATCGATACCTCTGGGGGAAGGATAACCAAGACCTTTCAGTGTACTGTGCATTTCATATTGCTATATAATTGTAAACCCTCTGATGAAATATTGAGATGATCATGAGAGATGATGACCATTCAGCTTTTCTTTCAACTATTCAAACTCACTAGAGGTTGTATTGAGCTGTGGTTTATGAAACTGTTTAGACGAACGCCTTCGTTGATAATTGTTTCTGAGTGGAGAAAAATGCTTTAGAATAGTATGATTAATGAATATTCTTTTTAGTTTTGGCAACTTTCACAACTTACTGTAGAGAGTGTTTTATTATAGAGAAACTTGCTGGCTTTGATTATGTAGATTCTCACAAAAAGAAAAATTTTATTATTATGGGTTTCAAATTATTTTTTATAAGCATTGCTTATACTGAATAGAATTCTTGACTAAAACTCTTTTTCACCAACAAAACACACATGTGATGTTTGGTGGAATCTTGTTTCTTTGATTTCACCCTTCACTGATATGTACTATTTTTGTTGTATGGTTTAAGAGTATCAGCAACCAAAGATTATATTTTAGTAAAGTGTGACAGTCAACAATTATGGCTTTTTAATTAAATATTAATAAGAATTGGAAGTGGATTACAGAGAAATAAAAAATCATGCCTTTAATGATTATGGTATTTTAAAATAATAGCCAAATCAATATAGTCAGTGATTACCTTCCAATGTCTGCTTGATTTTGAATTTTGTTGCCATGCCACTCTATAGGTTCTGTTGGTATGATCATACTGACTCTGTTAATAAAATGAAGTGACTCAGCATGATCTCAGTGTGCCTTTTTAGTCCCCAGAGCCACCTAGGACTTTTCAGAGCACAACAAATCCGGAATAAAGGTTGTTGTGAAAAAGGAGAAAGTACAGAGAAGGCATGTGTGCATGCACATAATAATGTAAAGTGGCATACAGTTTAAATCTCTTGAAGTTATAATAGTCATAAAATATAAATGTGGCTTATGATGAACAGTGATAAGTAGCTATAGTGTAGTTGTTTATTTTAGATTTCATGAAAGAACAAAAGGAGTATGGTTGAGGAGTACTATATACCAAGGGCTTGGCTGGAGAGATGGTTCAGTGGTTAAGTGTGCTCCCTGTTCAGGTATGATGTCCTGAGGGAGCCTGAGACCACAGGAGTTCAAATCTTCAGAGCCAACCACAGGTGGCTGTGTGTGTCTATGCCTGACTGTAATCCCAGTCCTGCTAGGGAGCAGAGACCTGGAAGTTGCCGTAGCTCATGGACAAAACCCAGCAAGTTCTGGGAACTTGGGCTGAAAACAAGAATAGATAGAAAAGCAATGGAGTAGGACACCTGACTCTGCACCCCATTTACTGTAGGCCAGTGCATCTCACCACAGCCAAGCATGTGGGGCACACCCATGCACACACCCCACACACCTTGCCTCAGTGACCTTCTCATTGCTGAGATGTACCCCATCAAAAGAAGCTGATGGGAGAGAAGGTTTTTATTTTGCCTTACAGTCTTGAGAGCAGCAGTCAGCATGGCATGAGCAGAGGCTGCACATCACTCCTTGCCACAACAGGTGGAAAACAGCAGCAGGAGAGTGAGCCAAACTAATAGTGGCAAGCTGGGGCTATAAACCTCAAGGTCAACACCCCAATCCTCCCCCCCCCCCCGCCCGCCCACAATAACACCTCTTACTGCACAACTGCACTTCAGAAATTGCCATCAGCTGGGGACCAAGCATTCAGAACACATGAGTTTATGGGAGACATCTGATCCAAACCACCACACATACATATCCACCCACCACATTACTCATACACACACCCTCCCATATATACAGCTCTACATATGTAGATACTGACCTACAAATTACTGTGCATATGCATAGGTATATCCACTTGCATTTTCAAATGTAGTTTATTTCAATTCATGGTAGCATTTCTTCCTTAAGTTTATTTATTTTACATATGTTTTAAAGAAGAATTGATTTGAACTTTATATTTGATTTCCTTCCTAGGCCTTTATAGTGCATATTGTTTTAGTGGATAAAATTTAACAGATACATTTTACAGTTAAATTTAACAGTTCTTTTTTTTTTTTTTTTTTTTGGTTTTTCGAGGTAGGGTCTCACTCTAGCCCAGGCTGACCTGGAATTCACTGTGGAGTCTCAGGGTGGCTTGAACTCACAGCAATCCTCCTACCTCTGCCTCCCGAGTGCTGGGATTAAAGGCGTGCACCACCATGCCCGGCTTAACAGTTCATTTTTTAAAATATTTATTTTTATTTTTATTTATTTGAGAGCAACAGAGAGAGAGAGAGAGAGAAAGAGAGAATGGGCGTGCCAGGGCCACCAGCCACTGCAATTCCAGATGCATGTGCTACCATGTGCATCTGGCTTACGTGGGTCCTGAAGAATCTAATCTGGGTCCTTAGGCTTCACAGATAAGTGCTTTAATTGCTAAGCCACATCTCCAGTTCAACAGTTAAATTTTTAATAGTAATAAGTACAGTTAAAAATTTATGTCACTTATTGCTAGTATAGAGCAGTAGATTGTGGCTTCTTAGCTTATCTATTCCAGTTCACTGTTCTGTTACATCATTAGTCATTATTTTTTTTTAGATAAGTTATGCTCTGTTCTGTATTTTACTTTTGGTGATTTTTCTTAAATTAAAAGAAAATAAAGCCAAAATTTATCTTCCCCTGGTCTTTTTTGTTGCCTTAGAACCTAATGCTTGATTGCATCAGGTAAGTTAGTATACAGCAGTAGAGTGCAAAAATGACAAGATACTGACATTCTTATTTATGCTAAGTCATGTTCACCTGTTTCATGCACTTTTTAGTATTAGTCTTCATGTGTTCATAGGGCTTTGATGAGCAATCAACGTGTTTACCATAACCTTTCCTTTAAGGTCTGGGACATTTATGTGGGTGATGTTTTTCACTGGTATGTTGAAAGAAATAACCTTAATGAAAATTTCCTCACCTATTGTCCCTATTTTTTTTTTCTTTTAGGAGTGGCAGAATTCTATTCAGAAGAACGCAGGCCTTGCGTTTATTGAACTTGTCAATGAAGGAAGGTAATTTATTTTCATTTGTACTTTTCTCTAAATTCTTACTGTATGCTCCCCAAATGAACTAATGCTCTGTGGTTCTGTATGTATTGTTGCTGTAGTTAATAATGTATTAGAACTTTTTTTTTAAATACGTGGTTCATTTAGTGTTGAGCTATCAACAACCTCTAACTTTCTTCTTTGATGTATTTTGAGTCTCTTCAGTGTCCTCCACTGCCATCTCCACAGAGAAGCTTCTCTGGCTAGCAGTGAGAGCAGCACTTATTCATTCTACCACTTCCTGTGCAGTGGTCACTGAGCCTGGCAGGTGCTACAGAGATAACTCATCCAGCATTAAGCACTGGGTTTCTCTCATTCCTGACGTTTTGATGAGTCTTGGGTGTCTGGTGTTCATTACCATCGGGGTGGGCCTCTCCTGGGTGAGCCTGGCAAACCACTGGGCTGGGGAATAGGAGAGGTGAAGTTGGCAAGTTCACTGGTAGAACTTGATGCTTGAGCTGTATTTTCAAGGGGCAGCATTATCAGTCATGTAGCCTTTAGAAATGTGGGACATATGGGTAAATTAGAAGGTATTTTGTCAAAAACATTAAAAAATAGACCCATATTTGCATCCCTTTTGATCCCTCAAGATTTTGAAGCTATTATTGTGAATTATCAAACCCCTTTTCTACCATGAACTTTAGTTTCTTCATCTACTAAGTCAGTATTTGTTTCACACTGAATATGTACCTCAAATTCTTTTTAAAAGTGAGAATAGTGCATTAAAAATAATGAGCCTTTGTCATATATCTTACATTCTAACAGACAGTGATATATTAAGAACAGCTAACAAATTAATTTGTAGAATATGAGAACAGTAATCAGTAGTACAACAGAAGTAAAATGTATAACACGTGAATGAGATGCTATTTGGGGAGATTTTTGAAGGAAATATAAACAATTGATGTGGTTTGCACTGTAAAATATGGTGGATATATTGGGCTTTTGGGCGATGACATTTAAAATATAGTGGACATATTGGGCTCTTCAGGATGATGTTTGGGCAAGCACAAAAGCATGCACATGAAATAACGTTAGGGACACTCAGGGACAGATATTCTAGGGCAAGGGAACAGCCAATGTACAGATGTGATCTTCTCTAGTGTGTCTTAGGAATGACACCAGTATAGGAAGAACAGAGTGACCAGTGTGAAAAGAGTTATGGAATGAGATCAGGAGATAATATGGAGCAAGAGTTTGTGTAGAGCCTTCAGTATTTTTTTTTTGAGGAAAATACTGTCACTTCAAGACTTTGAATAGACAAGGAACACTCATATGTCTTAAAAGGATCACTCACTAACACAGAAATTGGAGGATAGAAGGTAAGCTAAGAGATTTATTGAAGGGCAAAGTAGTAATCCTAGTTAAGCATGTGGATGATGTAGAGCATAGCAGAAATTACAGAGGACTGTGTATAGATATACTTTAAAGATTTAGGTAGCAGGATTTGATGTGGATGTGTGCAAAACCTATTTTAGTCAAGAATTTCTCTAAGAATTCTTCCCTGCACAGCTGAAAGCATGGCGTTCCTATCAAATATATGCATCTGGTTATGATAGAAGCAATTAGTGGGGAAGAAAGAATTAAATTATTGAGGTAATGGTTTTGAATTCTCTTTTTTAATTCACTCATTATCTCAAGTGGTGATGTTAAATATGTGGTGACTAGTTAAGTCTGTAGACCATTGATGTAAACTCAAGGGTCATAACCACATAGCTGCTGGTACTGACCAGAGACGGGTGATGGCTAAGATTGACCACTGGCTATAGTGACAGGAACACTGCTTGTGATGCACCAGTTGTTTTGGAGAGTATAGTATAAGCAAACCATATTTGCACTGACTTTAAAACAGTATGAGGATGAGAGGAAAGGTCTTTTCATAATTAAATATAAGCACAGTAAGTACTTTATTTCCCAAGTCATCTCTCCAACCTTGAATTTCTCATTTTTAAAAGAAATTTTCAGTTACCTATTTTTTTTTCCAGTTAGCATACAAGGTAATGCATTTCATTATGGCATTTCTTAACCAATATTGTATTTTTATTTATTTATTGGGGGGGGGAGGGAGAGAGAGAGAGAGAGAGAGAGAGAGAGAGAGAATGAGAATGGGCATGCCAGGGCCTCTAGCCACTGCAAATGAACTCCAGGTGCATGCAGCACTATGTGCATCTGGCATGTGGGTTCTGGGGCATAGGCCCTGGGTCCTTAGGCTTCCAGGCAAGCACCTTGATTGCTAAGCCATTTCTCCAGCCCTATTATGACATAGTCATGCTTATATCCTCCTTCTTTCCTTTCCTGATGTTTATCTTTATTGCCTTTTTTTGTCATGAATGTATGTTCTTACAAAGAAGTCCCCCCTCCCAAACCCATCTCTTACTTATGGTTGAATCTGGTCTTTAGAGAATTGAGGTGAATTTAGAGAATTAGGTGAATTGAGTATATGTTTAATAGTACTTTGTTTCTGTGAATAGTTGTTTTGTACCTTTTATATACTTTCCTCATAAATAACATACCATATTTAATGTGGGTATATTTTATATAGAAAGAATTGACAATAGTCTAGTTACGTTTCATGTAGAGTTTCTATTAAAGAAAATTTATATAATAAAAATGTACATTAAAAACTACATTTTTGTCAAGAAATGATGTTTTATTCTTAAATAGTCTTACTCAGAATTAGTATTTCTCATTGGGAAAATAATCGTTTTAATCACACTTATGTCTAGTCTATTTCCATGGCCTTTATGATTCTATTTCTTACCTCTATATATCTTACCCTGTTTAGACTTGATGTCTTCTCATAGTTAGGATACTTTGCCTGTAGCACACTCAGCCTTTATCTTTTATGCAAACTGTCGATCTTATAAACAGTGTTGGAAATAAGACAAATGTTTATTGGAAAATAGTACGCCTGTGATTTGAAAATTATCTTCTGTTCAGAGGGTAGGATATATTTAAAGGAAAAATTCAGAGGTTTATTTTCTAAAGGAGTGGATTTGATTTCTCTTGCATACATGTTCAGTACCTTGAGGCTAAAATGAGTCTGTGTAGAAATGGATGCTTTTGAAGAAATGGATGTTTGTGAAGTAGTTTAGAGGGTTCCAGTACTCAACTTTATCCCAGGGGCAAGAAGAATAGTAATAAGGATTTTTCTTTTTACTGCCAAGACCAACCTTTGTTTCTTGTTATTGTGTATGTCTGACCTGCCTTGACCTCATTTATAGAGTAGCTGCTATAAATCTGGCCCTTGATTAATGTTTTATTAGTTTAAATAACACGAAGACCTTTATAGACAGACTACAGCATAAGGTTATCAGACTTGAAGGGTATTACTAGCAAATCAATTACTTAGGTCAGACATAAGTAATTTTTGTTAGGTAGAAATGTTTCCCTTACTTACATGTTTAATATGATACTTTAAAAATACATTATTTCATAGCATTGAATTCAATTATTTATAGCGATTAGCTTTCCATTTTAAATAAATTTATTTTATGGAGCTAAAATGGCTAACAGTCACTGATATAATCAGCTAGTGTGTCTTTGATGACTTTTACCAGGAAAAAAATAAACTTTGACAGCAAATTTCAGTTAAACATCAAATTTCTGCATTTTGTAAGTAAGGTCATTTTTAACTTTGAACAGGCATGTTGATCATGGGAGTTCACACCTTAATTTACTGTCATCTTCTCTACTTTGTAATTATGGGTGTAATTGACCTATAATTTATTTCTTCTGAAAGGCATACTTTTTCTCTATATAGAAAGCTTTACATTCCTCGTTTTGGAGTGGTGTGACTGGCATCTTGTCATGGAGCACAGCCTGGCCTGTAGCTCTCTCATTCCTCTAGCTCAGCCCCTAGAGAACTTGGATTATAGGCATGAACCGCCTGCCCTTCCGGTTGTATGTTCTCTCTCTGTTTTCAATAGTATCTCCTGTAGCATAGTGTGGCCTTGAACTTGCTATGTAGCCAAGGGTGACCTGACTCCTGATCCTTCAACCTCTACTGAGTAAGTGCTGGGTTTACAGACCGACATCACTCCTCCCAGCCTGTTTTACATTCGTAGTGAATGTTAAAACTGCCTTCTAGGCTGTGGTGCTATAGTGCCACACTAATAGAAGTTAATAGATAATTATTGTTACTTTGAGCTCCCTAAATGAAAAGTGAGGTTGGGCATGGTGGTGCACACCTTTAATCCTAGCACTTGAGAGGCAGAAGTAGGAGGATTGCCATAAATTCAAGGCCACCCTGAGATTACAGAGTGAATTCCAGGTCAGCCTGGGCTAGAGTGAGACCCTACCTTGAAAAAAACAAACAAAAAAACAAAAACCAGAAAGAAAAGTGTGGGTTTAGTGCTATATTAAATTCATAGTGGTAGGTCCCTTTCTTTCATATCTCAGATTTAACTGATTTATTTATATATTTGACTTGAGTTTTGTTAGTGATCTTTTTCTTTAAAATATATTTAATTGAAATTGAATTGAAAAATATAATTAAACTAGCCCCAGTAACATTGTTACCTATATTTTAAAATTTAGTGCCTTGCTAGTGAATCTTATACCTCTTCTTGGTTTTGATTTCACATTTTGCCTTCCAATTTCTATGCTTATTATTAGATATTTTGATGACATTATATTAAATAAGAGACCAGCAGTCTTGGCTTTTGTTTTGCTGGCTGAAGTAGACTAGATTGGTAGATGGCTTGTGATCCCTCCATCAAATAACTTTTAGACCATTTCACAATCCTGGTGCTGTTCAGAGTTGTTTTGCTTGCATATGTGTATGTTCACAACTCCGTTCCAATACAGACATTTTGTATCTGCCTCCGTTGCTCTCCCTTTTCTTCTTTCAGATAAGGTTAACCAGATTAGCTAGCTAATGGTCCCAGTGGGAACTCTGTCTACTCCTTCACTGAGCTGGGATTGGGAGGGCTGCCAGGCCCACTTCCCCTTTACATGGGTGCTGAGCATCTGTACTCAGGGGCTCAAGGTAGCACAACAAGCAGGTTATTCTCTCAGCCGTCTCCCCTGCCCCCCACCCCTCTGCGCAGCTCCCATCTAGGCAAATGCTTTGTGTGTTACTGTGACATTTTTAGTGAATTGTGATAATGTAGACTCTTAGTCTTTCTCGTGAATTGTCTGACTTGCACCTTTTGTGGAAGAGAATGATGCTTTGGGTTAATACTGACCGTCCTACACATCTTATGTATTTATGTCGTCCTGTTTTTGTTCTTATGATCCTGAATTCTGAACACTCATTGTAGCTTCCTTGTCAGTGAAATTTTTATATCTTGAAATGTCAAACAATGCTTGTAGTTTCTGGTGGTTCATGTTATTGATTTTCTTTCCTTTTTAGGTTTTGTTTGTTTCTACTTAATTCATATTTCATAGTAATAAAGACATTGCTACAGCTTCTAAAGTATTTTTATTATTAAAGATTTATTTTTATTTATTTATTAGAAACAGAGGAGGAGAGAGACAGAGAGTGAGTGAGAATGGGCGTGCCAGGGACTCCAGCCACTGCAAAGGGAATCCAGATGCGTGCATCCCCTTGTACATGTGGCTAACGTGGGACCTGGAGAATCAAACTTGAGTCCTTTGTTTGCGCAGGCATGCACCTTAACCACTAAGCCATCTCTCCAGCCCAGTTTTAAACATTTTGATAGTAAAAAAATAAGGGAAGCAGTTGGCCATGGAACCTAATTTAGAAGTGCATTAAAAATGTAACATTTGCTGGGTGTGGTGGCATACGCCTTTAATCCCAGCATTTGGGAGACAGAGGTAGGAGGATCACCATGAGTTCGAGGCCACCCTGAGGCTACATAGTGAATTCCAGGTCAGCCTGAGCTAGAGTGAGACCCTACCTGGAAAAACAGAAATAATTAAATAAATAAACAAAAAATGTAACATTTACCGGGTGTGGTGGTGCATGCCTTTAATCCCAGCACTGGGAAGGCAGAGATAGGAGGATCACTATGAGTTTAAGGCCACTCTGAGACTACATAGTGAATTCCAGGTCAACCTGGCTAGAGTGAGACCTGACCTCGAAAAAAAAAAAAAGTAACATTTCGGGTTGGAGAGATGGCTTCATGGTTAAGGGTCTTGTTTGCAAAGCCTAACAACCTTGCCCCAATTCCTAGTACACAATGAAAGCCAGATGCACAAAGTAGCACATGCATCTGAGGTTCATTTGTAGTGGCTAGAGACCCTAGTCGTATGCCCATTCTCTCTCTCTCTCTCCCTTTCTCTTTCTGTCTCTCCCTCATTTCCTCCCTTTCCCCCTCTCTGTACTTGCAAATAAATAAATTTAAAACATGTAATGTTTAAATTCTCATGTTGAAATTTGTAACTTGTTAAATGCTATAGCTTTAACATAACCTGTGATTATAGTTTTGGGTTTAGTTTATTGAAAATACATTTTGAGAACTTCTGTATCCTCTTGTGATTTTACTTTTCAGTCTTCTGCCCTGGCTTTCCTTTTTCTCCATACTTGGAAAGTACAGAAAGAACAAATTATCCCATGTACTGTTGGATGCATCCCTAAATTGTTCTCCTGGGAGAGTCAGTATCTGCTTATTACAGCAATAACTCAGACTTGTATCTGAATATGTAAATAACCTTCATAAAAGGCATAATGTTTCTATTTGTAATAGACTTCTCTGCATCTTCAAAATTCACTGTTTAGATTACATTTCTGCTTTCTGTGCACTCATGTGGCAGCTTCAGCATTTCCCTGCCCTTCCCTAAGTAGAATAGAAGATTAAGAAGAAGGACAAGTGGAGCGGAAGTAAAGAGTGTGAAAAGGGAGGATGAGAAACAGGGAGGGAAGCCAGCACACAATTCATTGTATTATGACTGCCTTGGCCGTTATCCTTGATAGTTTGAATCTGAGTTGTACTTTGGCCTAATGACAAAAATATGTATTGTACTCAAGGAAACAACATGGCTACAATGTATTCTTTTCTTACTAATGGAAGAGAAAACCTGAATTAAAGTAGAGCTTTTTGTTAGAAACCCTAGACTTGAAGAACCATGTGCTTTCTGGTTAGTGTCTTAAAGTAAAAGTATTTGTAGGATGAGGTCGCTGCACTTAGACGCTCGTGGAACAGTTCTTTTGGTGTGATCTTATTGAGGGTAAGCTAGGGAAGCAGAACCTTTCTCATCTCTGCTTATTCCAATGCTGCACCAGCTGGTATAGAAGTGTTTGGGGGTAGTTTAGATGTGGCATGTGCTGGGGACTTTTCCTCTTAAAATTTATGTTTATTATTTCTTGAAATTAATGCTTATCAAAAGTAATTTTCTCACCATACTTAGAATAAGTATATGTTTCTTATTGTCTTTTTTATGTATTTTACTCTACAGTAGTCAAGTGGTCAAGCCATTTCCACTGTTGACTATCAGTCAGCATTTCTTATCAGTGTAACATGTCCTTTCATATTTTGTGTGTGGAAGTTTGTTTCATTAATCTTGCTTTTAGTATGGATTCTTGTTGCTGAAATTGCTGAAGTCTACTTGTTTTCATAGCTGTGTTTGTCAGGTACATGTAGTCTGTGGGTGTGCATGTGCCTTGGCTTGTGTGCTAAGATCAGAGGTCAACCTTGTGGTGTTGGTCCTTGCCTCCCACTTGTATTTTCTTTTATGCTGCTGCTAATGACAGACAGCTGGCCTGTAAGCTTTAGGATTCTCCTGCTTCTGCCTTCCCTTCCCGTGGGGTCTCATATGTAGCTGTGGCTAGCCTGGAACTTGCAGTGGAAGACAATGTCGGCCTCAACTTGAGGTGATCATCTTGCCTTTGCATTTTAATTGCTGCAGTTACAGGCATGTGCCACCATACCTGGCTTATACTTACCACTTCCTCTTTTTTTAAGTAATACCAGGTGTGATCCCAGGTACATGCTGGGCAAGCAAGCACCTTCCCACTGAGCAACATCTCTAGCCTTAAATTTAAATGATTGTTAGTATAGGATTTGTTTTCCCTTTTTCAAAAAATCCAAATTTACTTAACTGGGAAAAGATGATTTGGATGTACCAAGCCTGTAAAATATACTTATGATTGTGTGATTATACAATACATTCATACATATGCATCTTATATGTAAATGAAATCATTTGCCAAATTAAAGTGTCATAAGGAAAAATGGAGGTGAATTAGTAGAGCAAAAGGAATTAGAGTTAAACTTTGAGCAGACTTGAGTGAAATTAAAATAACAGTAAAATTATTAACTTAATTAAGCCAGTATTTATGCATATCGTCTATTCCAGACGCATGTGCTACTTTGTGCATCTGGCTTATGTGGGTTCTGGGAAATTGAACTCGGATTCTTTGGCTTTGCAGGCAAGTGCCTTAAGTGCTAAGCCATCTCTCTAGCCCCATTTATTTATTTGTTCATTCATTTATTCATTTATGGGAGGGTCTCTACCCTAGGCTGACCTGGAGTTCACTGTGTAGCCTCAGGCTGCCCTAAACTCTTGGCAGTTCTCTTACTTCAGCCTTGTGAGTGCTGGCATTCAGAATGAGCCATCATTGCTTGACACAAAATTTTATTATTTTTTCCTTTTCATTTTCTAGACATAACTATCTTTCTCTTTCTTTGCCCATCCTTGAGAATAAATTCTTTCATAGTTCTGAGTGTCTTTTATCTCTAATGTTATCTTACTAAATGGCCCTTTTGTTTCTGTTGTGGCCTCTGTAATGCCATGAGTTGTTTAAAATGCTCAACTAGGAGTTATTGTGCATTACAATCTTGGACAATAACAGCCTGATATCAGACTGTTTCATTTATATTAACACTGAGATTTATATTAAATTATTAGGCTCTTACATTTTCAGGAAAAATAGTTTTGTCAAATACTTGCTGTTTCCTTCCTGATTTTTAAGGGATGTTGACACACTGTACACTCTCTGACTCAGTACATAGTTTTAGAGAATAATGAATGCTCTTTGGGCGAGATAAAGGATCTAGGTCATCTTTAAATGTGTGTGAAACTTAGGAACAGAACCAAAAACAAATGAATGTAACTCCTATTGCTTACCAGCCTGTTCTTTTTTGAGCCTCTAGGGAGGTGCATTTTGAGATATTTGTGCTTTTATATATTTCACTCAAAGTTGATACAAGTGCTTTTAACTCAGAAATGAATATAGAAATGCCAATTTAAGGATTTTTATGATACTGAATTAAATATGCTATCAGAGAGATAAGAAAGTAGAAGAAGGACAGGAGGGAAAGAAGGAATGGGGAAGGAGTGGGGAGGTGAAAGGAAGGAGACAAGTACATGGGTAGTTAGGACATAATTCTTTCCCCTATTAATGATTATGTTAATTTATGGAGGTTACGGTATTAGAAGTCTTTAGAGTCCTTTTTTCCCCTCAGTTCTGGTTTGTGATGATTCTCTGTAGTTAAGTCTAGAGAAAGCACAACGTGAGAAGTATGATAAGCACAGGTGTGGCACTTCCGCATTCTTACTTCCCAGGGTATGTGAGTGTTAGTTGTAACCTTTTCTTTGAATCATTGGTCATGTGTAGTAGTGAAAATCTGACAGTTGCAGCTAATGGGGGTCATAGAAAGCACAGGAAACAGCAGTAATTTTCGAAAAGTTGGATTTCTGTGTATGTGTGCTTACCAAAGGTCTATACTATAATCAGATGTGGAAAATGGGCCGTAATGTACTAATGGGAGATGATTGTCATCATTACTATTATTTATTGAGCTTCTAGTGTGAATTTTTGATGGTTGTTCACTTGATAAGGCTGTTTGTTTCCTAAGGTTGACACAAGTGGGTCCCTTTCTTCTTTGCACTCCACATATAAATTATACATAGTTTCTCTCTTTAGTATTAAAATATGTGAATCATTTTATGCTTTGCTTTTGGAGGTTTTAATATTTAGAGTAAGCCCAACATTTTGATCCTGCCTACTGTGATTAAAACTTTGGCTTAATTTGCCTTTAATTCTTCACTTGAAATAATAATTTACACAGTTATCATATAAAATTTCACTTGCTAGAAGTCATGTAATTGGTACATTTAGAAAAATAAGGATGTACATGGGTAAATTATCTTTGTAACAACAAAAATATCATTTAACTATCTTAATTCAGTTTGTGAAGTCATAAAAATGTACTTAATGGAAGGACAAGTAACATTTTTATGTAAAATACATAGCAGGTATGTTACTCAAACCTTCTCAGATACTGAGTTAAAGCCATTTTGTAAATTGTGAAGGGAAAATATAAATGCTTCCCTTTATATCTAAACACACTATTATTGTTTATATAACCCAATAATGATTGAGCTTAGCCTGCCTATATCATTTCTTTTAGGTGCTGTGGTTGATTTAAAGTAGAATAAGCAAAAAATACACTCTTAGTCAGTTGGGAAAATAGAATAATACATATAAAATATTAGTGATAGATTCACATAATAATACATAAATGAGTATAATTTTGTTATATATTTCATCATTATTAGATATAATTGGCAGAAAATGAAGGACTTTGCTTGAAGAAATTGTAGAATATTTCATAGAGGATAAAAGCTTGAATTAAAGTCTTCAAAGTAATTAAGGGTTTAGGGGCTAGAAAGATGGCTGTGTTTAAGAGTACTTTCTGTACAAGCATGACAACCTTAGGAGACCTGAGATGCTGTATTTGAATCTGTAAAAATCACATAAACAGCTGAGCATTGCCACACGTATCTGTGACCCCAGGACTCCAGGGGCGTAGACTGGGAAATAACTGGAATGTAGCTGATAGAAACAAACCATCAAGCTGTGGGATCAGTAAGAGACTCCAGCTCAAATAAGAGTGAGCAGACGAGTGATGGATGAACACCCAACAGTTCCACTCCAGATACCACAGGTGAGCTCAAGGCATACCACATGGGCACATGTGTGCACATATAGCACACTCAAAAACATGTGCAAAATTTTAAGAAAGAAAATAAGGGTTTAGAGGTACAGAAAGAACAAAAATGAACCCAAGTGGGAGGGTGACTTGTAGTATTCGTTTCTTGCCATTCACTTGGCACCTGCTTGCTATGTGTGCTGTGTGGTATTCTGTAGTCTTACACGTAGCTGTTTGCGCTTCCATAGAGGACATGAGGACAAATTATAATAAGCAAACAGAATAAATGAGAAACTTAAAACAAAATATGATAATTCTCCAATACTAAAGAGGGGAATGCTGATAAGGAGGCCAATATAGATTTATAGAAAAAGAGTTATAAAGAAAAGACAGCAGTTTTCAACCTTTTTTTTTTTTTTTTTTGATTTTTGAGATAGATGTCACGTATCTTACATTGGCTTTGAACCTGCTATGTGCTGAAGTTGTCTTTGCACTCCTAATCCTGTTGCTTCTACTTTACAAGTGATGTGATTACAGGTGTGTGACCCCGAGACCTTGAAAGAAGATCAGTGTTTGTCTACTATTAAATTGAAAGCCAGATGGCTGGAGCAAAATGGGCAAGGAAAGCAGGTGTGGTGGTGCACACCTTTAATCCCAGCACTCAGAAGGCAGAGGCAGGAGGATCGCCATGAGTTCAAGGCCACCCTGAGACTACATAGTGGATTCCAGATCAGCCTGGTCTAGAGTGAAATCCTATCTTGACCCCCTCCCCCAGAAAAAAAGAGCAAGGAAGAAGTTTGGAAGTATTAGTGAAGCATCCAGTTTTCAGATCATATAGTACCTTATGAGTTATATTAAGCAATTTAGACTTAATCTTGTCTAGTAAGAACACATTGCATCATTTGAAACAGAGGTGTAGCATGTCAATTTATTTTATGATAACATTTAATTTCAGTAGACTTTCAAAATTACTTTAAAAATGTGCAAAATATACTTATCATAAAGTTTGTCATGCTGAACTTGTTAAAATGTATACTCAGTAACATTGTTTAAGTATATCTTAATATTCAACATTTTAAATCATGGGCCATGTATATTATCTGTTCATCTGTGATGAACATGGGTTGCTTCTCCCTTTGGCTATTTTGAATAATGCTTCAGTGAACACAATTGTACTCAAATATCTCTTTGAGTTCCTTCTTTCATTTCTGTATGATATGTATTCAGAAGCAGAATTACTATACTATAAGCTGTGTTTTTAATTTTTTAAGAACTGACATTCTGTTTTTTATGTTGTTGTTGTTTAGTGGTTGTAGTATTTTGTATTCCCATTTTTTTTAGTGCCTCTCTCATGCCCAAAATAAAAATAAATGTGTTAGGGGAATAACGTTAGGAATGAGTAGTACGGGTCATAGAACTGAATTAGCCAGTGTAGGTATGGGAAGGAGCAGACAGCTCAGCCCTAATTATAACAGTGATAGCTACTGTAGTGAAAGGATACAGCAGAGTGGATGATGAAGAGGCAGCCACTCGGTAGGAGGAAGCCCAGGAACATGCCATGTCTTGTTCAACAAATAAAAGAACATATTTAATAACCCTAAGGTACTTTGTATAGATACCTTGCTAGTTGTATATAGTTATTTTTTATTAGAAAATTCCTTATGGACTTCCTTTTCTTTTTTTTCAAGGTAAGGTCTCACTTTATCCCAGGCTAACCTAAAACTCACCCTGTATTCCCAGGCTGGCCTCAAACTCACAGAGATCCTCCTCCTTCTGTCTCCTGAGTGCTGGAGTTAAAGGTGTGTTCCACTCCTGGCATCCTTATGGATTTTTTTTAATGCAAGTTTGTACTCCTTATGTTTAGTAGCCTAGAAGTGCCTGACAGAAGTGAGCACTCTGCTTCTCTTCCTTAAAAGCACTGCTGGGCTCCCAATAACAATCGGAGACTATCTTGTGCTCTGCTGATTTAAAAATAAATCAGATATGGTTGTTGTAGTCTGGAATGGAAGATAAATTTGGAAGTATATTATTGAGATAAATGGTACAATATAGAAAGTGTCACTAAAATATGGAAGGCAAGTGGAGTTGGGGTCATAAAGGGTTTTGCAGTGATGGACCCCACAGTTGGCTCTGAAGGATTGATAAGGAGACCATGCAAATGCATTGGCTTCAGCTTGTCAAAGTATGCACTGATGGGCACATCTGGTATAGCAAGATGACTGATGAAGGAACTGTCAAGAACAGCAAGTCTGATGTAAAGAGGTTGAGTTGGTGGCTGTGGCACCACTCACAGCCATGATGCTAAGTGCCTGAGGGCACTCGAAAATGCTACTGAATGAAACAATTGTAAGGTGACAGAGGTAGAGGTGTTGGGACTTGGTCTACTCAGTGGGGATGATGAAGAAGGAAGAGTAGTCTATGCCACATATTTTTCATTTTGGTGACTGGTTAGATAGTGATGACGCCAGTGTCGATATTGAATACCATCTAAACACAGCACTGTTTTAATCAGTTGTGGTACAGTTCACCCAGGCCACAGGAATCCTTCATGGTTGGCCTGTGTTGTAGTGCACCATCGATTCAAAGTCAATAAATTGCACAGTATGACCCCTAAAGTAATAAAAATATACACACTAACTTGTACCTGCATATAGATACATATGTCTAATCATTAGATGCATACTGCACACCAATACCAGATCTATAAGGATAAGGACAGCAAGTGTTAAGATAATGACCTTTTCTGAAATGGACAGGAATGTGAGGACTTTCACTTATTCCGTTATTAAAGTATTGCATATATTTTAAACATATTTTAAAATATATTTTATTTATTTATTTATTTATTTATTTGAGAGAGAAAGATGGACAGAGAGAGAGAGACAGAGAGAGAGAGACAGAGAGAGAGAATGGGCATGCTAGGGCTTCCAGCGACTGCAAATACACTCCAGATGCATGCGCCCCCTTGTGCATCTGGCTTACATCAGTCCTGGAGAATCAAACCAGGTTCCTTTGGCTTTGCAGGCAAACGCCTTAACTGCTAAGCCATCTCTCCAGCCCTAAAGTGTTGCATATTTTTAATAACATAAATGATATTATCCTCAGACTTTGTAACTAGAAAAATGAGTGAAGTGATATAGAAAATTATGTTCCTGTCTTATTTGTCTAACAGAACTTCTGTTGAAAAGTCAGTGGCAGCAAAGGGTATTTGATTCTTTTCACTAAGTCCCCAATTCTTTTTCTCTTCTTGTTTTTTTTTTGACTTTTCAAATGCCCGTCTTCAGGTTCTAGTTCTTTTGAAACCCTCAACAACTTGAATGGCCCAAGGTGATGCTTGCTTTTACTAACTATAGCAAATACATATTTATGTTCTGATTGTACTTGTATTACTTTATTTTTGTTTTGTGTTTTCGAGGTAGGGTCTCACTGTAGCCCAGGCTAACCTGGAATTCACTATGAAGTCTCAGGGTGGACTCGAACTCATGGTGATCCTCCTACCTCTGCCTCCCAAGTGCTGGGATTAAAGGCTTGTGCCACCATGCCCAGCTTGTATTACTTTATTATCATCTATCAAATCTCCACAAATTTACAGCGTAAACTAGCATACACCATCTTATGGTTTTTGTGTCTGAAGTCCATGCTTGGCTGAGCTGAGCAATGCTAGGCTTTGCTTAGGCCTGAGAGTCTGCCACAGAGGTGTCAGCCAATCTGAATTTTTCTCTTGGGGCCTGAGGTGTTGTCAAGGTCATGTGCTTCTTGACATCATTCACATTCTTGCACTTAAGGACTAACCAAGTCCCGATGTTTTGCTGTGGTGGATACTCACTGACATTAGGGGATATTAGCTGCTCTTAACTCCTTGTCGCATTACATTTCTTCCCACATGGCAGTGGAACGGTGTGCTAAGGGAGAGAGCCCCATAATGATTAGCTCACCACCTTTACAGTGTCAAGTCACCTGGTCAGTCACGGAGTGAACATCCATTGTAGTATTATTATCATCATTATTATTGAGGTAGGGTCTTACTGTAGCTAAGGCTGATGTGGAATTCTGTACCTGCATGCTGGCCTCAGACTCAGAACAGTGAGTTAGCCACCCAGGCACTGGCATTAAATGTAGCACCACCATGCTGAGCTAATTCCATTGTATTTAACATCTTTTTTCTTCTGTATTAAATGTTCATGTCTTTTATTAACTTACATCATGACTTGCCTTCCCATTCGATGAAGCAGTAAGTGAGACAACCCTTGGCACAATAAACATTGCCTGTCAAAGTGGCCATGAAAGCTCTAGGACCACATCTGAAGGGCATTCTTCTTGTAGATGACTAAGTGTCACTGTCATCCACTTCATAGTGTTTTGGGACAGCTGACTTAACCTTCTTTCCCTTACAGCGGTCCTTCTTGGAATCTTATAAGAAAGACTGCTTTTTTTTTTGCACCATTACAGAGTCTTCATACATGAAGGAATGGACTGTTTCTGAACATTATTGTCAGATGTAAGGAATGCTTATTTCTGGTGTTAAGGCCAATGTTTATAGTGTAGTAGTTGTTTTAGAAGGCAGAGGGACAAAAGTATTATAAGATCAGTGAGTAAGTAAATAGAGGATTTATTCAGGATGAATACGTTTTTTGGTCATTATAAAACAAGGTCTGGAAATACTGCAAAGGAAATATCGGCAGGATTTGTTTTTGATTGATTAGGGGTCTGGAGCCGCATTGTAGGGAGGAGGGAGGCGGCTAGACTAACTCAGGTTACTTGAGTGGGAGTGAGACAACGATGGTGTGCCATTGACTAATCAGTTAAATTAATATTTGAATGCTGTAAGGTGATACATGGACATGGAATTCACAGTGTGGAATTAGGTCTCCAGAGGGAAACTAAGAAGTAGAGATTAATGTCTTGCGTCTACACTCTTGAAAGCCATGGCCTTCTCCATCTTACCCTCCTACGAAGTTACTCATGAACAGGTTTAAAAATAACTTGGTATTCCTTTTATCTGTAATGCCTAAATGTGTAGTGTGTAGTACCACTAGGAAAATAGTCTGATCATGTCACCTCACAATTGTAGACATGAGTTTACAACAGGATTTGCATCCTGGGAGAACCATGGCCTTGTCTGGGGGAGGAGTGCAGCCTCTTTTCCCTGGGGCTGCCTGGCTTGCATTTCGGAAGACACTTATGCTTTCTTTGCCCCTACTAGAGACATTTTTGCTTTTTCATTTGATAATTTTACTATTATGTATTTAGGAGTGGTTCTCCTTCCTGTTTGGGGTTTATAGCATTCCATCAGCCTATCACTTAGGTGTTTCTTTGGTGCCTTCTCATAAGCTATTGCATTTTAAAAAAAATACATGCTGTAAGGTGATATATAGACATGGAATTCACAGTGTGGAATTCTTCACTTTCTTGTATCTCATACTTACATTAAATTTAGTCTTTTTTACAGTGCCCTGCATATATCTTACTGTTTCATCAGTTTTCTAATAAGGTTCAGTCTAGTCAATATACAACTATCTTTAATGTCTCTTTTTTTGGCTTGTGTATTTTTTTTCTTTTTAAATTTTTATTTATTTATTTGAGAGTGACAGAGAGAGAGAGAGAGAGAAAGAGAATGAGAATATGGGTATGCCAGGGCCTCCAGCCACTGCAAAAGAACTCCAGATGCGTGTGCCCCCTTGTGCATCTGGCTTACGTGGGTCCTGGGGAATCAAACCTTGAACCGGGGTCCTTAGGCTTCACAGGCAAGCGCTTAACCACTAAGCTATCTCTGCAGCCCATTGGCTTGTATATTTTAAGTTGTTAATGTAGCCACATTTTCATAATTTTGTTTTATTTGATGTTTTCCATTCTGTTTTGATCTTCTTTATACACCTTTTTTGTCCTAAACATGCTAACTGTATTTATTTTTGAAATGTATTTTATTTATTTGAGAGAGAGAGAAAAAGAGAGGGGGGGGAGAGGCAGATAGAGACAGAGGATGGGCATACCAGAGCCTTTAGCTGCAGCAGATGAACTCCACATGCATGTGCCACCTTGTGCATCTGGCTTACATGGGTCCTGGAGGATCAAACCTGGGTCCTTTGACTTTGTAGGCAAGCATTTTAACCACTAAACCATCTCTCGAGCCCACTAACTATATTTATTTCAATGTCTAGATACAAAAGGTTGAATTTTGGATGCCATGTAATTTAGATAATAATTTGTCACTGTCAGGGGTTTTAGTAACCTGTGTCCATGTTTTATGTCCCACTTTGCTTCTGGTTTCTGAGGGTATATGCTAAGGTTTCTATGGAAGGTCACCGTCCTCCACCTCCTCATTTTGTCAGATTGCTCACCTGTTTTTGCCGCCTCTTCCCCACGAGGTTCCTGACAGCTGTTGCGCTTCTGTGTTCTCACTTGTGCACAGCAAATATATCAGTTAGAGAGGAGGTACTGAATGTCTTCTGTGTGTTGTCCTCTCTAGGTTTTTGACCTCCATAAGGCTTGGCTGCCTTGTGGTATTAGCCTTGTAGTACTATAATAAAAACACTTGAGATGATCAGTTCATAAGTTGAGTTATTTTTGTTTATGGTTTCTTAGGTTTCAGTCCATTGTCAGTTGGCCAATTTGCTTTTGTGCCTCTGGTCAGGTAGTACATCGTGGTGAGAATGAATGTGTGGTGGAAGAAACTGCTTACCTAAGAGTGGCTGGAAACAGGAGAGGGGATAGAGGCTGAAATCCCAATATCTCACTTAGAGTATACTCTTGGGGACCTCACTCCTGTTAGGCCCCATGTCTTAAATGTTCCAAAACCTCCTAGTGCTGTTGTGGGCTAGAAACATGCATCTTTGGGGACAATGCATCCAGACGAGAGTACTTGATAACTTTCCATTGCCCTTAAAAAGAATAAACCATCACTTTAATCTAGAATTATTAGTTGGATAGTTTTGTTTAGCTTTATTTTATTTATTTAGGTATTTAGTGTGAAATATTGACACATCCTTGTATATGAAGTTAGAACAAGGGATTGCATTCCTTTTTCTCTAGAAGATCAAAATATACCACATTTGATCTCTGATTAATCATATTATTTTGTGTGTACTTACAAGTATCTCTTTATTTGACAGTATTCTTCTTTTACAGGTTGCTCAGCCAAACAATGAAGGATCATTTAGTAAGAGTAGCAAATGAAGCTGAATTTATTCTGAGCAGGCAGAGAGCGGAGGATATTCACAGGCATGCGGAATTTGAGGTAGGTTGCACACATGTGATTGGTATAAGGAAGCTACTATTTCATAGTGGTTATAATAGAATGTACACGGGCAGAATGTCAGTATGATCAAAAGAAGTATGTTATGTTTCGTCAAAAAGCAAAGCCTGCGTATTTCATGGAGGCTTCCGATAAGACAACGTGTCTCCTTTACCCTCATCTCAGCTCCAGCTAAACTGCCATTTGAACTGAGCAGCTTATGTGTTGGGCTGCCCTGACTTGAAGAATGGAAGCTGGATTGCAGCTCTCCGTTTTGCCCAGGAAAGACGTTTGTCCTCTCTAACCTCTTTTCTTTCAGCCTCTATTATAATTCAGCGACATAATATAGTAATGGTTTTAACCAATTTTATTCAATGTAATATTTTCCCATAGAATTTTCTTTTCATCACTATGTTTATTATACATTTGTGATCATTAAAATTTTGTTCAGTATAATCCAACTTAAAAAATTTCCCCTCACTATTGCTCTCCTTATTTTTAGGTTTAGTAAATTTCCATTTCAAGATCATTTAAGTCATCTATTTCAAATTACACTTTTAGTCATAACCAGGTTATAATTAGACAAAATGAAATGTTCAGTCTTTTTAAATGTCTATGAAGATAGTGAATAGACAGTCCACATGAGTGGAGAATGTGTTTATAAGCCTTATTTGTGATGACTCTTGCATCTAGAATACATATCTTCCATCTCAGTGGTAGATAATACAGTTTGTAATTGGGGGCTGGGGAAATGGCTGAGTGGTTAAGGTATTTGCCTGTGAAACTCAAGACCCTGGTTTGATTCCTCAGGATCCATGTAAGCCAGGTGCACCATGGGGCATATGCGTCTGGAGTTCATTTTCAGTGAATGGAGGCCCTGGCATGCTTATTCTCTCTTTTTCTCTATCTGCCCCCTCAAATAAATTAAATAAAATAAAAAATTTAAAAAATGGGCACAGGATTTGAACAGGCATGCCTCTGAAGAAGATATACCAGTGACCGGTGAATACCTCAGAAGCTATACCTAAGAAGGTGCTCGGCACTAGTGTTCATTAAATGCAAATCAAAGCCACTTAGAAGTTACTTAGCCTTCTAGCTTGGCTATACTAACATGTTAGTAGGAACATGGAACAGTTCAATCTCTCATATACTGTTGGTGAGAATGTGAAATGATGCTTTGGAAATCACATGGTGAAACATGGAGACTTAGCATTTAGAATGTGGTTTATATTCTTAGTTGAATAGAAAATATACGTATATCTGCTTTAGGCTGCATGTATTATAAAAATATTTATTGCTTGTTATTCCTAATGGTCCAAAGGTACTCAAATGCCCATCAACAAATCAATGAATAAAAATGTTGGCCACCCATACGGTAGAATATTACTTTCATTCATATGTATGTAATACAGTGGACACATATGGTATACATTTATATATGTTTTATATGCAAATGAAAAAATGGAATCATAATGTAGTAAAATCATCATTTATAGAAAAATAAAATTTACAAACATCTTTTCCCCTGATAGAGATAGGACTCAGGACGTCAAGGCAGCTAGGAGGCATTCTACCACTGAGCTCCACTGCTGTGTCTTTATTGTCAGGATGCTCAGCATACAGCCCAGGCTGGCATTGGGCAGTGATCTGTTTGCCTCAGACTCCTAATTGTTGGGGTTATAAATCGGCAGGACCATGTTTTCTAACAGGACCTAACATTTAGCCTCAACAATGGTTTGTTGTATTTGTCTCATATGCTAAATGGTTTGGCCTTTTTTTGGTCTCAGTATTTCACATACATTTTAAATTCCCATAGAATAATAATATGTCTTCTAAGTTGAAATATATTTTGATGTTGGTCTAACACTAACAGGTATTTTTACACTGTGAGGATTTTTTGAGCACATATGCTCTTGGATCTGGGTTTATTACTATACCTGGGCAATAAAATTTCTTTCTACTTTTCTATAACTTTCTGTACTCTGTAAATCATGCTCAGTAGCCAGCTTCTCTGCTTGGTTTCTCTTCAGTAATTAAATTTAGCATTTCCAGCTGCTGAAAAATTTGTTGGCCTTTTCTGTTCATTTGTGTTTTCTCATGCGTAAAATGTAAGACGTCCACATACTTTAATTCTTTTAGAGAATCATTTTATAGGCTTGGTTTGGCAGTTATATAGCGGGAATGGTTTATTTTCCATCCAATCTTAAATATTAATCTAAATATTAATCTTATGTGCTAATTAAATATGAATTTGATGTATGCCAGATATATCACTATTCTGAATGCTGTTTTAGAGTCATTTATAAGCATCTTTTTTTATTTTTTTGCTTAGACTATCAGAATAGTTTGTTTATTTGTGTGTGTTTGTGTGTGTGTGGTTACACGCATATGTGCAGGTACATGTAGAAGCCCAAAGACAACCCTCGCTGTCACTTCTGCCACCTTTGAGGCAGGATCACTGATTGTCTAGAGGTCACCACGGAGACAAGATTGGCTGGCCAGGGAGCCCCTGGCTCCAACCGTGATGGGATTACTGAGACATACCACTCACACTGGCCCTTGTACATGAATACTGCAGATTGATCTGAGGTCATTCTGCTTTGGGGAGAGTCCTGCAACTGGCTCAGCTATCTCTCAGCCTCCTTCTAGGCTGTCCTTAAAGAACTGCAGTTTTACACTCAGGGTAACCTCTTTGAACATAGTTTTGTGCAACTACACAGAAATATAAGTTTGACTAATTACCATCAAATTTAATGAATCTTTTGATTATAATAGGACAGAGCAATTTAAATAGGCTAAGGAGATAACACATCTTTTGTAGTATTTGAGGTGGAACCCTTGAGCTGAATGATATTTGAGTGAGTGACTTTTGATATAGTTGCTTGAGAAAGTGTCATAACACCAGAGCACCTGCCTGTCTCCTGAGGGTGTCACGCTTATACCAGTGCTGTTCATTCTGTTGCTGGTTATGCAGTGGAGTTCTTTGTGATAAATTGTAACCATCTAACTACATCTCGCTACTTTTATATACTGTGGATGGTCATTCCTTAACATATGTATGAATGACATAAAACCACTTTATACATACTTGGAGTGGCTACAATAACAGGGACAGTAAAATATATTCCTGATTATATATGGGTGTCTTGGAACCCTGATCCTTGAATATCCTTGATATCTCTTCTCAGCCATATGTTTGAACATCCTAGATGTTCAGTCTTTATAATGTTCTTTGAAATTATATATTTGTATCATTCTCTTACCTTAGGTTTAGTTACCACATTGTATTTGGAGTACAGACATAGCCTCCTGGTTCTAATCTGAATTCATTCTTATGTTCCACATATCAGTAACAAACAAAACCCGAGTCTGAGTCTGTCTGTCCATAACCTGCTAAGGCATTTCTGCTGTACATTACATAAAAAGGTACCAAGTGTGTATCATGCTTTGAAGCCCTGCATGATTTGGAAATAGATGCATCTCAGGCCCTTCCCTGAATGTCATTTTTCCTCAGAAACACTGATCTTTCTTCCACCGTTCTAATACTGATTTCTTTCTTCTCCCAGAGTCTCTGCAGGTTCACTGGGCACTAACTATGTGCAAGGCGTTCTTTTAGGCCAGAAAAATTCATGGCTTCTGCAGTGTGACAGTTATACCTGGTTTTTAGTAATCACATACTTCTGGAGAGAAATAGCTGCTAAGCAGTTCAAAACAGTAAAATAAGATGGGTGTGGTGTGCACATCTTAAACCCCAGCTGGGAGATCAAGGTAGGAGGATCCCTGTTAGTTCGAGGCTCCTTGAGACTACATAGTGAATTCCTGGTCAGCCTGGGCTAGAGTGATACTGATGCTACCTGGAAAACACAAACAAAAATGTAAAAAAAAAAAAAAAAAAGTTTTAGATGGTAAGATGGTAGTTTTAAGGATAGACAGACAGTACTCTTGAGAACAAACAGCATATGTGATGTGGCTGTGTTAAGCAGAGGGTAGAACAGCCATCACTGAAGGGGACTTACAGGAATGAAGGAAAATATCATGGAGATGGCAAGAGGATGAGTGGAAAAGATGAAGAAATCAAGTAGCACAGGTGCTTTTGGGTGGAATGTGGTTGGTGCCCTTGAAGAGTATGAGGACTGATTGGACTGGAATGAGTGCAAAGGATGACTTAGAAAGAAGGGGGCTGAAAGAGTTAATGTGGAACCACATCATATAAGGCTTTTAAAATGTCCATTACAGTGATTTTGATTATCAAAATAGATTTCTTGTGGATGGCTATGAACAAAGGAGTAGCATAGCCTGAGAAACAATGTATACATACGTCTCTAATTGCTGTTCTAGGAAGAGATAAAATGGAAGCCAGAGCGGAAGGTGGTTATTGCAGAAGCTAGGTGTTTTCTGCTGTGACTGAGATAGGAAAGGATGGCCTTATCTACTGTACTGGCTGTCAAGGTGGAAAGAAGTGGTTGAATTGCAATGGTTTCCTTTGGAGTTGTCTGCATGTGCTGATGGACTTAAGGGGATGAAGGCTCATGGGGAAGTTTTTATATGAGCAACTGAAGAACACAGTTGCTCAAGTGAAGTGTTATAAGGAATAGCTTAAACCACCAAGGAAGATCAGGAACCCAGTTTGGAACATGTTACGTTTGAAGTGTCTATTATTCAAATGGAGATGTAGGTTACTAAGTTTGATATATAAACATGTGAAGTTCATGGGAAGTCTAGGTTTAGAACACAAATGTAGGAACAATCACATTTAAGTCACCCAGTCAGGATGAGAGCATTAAGTGAGTGAAGACCATTGTAAACTGCATGTGGCTGAAAATTTGGTGCTTCTCAACCTCTGAGTTTGAAATTTTTTTTTTCACTGTTTAAGGAATTTTTATTAAAGCAAGAATTTTATAATCCAAATTATGTTTCCTTGCTTAGTTACCAATTCTGGTACTTAAAACAGAACTGACATTCTGAGCTATTCCACAGTAAAGAATTACAAAATTAAAGAAAGGAATGCTTTAAATTTTTGTACTTTGCTGAAAATTCTTTTTCCCAGGGTCTATAAAACATTAGTTTGTTTTTATATTTTACTATTTTTTTGTGTTTTTGTTGTTTTTAAATCAAGTAATCTAGGTCTAGCATTACTTGCTAGACCTGGCATTTGCTCGGTACATAAGGTTCAAAGTTTCCTTTCCTTTATTTATTTATTTTATATTTTGCAATGTTTTTTTTTCATAGTATTTAAATTTTTCGATGTTTAGATATTTTTTCTTCGGTGAAGCACGAGTTTCTTTTCGTGGTCCCTGGTCAATTTTAAACAGTTGGAACACCAGTGGCACTGTTCACTGCTTTCTGGGCAGCCTCTTTAGCTTTGTGGGCTTGTAGTACAGCTACAGCTTCATCAACCGAAAAGTTTTTGAAATGATAAACTCTGTCAAGTACTGCTGTTTCAGGTAAGAGTAGGACTCATAATTCTTGTGTTCTCTGCTTTCTGCTTATATTAACTTTTTTGTTTTCTTAAGTCTTTGCCTCAAAGTTATTCTCTGATAACCTGACCCCTTCCCCTTATGCTACCAGAGTAGATGCCTCATTTCTGTTGAGAACATTCTCTTAGTCTTTTTCTTTTTCTTTTTTTTTTTTTAATTTAATTTATTAGTTTTCTTTTCAGTAAATACAGGCAGTTTGGTACCATTATTTAGGCTCATCTGTGATCTACCCCCTCCCATTAGACCCTCCTTATTATTGAAAATGGGTCGTGCATTGTGGAGTTAGCCCCCAGTTATTGGTATGATAAATGTCTCTGAAAATCATGACCCAACATGTAACTCTGACATTCTTTCCGCCCCCTCTTCCGCAAGATTTCCCTGAGCCATGTTGGGTTCATTTTTGGTCTGCTTCAGTGCTGAGGTGTTGGGGGCCTCTGAGGCTCTGGCTCTCTGATTTGGTAGGAGTTGATTTTTCTCTGCGTTGATCTCCTTCCCCTTTGTGCTGGTATCCAGTTCACAGGAAAACATCACCCTTGCTTATTTCACCAGTTGTCCTTAGTTTCAGTTGGGCCCCTTCTGAGGTATGTTGGGGCAGCTCTCTTCTTAGGATCTGCATCTATCTGGAAAAGAGAAGCAGATTCTCCAACGGAGAGTAAGTTAGCACCCAGAAAATTGAGATAACACTTATTTTTTTGATAGACAGTTTGATAGGTGTAGGCCCTCTTATACCCCGTGATTGATGGTAGCTTGATATTGTAGAGTGGGCTTGTGTTTGGGTATGGTTCTGACTTGTTTCCCAGCTCCAGCTAAGGGTCTAGTACCACTGAGTGGATCAGTTAGCCAAATCAAGAGCAATTGATTCCTCACCATGGCTGTGTACCACTATTGCACTTGTGTGGGTATCACATCCAGTTAATTGTTGCTACTTAGGTTAAACAATGTGTTGCTTGGACAGATCTTGGTCACTTCCCCCAGTCGCCTATGTAGCGCCTTTTTAACTACCACCAACTTAAACAGTGGTTTCTATATTTCTGACCTACTTCTCATAGCATGTAGGAGTTGAAACTGCTTGTCTTTCACATTGTACTGTTTTCCAGTTCTAAGTGAAGCTTTGAGGATCACATGATCAAATCCTTGTGAATTCTATCAGACTTAAGATTGTGAAATGAGTTTCATATCTCGCTTTTGCTTCTTTGTCTTCCTGGGTTTATAAAACAATAGCTAATATTAGATGACTGCTTATGTGCCAAGAAACGTTGTATTATACTGACTGATTTTTTGTTGTTGTTGTTTGTTTTTTCGAGGTAGGGTTTCACTCTAGCCCAGGCTGACCTGGAATTCTCTATGGAGTCTCAGGGTGGCCTTGCCTCGAACTCAGGGCAATCGCAATCCTCCTACTTCTGCCTCCTGAGTGCTGGGATTAAAGGCATGCCACACCTAGCTCTGACTGATTTTTTTTTTTTTTCGTATCTCAATTTAAATTTGAGTATAATGTAATGATTTATTTTCTGAGATCACATTTTAAGTCTCTTATTGCTGATCTGTATATGGAATGTGACGTCATTTCAACCAGCAGCAAAAGTAATCTATAGAGTACAGTAACTGCATAGCTTTGGTCAAAGTTTCCTACATGCCTCCAAACATTGTCCTCTGATTTTAGTGGTTAATTAAGTCAACAAGAAAGTTAGTTTAAGTTAGATTCCAATATGCAATATTACTTTAATCAGTTCATCCCTTTCTACATGAATCATCCTTTCTTCCAATTCCAAAGAGTATTACACCCTCTTGGAGTATCCATGGATACACGGCGTACCTGTCTTTAGTTTGTGTTGGAGTTATTTGCTTCCATGTTCTGGTCTGATCTGAAATGATCTGTTTGAGTCCTTTAGCTCCCAGCTTGCTTGCCATTGGCCAGTTACATGGGGCAGCAAGGAAGGAGTTGATGCGTAAACCTCACCCCACTCATCTGTCAGATACATTTGAAGGTGAAATGGGAGATTTACCAATGAATATGGAAATGTTTTTGCTGAGAGCTTTATTAAATAGCTTTACTGTAGTATACTCTTGCAGCTGTATACTTTGCATGTCAGCCAGGAAAGGATCATTTGATAGAAGAATGCAAATATGATTCTCTCTTTTGTTGGTGCTTCACTCGTAAGAATTTACTAAAAAGATATAAACAGTAGTTCTATTCTTGTTTGTACTTGGAAATTTCACCAGATAAGGAAATTTGGATTTAAACTTTAGCTTTTTTTTCATTGTTAATGACAAAAAAGTATTAAATATAAATAACATATAACAATTTAGATGTATTACCTAACATTATTTTTACTAGTTTATTTATATGTTGTTGAAAGTTTCTACTTAAGAGTGATATGCCATGATGCCTACACAATAATTTTCAAATGACCTAATATGTTAGAGTATAAAAATGAATTTTTCTTAAGTCAGTTTTAAGTGAAAATTTTATTCTTTTAAAAGAGCTCATGAGGTGTTTTATTTTTTATTTTTTTATTTCTTTGGTTTTTCAAGGTAGGATCTCACTCTGGCCCAGGCTGACCTGGAATTAACTATGTAGCCTCAGGGTGGCCTCGAACTCTTGACGATCCTCTTACCTCTGCCTCCTGAGTACTAGGATTAAAGGTGTGCGCCATCATGCCCGGCTCATGAAGTGTTTTAAATAAGTTTCTTAAAAATTAAGATTTTGTGTTTCATATTTTATGAAAAGCTTTTATGGTCTCTTTTTATATCACATTAAATAGTATAGGAGAGTCAGGCATTATTTACTGTGTTATAACTAATAGGAACTTGTTAACATCATTAAAGTAGTTGCCCTGAATTTGTTTGTACGTCCTGCAGTCCCAGTGCGCAGGAGGCAGAGGCAAGAGAATCAAACAAGAAAATGCTAAAACTGATTCATTTAAACAAATACCTTCAATCACCAGGAGAAACTTGTTCTGGATTTTTTCACTATATAAACAGAACTTTTTTTCCCCCCTCATGATTTTTATCACAACACAGTCTCTAATAGATAATAGAGGAAGTTGTTTATAGAATTAAAGATGCCTGCTTTACATTGTGTTGTGACATCTCTTGCTTTTTGTATGAGGAAGTTTTCCTTGGGAGTTATGCCAACGCTGGGAGCCCATGTGTGCAAATTGCATGGTATCATATGAGCTAGTCATTTAATCCATCTCCTAATTCTTTTTGCCATTTCCTTTTCCAGCTTATTGATCTATGCATTAGGCACGGTTTAGTGTGCATTTCATCATTGCAATGTACATATTTCTGAGTAACTGATAATTAATTTTAGCCAAAAATGATTCTTACCTCTATATTTTAACTGTTTTCTAAAAGTTATATTTTGACATATTTTATATTTACTTATGTTTAGTCACATGCTTTCAATATGAATTACACACCATACAAAGTTTAAATCATGTGCAAATATATATAATAAAGATGTTGATATTATGATTATAACAACTAACATTTATTAAGTAAACATTCAGTTCTTTATATGACTTCCTCATTTTATCTTTATAAGAACTGTGAGGAAGACATAATTTTTATATACATTATATAGAATAAGGAAACTAAGGCTTAGGCAAAGTTAATAATTTTCCCTTTATTATATAGTTACTAATGGAGGTAGAATTTGCATTTGAGTTTTGGACTTTTGTTTCAAAAAATAATTCAATTATGTTACTTGTTTTTATGGATACATGTGCTAAGATTCAAATTGAGATAAATCAAATGTAAATTGAATAAAGTTAATAGGTTAGAAAGAATGAACTCTTCATATATAATTAAATACTCATTTTAGAAAAAATAACTCACAAAGATAGTAAGAAGACAGTAGCTAGAAAGATGGCTTAGTGGATAAAGGTGTTTGCTCACAAAGCTTACTGGCCCAGGCTCAATTCCCAAGTCATCCATGAGTCATTAATTTGGTGTTTTCTTTGTGAGATACCTTGCAATATTATACTAACACTCCTCCCTCCCTCCCTCCCTCCCTCCCTCCCTCCCTCCCTCCCTCCCTCCCTCCCTCTTTCTTCCTCCCTCCCTTCCACTTTCCCTCCCTCCCTTTCTTCCTTCCTTCATATGAGTGATTCTTTTTTGTTGCTAACACTTGTGGCATAATGATTGGATTACATAGTGTGCTTGCTCAGAGTTTTGGTGGTGCATCCAGGTTTGGTGTGTATTTGCCTTCATGCCCTAGTTCACAATGCATTGTGAGTTGTGACTGGTGTATCTTTGGGAAGGTCTTACCTATGATAATACTTCAAACTGTTGCTGCAAGTGGGTTGCCTCCAAGGGGTTTATATTTGCTTCTGCTCGTGTTTGGTACTTGTTAACAGCCAGTTTTACTTCAAGGTCACTTTTCTAACTTGGCGTCAACTTGATATGTGGGTAGTAGCATAATTACGCATCCTCACTCCCTTTTCTGGTTGACGCATATCACCAAGGGAAGCTTCTTCAAGCTTCCTCGGGTTCTTAAAGGCCTTGGAGAGTTGTGTTTCTTCCTTTGAACTCTCTGTGTTGCACTGGCCCTTAGTGCATTTCCCCTCACCATGCTGTCTTCAAAGCCAAAGCCTCTTGGTTTTCTACATAAGAACCAGTTTCTTCAAACAGATGTATACACATGTGTGCACACACACCCACATGCACAGGTGCTCATTCTGAAACTCTCAAGGCAGATATGCTTCTGAGAACTTAACTTACTATATGGGAGCTCTTACATCAGAGTTAAAGTAATATAAACTCTCTTTGAGTTGTCATTTATTAATTTAATTAATTGACAGAAAACTGTATATACATTGTGCTATGTATTTTAAATTAATATATATTTAATATATTATATTTATATAAAACTATATTTATAGCATATTGTGAAATATGTATATACTGTGGAAATAGTTAATTCAGATAATTAGCATATATTACTTCACATTCTTGTTGTGAAACATTGTTTTGAGGTGAGAATACTCAAGATCTAGTGCAGTGATTAAACATGCTATTATTGACTATGATTGCCATGTAGCACAATAGACCCACTCATCATATTTCTCTTATATAAGTAAAAATTTAAATTTAGAGTGTCAGTTATAGTGGAATCTATCTTTTTTAAATTTACTGAGGCCGTGTCTCATATAGCCCAGACTGGCCTCAAGTTCAGTATATAGCTGAGGATGACCTTGGACTTCTTATTTTTCTGCCTCCACCTCTCAAATTCTTGGATTACAGATATGTGCCTCCACACATGGCCATGGAAACTTAGTTTTTAAATTACTTTAATTGTCACTTGTTACTATTACACATATGAAAATACATGTCTGGGGCTAGTGATGTAGAGCATCAGTAAGCATGTTTGAGGCCTTGGATGCCCAAGCACCATCATCAGTACACAACAACAACAAAATTGCCTTTTCTTAACAATCTTATGAATTTCCTTACTGTGATTTTTTTTTTATTTTTAAATATTTTTCATTTATTTATTTATTTGAGACAGACAGAAAGAAAGATAGAGAGAATGAACATGATGGAATCCAGATGCATGCACCACCACCTTGTGCATCTGGCTTACATGATTTCTGGGGAATGGAACCTGAGTCCTTTGGCTTTGCAGGCAAGTGCCTTAACTGCTAAGCCATACCTCCAGCCCTGCAATTTTATTTTTAATAAAATATGTAGTAAAAATTTACTTCTTGTTTTAACCTAATGTTTTTGTTTGTTTGTTTGTTTTTGTTTTTCCATGTAGAGTTTCACTGTAGTCCAGGCTGACCTGGAATTCACTATGTAGTCTCAGGATGGCCTTGAACTCACAGTGATCCTCCTACCTCTGCCTCACAAGTGCTGGAATTAAAGGTGTGCACCATACCCAGCATCTTAAGCTAATATTAGGCCATAATTTAAAAGAGTAAATTTCATTGAACATTAATATGTTAATAAAAGTAAGTACTTATATTTTGGGTTGTAAATTATAAGCTAACTTTTAAATATCATACATAATGTAATTTTATCATGCATTACCTCTATGTCCACAAGTAGGATTTTAGTAACATGTAACCTGTTGTTGCTGGTATTCATATACTTTGATGAATTGGCTACGCCTGTTTAGTGAAAGTAAGTTTGTAAATTTCCTCACTCTCTATATTTATTTCTTTGTGTTTAATGTCCTGAGCAAGGTTGGCCACTGAGCAGTAGTGGTGGAGCCTCTCGTGGTAACTCACAATCTTCTTCAAGAGTGTTTATCCTTCGCTAGTCACAAATGGTCAGAAGCTGTTTAACATGCACCGATTTTAAACATCCTCTTCTAGAGAATTCTGTAGAATTCTCATCTTCCTCATCTCACAAAGAAATGAATTCAATCAGAGAGGAAGTGCTAGTGGAAGTTTATTTAGGAAAGTGGTGTAGTATCTTACTGGGCTCTGTGTTGTAGAGTTTTAAGGAGAATTCTACGGTCCCCTCCTGTGATGTTCATCCCCTTGGATTTCACCTTTACTCCATCCCATTGTACTGTGCATGCTGCAGTAGCAAGTTGTTTCTGTTTTTGTTTTTCCTTCTCTGCTCATGTCCTGAAGTTCATGTAAGCTCATTGGTGATCATGTATGGTCATTGGTGATTGTGTGTGGTCATTGATAATTGTGTAAGCTCATTGGTGATCATGTGTGGTCATTGGTGATTGTGTGTGGTCATTGATAATTGTGTATGCTCATTGGTGATCATGTGTGGTCATTGGTAATCATGTAAGCTCATTGGTGATCATGTGTGGTCATTGGGAACATGTCCTGGCACCACATTTCGGATATGGAAAGAACGTAATTAATGCAAAGGTTGTTGAGCCACATGGGGCCTATTAACTACGAGGAGGCACAGCAACCCAGATATAACTGCACTTTCTTTGATTACTTCCTATCTTAACTCTTTCATATGTATCCATGATATACCTAACCACAGACCATTTGGTTTTACATGACACCGTCCTTTTTCCTGAGCTTGTTGACCTACAACTTAGTCTACAACATGATTATCTCTATTCCTATTCATCCTTTTTGTTCCACTGTAAAAATAATATTTTGGTACAACAGTGTTTCAAATAACATTATTTTGTTGCATAGAGTTTAATAGTATGCTTTAGGAATGTATTTAAAATGTTCTTTTCCCCCAAGGGCTTGCCTAAACCACTGCTACTATCCTACTGTTTGATATACATGAGAATGCTGTATTTATATGCAACTCCAGGTTACATTGTAATTGAAAAATTGAACTTCTTGCTTTCCACATTTGAGTTTCATTGTGTTTACTGTGTTATTCATACTTGACAGCTGGTATTCCACCACCAAAGGGCCTCCGTGCAAGTAGATGTATATGTCATGTTGATCTTCAGTTACTGAGACGGATCAGGTCAGGAATTTTTCTTCTCATTGGGCTTAGACTGAACACTTCAGATTTTCATTGCACAGCTTTTCCTTGTACGTTTGTCCCCCCCCCCCCCCCCCCACTGGGAAGCTGTGGGTTGAACCAAGGGATCGTGTCTGCAGGTATTCAGCCACTAGCCTACTCTGAAGTCCTCCTTTCCCAAGTAGCATGTATTTGTTGAGGAATCTACATGGAATAAATGCTGTGTTCTGTGGTCCTATGCTGATTTTGGGAGGAAATTGAGCTCTCAGAGACACCTGAAGGCTTAGTCTGGGTTATGTACCTTTGGCCAGCTGAGCTGAGCTGTCACACTGAACTAAGCAGAGACAGTGTGGAGCTAATAAATGATGGCCTGTTTTTCCTCTAATTAACAAGTATCCCTTCCCTCCATGTTATTGGTGCACAAAGATAGATTGCTGCTGAGTAAAATCCTCACTTTTCAGTGCCTTGTTTAGTGTCAGTGTATTTCACATGTAGGTAACTTGTAAAGATTAGTTAATTATGTGAAAAGAAGGAATGGTAGTTTTTTTTTTTTACTTGTGTTTATTATCTGCACTTAAGAACTATTCTAAAAATAAGTTTTTAATATGACTAGGGGAATGGTCTTGAGATTTTTTAAAAATCATTTTAAAATAGTATTTTATTCTATTTCAAGCAGGGTTTGGAGATGGTAGTCTTCTCTTAGAACATGTTTGTTATCTCACATCCCTGATTCTTACCTCTCCTCCAATGCTTCTGGGATTCAGACCTCTAAATTCTACTTACTGTCTCTGCTTGAAATGCCTTGAAATTGGGACTGGAGAAATGGCTCAGCAACTAAGGCACTTGCCTGCAAAGTCTAACAACCTGGCTTGCATTCCCCAGTACCCACCTAAAGGCAGATGCACAAAATGGTACATGCATCTAGAGTTCTTTTCAGTAACTGGAGGCCCTGGTGTGTCCATTCTCTCTCTCTCTATGTATGTCTGTTTCTCTCTGCTTGCAAATAAATAAATAAGATGTCGAAAAAAAGAAATGTCTTAGCTGGGTGTGGTGGCTCATGCTTTTAATCCTAGCACTCAGGAGGCAGAGGTAGGTGGATTGCTGTGAGTTCGAGGCTACCCTGAGACTATATAGTGAATTCTAGGTCTGTCTGGGCTAGAGTGAGACCCTACCTTGAAAAACAAAACAAAACAAACAAAAAATCTTGAAATCCTGTTCACTTTGGGAGAATATCTGTAACTGTCTTTTTCTCTGTCGTGCTTGCCCCAACTTTTTCCTTTTAAATAAACAGCTCATTTTCATGCTTGCTTATACAAGTCACCCATTTACCAAGTATTACTTTGGAAAGTTGAAATTGTAGAAGGAGAGAGTAGAGTGATGGTTACTACAGGCTGTGGGGAGGAATGTGTTCTGCTGCAAGCAGAGTGGCTATAGGTAATAACATGTATTTCAAAATACAAGATTTTGAACGTATTGCCAAATGACTGTGCTCATTATCTTGATTTGATCACTGCTATATGTTTACAGTATGGAAACATTGTACCCTAAAATCTTGTTTATTATTTTTATCAAGTCCAAAGAAAAAAATAAAGCCATGGTAGAACTATCTCCAATCTATTACAGTGAAGAGTTGTAGGTTACAATAGTGTCTCAAATAACAATGATTGGTAGCTTTAAAATTATAGCTTTTTTTTTTTTTTTTGTTTTGGTTTTTCGAGGTAGGGTCTCACTGTAGCCCAGGCTGACCTGGAATTCACTATGGAGTCTCAGGGTGGCCTCGAACTCATGGCAATCCTCCTACCTCTGCCTCCCGAGTGCTGGGATTAAAGGCGTGCGCCACCACGCCCGGCTAAAATTATAGCTTTTTTCTCTAATCAATCCAATAAGCACTGATTGTGCATGAAAATGATGGAATAGTGAGTTTGAAGTCTGATTAGCACATTTGCATTGAAAATCCAAATGGATTTGGATGCATTCTTCAGGCTTCCCTTTGGTTCTTTAGAACATTATAATTTTGAGACTATTTTACAGAGTTAGAAGAAACATAGACTGAATGCATGTTCAGGTTCTGTGTTCCCAGTTTAGTTAAATATTGGACAAAATGCATTTATTTTCACTGAGTCTTAATTTCCTTTATATAAAATAGAGACAATTAAATTTTTATGAAAGTCTTCTTGTGGAGTAAGATTACAGATAACATATTGTAAACGATGTCATTAGTGGTAATTCTGTGTAGAAGCTAAAGGTTGAAGCTGAGTCAGAAGTTTCATTTGAAAGTTTCAGTCTGTGCAAAGAGGAGTTGTGTTCATTTGTCATCTGAATCAGTTCATGTTCCAAATAGCCGTAGTTGTAGATGCCTGTACTGATATCAAAAGACTTGCTTACCATTTCTGATACTCTCATTTTCTACTTTTTTGGGGGCCATTTTTGTAATTAAATACTTGCAGATTGAGTAGTCAGATAGGAAATATATTTCTTTGTAAGAATTACTATTTATTTGATGGGTGCTTTTTGAAAAAATTTCTACTATTTTATGTCTAATACCTATTTTCTAAGTCTTTTAAAAACATAAAATTTATATGTGTTAACTATAATAAGTACATTTGACTAATAATATTTTCTACTTGATCTTGAATCATTAGGTGTCATAATATAAGCAACTTGAAATTTCAGGTAATTTACCACTTCTACAATTCGTTGATATCCTTTTTTTTTTCTTTTAAGTGTTTAGTATTTATTTAGTATTTAAGGATGATTCATTAAGACTTTTTAATTTGTCATGGAAGACATTTCAGCTGGCTTTTAAAACAGGAGAACAACTACAGCGCATATATTTATCCCATAATTTCTTTTATCATAGCATGAAGAAGTGAATTATTGAAAAGATAAAAATAAATTTGTTTGCTTTCTGTCAGAGTTCATATCCACAGCCAACCTTGATAGAAGACCAGAATGATTTAGACAAGTTTGCTTTGGAGATTCATAACATATGCTTGCTGGACAGAATTGAGTTATCTCTGCTCTGGAGAGTAAGTTATTGTAGCAGGAGCTGACAGAGATGAAGATAACTGAGGGAAATTCAATTACCTTTTAGTGTTTTCTTTCTAATAGGATTCTTAATGTGAAAAAGACCCTTAGATGGGCACTGGTTACTCCTGAGATTTGCCTTCATACCTGTTTTCAGAAGACGACAACTTTTAGTTCCAGACCTTCATTAAGTATAAAATAGGCAGTTTACCATTTAGAGTAGATTTCATTGGAAATTCTGTCTTTTAAAAAGATATTTAATAATATTGGTAATTTATATAATAGTTGACTATTTCTCTGTGGGTTTCGTTAACAATGTGCTTAGTATTTTTATAAGGCTATTTTTTATTATGATAGAAATTTTTTTCCCTCCCTTTCAGCAGACCTTTCTGGAAGTATATTGTAGCTTCTCACTGTTGACATATGTTTGTCTCCTGTCAGTTATCCTGTGCTCGCTCCTTGCAGTCTTATTTAATAGGGTTAGAATTCTCAGGCTTCTTTTTTCACTCTTGCTTTTGTATTCTGCCAGATTTTTAAAGTTATTTTTTAAAGGTAGAATGGTGTCTGTGTTTTTTTTTCCCTTCACCTTTAGTGTCCTGCAAGTCTGCCTTTTCTTCCTCAACAATCTCAGAAGAAATACATTCAAATATCTACATTATCATTAATGACCTGCTAGCTGCGCTGTCCTCTAATTCTTTGTCTTCCCTGTTCTTTATGTTTGAAATGTTTGACATTGATATCACATCCTTCTCTTTTGAAGTCTTTGTTTGTTTGTTCGTTTGACTTCTACCTGGGGTTTTTTACTTATCTTTTTAATTAGTTTTCATTTTAGTTTTACTGTCTCCATTTTTAAATTTCTTTTATCAAAAGTATGTCTTTGACACAAATACTTTTTACTTTTTAAACTTTTGTATCCTGTTTTAATAACCTCACTTAATGTTAGCATTATACAAAGTTTATATATAGAAAATATTAAATATTTTTAAATGTCAAGTTATTTAAATTTTCTAGTTAAAAAAGTCAAGAAGGCACACAGATAAAGAAGTCTCTGATCTCTTTTACAATAGCTTCTGTCTTCTTCTCTTACAGAAAACCGTTGTTACATTTTGTTAGTCCATTGAGGGTTTTATTAATTTACATTCAGACAGGGATATATATTCCTGTGTCCTTTCTGTTTATGAATGACAGCATATAACAGTGGTCTGTATTTTATTTTTGGAGATTATTATTTGTTAAGTGTTTGTGTGCACCTGAGTGTGGAGACCAGAGGTTGACATCAGGTGTTTTTGTCAATTACTCTCCACCTTCTCTCTGGAGATTGGTTTTCTGAGGGGCTCCATGGCCAGAGGCCAACATTGGATGTCTTGCTCAGTCACTCTTCGCCTATTTTCTGAGACAGCATTACTCATTGAACCTATAGCTCACTGATATGGCTGGACCATGAATCCTTCTGTCTCTGCCTCCCCAGTGCTGGGATTCTTACCTCTGTGCCCTGTTATTAGATTGCATCTATTTAACAGGTTTTGGCAGTGGTGTTATTCTTGCCTCATTGAAGAAGTATAAAACTATTATACTTTTTAAGTATATGCTCAAGAATAGGGCTGGAGAGATGGCTTAATGGTTAAGGCACATGCCTGCGAACCCCAAGGACCAAGGTTTGATTCTCCAGGTCCCACATAAGCCAGATGCACAAGGTGGTGCATGCATGTGGAGTTAATTTGCAGTGGCTAGAAGCCCTGGATGCCCATTCTCACTCACATACTCTCTATCCCTCCCTCTCTCTCTGAGTGTAATAAATAAGTAAAATCTCTTTTTTAAAAGGATAGATTATGAGCTGGGTGTGGTAGTGCACACCTTTAATCCCAGCCCTCGGGAGGCAGAGGTAGGAAGATCGCAGTAAGTTCGAGGCCACCCTGAGACTCCATAGTGAATTCCAGGTCAGCCTGGGGTAGAGTGAGAACCTACCACGAAAACCAAAAAAACCAAAAACAAACAAACAAACAAAAAAAAAGATTATGTAGTATAATAATTCCTTCTTTTAACATGTTTGTTATATTTTTAGCCTATAATTACTACTTTTGTGTGAGCTTGAACCTGTTTGAGAATCTGACCTTGAAAATTTCACACAAATCTAAGCATAAACTTATTGCAGTTTCCAGAATTACGGATTTTTGCTCAATAGTCTCTTTTGGAGAAGCCTGTGGCTTGCATGCATCACTTCTCTTATCACAGATGGTTAGGGGAGTAGTCAGAAGCTGACCTTTTGTCAGTTATAGACACTGTGTTTTCAAATCTGGGTCACATTGTTCTTACACACTTAGAACCACTTGCAATCATATAAAATATGTATTGCGACTACTGGTGCTTACTTAGAAAAACATTCTGGATATTGATCTTGTATAATAGAATCGATCTCTTATTCTAATTTCAAGTCCTACTATAGATTTAATATATAGAAAGCTTTTAATAAAACACAGCTGGGTGATGATAGAATATATATTAGGATTAGCAGATATTTGCATATTCAATCAATATAAATTTGGAATTTCAAATGTTTCATTTGAGGTATTAGAGTCATTAATAGTAAGAAAATGTTTTGTTTAAATTGCCTGCTGCATATATCCTTGTAGAAGCAGAAAATAAGAAAAGTAGTATGTTTCCTTGCATAGCTACTTGAATGCTACTGTTTTTCTTAACCATCCTTTAACAATATATAAGATAAAAATAATTAAAATTTCTAAAAAAAATTCTATGAAAAGTAATTGCTGACTGTATAATTTGCTGATTGAAATAATGAATTTAAAATAACACACTTAGATTTTTCCATAGGATTAATGAAAAAAAAATTCTTAAACCATCCAGTAACCTTACATCTCTTTTTGTAAACATGTTAGTTTCTAATATATGTGTGTGTGTATACACACACACATACTTTTTTTTTTTTTAGTTTTTCGAGGTAGGGTCTTACTCCAGGTTGACCTGGAATTCACTATGGAATCTCAGGGTGGCCTCAAACTCACAGTGATCCTTCTACCTCTGTCTCTTTAGTGCTGGGATTAAAGGCGTGCACCACCACATCCAGCTATTTTCTAATATTTAATTTTTTTTAATTATTTTATTTATTTGTAAGAGAGAAAGAAAGAGCTAGGTAGAGAGAATGGGTGCACCAGGGCCTTCAGCCACTGTAAATCAACTCCAGACACATGCACCTTGTACATCTGATTTATGTGAGTTCTGGGGAATTGAACCTGAGTCCTTTGGTTTCACAGACAAATACCTTAATCATTAAGCCATTTTTTCCAGCCCCATGTTTTTTTTTTTATAAAGCTTTTATACTATGAGACCTATGAGCATTAGGTAAAAATACTTATTTGCATATGAATTATAAAATTGTTAGTGGAAACTGAAATGTGTAGCACAAAACATAATTTTGGGACCATGGATAATAAGCTTTTGTCCTAGAATGGTATAATGAATAAGCTCTGTTACTTAGTTTGTCCTAATGTGGAATTCAATAGATATCATTAGTTTAGCACCAAATATGAGGCTTGTATTTAGTGTAGCTTGAAATTTATATCATAAAACAAAAACATCAGTGATATTTATTAGCATTTCATCAAATGTTCTTAATAATTTCTTGTCACAATTTTTTTAAAAATATTTTTTGTTCATTTTTTATTTATTTATTTGAGAGTGACAGACAGAAAGAAGGACAGATAGAGGGAGAGAGAGAGAATGGGCGAGCCAGGGCTTCTAGCCACTGCAAACTCCAGACGCGTGCGCCCCCTTGTGCATCTGGCTAACGTGGGACCTGGGGAACCGAGCCTCGAACCGTGGTCCTTAGGCTTCACAGGCAAGCGATTAACCGCTAAGCCATCTCTCCAGCCCTCTTGTCACAATTTTTAATTAGTTAACTGTATGTTGTAATTACCTATATTGACTGAGTGTATATATTTTTCCTATGTGCATCTTGACATTAGTAGAGTGCTAAGCAAGTCTGGACTATGCCGATTGAGTGGGAATAAGCCTTTCCTTTCTTACCTCTGTAGGTCTTGAAGGGATAAAGGAACATAAGAATGCAGAAAAGGATCATAACACTTAATGGTGCATGAGAGATATGACATCCCTCAGAACTCAGTGTCAAACTCCTGCACAGAAACTTCCTCCTGTCTCTCATACTTCTTCCCATGCTCATTCTCTTGGTCATGCTTCAAGGGCTAGCTCAGCTCTCCTGCATTAAGAGCACCACGTTTGCTTCTGGTGTCCAGGTTGCCTTGCTTCCAGTTTTGGAGAAGATTAGTGGGTCTGTCTTTTCTCCAGATTCATTTGAGTGATGATAGTTTAGTATTATTAAATTCCCTTAGAGAGCTCTCCATCCCAATTTACTGTATATGCCATGGCTTTGGCACAACTTGACTGGGCAGTCATACCATTTCCTAGTGCATTTCCAAAGCCAGGTTTATGTGGTCAGGAATGTACTCTTCTTAGTGATTCTTCCTGGTTATTGTGAATAATGCTGTAATAAACAGTTTCCGTGCATCTCTTTGATATGTGGATTTGTTGTCTTTTATGGATATACCCACAAGTGGTATATAGCTGGGCCATAATATAGTTATAGCAGTTTTTAATATTTAGGTGGGAATAGAGATTCAGTTATCATGTCATATAGTAAATGATATATATAAACTATTCAAGAATATCTCTTTGATGAGATAAATGAATAAAAATACATAAAGTTTACAAGAAAAGTACAAACATGTATCAAGATATTTTAAGAAGGGCTCTGGTGATGTGTGTGGGAGGGGGAAGGGGGAGGTTAGTGCATTTGAGACAAGGGGTAACTGTGTAAAGATAATGCAGATTCTGTTGTCCTGCAGAGTTCTGTACCACTACCCATGGCTAATTATACTTACCATCTCTCATCTCTATCTTTGCTTCTAAAAACTCTCCCTCTGTTTCTGTCTTGTCTCTCCTTTTCTTTATCTTATAATATTATTTTGTTTTATTTTTAATATTTGAAGTGAATTCAACTTGATGAATGACTGCTTATCCTTTATCTTTAATTTTAAATTTATTTATTTTATTTATTTTTTTCTCTCTGATACGCTGCATCTTTTCTGAGCAGTCTTACTATTATTACTTTACCTTAGATTGTAATGCAGGAATTGTTTTACTCAGTTATACTGATGCTGGAAGGAAGGGACTGCTTACTGTGTGTTCTGGTAACATCATGACCCAAGCTACAGTAAGTGTAAGATACTGTCACTGCATTTTGGCATTTGTCTTCTCATTTAGTTTCTATTCTGATTTGCTCTTCATTGGGAGAGAACTGATTTTTACATGATCTACTCTTAGTATAATATGAATAACATAGAATGAATGTTTCAGAGCCAAGATTTGAACTCTATTACCAGGCTACTGATTTTGTGCTCTTCACTACAGAGTTAATTACAATTTTTATCAAATTGAACTTTTTCCTGTTTTTTATGCTCATTTTTTAAACAAACTACTCTGTTTGAAATTTCAATATGAATAACTTATGTCTAGTAGTGTTTTCAATCTTTTAACCATGAAACTATAATAATTTAAGCATTGACCTCAGTTCTATATGTCCTTAAAAATCACATTATGATTTTAAATATTTTCAAATTTATTTCTATCCGTAGTATAAATTCTGGCAATTAAAATTCTTTTTCCACCTCTTAGTTATTTATTTGAAAGTGACAAACACAGAGAGAAAGGTAGAGAGAGGGAGGGAGGGGGCGGGGGAATGGGCACACCACTACCTCCAGCCACTGCAAACGAACTCCAGATGCATACACCCCCTTGTGCATCTGGCTAGCATGGGTCCTGGGGAATCGAGCCTGAAACTGGAGTCATTAGGCTTCATAGGCAAGCGCTTTACTGCTAAGTCATCTCTCCAGCCAATTCTGGCAATTTTATTGAGCAAGGATACCTGCTACATTTTACTTCATTTGCCAGATTCATGATATATTGTCATATGTTATTGATATATTGTTATTTGTAATATATTATTCATGGTATGTTGTTAAAAGTTTAAGAATTTAGTGTATTTTAAGTCATTTATAGGTACTCCAAGGTAGTAATAAACTAATAAAAACAATATTGTGTGAGACTTGATATGTGCCAACATCAGTCTGCATAGTGTTGGCCTTGTTTTACAACATTACCTTTAGCATTTAAAAACAAGTTTCTTATTATTAGGAGCCTAACGGACTAGGACCTATATTAATCTTTAAATCATTTAAAATAATTGAGGATTGCAGTTTATAGAGATAAGACCTCAACACATTGCCTCTAGTCCATCAGTACAAGAAGAAATGGGAGAGATACTTTGATAAGTGTTCTGCCTGTGTTAACCTTGAATGTTATTATGGGGTGACTGTGGAGGGGATGGTCTATATCTGTTTCATTGGCTTAGACTTTTTCGTGCTGAGAGAAATCAATACATTGAGGCATTGCATGACAGAAAAATCAGTTCAGAATTAAAGGTGGTTGTCACACATTGTCATTGGTTGACTTTTGTTTGCCGGTGAGGTATTGAAGCTTTCATTTTTCTAAGTCTTTTTTCTAGAGTCTGTGGTTTCTGCAGATGGCATTTTAGCGAAGTCAGACTCAGTCTGAGATATGGGGTCAGGTACAGGGACCTCAGGGAGTGAAACTCTGAGGCTTCTTCACTGTACTTAGGTGATCTCCCTTTGAGCGAGACAAGGAGTTCACAGTGGAAGCAATTTCGAGAAAAATTGAGAAGTAGTACTTTAAAAAATATTTGATAGATGTAGAGCTTACTTAACTAAAAATGCAATACTTGGTATGTAGCAATTAATATGAAAAAGTAGAGTCATGTGTTCTGATGTGGGATGAAGTACGATTTGATTCCATTAATATATGAATAGTTTTCCACTGTAAACTGAGACAGTCTAAAAAACAACTTGGCAAACAGGCAGCTCTTTATATTTCCTGTCTCATCATCATGCTTATTTCTGTTTCAAGGCAGAAAAAATCAATTCACCTACATTGTTAATATACAGCATCATATTAGGAAAACGCTTCTTGTTTTGATATTGAATGTTTTGTGTGTTTTGTTTCCATTTTAAAATAATACTCAAACACTATAAGTGTACTTTATAACCTATTTGTCCTAAAAATGGTGTTCTAGAAGGATAGCTCTAGAACCTTTGTACCTCTGAAATCATTAATTAATATGAGTTTCTTGGTGCTGAAAGTGATTTTATGAGAAGTCTGTTTCTTTTCTAATTAGAATTCCTTTCTGCCCCATTAGACAACCACAGTTCTGTGTGATTTAGAATAACATAGCTGTCTTTGTTCCCTTCATGATGGTTTCTTTTTATACCGTCAATTATATAACAATTTTGATTTCTATAAATGAATCCATAAAGAATATGTTTTGCTATGGCTTTTTTAGTTCAGTATCACATTGGTGTAGTCAGTTAATTTGAAAAATATTTTCCAGGCTGGAAAAATGTCTTAACAGATAAGACACTTGCCTGCAAAGCTAAAGGACCCAGGTTTAATTCCCCAGAACCCACGTAAGCCAGATACACAAGGTTGCGCATGTGTCTGGAGTTTGTTTGCAGTGGCTGGAGGCACTCTCTCTCTCTGTCTTTCAAATAAATAATTAAAAATTAAAAATATATTTCCCACATCATTTTGTTGATATATTCTGTTCTATCATGAATACACTTGTTTCTAATATCTTTAACTATTTGATAGCTTTATTTCACTGTTGAGCTGTAATGAATAATGCTGCCTTCAACATTTTATGTTTGGTATATGTGGCGGTACTTTTTTTAGGGTGGTGTCACTTGATTGCAAAATGTTCATATTTTGAATTTCAACTAATATTGCCACAACATTTTACAAGAATAAGCACCATTTCCAAGTTCCGTGTTTATGGCTTTGGTGGGACATTGGTCAGCAAAACTGCCTCCCAAGTTCAGAGAGTAGCTGTTCTCATGACTCTATTTATTTATTTATTTATTTATTTATTTATTTATTTATTTATTTGACAGAGAAAGAGGGAGGGGGAGAGAGAGGGAAAGAGAAAGAGAAAGAATGGGCACACCAGGGTCTTCAGTCACTGCAAACATACTCTAGATGCATGCGCCCCCTTGTGCATTTGGCTAACATGGGTCCTGGGGAATTGAACCTGGATCCTTTGGCTTTGTAGGCAAATGGCTTAACTGCTAAGCCATCCCTCCAGCCCGGCTCTACATTCTTACCTTATTTTTATTTTGGCATCTAGTAGTTCTTTTATTTTTATTTTTTTTACTAATGGGGGTGGGCTGTTTTCCTCTTTTTTAAAAATTTAGATGCTCAATTTTCAGTATACATATACATCATTGGTTCTAGCACTCTACTTCTCTAATATACTTAAGGTTGTAAGCTTTTCTTTAAATGCTAAATTAGTGATTCTATATTTTTCTACTTTATTAATCCACAGTAATTACTTAGGTATCTTTAGCAATAGTCCAACACAGTTAAATTGTTTAGTTTCCAAGGTAATTATTTCATCCACCTGTTTTGTACTCATGTTGTGATAGTACCTTACTTATTTTGTTTAACACTTGAGGTAGAAAAAACAGGTAATGTGAAGGAAGAAACTCTAAAATAGGATTGAATTAATTTTTAAAATCTGTCCCTTTATTTTTATTTGTTTCTTAGTTAGGGTCTTGCTCTAGCCCAGGCTGACTTGGAATTCACTGTGTAGTCTTAAACTAGCCTTTAACTCATGGCAATCCTTGTACTTCAGCCTCCCAGATGCTGGGATAAAAGGCATGCAGCACCATTCCTGGTGACCCTTTGTTTTAAATGACTTGAATATTAGCATAAATGACATTTTGGGTAGGGTCTCTGTGGGTACCTCCACTCTACCTTCACACACAGCCTTATGCCTGCTCATATGTGTCTTCTCTCTCTCTCTCTTTCTCAAATGACTATGAGTGCCACAAAAATATTTCTCACCTGTACCTGACTTTGAATGATAGAAATTATTATAATAAGAACATCTTTGATTTACACTATCAAGATAGTTTTTAAGAACGGATGCAAGTTCATTATATCTTTCAGATTCATTCTTATTTGGCTTCCTTTTATCATGTTTTAAGGTCAAATGTGACTCTAATGTTCCACAAGGAGACAGAGATTGATAATCGAGAAAGAATACTCCTTTAATGTGATTTATATCTATAGATTTTATGTCAGATATGAAAAGTTGCTGTTCAAATTGTAAAGGAGGATCCATTAAGGAACACTTTAAACCATTTTACTATTTAGCTTACCTCAAGCCCTTGTTTTTAGAATTATGCCTTTTCAGCAAACTTTAATAGCTTAGCAAATATTTAGAAAATGTAATGTAAACTTAAATTATCCTACTATTAATAAAAGATGGAGCTAATAGTCTCTTTAGGAGGAAATTATTGAGTACTTTTAGTAATGTTTAATATATAGGCATGAGCTATTTCATGGGAATGCAGAAACCATTAAGTTTCTAAATTCCACCAATAATTTGAATTTCCTCTTAACAGCTACATAGGAAGAGGCAGATTACAGATACAGTAAGGAATGAAGGTTATAAAGATCTGTCTCCCTTGTGCTGTTCCTCAGTGTATATGTAGTCTAGTAACCTATTGAATGCTTCTTAGCTCTTGTATGAATTCTGAAAGTATCACAAACAAGTGATATTTTGTTAAAATGGAATAATTTACTAATTGTCTTCATTTCAACTACTTCTCCTTCAGAGAGTTTAACAATATAATTTTTTACAATATTTTTGTTCTTTGTTCAAGTCAAATATTTATAAAACTGTTCTCTGTGTTTTTTTTGGCTGAATCTTTTCAGTGTAGCATTTGTATTTGATTTGTTCTAATCTATATGTGTCTTAGTTGCTCTACCTGAGCATTTATATAATATGAAATTATTTTTCTTTCACCAGCATTTATTAACCTTGTTAATTACACAGCAATAAAGTTTAGCTTTCTTTAGCAGTAGTCAAATACAACTGAATTATTTAGTTCCAAAGATAATTATTTCTTTGCACATTTAGATATTTTGGTACTCATGTTGTGGTGTTCTATTTAGCTTACTTTACACCTAAAGTGGCAGAACTGAGAAGGTGAAGTGAAGTGGAAATTCTCCTGGAAATAGTTGGATGAGGGGATCTCTGTGAGCTTTTCTCCAAGTACCTTCTAGTATTTTCCCAGCAAGTGCACAGAATCTTTGAATGGGAGATCTTTAGAGCCAATGTAATCCTTTCATTTTGCAGATTTAAATTCAAACAGGACGTTTATACAGAAATGAGTCAATGTAGGAGTTGTCCACCATTGTCAAAAGGGTTAGCAAGTTGATGGTGCGAGCTAGTTATCATTTGACTTCCTTGCTATGGTCATTCACATAAACATGTTTTCATCTTAGTGACTGGTTTTGATCCTCATTCTATATTTCAGAATTTCTTCAAGCTTTTGAAGAATTGCTTCAACTTTCTTTTTCTAATTCTTCCATTATTAGTCTTTGATCGTTGTACCATGGCACATTACACATATTGAGAAATGTTTGCTCCATATATATGTACATGTCCATCATATCCTCTGCTAATTTGCTTCTGGTGTAAGGAAAAGAAATCCATGCTCAAATTGGAATACAATAATTAGAGGCTCCTAAGAACTTCAAAAAGAGTCTTAAGGGTTCTGCTGATCATTAAGTTCATGATTCATTGTAAAATAAACAATAACTTTGCATAAGTATCTTAGTTCTGATGCTGTTAAGTCTTGGCTTTGTCTTTGGGCCAACTTCCTTCTTAATAGAGCTTTCAGTACTCTTGGAGGTATATGTTTGTTCTTTCACATCGAAAATAAGAAGCAATCTGTCCACTGAAACTCTGAGATTTTTATGTAAGGTAGTCAGGCCACATGAATTTTCGTAAACCAGATTGTCAGTGTGGGTGTGATTATTACCCTTGAGTTTCTTAGGACCACCAGGACCATTCTTTTTGCTGGAATCATGTAGCAGCCAGCTATTCGAGGAGGAGATGCACACTGCCATCATATATACCACATACATGAGAGAGCAGCATTTCTTCCAGTATAAAATGTGGGAGAGAGGGCTGGAGGGATGGTTTAGCAGTTAAGGTGTTTGCCTGCAAAGCCAAAGGACCCCAGGTTCCATTCCCTAAGACCCGTGTTAGCCAGATGCACAAGGTGGTGCATGTGTCTTGAGTTCGTTTGCAGTGGCTGGAGGCCCTGGTGTACCCATTCTCTCTCTTCCCCCACCTCCATTTCTCAAATAAATAAATAAAAATAAAAGTGCTTTAAAAGTATTTGTATTTGTGTCGGGGGGGGGGTGAGAAGAAATTGTGTGTGCACATGTGTGCACCAAAATTGGGAAGGTGAGGCCATGAGTCCAGTAGTCCAACTTTACATTGGCGCTTCTGCTTTTTGTCTTAAACAACTTATTCACTAAACAATCCAAATATAACAGCAGAAATACCTAAATTCCAGTGGAAAATAAGTAGTTTGGAAGCTAGCATTATTTCCAATAATTGCTTAAAAACAACAACAACACTAAGATATTTTGGCAAATACCTTAATGGATTTAAATACCCTGGAGAAGATGAAAATCAGGTACTGATTTCTTAGGTTTGAGATGAACCTTGAGCCGATGTTACTAATCTCACCAGTGATTCTAATTCTGCAAGTCCATTTGCATAGCTATATTGTAAGTGGCTACATTCTTCATTTACTAAAATGTTGAAGGTAGCACTGTTTATTTACTATTTCATTTTAATGTTTATTTTAACAATTTAATTTTAATGTGTTTATTTTTTGGTCCTCTCCAATGGCCTCATAACTTGTCTTCTCCCTTTCCTTCTCTTACACCCACCCTCCAGCAGCTACAGGGACAAATACATTGGTCCTCCCACCCCTCTTAAAATATTTTCACCACATTTGAATAAAACATAAACCTGCCATGATTATATAGCACAGAAGATGTTCCTGTTTCTGTCTCCAAATTCATGCCACTGTCTCCCCTGCTGGGATGTGTGACGTCCTTCGCAGCCTCCCTTCATGCTGGCTGTTGTGCTGGGCCCAACGTTTACATGTCTGGTTATTTCTCACTGTTCAGATTTCTACTTGACTCTTAACAACACCTTAGTAAATCTTAGAGACTTTAGAGAAGAAAATTAGTCAACTTGTTTAGTGAGGGATTCAAGAGTGACATTTAAATTTTTTTGGCTTGATTCATGCTAACAATTCTTTCATGGTGCATCTTTGGGGTTTTTTCCATCCATATTTTTACAGCATTAATCATTAATCTTTTTTTTTTTTTCTCCTCAAGTCACTGTGTGCCCAGTATTCTGCAGACAAACGAGAGGAGGAGAAGATGTGCGATCATTTGATAAGAGCAGCTAAATACCGAGACCATGTGACAGCTACTCAACTAATCCAGAAAATCATCAACCTCCTCACAGACAAGCATGGGGCCTGGGGAAGTTCTGCAGTGAGGTAAAGGGATTCCTCTGGGATTGGGCCCTTCCTTTTCTGTCCATGGCCTGAGATTGACTAGCCAATTTGGAATATGATCAGGTGAAGTGAAGAACCAAGAAGTTAAATTCTGTATTTTATCATCCAATTTGAATTTAAATGCAAGGGGAAGAAGAAAATCCAATGAGTACCTTTAGAGAGCTTTGCAGATTCTTCAGTTCCCTTAACACGTTCTTTAAAAAAAAAAAAAATTATTTGAGGGGGGGGTGGGGGGGGGAAGAGTGCACACATGCCAGGGCCTGCAGCCACTACAAACAAACTCCAGATGCATGTGCTCCCTCATGCATCTGGTTTATGTGGGTCCTAGAGAATCAAACCAGGATCCTTTGGCTTTGCAGGCAAACATGTTAACTGCTAAGCCATCTCTCCAGCCAAACACATTCTTTTTTTAAATTAATTAATTAATTAATTGATGAGAGAATGGGCGTACCAGGGCCCCCAGCCACTTTAAATGAACTATAGATGTTTGCTCCCCCTTGTGCATCTGGCTTATGTGGGGCCAGGAGAGCTGAACTGGGATCCTTTGTCTTTTCAGGCAAACACCTTAACCGCTAAGCCATCTCTCTAGCCCCAACACATTTTTTAAAGGATTTATTTTTATTTATTTATGAGAGTCATAGGGAGAGAAAGAAAGAGAGCATGGGTGTGCCAGGGCATCCAGCCACTGCAAACAAACTCTAGACACATGCACCACTGTGTGCATCTGGCTTATGTGGGACCTGGAGAATGGAACTTGTGTCCTTAGGCTTCACAGACAAGCATCTTAACCGCTTAGCCCTATCTCTCCAGTCCTTCATAACATATTCTAAAGAAAATTTTGCTCATCTGTGGTTATTCCCTTTGAAGTGAATTGGTATGACATTCTGTTAACATGAATGTCTCTGTACATTATCTAATCTCAGGGCTAATTTTATTTATTTATTTATTTATTTATTTATTTATTTATTTATTTATTTGAGAGAGAGGGGGAGAGAGAGAGGGAGAGAATGGGTGTGCCAGGGCCTTCAGCCACTGCAAACAAACTCCAGACATGTGTGTTCCTTTATGCACATGTGAGACATTGCACGCTTGCGTCACTGTGCATCTGACTTACATGGGACCTGGAGATTCAAACAGGAGTTCTTAGGCTTTACAGGCAAGAGCCTACCTGCTAAGCCATCTCTCCAGCCCTATAACTTTATTTAAAAAATTATTCTCTACTGTACACTTTGAGTTTGTAGTACATAAATTTGAAAGCATAACAGTAGTTTTCTGGAAACATGTTGTAAATTGTAGGAGTATAATGATAAAATTCATGCAGTGTCTTCTTAAAATTGTATTCAATATATTTGCCTCCTTTAAAGATAATCAAACAGAACATACTATTCCTAATTCTTCTCTTTAGAAGCAAAATGAAAAATTACCTTTTAGGATTAAGGAACTTAGGTAAATTATAAAATTTATTACCCATGTAATATTTTATGCTGCACATCTTAGAAGCATACTTAGTTATAGGTTTTGTATTCTTCTAAAAAATTCTTAATTTCACATTTATATGTAATATTTTCTAGAGATGTACAAAAAAGAAAGTAATAAGTTATGTATTATTGGGGTAACTTGCTTATAACACTTTTGCTTTATTCAACTTATTTGTCTCACAGAGTATTTTAGTATAGATTTTTCCTGTAATTATACATAATTTTGATATTTTAAAAATTTAAACTTAGCTGGGCGTGGTGGTGCACATCTTTAATCCCAGCACTCCGGAGGCAGTGATAGGAGGATCTGAGCATACAGAGTGAATTCCAGGTCAGCCTAGGCTAGAGTGAGACCCTACCTCAAAAAACCAAAAAACAAAAATAAAATAAATTGTATTAAAGCCATTTTGACAATGGGTTTTTTTTGTGTGTGTGTTTGCTAATATATTTCATGATGATTACAAAAAATATTTACCTATAGTGATAACATTTTGTTTTGTTTTTTTGAGGTAGGGTCTCAGTCTGGTTCAGGCTGACCTGGAATTCACTATGTAGTGTCAGGGTGGCCTTGAACTCTCGGCGATCCTCCTACCTCTGCCTCCGGAGTGCTGGGATTAAAGGCATGCACCAGGCCTGGCTTATAATGATGATATTTTTGATATATCTTTTG